>NC_138090.1:17005000-17635500 GCF_964212035.1 Myotis nattereri
TAGATAATCCTGAATTTATTACGTTAATTTTAAAACTGTATAAAATTACTTTTACCTCTAATGTAAATCTGCCCACAGTTGACAGATTTAATGTGGCTTCTCTCCGTGGCTTAGATTTGTTTTAATTTTGAAGTCATCCAAATTAGATTTTTGTGTGGGTACCTTTATGAATCACTTAATTCTAAAGTGTTATGGCCAAACTTATTTAAATGTACACAGCTCTCTTATATTTAGAAGTGGTCTTAGGATTGTGAAAATGTTTTGAGTGTATACTTTGGGCATTCTTGACTTTTGTTTTGATCTTGATTCCCTTTTAGAGTTGGGGAGTAGGGAGGAGACAGAGTCCAAACACAATGAGAAAAAATAATTATATGTAGCAAAGTTGGGGCTGTTCTGATTGCCTCAGAAAGAAAGGTGATTCAGTTCACTGTGGACACTTGTTAATTTTTAGGTATTTAGAGTTGTTTGTGTAGCTAAATTGAGTTTTTAGTTGGAGACTGGAAAAGTTCTTATTGTGGCAAACATTTTGGATTAGGGTTTTAACATTAAATGATTGATCAACAGAACGAAATGAATAATAACATCTAGAGCATATTTAAGTTCAGCTTGGTAATAAAATTGCCTCTTCTTGTGTTATGACTAAATGAACAAAGTATAGGAAGGACAAGAAGGGAATTTTGACCATAAGGAATGTAGAGTTTCCTTAGTAAGATTAGACAAGAAAACAGGTGACAGATCAGTCTGTACAATTAGGTGCTGAAATTTAATTTTACTGAAAATGGTGTCATATGAGTTGAGAATAGGGAAAGGAAATTATTCATGGTTTTGGTATCATCTTAAGGTAAAAGATACAATTTTTTGTGTGGTCAATGTTGAACACTTGGAGGCTTTTGTATTCTCTGTTGTTAGTTGGAAAAAGACATAACTAGTCCTATCTCAAGAGGAGAAAAATTTTTTTTTTCTCAATTTGAGGTAGTATGTTTTAAAACTATAATTTTAATAAGGTCACCAGTATTTGGGATATGATACCATTTTATATTCAGATGTTTGTATATGTGAAGCGAGCACTATATCCAAATGTTGTGAACGGATAAAAACTGAGCATGTTTGTGCCACAGCTAAGTATGTCAATCTATAGAAGTAGAAATGCAGTATGCTTCATAGGCATCTGTTTTACTTAGTTCCCATAGGCTTTCTGACTGGCTGTTATTGTAGTATCTTTGCATATATAACTCTGGAGTTAAAAAGTCTAATTTTATCTGAATTTAAATTGTTCTTGGTAAAAATACTCCTAAGATATAATACACACACACACACACACACACACATATACATATATATGTATATATATATAAAATTTTATTGATTTCAGAGAGGAAGGGAGAGGGATAGAAACATCAATGATGAGAGAGAATCATTGATTGGCTGCCTCCTGCACACCTCCTACTGGGGACTGAGCCCGCAACCCAGGCATGTGCCCTTGACTGGAATCGAACCTGGGACCCTTCAGTCCGCAGGCCGATGGTCTATCCACTGAGCCAAACTGGCTAGAGCCTCCTAAGTTGTATTTAACCAACACTAACAATATACTAGTATATTGTATCAATAGAATTTGCTTGGACTCAGACCCTTGTACCCTTTTTCTAAGCCAAATTACCTGCCTATTCATGAGAAAGTCTTTGATGTTCACTGTTTTTTGATGCATCTTTCTTCCCTGCAGCTTGTGCCCCAATTAGTTCGTATTCTAAAGAACCTCATCATGTCCGGATATTCACCAGAACATGATGTTTCTGGTATCAGTGACCCCTTTTTGCAGGTGAGCTTGAAAGAAAGCTTTGAATATATGTTTTGAGTTTAATAGTTTTGAATAGAGCATTTCCTCCCTTTTAAGTTTGTGTCAGGAAGAAATTTGATAGTTAATAAATGAATAGTTACACAAGTCTGTATTTTATTAGATTAATAGAATGAAATTATAGTTGTAATAATCAAAATTATGTACTACATAGAGACTTACCAGTATACAGGCATACTTGTTTTATTATGCTTTGCTTTATTGCACTTTGCAGATGTTGCATTTTATTTTTTACAAATTGAAAAATAGGACCCTCCACCAGCAAAAAGGCTACCACTCACTTTATTGCAGTACTCACTTTATTGCTGTGGTCTGGAACTGAACCTCAGTGTCTCCGTGGTAAGCCTGTAATGCAGCTCTGCAGGTGGTGGCATCCTTTAGCTGTGGAGTGGCACAGTGTGGTTGTCTAATAACTTCATTAAGACACAGAAACACATGTCATGTCTCTAGAGGTAATGTTTAAAATTCTTCTGTTTGAATTTTGACCATTTCTAAGGAGATCTTAGACTTAATTTAAGATACTTGAATTTCATACCAAGCAAAAAGTTCCTTTGTTCCAGACATAATTAGTTGACATTTCTCATATTTTGCACATTAGGTACGAATTTTACGGTTATTAAGAATTTTAGGACGAAATGATGATGACTCAAGTGAAGCTATGAATGATATATTAGCACAGGTGAGTAGACCAAACTTGCATTATATTTATATTAAATGTTCATCTTAGTATAGCAGGGAGTGGAATGATTGTGTTTATAGGGAGCAGTTTTTATTTGTGTTTCCTCATTGGTGACTATAATCAATCACAAAATGTCTCTTGTTACTTCTGGATATTTTTTGGAAGCATTGTTTTATCATTGTGTACTGCCCTCCGTGTCTTTCCAGGTTGCCACTAATACAGAGACTAGTAAAAATGTAGGAAATGCTATTCTTTATGAAACGGTTTTGACTATCATGGATATTAAGTCAGAGAGTGGACTGCGAGTAAGTCTTTTAAAATATTTTCTTCTCCCTAAACATTTCTTTTAGAATAATTGATTTGGATTTAGCACTTTGGAAATGAATTCCATTTGAAAATTAACTATTGGAAAGAATGTCTTAAATATTTGCTTTTATATAGAAATAAACACATAAACTAAAACAATTCAAACATTACAGAAGATATGTAGGGAAGAAAACATCTGCCTGTAGCCTTCACGTGTTGACTCTAAATTCTAGTGGGAAGTACTGTTACCATTTTATAATGTATTTTTTCAGAGATGTTTTTATTTAAATGTGTTTGTATATGTGTATTTCTTCTCTTTCCCACTTTTAAAATCTTTTTACTTGAAATAATTTAGTCTTACAGAAACAGTTGAGTTTCTGTACACCCTTCACTTAGCTTTCTGTACTGTAACATCTTGCATAACTATATGTTGTTATCAAAACTAAGAAATTAATATCGGTACCATGCCATTAACTAAATTATAGACTTTATTTAGATTTCACCAATTTTCTTACTAATGTCCTTTTCCTGTTCCAGGAGCTAATCTATGATTCCACTTTGCATTTCATTGTCACAGCTCCTTAGTCTCTGCCAGTCTGTGACAGTTCCTCTATCTCTCCTTTTCTTTCATGACTTTGACACTTTGAAGAGCACTGATCACTTTTTATTTTTATTTTTAAAATATATTTTTATTGATTTCAGGGAGGAAGGGACAGGGAGAGAGAGGTAGAAACATCAGTGATAAAAGAGAATCATTGATCAGCTGCCTCTTGCATGCCCCCCACTGGGGATCGAGCCTGCAACCTAGGCTTGTGCCCTGACTGGGAATCGAACCCTGACCTCCTGGTTCATAGGTCAATGCTCAACTACTGAGCTACGCTGGCTGGGCTGATCAGTTACTTTTTAGAACGTCCTCCAATTTGGCTCTCTCTGATACTTTATCATAATCAGATTGAGGTTATGTTTTTTTGGCAAGACTGTCATAGAAGTGATGTGCCTTTCTTAATATCATATCAGGAGGTACATGCTATTTCTATTTGTCTCGCTACTGGTGATATTAACTTGATCATTGGTTAAGGTGGTGTCTGCTGTGTCTCTCCACTGTAAAGTTATTTTTCCCTTTGCAGTTTTTCCCTTTGTAATATTTTGGGGTTAGATGCTTTAAGATTATGCAGATATCTTGTTCTCCTCAGACTTTTGCCTATCAATTTTATTCATCAGAAGATCTTGTCTGCAGCAGTTGTTAGGGTGGTGAATCTAATGATACTTTCCTGTTTTCCCTCATTTTGTCCTCATTAAATAATTAGAATTCTTCTGTAAGGAAGAATTTTCCCTCATGATTTTATTCATTCTTTCAATCATTTATTAATATAAGAATAACTTGTCCATAGTCTTATAAGAAATAAACTTACTATAATACAATATTTGTGTATAGTTCTTCTTAGATTACATTAACCAAAATAACTTAGGTTAGTTCTTTTCCTCTTCTCACCGTTCAAACAAAATGGTAGCGTATTATGTATATCGTTCTGCACTTTACTTTTTTCACTTAATGTTATATTGAAACTAGTCCATATTCATGTATAGAGATCATCTTCATTAAAAAAAATTAATGCTAGAATATAGCATAAAATTTACCGTTTTAACAATTTTTAAGTCTGTAGTTCAGTGGCATTAAGTACATTCACATTGTTGTGCAACAAACACCATCATTTATCTTCTGAACTTTCTGGTCTTTCCAGGCCATAAAATACCAACCACCGCCTATAAATAGTTTCACTCAACAGAGGCCAGAAGTGATCCTTAAACAATAGAAATCTTTAATTTTTCTAGATTTTTAACCTATGCTATTTTTCTTTAGGTCCTAGCCATAAATATCCTGGGTCGTTTCTTATTGAACAATGACAAGAATATTAGGTAAAGCAATTGAAAAATGTCTTATATTTTGTTATTATAAAGTCTGTTTTCAAGAGTAACTTTGCTCAAGATCACACATGTATTAAGTGACTTATCTAGAACTTCAGCTGAGGAAACTCAGGATTTCTGTTTTAGTCTAGTCTTAAAACTACTGTTTTGTAAAGAATTTGAGGATTTGCCTCTGGTTTAATTTTTACATATCTCTTTATACTATAAATCAGGAGTCATTACCTTTTTCTGTGAAGGACCAAATGGTCAATCTTTTAGGCTCTGTGGGCCTTTGGTCTCTGTGGCAATTACCCAGCTCTGCCTGTTGGCATGAAAACAGTCATTGATCATATAAATGATGAATGTTGCTATTCTGATAAAAATTTATTTACAAAACCAGACAGCAGAGGGCTGGATATTTGCAGGTAGTCTGTAGTTTACTGACCCAATATGGAATGTGTTTGGCCATTCCATTTAGTTTGTGTGGTGTTTTTTTTTTGTTTTGTTTTGTTTTTAAGATTTTTAAATTGATTTTTAGAGAGAGGAAAGGAGAGGGAGAGAGAGAAACATCAATGTGAGAGTGAAACATTGGTCAGCTGCCTCCTGCATGCCCCCTTCCGGAGATGCAACCTGAGCATGTGCCCTGACTGGGGATTGAGCCAGCAATCTTTTGGTACACAGGACAACACCCAACCAACTGAGCCACACTGGCCAGGCTGACGACTTAAAGTAGATGAATTTATTAGTACTATCTTTTATTTGTAGTTTGCCTTTTCCCCTCTTTTAATCAGGAGAAAAAAATTTTTCTTAAAATGTTAAGCTTGAAAAAAAATGTGGAAATAATTATTGTGGTATCCTGAATTATCTCCTTCTTCCAGAATAATTTTTAATACTAGGATGTTATACTCAAAATTTGGTACGAGTCTCAAAAGCAGAGTAAATACAAATGGTAAAATTGAAATAATTTCCTTTTGCATTTTGGGGTTAAGGCCCGAAAAGGCATACTATATGCTTATTTTGTTGTACTGTTTGGAAGAACTTGAAATAATTGAGTCAGTCACTTTTAGACTTGACCATGAATGAATGCAAATATTCTAAATCCAAAGCTTCTTCTGGTTGTCATTACCTTAATGTGTCTTCTATGCCTTTAAAATGTTACCATTATAGTTATTGTCTTTCTTTTAAATGTTTAAAATATGTACATTCCCTTAGTCTTTAGACATTTTTTGTCATTATTTTAGGCAGAAAAAAACCACCCTGAATTTTACATTTTAATTCTGTTCTTCGGCAACTTTGTTTCATGCAGATATGTAGCTCTGACATCCTTGTTGAAGACTGTGCAGACAGATCATAATGCAGTGCAGAGGCACAGAAGCACCATTGTGGACTGTCTAAAAGATTTGGATGTCTCAATAAAACGGTAACAGATTATTGATAGTTCTTTGCCTCCACCCCACCTGCTAACTTTGTAATAGTTTTGGAAGTGAGAATGTTGACCTTTATGTATTGTCCTCATTTTCATAGATGAATTTTCTGCAGAGTAAATCCTTTTTTAGAAAGGATTGGCAGGGAGAAGGGGTTAGGTCAATGACGGAGGCCAAAAAGGAAGACTTCAGTGCACAATGAAGTTGTCCTTGGTTCTTTGATAAATAAAACCAATAAAGAGATAAGCTTGACAAAAGGTTACTTAACAGAAGTACTGTGCTTTGGTGTGTTGGAGGATGAAAATACAGAGTGATCCATCGGCTAAGTGTTTTATCACGATGCTGAAACTCAAATTGCTGACAGCACACTTTTTCTCACAGTACTTACGCCCCAAGATACTAGAGGCAGCTGTGTTTTTTAGAACAGTGCATCTAGGAATGATGTTCGGAAGCAGGTAGATAGCACTTTGTAACGGCTTACATTTTTTTCTCCATGGAGTAGCTCTACTGGTTCTCCTCTTATAAGGATTATAGATGTTTGTAAAACCTAGCTTAGTTGTGGTTGTATGTTCAAATCCAGAACAAATTAGATTTGAGATGATCTCTGAAACCATTCACATAACAAACATTTTTTTTTTTTTAACAATCATTTATTGTTATTGAGTTCCTTTTGTTTGTGGAGAACACGTACTAAATGCTTGGACAATTTAAAGATAAGATCTTGACTCAGCTATAACAACTTTCACATAGTGCCTTGCAAAGTAAACAGTCTATGAACGCCCTCTCAGTTCTCTGAGCAAGCCAGTGAGACTAGGCAATTACTTCTATTCTCAATTAACAGATTAGTGAAAATACAGTCCCCAAAGGAATCAAATGACTTACTCTAAACTGTACTGCTTATACAGAGGCAGACCTGGGAATAGAAATCAGGCCTTCTGACTCCTATTTTGTTTTGTTTTTCTCTAGCTTGTTACTGGCCCGTGCATTTCAAAAGTAAAATCTGTATCTCCTTGATTACTAGACTGCCTTATTTTGAATCTTGCCTCTGCCCGTAATAGATGTGGTCTAGTTACTTAACCTTTTAGTGCTTCAGATGTCCTATATGTAAAATTCCCATACAATAGAACCCATTTTCTAGGATTATGCAGGATTAACTGGATTAATATAAATAAAGTATCTAAGCATTATATGAGAATTATCTGTTACTGTATTTCTATAAGGATTGATTTTTTTATTGCTTATAAATTAGTTAAGATGGCAGTACTTTCTACTTAGTAAATGAATATTTTTGAAAGTCAATCTATATACCATGTTTGATGTTATTGACCAAATATGAAAAGGTGTATATTGTAACCTTATAACTTTTATGTTAAACATTTCCATTTTGCCTTGGCTAGCAAATTTGATAGGCAGTTATAAAAACTTTTATTTGCCCTCATAGCACATGCCCTTTTTTCCTTTTCATGGCCCTCATTCTCTCTCTCAGTTTTCCCCCCAGCTTTATTGAGATATAATTGACATAAAACATTCTGTAAATTTAAGGTGCGCAGTGCATTGATTTAACACAGTCATATATTGCAAAACAGTTATCATCATAGCATTAGCTAACACAGTGCATCATCCTATATAATAAAAGCCTAGTATGCTAAGTATCCGACCATTCATTCGTTCAGCCATTCCACCAGTTGCTCTGATGCTCACTGACCACCAGGGAGCAGATGTCCCAACCAGTAGGTTAGCTTGCTGCTGAGGTCTGGCCGATGGGGACTGGGCGAGATGGGCCAGACATGCCCTGGAGCCCTCCCCTGGTCCCTTCATGGCCCTGATTGTGCACCGGTGGGGTCCCTCAGCCTGGCCTGCACCCTCTCGAAATCCAGGACCCCTCAGGGGATATCGGAGAGCCGGTTTTGGCCCGATTTCTGCAGGCCAAGCCAAGAGACCCCACTGGTGCCAATATCTGTGCACTGGGCCTCTAGTATTACATAATTACTGTATATTTTGTGTGTGGTAAGAACATTTAAGATCTATTCTCTTAGCAGATTTCAGGTATATAATACAGTGTTACTAACTTTAACCACTCTGCTGTACAATTAGATCCCTAGAACTTAATCATCTTATAACTGGAAGTTGTACCCTCTGACCAACATCTCTTCTACTCCCCACCCCCTTGGCCCTGGTAAATACTGTTCTAGTCTCTATTTCTGTGTGTTTTTTGCTTCCATATTTAAGCGATATCCTGCAGTATTTATCTTTCTCGGTCTGACTTACTGCCCTTAGTGTAATGCCCTCAAGGTTTGTGTTTATGAAAATTTCCCACATACCTTGATATAACTGTGTTACATCATCTTTGGACAGAAGTGAGTGTAATAAAAGAGTATGATGACTTTATATATTACATTTTTAAGGAATAAATGCAGAGAGATATCTTTGGGTAATAATTTTGTTGACTCTTTTTGAGCCTTTTAAGTATTCTAAATCTCAGCTTTATAGAATAGAATATTGAACCCAAACTCCATTTTTGATCAGTTGTGTCTCTCTTAGTGTTGAAGAAAGTGTTGGCTGAAGATTCAAAATAGAAAAACTAACTTTGATAACTTTTGTTTTCTTGTGTGCAAAGATTGGATCACAGGATCATGCAAGAACATGAGCACACCCGCCAGTGCTTGGTGTTCGGAGAGAAAACCCCTGGGTCTTTGTTTCATTCCCACAGTAACTATAACTGGTTTCTTTTTTGTTTTGTTTTGTAATTTCTCCCCTACAAGGCGTGCAATGGAATTGAGTTTTGCCCTGGTAAATGGGAATAATATCCGAGGCATGATGAAGGAGTTACTTTATTTTCTGGATTCCTGTGAGCCAGAATTTAAAGCAGACTGTGCATCTGGAATCTTTCTTGCTGCAGAAAAGTAAGATTTGATTTTTACCTTCATTAGTAAAAGATGCTTGGAATTTTAAAAAGCATTTTTAAAAGATGAGGATGTTGTAAACATGTTTAAAACATGTAACATTTATTTCAAGCTCCTAATTAGAAATTAGCTTTGAGGAGGCCATGATAGCCAGCATTTAAGTATACTAAGACCCCTCCCCCCTCCAAAAATCCCTCTTTTATAAAACCTGGGATTTATAATCCTATAATCTGTTCTTTAACCTCTCATCCATGATGCCCTCTTTATGAGGATATAGATGTTTCAGCATCTAAATTGTGGTTGAGTGTAAAACTTTTAGGAAGAAGTACCTAAAGATTTTGGTTGTATGGTTATTTCTATACTTTCCACTGTGAATTTAAGGGACCAAGTTCCTAATCCTGGTGTTGTCTGGGTCTGGGAATAGTCCCTTTTCTTTCTTCTCTATCCTCTCTTGATCTGACTTTGTTTTTCTCAGACAGTCTCTTTTCTTAGCTCAGCAACTCCTATTGCAATACTATGTAGACCATCTGAGTTTGACAGTGTGCCATTTCATCACCCTGGGAAATGGATATTGCTGCTAGATTTGAAGGTGAAATGTCCCTAAATATAATCACTTATGATAATAGGCAGGATCTTTGAAAGTCACTGAGCACAGTATAATTTACAGGTTCCAATTTCTTCACCTGGTGCCATTATTTTTTTAGGTATGCACCTTCCAAACGGTGGCATATAGACACAATTATGCGTGTTCTGACAACGGTAAGTAGCTTTTTTAAGTCAACATATACTAACTGCTGAATGTGCTGATTAAGACAGAGAAAGCCTTTATGCTCATGAAGCTTACGTTCTAGTGGGGAGATAGGAAATTCATGGGGAAATATGTACTATACTGTCAGGCAAGGGAAAATGCTACAAGAAACACTAAAATAGCATGACGGACTACGATGAAGGCCGAGGAGGATGGAATATGGGGCAATGGGCCAAGTATTTTAGGTGGAGTATTCAGGGCAGGTCACTCAGAGGAGCTAATGTTTGAGTAGAGAACTTAGTGAAATTAGCCATGCAAAGATTTGGGAAAGGAGTATACTAATCTGAGAGAACAGCAGGGGTTGCAAAGACAGTAGGTAGCAATAAGCTTGGCCTCTTGGAGAGCAAGAAGGTAAGTGAAGGCAGAGATTGGTGACATTAACACAGGGCGAGATTATTTAGGGCCTCACAGGAGTTTGGGTTTTATTGTGAATGTGTTAGGAAGCCATTGGAAGGTTTTGAATGACTACATTTGTTCTGGATTTAAGATTACAGTTTTATAAGGTATTTTTTCTTTGTTGTCCAGAATTTTGGAGATTTTCTATTGTTCAGTTAATAGGGATTAGAGATGTCAGAGTAAAAATGAAAGTGTAGTGGCATATAAAGGAAATATAACTATCTGTGTGTAATTATGTTACCAGAGGTAGATACCATGAAGGTAAACACTCACAAATTTGATTAGTTTAAGAAAAATGTTTTTTAGAACTCAAAACCATTTTAAAAAATGCTCCTACTTTTCATTTTTCCTATTGACCTATATTCTCTTATTATGATCATATGATTTTTCTTTAGCTTGTTGATGTGTGGGATTATTATAATCAGTTTATGGCTATTGAACCATAAATCCCACTGATTATGGTATATAATTCTTTCTATACATTATTGTATTTGATTTGCTAATATCTTTAAAGGATATTTTCATCTATGTTCATGAGAGATAACTGGTGTTTTTAATTTTTCCGATGTTTTCTTTGACCCATGTGTTATTTAGTACCATGTTGTTTAATCTCAAACTATTTGGAGATTTCTCAGCTATCTTTGTGTTACTGCTTTCTAGTGTAATTTTATATGATTTCTATCCTTTTAAATTTAAGGTATTTTTTATGGCTCACAATGTATTCTGTCTTGGTGAAGGTTGCAGGTGAACTTGAGAAATTGTATTCTGCTGTTGTTGGATGAATTAGTCTATAAGTGTCAATTATATCCTGTTGATGCATCCTTTTATTTCAAACACTCTGTTTTCTCCCATAAGAATGCAAATATTTAAGTTATACCACAAATTTTCTGCTTTTTAACTTCTCACCTTTTCTTTTTCACCATTTTCCCAAACTTCTCCTTCTTTTTTTGTATTTATTTTTTTTTAAATATATTTTATTGATTTTTTACAGAGAGGATGGGAGAGGGAGAGAGCGTTAGAAACATCGATGAGAGAGAAACATCGATCAGCTGCCTCCTGCACACCACCTACTGGGAAGTGCCCACAACCAAAGTACATGCCCTTGACAAGAATCGAACCTGGGACCCTTCAGTCCGCAGGCCGATGCTCTATCCACTGAGCCAAACCGATTAGGGTAATTTTTGTATTTCTTAAAATACAAGTGGGGTATCTCAATCACCTGAGAATTTTTTCCCCCTTTTCTTTTGTGCTTTCCAACAACATATGGTTTGGCTTGGCTCAGTGCTGTAAATCATATCCGCTCTTCTGTCCAGTAATTGGAGATTGATGAAGATCGCTTGATATTAGGCACAGTTTTATGTCTTGTGAGCCTGGCTGTCATAATGCCTGGACAAGGCCAAGATTTAGTTCCTCATAGGTTAAATAGCTTTACTTTGTTCCATAGATTCAAACAGTATCTCAGACTTCCAGAGATACTATTAAAAATTCCAAGTAATAAAAAAGGGTGGATAATAAAATACAGAATAATTCCTACTCCTGGGACTAATGGTTAGTTCTGTAATATTTATAAATTCTAGTCTTAAAAGAACAGTGCAAGGTTTTAAATAAACTCAAGTTTTATAAAAGTTACTTTTAATATGCCCCATTTGAGCTATTCATGTACACTTCTCTTGCCATCCTCCAATATAACATGACTACTTTAGCTAGTCCATATAATTTTAACATTTTTCGGGGAGTTGTGGGATGGGAGAGTTTGTTGTAACTCAGTTCCCAGTGAATGTACTTCTTAAATTTTGAAATACCAAATGGGGTGGGCAAATGTAGGTTTACAGTTCTGAGCACACAAAACAGAGAGTTTATTCTTATATTATTTATTAATTATTGTATTTATTTTTATTATTTGTCTTATTATTATTATTATTATTTTGTATCCTTGCTTATGATTTATCTTTTAGGTAATTATGGCTGATAATTTACCTATTTTTGTCCACCCCTGTACCTTACCTGCTTTGTGTAGAAAAGGTCTTCTTGAAATTTTTAAAAAAACTCTTCATGGATTTATTTTTTACTATATTTGATATAGGCTCAGAGGCTAAAGTACCAGTATCAAAAAGGAACTGAATTATAACAATGAAGGCTACTATGTAAAATTTACCTATTCTTTATGTAGCTAGTAACTTCTTGAAATTTTTAAGTCTTTATATTTTTCTTTTACTTTGGACAAAGAGGAGATTTTATTTTTTTATAAAATTAAAAAAATTGGAATATTCATTTAAATAAGTAAGACTTTGAAGTTTGAGCTGCTTATGAACCCGAGAATTGGAATCAACTTTATCTTTGAAGGGTTTGTTTTTTTTAGTAGTCTCCTTTTAACAGCGATAATAATAGCTGACGTTTATCATCATTGTGTGTTTCTAGGGGTAACTGTCTACATTTCCTTTTAGGCAGGAAGTTATGTTCGTGATGATGCAGTCCCCAACTTGATCCAGTTAATAACCAATAGTGTGGAGATGCATGCCTATACTGTCCAGCGCTTATACAAAGCAATTCTTGGTGATTATTCTCAAGTAAGTACTTCATTTGCCTTTTTTTTTTTCTGCTTTGGGAGGAAATTACACTTTATTTTTCTTGTATGTGCTTATTACTAACACTTAGATATATCTCAATTTTGACGTTTATGATGAGATGACCTATGATTTGCATTACTCTTTGTCAGGATTAAAATCTTTGATAAACAATGACTTTGTTTTGACAGCAACCTTTGGTACAAGTAGCTGCATGGTGTATAGGTGAATATGGAGATCTTCTCATATCTGGCCAATGTGAAGAGGAAGAGCCTATTCAGGTAACCCTTATTCCTCTTGGTCAAAGATGGGGGAAAGAGTGATTTCGGTCATAAGTGGGCCGTGTTTAGTGAGGAGTTGTGGTTGATTTCTTAAAAACCTTTTAAAGAAATAATACCAGAATTATATTGGGAAACCTGTCAGTTTTTGAAGTGGAACTTATTGAGCCATTTTGAGACTTTAAAAACCACCTTGGGATCCACTCCCCACTTTGTCAGAGGGAATTATATTGTTTCTCTTACTCTCTGGTTGATTTAAACAAGAAGAAATGAGACCTATAGCCATATTTCCATTTGCTCATTAAAGGACTGGCTTTTAGGAGTAGTTGTGGCAACAGTACTTGAACTCTATGTAACTTTTTTCCCTTCCTCTACTTCTGCCTCTTGCAGCTAAATATGCCTCTCAGCCCCCAATGGGTATTTTCCACTTTTTTTTTTTTTTAAACATACCTTTCACCTGCTTCTGGTTGATGGATCAGTTTGGACAGTTATCCTGGCAAAGAACAAATTGTGTTAGAAGCTTTGGTAGTGATGGTAGGATTGTCTTTCTGGTGGCATCCTGTGACTTGATATCAAATTTAGATATTTACTTTTACATTTCATTGTACATTGTCTTTCTTTTTCTCTTCTCTTCAGGTAACAGAAGATGAAGTGTTGGATATTTTAGAAAGTGTCTTAATCTCTAATATGTCCGTCTCTGTGACACGAGGTTATGCCCTCACTGCCATTATGAAGCTTTCTACTCGATTCACCTGTACTGTAAAGTGAGTATGGAGAAAAATAGGATGAACAGATTGTTTGAAATCTTGAAAAACATTTTATTATGGAAAATTTCAACCAAAGGCAAAAGTAGAGAGAATAATAAAATGAATTGCATATACCTATTACACCACAATAACAATCATCATTTTGTGGTTAATCCTTATTTCATCTATACTTTGCACACCCCATCGTAGATTATTTTGAGCTTGTGATGTTTTTAAAATCAGATTTCTAATGTCCATTTTTATTTTTAACTGTGACTTGATATCAAATTGAGAAGTTATTTCCCCATATAAAGGTTCTGTTTTACAATATCTTGAGATGTATGGATAGTAAGAAAATCATAGGGTTGTGGTGTTCAAGTCTTTAAATTCTGTTTACTATTTTGTTTTGTTTTTTAGTTTTTAAAAATTTTTTTTTTTGATTTCAGAGAGGAAGGGAGAGGGAGAGAGATGATGGTGGTGTTGAGGTATATATGTATATGTTTTTTGTTTTTTAAGAGTAGCACTGTTTTTAATGAGTTTTAGCCCAGAATACAAAACAAGGTGCTAGCTGTGGCCTCAGTGTTAGCACAGCTGTTAACAAAGGCTTTCCTTCCCCCTAAAAGGCAAGTTACAAAAGGGTATCAGACAGATGGGATGAGACATTCTAGGTTATTTCTGAAAAACTATAACCTCTTCACCCCATCCCCACCCAAAAGGAATTCAAATTCTGGGCCTTTGTTGATCTAAGAGATTGTGTGAGAGACTTTCTTTTGAGACTTTTTGGGTGTAGGGGTCACTTTTCTTACTTTTGTTGTTGATTCTGTGGAACGCCCGGTCACTGGATAAGTAAGGAAGCCAGTGTGGTTCTTTATGAGTTCTTCTGAGGAACTTGGATTGTGACGGTTTTCATTTCAGTATATGTTGTGTATATGTTGGATGAATGAAGATGAAGGAAATATGTTTTGTTTTGGAAAGATTATGTAAATTAAGAAAAGGTATTTCAAAATTTTAACCAGAAAACTCTGGTTTAAACATTATTCTTTCTGTTTGTCTATGAACTTTCTTTTGGGTATTTGAATTCATTTGTCATTTTATCCCAAAGCCGAATAAAGAAAGTGGTTTCCATCTATGGAAGCAGCATTGATGTGGAACTCCAGCAGAGGGCAGTAGAATATAATGCACTTTTTAAGAAATATGACCATATGAGGTAAGTAAAAGAAACTAAGCAATGCATGTGCCTCTTAGCATCCCAAACTATTTGTCATAATCCATAAAGGAGACTCATCCCTCATGTCTTATTAACTGGACTTCACTATCCTGTTCAGTTCTAATTGCTTGACTGCTTCTGTTTTGTTCATTTCCTATTCTGCCTAATCTCTAAAGAAAGAAGTTAACTGGTCTTTCATTCCTTGTCTCCCCTTTCTTTTGATACAGAAATTTAGCTTCATTTTCCATTTTATTTGGTTTAAGAAGTGAGAGCTGTATTTTTCTCTAAAGAATCTCATCTGATATTACTATGAACATTTTGGTGTCACCGCCCCCTTCTGTTATACAGTATCTTAATTGGAACCTGTTAATATCTACTGATTTACCTTGATTTCATTCCAATTTCTCTACCACTGTGAAATCTCACCTTCTTAGGATTTAGGTGGATAGTTTGTCCATTCAAGGTTTCTTGCCTGCCCTCAATCCAGCCAGGAATTTAGGTCATGTATTGTTATAATCCGCCTTCTATTTTAATGTACGTGTTGCGTGGGGAGGGGAGATGGCTTTTCATGTTTGGCCCCAGTGCAGTTACAGTGATTGTTTTGGGTAGGGAATCTAGATTAACTGCCTGGAATTTAACCACTTCAGATATTTTTTTCAGGTCTGCCCTGCTTGAGAGAATGCCTGTCATGGAAAAAGTGACCACAAATGGTCCTACGGAGATTGTGCAGACAAATGGAGAGACAGAACCAGCTCCGCTAGAGACCAAACCACCACCCTCTGGGCCACAGCCTACCAGCCAGGTAGCTTTTTACCGGCTTATCTGGGGACACTGATGATCAATAGTTCCTTGTAATCTCTTAGCTGATTCCCTTCAGTGTTCCTAGATTGACTGATGATTCTTTCATTTTTAAGTGTTGAAAGAGCTTTGCATTAGAAGTAGACTAGGCAAATGATTAATAAATTGAGATATTATTTTCTTGTTTAGGCCAATGATTTATTGGATTTGTTGGGAGGAAATGACATAACACCTGTTATTCCAACTGTACCTACAAGCAAACCAGCTTCTGCTGGTGGCGAGCTTCTTGATTTGCTGGGAGACATCAACCTTACAGGTGAGGCCTGAGTGGAATTATTTAATGCTGAGATAGGGATAAGGGTTTGGGGAAAAACTACGCTGAACATGGACTTTCTAGCACATCAGTCAGTTGAAGATGGGCGAAGTTAAGTCAGAAGCAAGATTAGAATCTTCACAACATCTGGGATATAAGGTGCCATGCTAACACTCTAGAGACTAGGGATTCCTTAAAGTCCTTTTTTTTTTTTTTTTAATTTGGGGAGAATTACTTGTATTTTAAAACTTTCAGGCTGGAAAAAAAAAATCCCAAGTCACCTTTGCTTTTAATTAGTGTCCAAAGGCATCACTTTCTCTAGGTTTCTTTCTACTCATGGTTAGTTTTTAAGAGCTCCCTTCTTTCCTATTATTAAAGCAATGGAAAGAGGAAATCACTAATAATTATACTAATATTATTCAAATACAACTTTCATTTGGGAATTTTTTTCTTATTTTTTAAAAAAATATATTTTATTGATTTTTTACAGACAAGAAGGGAGAGGGATAGAGAGTTAGAAACATCGATGAGAGAGAAACATCAATCAGCTGCCTCCTGCACACCCCCTACTGGGGATGTGCCCGCAACCAAGGTACATGCCCTTGACCGGAATCAAACCTGGGACCCTTCAGTCCGCAGGCCGACGCTATCCACTGAGCCAAACCGGTTAGGGCTCTTATTTTTGTTTTAGTAGTAGACTTTTGTAGTTGATGTGTTCAGTAATGTTATGAATCCCTAAGTCTGAGAGTATCACTGTAGTATATAGTTTTTGGCTTACATAACCTCTTTAAAAGTATAATGGAGAGTTATACTTTAACCTCAAGTAGAAACTGGCCATAGAATAAGGATGTTGGATGATCCTGTAGACTGCCTATTACAGGCTAAGTTATTTTTTTCTAATACAACAGCCTCCCGGAGCTTATATATGTGTCTTAAATTTTTTTATTTTTATTATTTTTTAAATGTTTTTATTGATTTTTTTAGAGAGAGAGGAAGGGAGTGGGATAGAGAGCATGCCCCCTACAGGGACTGGAGCCTGAAACTTGGGCATGTGTCCTGACCAGGAATCGAATCCATTACCTTTACATTCATGGGTTGACATTCAACCACTGAGCCACACTGGCTGGGCTCTTAAACAAAATTTTAAACTGTTACTTCTTATGTACTTTTGAGGTCCTCAAAAACCAAATCAATACTGGAATATGGAAAAGTAAAAACAATTTCATAGTTTAAACATAGTGTGTAGGCAGTATAGTTTATTTGTTAACGTATTAGCATTTCCATAATAGTACGTAGTCTTTACAATTACACTTACAATTTTATTTTCTTTTTTCTTTTCTTTTCTTTTTTTTTTTTAATATATTTTTTTATTGATTTTTTACAGAGAGGAAGGGAGAGAGATAGAGAGTTAGAAACATCGATGAGAGAGAAACATCGATCAGCTGCCTCCTGCACATCTCCCACTGGGGATATGCCTGCAACCCAGGCACATGCCCTTGACCGGAATCGAACCCGGGACCTCTCAGTCCGCAGGCCGACGCTCTATCCACTGAGCCAAACCGGCTTCGGCTACACTTACAATTTTAAATGGTTGTCTAATATTTCATCTAGAACTTTGTACCATTATTTATTCAATTCCTTACTATTGTTTCAGATTTTTCTTATAACTAATGCTTCAACAACATAGTTACAAAAATTTGTCCTTATTTTGGATTACTTTCTTTGACTAAGTTTCTTAGTCTTTCTGAATCTGTTTAAAATAAAGATGACAAATACTTAACCTCAGTATTTATGAGGAATGGTGACTTTGTTAGTGCATGTATGACTCATGGTAGGTGCATGATAAATATTATTTACCTTAACCTCCATGTATATTGCTACCAGTTTCACTATAAAATCGTAAGTATTGTGTGCTATCATTTTTTACAAGCCCTAGCAGATTAAAGATTGGCCCTAATATTTTGTTAATTTCAAGTTTTTCATTCACAGGGCATGTTTCATATATATATCAACATTTTTGCATTATACATGAATTTTATTTTTCCACATTCCTTTTGAGTCCTTAACTCATTTATCATGAAGTCTTAATGTTTTGTTTTTGTTCTTGCTTTCTTGTTTTCCCAGTGTTACATGAAAAAGCAAAATGATAACGTGTCAAAAAGTCTAGAGTTTTAAACACATTTTCCCATTTTTGAGTTACAGATTCTTAAGCCATCATTAGTTGTATCCTAAAGCACAGTAATATAAATCAGTGGAAATCTGTAAATAAATTTAGTGTGTGCTCTTAGAGGAATTGGTACAGTAAGTTTCTGTGGTTTCCCTAATAGGTAGTACAAAAGGTACTACCTATTGTACCTTTGGAAGAGAAAAAAGCCAAAATCTAAGGGACCTAGGGACCCATATGTTATCTATATATTTTGGTAGCCTCTGATTTTCCATGGGAACACATTTCTGAAATTGTTTTGAAAATGGTAATTGTGGGAAAATTAGTAGTTTAGATTTATATAAACTCTTAGAACTATATGAATATTTCTTTGTATACTTCATAGGCAATCTGCTTGACTGCACGTTCTGCAGTGTCACATTTGTTTTTAACTTCTTGTGCTTTGCTTAGTCATCTGTTTTTCTACCTTCCTTGCTAATTTTTAGCATGCTTGTTGTTTTTTCTTTTACTGTAGTTGGGTATTTTTTAAAAGGATATTTCACCCTTCCTTTATTTTTTAGTTTTTTTATTGGTATATTTTCAGTTAATTTTATAAGTAATTTGAAATCTGTTTAAATATAAAATGCATTCTCTTTATTTTGCAGAATTTTCTTATACCTCTTCTTAGAATTCTGATTTCTCTCAGTTCATGGCCATTATTCTATCATTTACCCTCAGTTGTATGATCCTTCTTGTTCTTATTGGGAAATATCAAATAAAAATGGTAATCTGGTAATCCCCTCCCACCCCCCTCCTTCATACTACCCTTCCCAGGGTGTGTGTATGTTAAATTTTTATTATGCAATATTTAACATCTATAAAATTTAGTAAATGCCTTGATCTACTTAGCTTGTAAAATAAAATATTATTATGGAAGTTGACATTCCCTTTGTACCTCCACCTCAATTCCTTCCCTCTTAGTCCCAGAGGTAACTGTTGTCTGTCCTGAAGCAGTGTTTAGCTTTGGTGTTTACCATTTCTGTATATTTCTTTATAATAGTGTGTAATATTGTTTTGCCAATTTTTACCTTTATAGAAATGATATCCAACTGAGTGTTCTTTTGCACCTTGCTTTTTTGCTGAACATTGTATTTGTGAGAATAATCTTTGAATAATTCATGTTAAATGTACGATTAACCCTTGAACAACGTGGGTTTGAACTGCATTGGCCCACTTATAAGTGGATTGTTTTCAATTGACGCGTGCAGTTGATCCTCACAGTTCAAACTCGAGTTGTCCAAAGGTCAACTCCTTCGTTGGGAATCCTCACGTGGAGATCTGACTGTAGTTATACATAGATTTTCGACTGCGTGGAATGGCAGTGTTCCTAACTTCCACATTATTCAAGGTTCAACTGTACTTCTAGTGCATTAACAGTATTACTGTTGTGTATGTGTAGTGTTTACTTTGATCAATGTACCACAGTTTACTTGCCCATTATCTTGATGATGGACATTTGGTTGTATCCAGCATTTCCCTGTTAGAAACTATCTTGCTATGCACACTTTTATACAATTTTTCCTGTGTACACATGTAAGAATTTGTGAAAAAGGCCCTGGTTCTCAGCGGGGAGATTTTGCCCACCAGGGCTTAGCAGATGTTTTCAGTTGTCACAACTGGAGAATGTTACTGTCATTTAATGAGGAGAAGCCAGGGGTGCTGATAAACATGCTGCAGTGCACAAGGCAGCCTCCCACAACAAAGAATCATCTAGCTTCAAATGTTATGAATTTTGAGGTTGAGGAACTTTAGGTATATGCTCATGTTCAGCTCTATTGTTGCTAAATTGTTTCTAGTTTGTTTGTGTCAGGTTAGAAGTCCCCCTTGCTACACGTTCTTGCTGGTATCTGGTATTATCACTTTGAAATTTTCACCACTGAACTAGATGTGAAGTAGTATCTCAGTGTGGCTTTAAATTCCATTTCTCTAATTACTAAGCGTCTTTTTTCATAAGATGTCCTTTTCATTCAGATTCCTTCTTCTGGGAATAGCTAGTTCCTATCTCTTATCACTTTTAAATTGGGTTATTTTTTTCTTACTGACTTGTAGGAAGATATTTATAGTTATGGATACTCATCCATTTGTTGTCTTGTAGCAGCATTTTCTTTTGCATGTGGTCTATTTTTTTATAGTATTTTCTAATGAATAGACATTGCTCATTTTAAAGTGTTTGAATTTTAAGTTCTTTCCACTTATGGTTTATGCATTATTCATCTTATTTAAGGAATCTTTCTCTTAACCTGAGGTCAAAATATTTTTCTCCTATATTTTCTTGGTGAGTTTTGTCATGCTGGGTAATATTGACTTAACGTTGGACTGTTTCCTGTAGGTGCTCCAACTTCTGCTCCTGCCCCTGCCTCAGCCCCTCAGATATCCCAGCCCCCCTTCTTGTTGGATGGGCTTTCATCACAGCCTCTCTTCAATGACATCACTACAGGTATAATTACTGATGTTATTAAAGTTATTGAAGAAAGCAAAATAATAATTTTATAAGTATAGGCTGACTACAATTAGGCTAAGCTTCCTGTACTTTCCCAGGCATCCCCTCCATCACAGCATACAGTAAGAATGGCTTGAAGATAGAATTCACCTTTGAACGGTCAAACACCAACCCCAGTGTCACGGTGATAACGATACAGGCCTCTAACAGCACAGAGCTGGACATGACGGACTTTGTTTTCCAGGCTGCGGTACCAAAGGTACTACAATGTCTTCTTTGCCTTTTTCTTTTGAATAAAGATTGACTGGCTTATTTTTTAAAAACTCACTTGGGCCCTAACCCGTTTGGCCCAGTAGATAGAGTGTTGGCCTGGGGACTGAAGGGTCCTAGGTTCAATTCTGGTCAAGGGCATGTACCTTGGTTGAGGGCTTGATCCCCAGTAGGGGGTGTGCAGGAGTCAGCTGATTGATGTTTCTCTCTCATCGATGTTTCTAACTCTCTATCCCTCTCTCTTCCTCTCTGTAAAACTCAATAAAATATATTGTAAATAAATAAATAAACTATGCCTGTTTGCATAACAGTGATATATCTTGAATTTCAAAATGTCATGCATAATACATAGATTCTATGACTAATTTTTACTTTTTATCATCTCTGAAATTGAGGTACATTTTAAAATTGAGACCTTAGCATAGTTTAATTGGCAGCATGTTTTTTTTTCCTCAGTGGTATATAAAATAATGGTGTGAATTATTATTGATGGCATCTTATATTAAATAAATATAAATAAGTGAATGATATTTTAGCTTACATAATTTATCTTGACAATAGAATTATGAATATGACACAAAATAATAAACCTGTGTATTGAGATTAAATCTCTACTCTTAAAATTTTGGGCTTCAGAGAAGACTGAATAGACTTCCTTCTCTCCCTCCTCCCCTTTTTCTCTTTCCTCATCCCTTCTCTCTCTCACTTCTCTCTTTTTCTCTCCTTCTCTTTCCCTCTCTACTCCCTCCTTAATATTTTAGAAGACTGAACTTTCAGGAAAGATATTTTTAAATTCTATGGTTTACTTGTGTTGCTCATAGCACTTCCACCTTTGTTACCTGTAAACAAACAAAACACATTAGCATGCAACAGATGATGGCTTTGGTTTTCCAGGTCTTTTGCTCTATGGACTAGTTCTGCATGTGATTTTTCTGTTAGGACCTTGTGTGCCCAATGGAGCGACCCATTAACAAACTGGCTCTGCCAGCCTTTCCTTCACCTCTGTCATATAGGAGTAAGCCTTGACACAGTCCAATTTTGCTTTAGAAAGCAAAAGTTCAAGTCTCCGCATCCCAGCCTGTAGTTAGTGACTGGTATGCTGGTTTGTTATTTTTAGAAAGCTTTTCATTTCTTTTCAGCTTCTTTTTTAGCCACAGACACCTGTTTTTAACCTGAATAGTTGATCAGTTACTGTTAAGTGAGGTTGCCAGACCAAGAATTGGTCACCTTTTGAAAACTAGTAGAATAAGGTTCTTTCTGCCAGAAAGGGAAGGAAGAATGGCTCATTGCTAGTTTTCATGATCAAAGACTTCCTGGAATTTTGTAAATACCAGGAAGTGATAGTCTACCCACATACTCTGAATTATGGATTTCTGGAAAACAAGTAGAAAGTAGTAATAAGTAAATCTGTTACTTGAACCATCATCTGGGTGTCTGACTTTTTAAAAAAATGTATTTTTATTGGTTTCACAGAGGAAGGGAGAGGGAGAGAAAGATAGAAACGTTAGTGATGAGAGAGAATCATTGATCAGCTGCCTCCTGCACATCCCCTGTGGCAGCGGTTCTCAACCTGTGGGTCGTGACCCCTTTGGTGGTTGAACGACCCTTTCACAGGGGTCGCCTAAGACCATCCTGCATATCAGATATTTACATTACAATTCATAACAGTAGCAACATTACAGTTATGAAGTAGCAACGAAAATAATTTTATGGTTGGGTCACAACATGAGGAACTGTATTTAAAGGGCCAGAAGGTTGAGAACCACTGCCCTATGGGGATCAAGCCCAAAACCTGGGCAAGTGCCCTTGACCGGAATTGGACCCAGGACCCTTCAGTCCAAAGGCCATTTCTCTATCCATTAAGCCAAACCAGCTAGCACTGACTTTTTTATTTGTTGCCTTCTCTGACATCATATTAAGTGTATTATTCTTTCTGAAGATGCCCTTTGTTCTCCCCAGACATTCCAGCTGCAGCTTCTGTCTCCTAGCAGCAGCGTTGTCCCAGCATTTAATACGGGGACCATCACACAAGTCATTAAAGTTCTGAACCCACAGAAGGTGAGTAGCACATTTGAAGACAATATCTGAGAAAGGTGTAAGCATACTTCTTGAAATAAAATTCTGCTTTGTTTCTCTGGAGTTTTTTTGACTCACAGTCATAAGAAATCTGTGAAAATGTCTCATCTAACCTTGTTCTTTCGAAGATAATAAACAGAGCCTAGACACATTAGATGATTTAGTGGTATCTTATAAAATGCAGCTTTAAAAAAATTCTCTATTTAGAGGTTTAAAGGTCTAGTTTTTGCAGGAGTGGGGAAGCTTAGATATTCTAACCTTTACACAAGTTGCAGTCGGGGGTAAGAGCATTTGTTGAACCAAAAATCCATATGTCATGTAATTGTTAAGGATACATAGCAAAAGTGGAGACATTTTAATTAAGCAGCCAAATGGAAAAATAGCTTCTGAAACTAAAATAAAGCAATACTTTTATTATATCTTTTCAAAGAAGTAGATTGCCTCCACTTAATACTAATCAATTGACTAGTTTTCAGTTTTTAGAAATGATTCAGGGAATTCCTTCCTTTGAAAGATTTCTGGTAGTGCCTCATAAATACCAGTATGATTTCATCCTCTTGTAACACTTGTCTTTTCTCTGCTAGTCACTGTATTTTGAGTACCTGTAGCACAATTAGAAATTCCTTTGACAATCTGATACATAGAATAAAAATTTTCTTAATGCACTAATATTTGAAATCTGCCACATAAAGTGAAAAGTATTTATAACAGAGTTCTCTTAAAACTACTGCTGTTACCTATAAGTTAACTCTTTCTGTTTTTTCCCCCTTCTTTATGCCTTGGGAATGAAACAAGTTTATGTTCACATTTACTATAGGTTTTATAGTATGTCTGAATGTAGAGCATAAGATGAGTATATGTTTGCATCGTTTTTCTAGAAACTTACATATAAGAGTTGAATCTTTTTGAAAAGCACTCAGCAAATGTTTCCGTGAAAATGCCCTTGCGTGGTTCTGTCCTGTTACCGCAGTTCTAGGATCAAAGCCAGCGATGTGTTCTGGAGACTCCTGACTGCATGAGGTTGCTTCTGTGGCTGATAGCTAGAGTACTAGGTGGTTTTTGCTGCTGCTTGTTGCCTATAGTATGTAATTTTTAATTTTTTAAAAATATATTTTTATTGATTTTGGAGAGAGAAGAAGGGGGAGAGGGAGAGAGAGAGAGAAGCAGACAGACATCAGTGATGAGAAATTTCCATTAGCTGCCTCCTGCACACCCCCTTCTGGAGATTGAGCCTGCAATCCAGGCATGTGCCCTGACTGGGAATTGAACCTGTGACCCTCCTGTTGCATGAGATAATGTTCAACCAACTGAACCACACCATCTGGGTGCCTGTGTGTCATTTTTAAGAGACAACTTTGCTTTAAAATAATTTTGTTTTCTCTAAGATTAAAAGTGTATTTGTGGCCCTAACCGGTTTGGCTCAGTGGATAGAGCGTCAGCCTACAGACTGAAGGGTCTCAGGTTTGATTCCGGTCAAGGGCATGTACCTTGGTTGCAGACACATCCCCAGTTGGGGGGGGGGGGGGGCGGGTGCAGGAAGCAGCTGATCGATGTTTCTAACTATCTCTCTTTCTTCCTCTCTATAAAACAATAAAATATACATTTTTTTAAAAAAGTGTATTTGTGGACTGGAAAGATTCTAGAGATTTCATTTCATTGCATAATTTGTGATTCTCTTTTCTTCTCATAGCAACAGCTACGAATGCGGATCAAGCTCACATATAATCACAAGGGCTCAGCAATGCAAGATCTAGCAGAAGTGAATAACTTTCCCCCTCAGTCCTGGCAATGAGGGTCCGGCACCATTCTCATTCTTACCCCACTCAATCAAAGGAACTCTGGGAAGGAGGTTGTGATTGCTGGCAAGTCCCCCCCAACTGTACCATGGGCACGAGGAGCTGAAGAGAACTGTTGAGGAGGATTTTCCTAAAGTAATTGCTGACCTTGAGGCATTGTTAAAGACTAATCTCCTCTCCTCCACCGTTGAGGCCGGCTGCTTCTGGAGGCTAGTTTGCACTCTTCCTCCTCTTCCCTTTTTCTGCACTTCTCTACCCCTCCCACATTAACAGCCAGAATCAACATTCCCTGGGCCCCTGAGGGAAAAGCAGCTGGTCTGGAGGAGAGGACTGGAATCCATGGCAAGAAAACACTCACACTGTCTCTGCAGCAGAGTTGCCCCTTCTTTCTACTGTGTTTCTCTGTGGACGGCAAGGTGGGGATTGATTCCTCACCAGCTGGTCACCATCATCAGGCGCTTTTTACATCCGGCATTCAGAATGGAAATGTCACCATGGACATTAGGGAGACCTGCCTTTTCTACTGGTTCCCCCAATGTTTGAAAGGCAATAGGCTCCTGGTAGCCTTTTCTGTGCTTTGCTGTATTCACACAGACACACACATGTATGTATGCTTGTTACCAAGAACTGGTCAGACTTTGAAAGGTTATTTGTAAACACTGGACAGATGCAGTTAAAAAGAGCTTTTGTTGAGATTTGGCATGGAGGATATGGTGCTCTATTTGTAATAGAAACTTCCAAGGCTCTTCCAGCTCCCCTTTCTTTCTCCCTTCTTGAGCTGTAGTGATGAATACTCTCCATGATTTTCAAAATTGATTCCCCTTAAAGTGCAAGGTGGACAACTTCTAAAAGATACTATATATAAGTAGTTATTAATGCCCCTATTCCCACCACAAATTTTAAATTTCTCTTAAGCCTATAACTTGCCTGATGAACTATGGTAAATGGGTGGAAAGAGGAGTTTACCACTTTTAAAGATTAGACTCTCTACCAAAAGCACCTTTGCCCATAGGAAGAGTTGAGTATCAGACTCATCCTAGAGCATATTGGAGTCATCCTCCATTACTCCAAACGTCCCTTTTTACTTCCTGAGCCTGGCTTGGACCTTGGCATTCCGTTTGAATTCCTTCTTCTAACTGGAACATTTGTGTTGTATCTGTAACACTGGCACTGAAATAAAGACCACACGGTTAAAGAAATCTTTCCTATATTGTACTTTATGGTGTTGGAATGAAGCCTTGTAGCTTCCTTGTCCCCTATGTCAGAGGAATGGATACCATAGGGTAGGGATATCCTTTCCTGAGTCTGAGAAGTTGGTCTCTTGAGAGAGGCCAGTCTCATGAACATCTGCATCAAAGACTTGAGATCTGGAGCTTTTTAAAAACTAGGAAGAGTGCCGAATGCTTTTTAGAAAGGACCCTTGCGATTTCAAACCTTAACACTCAGTTGTGGGAATAAGGTAGGGTGATTCTCCTGTGGCCCATGTTGAATGTACTGTGTACGTTCAGGTGCACAGGTGCCATGTCTGATATACTAAAGAAGAAAGGAAAAGTCAGGCCCACCTTGCTCTTAAAATGTTGGTAATCATTACTGTATTGAGTACAGTATAATGACTACCTTGGCATCGGTCTTAATCCTGGGTACAAATGTCCATTTCCCCTCCATTTCACCAAGCCTTTACTTCAGATCTTCAGTGTCTTGTCAAATCTAGCTCTGTATCAGATGCTAGAGTATATCTTACATTTGACAAACTGGAGTTGAAACAAAGGCTCCAAAGGGGAAACTTGGAGGTTTTAATAATATATAAGAGCAAGATTTGCTAAAATTTAACTCCCCTGGGTAAATGGTTGACTGAGTCAAGAACAGGATATTATCTTGTGCGTAGTTTTTAGTAAAGTAAGTGTGGACTAGTATGTATTTTAGACGACTGCTCTGCCTGTGCAATGAAAAATAGCCTTTAAAGGTTTCTTTGCAGACTGATTTCATTGGATGGACACTTAATGCTGTGAAACACGATAGGATTAACACAAAGTTGGTGGATTTCTTGACTAGAATTTGTCTAACATTCCTCTTTGTGGTAGAGGCTTTATTTTCTCTGTCATGTTTATCGTTAACCAGCTCAAGCTTCTTTAGTTGAATGGAGTTGAATTTCAGAACTCTGCTGAAGACCATGTTCTAAGGCAGTGCTAGCTAAGGAGCTGGAAAGGGTCTGCTCTTTTAACAGCATCTCCTTGGGTGATCACAGTTTTAAGGTAGAGCGTTGTATGATCATCCATAGCTTTGTCTAGGAGGAATAAAAATCATGGCCTTAACACAAAGGGTGCTGTGTAGCATATGAAGTGATTTCAGAGAGTGAACCGAGCACCGGACTGAAGGACTAGAGGTCAGATGACTGCCTAGGATACTGATGGTTGTGAAGACTGTTTCAAATGATCGGATCTTTGAAAGCTTCAGCGTGCCTTAGTTTCTAGGATCGGAACTGGTTCTCCCTCACTTGGCCTTGCTGCTAAAAGGAGAAATCTCTTAATTGCTATGAATACTTAAACATTTCAGTAATTTCTTTCCCTAGTATAACCATTCAAGGGGGAGCAAATTTGGATAGATTTACAACTTTAGAGCCATTGTGAGGAAAGAGTGATTTCCGTGGCTGTTTTAATAACTTCAGGGTGATAGCAGTGAGCCTACACACACTTACTTGGACAATTTCACATGCACTTTTACCTCATTTTTTCCTCTTCTAGAGTAGTTTGTGTCCTAGCCCCTCCCAACCCTCCCCCGCCTCCCCAGTAATACTAAGGGAGAATTCATCTAAGTTATCTTAAAAAACAGTAGGGAGGGTGCTCTGCCCGAGAAACTTCTCCCATAATGCTCCGGTGCTGTTATCTTGAGGTGACTTGGACAGTCATGGAATGTTTTACGCTGTGTATGGTGACCATCTATTCATTTTAAGGTCTTTCTCATTTAAAGAAACATTCCTCAGTGTAACACTTGGGAGGGGATTCTTTCCTCTTGCTAGGTTAAAGATGTCCATACCTCTTGTTTGTCCCCTTCATATAAAAAAAATAGACTTTGAAAACTGTCCAGCACTAACGGTTTGAGTATTTCTAGCTATATAACATGCCTTCTATTTTTATGTTCTTCTAGAAGTTGGCAGTTAGGGGATACTGTTTTTGAGATTCAACATCATTATCTTCTGCATTGGAAAATTTCGGGGCCATGAGAACTAAAGGAAAGCGGTTGAATGTGTATATATTGTTTTCTAGTGAATGTATTTTATCCACATTGTCCTAAACTGAGAGCTGGAGAGCAAAACGTGGATATTCAAAAACTGGTTGGTGGAGAGGTGGTACACGTTCTCATGCGCTGGGGAGTGGGAAGGATCACCGAAGGGAAGACTGCTCAGAACGTGTTGACGTTTAAAACACTCTGACCAGCTTTGGCTCAGGAGGGTGGGGCTGCTTGTAGAACTGGAAGCGAATAACTTTTTCAAGCAATAGCAGTGAGTGGGTCCCACCTACGGGTTCTTGGACCGGGAACATTTAAACAGAAGAAAATGCTGAAGCAGCTTATACAGTTGCTTCATGAACTTCCACGAGGCCGGTTCTGGCTTTGGGATGGAGCATTGGAGTTTATTTGTTTTTGTTTTTGGAACCTGCTGTTGCGCTTTGTGTGTTTTGTTTTTGTTTTCTATTTGGGGGCCTCATGGGAAAGAGCTTCTGAACTCTTTCCTCTGTGAACTCCCACTGTGTCCCTGTAAAGTCCCTTTTCTTTCAAAATATTGTAAGTTACATTTTCATTAAGCCCCATCACATCTTCTTTACTGTAAAAATATTAAAGGCTGTTTCCAAGTGGGACAGCTAATGAAGTTCTAATTATTGCAGACATATTTTTGAGATGTAAAAAAAAATTTAAAATTAAATGATAAGCCTTAGAGGCGAGTGAGGAATAAAATGGATGTAAACATTTACATGGGATGCATTAGAATTCTGCTGTGTGTATTGTCTTTTGGTTGAAACAAATTATGAACAGTGACTAATAATAAAAAAGTCAATACTCAATGATTTAAAATTTGCTTTCTCGCTTCTTACAAGTAGATTAGAGAAGCCTTGGATGAATTCCTATTCCAGAACTTTGAGCTAAACTTGTTGACCTGTTGATGTTCCTTTTATACATAAATCTCACCAAGAGAGGAATTTGAACAATTTAAACAAAATAAAACATACTTCTAGTTGTAGACAGTGAAAAGTGTAATTGGAAATTTTAACTAGATGATTACATCCATGCTTATCTTCTATACAAAGGAGAATTCTCACACAAAGCAAAGAAATCTCATTAAGGTGAAATCTATATGAGGGGTAGTCATAGGGCTTTGGTTACAATTTGTGAATTGTTCAAGTATACCTGTGACTGGGAAGAGGAAGGCTTAACTAGCCAAAATGAATTTTACTTCCTGATCTATTTTATGCACACTCTTCCATAAAAGTGAGAGTGGTTGGATTCAAAGCTTTAGCTTTTCTGTTACTCAGATGATTCCTAACAGTCCCCTGATTGAGGAGAAAGATGTAGTCCTTGTCAATTATCTAGTTTATGCAGAAGTGCCCTTTGGCACTGTTTGATAAGGGACATTTCTATAATCTTTACTATGTGGCTTAACATCTTTGTTCCCAATATTAAATTTTGTTAACAACTTCATCTACATGTAATTAAATGAAAATATAAAAGCTACAATAGAAAAGTTTAGCAAATAATAGATTCTAGGTATTTACTTAAAAATATAATGAGTTGAAAAAGAAAAAAACAAAAATGTAATGAGTTGTGTTCCAGTTTGAACTTCAGTCTAGAAAGACCACATTAATTTTTACCACTTTCAAGGGTTTTCCATGCTGTTTTCTCCCCTAGTTCAATTTTCCCATGTTCCAAAAGAATAAAAATGCTCAAGGAAGAAATTTCTTCAAACCTTAGAGCCAGGTAAATACTGTCTGCTTATTTATTTGGAACTAAAGTAAGGAATATCTAGCCCTGGCCAGGTTGCTCAGTTGCTTAGAGCGTCGTCTTAATAATGCCATGGTTGTGGGTTTGATCCCTGTCAGGGCATATACAAGGATCAACCAATGAATGCACAAATAAGTGGAACAACAAATTGATGTTTCTCTCTCTAAAAAAAGAAAAAGGAATATCTAAGTCTGCTCAACCTGTGATAGAATAACAAGGGTTTTAGGCCTAAAGGTGACTTTGTAATCATTGAAAGAGTGGGGACAACCTATGAATAAGCCAATGTAGTTGGCTTATGGTTCTTCTATGAAAATCTGATAGATATGAACTTTCCCCTTTAGATATTCTTTCCATTTTGTAGTGAGGATTAGGAAAAGCCCCTGAGATTAAAGTGTGTAGGTGTGTCCCCAGGTGGAGAGAGAGGTATGCACAGCTGCTTATAGGAAGGATAGGATACAGAGAGGAAAGAGTCTAATGACTTCTGTCCCTTGGTTTGATCCAGTGATTTTTGTAACAATAAACCCGCAGTGAGGGCGGATGGATTTTTGCACCAAAAAATCCCAGAGGAATTTATTCTTAGGGTTAGTCTTAGCTGTTGACCATTTCCAGGAATTGTAGTTCCGTAACCCTTGGCATACATAATGCACACGGCCTTGAACTGGGGAGAACATGTATATGTGACCTTTGAAACAGTATAAAACATTAATGGCAGTATATGATTTGAAGACAGAATCAACTGGTTGTCGCTACTTACTGAACTGGATCTTAAATCATGGAGACCTTTAAAGGGAGCTGCATCATAAATTATCCCCATGCAGTATCTGGGCTGGTAGCTTTAATTTTTCCCCCCTTTTGACAGAAGTACTACTATTGTTAAAAAAAAGTACTAAATATATAACTTAGGCATATGCTTGTATTTTGAATTGATGCTTTAGCCCATTGTCATCCCATTAATTAAAAAAACAACAGTCATCTACCCCTGATCTTGCCCAGTCTGAACGCAAATGCTGGTCCTTAAGATTTCCTTCCCCTTCCGGTAGGTGGCCTGCTCATGAGATCTGGAAAAGGTAATGCATAATACACCAAGAAACAGGCTTTTAGACATATTGATCCTGAGCCACATTTTTATTCTTTCTACTGCTTGTTTGTCCTTGGTCAGGTCCATTTTTGTCTCCATATTGGTGCCTATTCTTACTACCGGGTGTTCTTGCTAGAAGTTACCCAGTAAGCACTGAAATAGAAATCCAACTACTTTGAGTAGCTTTCTTCAAACTAATTTTCAAAGTAGCGGGAAAACCCCAGAAGTAGACAACCTAAGAGCTTTATTCACCTTACACCAAGACACAGAGACAAAGAGTTTTTCATTATGAGACAAAGAAATGAAGATGACTGGAGACTGAGTTGTTGTATATACAAGGTAACTCATGTAGTGACCAAATTTACAGAAGAAACAATCTGTACACGTCAGAATCTTTGCAAGAGTCAAATTTTGTCTGGGAATTTAAAGTATCTCCAAGTGCATACCTATCACAGTACTATTGTAGGTCACAGACTCTTTTGTTCTAAGCCTGCAATTAAAGCATAGTTGGTCTGGACTAAGCAAGCTGAAGCAATGGATAATAGGTGATACCATCTTTACTGATTATTCAAAGCTCAAGAAATTATTTTTTTTGCAAGTTGCTGGGAGATTCATCAATACCTTTGTAAGGGGAATACCTAAAAATCCAGAAGTCTCGGTTTCCTAGGAAAATTTGGAATAATTAACAAGAATACTCCAAGGAATGGAGTGAATCTTAAATTTGGAAATTCACATTTATAATGGCTACTATGAACCCTTACTATGTGCTAATAAGCATGGCTGCATCATTCACAAAATCTTCATAATAACTGCTAGGCAGGTATTAATTTCTGTTTCACTGCTTCATAACGAAAGTCTGAGATCAAATAACTTGCACAAGGGTATACGCCTAATAGGAGGTAGAGTGGAGACTTGGAATCAAGCTTTCTGATTCCAAATTTGGCCCACTGGCCAGCCACAAAACTACCACCAAATACAGGAACAAGAAGAAAATAAACTTTTAAAGATTTTCTGAACCATCTTTGCCAACAATTAAGTGGCTCCCAGATATATGACAGCTTGAGACTGAGAACCGAATTCTGATGTTACTACATAAGGAGAAAGGGAATTACAATGTGACTGGGAGGTGAGTTAATATTTTGGACACAGGGTTGGATCGAATGTGCTGAATGTCGCGAGAATCTCTGACAAGGAAAAGAAAGGTCCTCGCCGAGGTGAGTCTTCGCAACAATTCGTTCAATTGGAAAGAGAGGACACAAGTTCCAAGAGCCACCTCTGTGGAGAGCAGCGTCCTGTCACCACTGACACCTGCCCTTTGTCCAGCCGGCACTCGGGAGGCGGGGACAGCAGTCAATCACCCTCCCGGCGCCGGTCCTCCGAGGCTGCCGGCCGCCGAGGCCCAGCCCTGCGGTGGCGCCCGGCTCCGCCCGCGGGCTCCGCACATCCAACCCGCCTGCAGGCGGCTCACGGCGCCCCGGACGCATCTCGCCCGCAGCTACGCAGGTCCGAAGGGCTGCGGGGGGCGGGGCCGGGGCGGGGCTGCAGGCGCGGGGGCGGGGCCTCGGGCCGCTCGCGCGCGCCCCCGAGGCTCCGCGCGCCGTCGCGCCGGCCGGGCGTCCCTGTGCAGCCTCTGCCGCCGATGGGGGAGGTGGAGCCGGGGCCCGCGGGCCCGCTCGAGCCCCCGGAGCCGCCCGAAGCGCCCGCGAGCCGTCGGCCGGGCGGGATTCGGGTCCTGAAGGTGAGGCGGGCGGGCGGACACGCGGGTTGGAGAAGGGGCGAAAGCGGGGAGCGGCCGCCCTTGCCTCGCGCGTCGGCCGAGGCGGCCGGCGACCCCCGCCCCGCGTCAGTCAGTCCGCTGGGCTGCTCGGCCGCCCCGCAGCCCCGCTCGGGGGGCCGCGGCTCCCGCCCGGGGCCTCCGCGCCTGGCCCCGCCGAGGCCGAGGCCGCCTGCGTCCCCTCCGCTGCCCATCCCTGGCCGCGAGCCACCCGCTTCGCAGGCCCACGCCTGGGGTCCAGCGTCCTCCGGGCCGCTGCCGCCAGCCGGCTCCTCCGGGGCCCGGGGGCCCGCCCTGTCTCCCGCGGCCGGGCGCCGGACCGGGGGCCGGGCTGGAAGTACGCAGGGTGCTCCCGGACACCTGAAGACATCACCCCAGCGGGAGGATGGCGGCGGCGATTGGCCCAGCGTTGCGGGGTGCGCCGCGGGGCGCGGTGGGGGGCGGGGAGCGGGCCGACTCTGCCCGCGGGCTTTCCTACCGAAGTTCAGACCCGCTTCCCGCGCCGACGCGGGGCGCCCGCCCGGCAGCTCGTCCCGCCCCGCCCGGCGAGAGAATCCCCGGAGGAGCCCCGTCTCTGGGAGTCGCTGGGCGTGTTGTAGGAGGAGGAGCTGGACGGAAACGGGCATCCCTGCTCGCGGAGCCGGCCTGACGCTCCGCTCCGGGGAGACGCTAATGGGGGAGCCGTTATGCAACAGGCAGCGTGCGGGGCTGCGGGCAGGACTTGGGGGGGAGGAGGAGGAAATGAGAGCAGATGCCGGCAAGTGGGGGCCGTGGAGCCTGGAAGGTGATGACAAGAAGTTCAGACGCACCAGGAATGCGGGATGGGGAGGGGACCGTGAAGATGGTGAAGAGGCGTGGTTGTGGGAGACTTAGCTGGATGGCGTTTTCTACCAGCCCTCGGAATACTTGGGCAGAATTTTTTTTTTTTTTTTTTTTTTTTCCTGTAGGTCAAATAGGTAAACGAGGTGTTTTCTGGAGAGGGAATGGAATTCCTTCTGGAGTTCTAGAAGAGGAGTCGGCAGGATTTAAAACTTTCCAGGGAGAAGGGAGAGAGAGAATAATTTTTTTTTTTAGAAGATTAGATGGGTTTCAAAACCAAAAATACTTTGCAAAAACAATGAAAATCTATGATGTTAAAAAACACATTAATAGTTGTTCATTGGGAATGAGGGTGAGCACAATATAGTTGTCATTAAGATTATTAGCAGGACGTCACAAAGATGGGAACACTGAAAAAAATATAGATTTGAAACACCTCGTGAACCCATGAAACCACATAAAACAGGACTCTAAAATACTGAAGTGTTCTTGCTACTACCTTCCAGTCGTAATCCAGGGATTTAAAGAAATAACTTTTCATAGTTGATCTCCATTTCTGCATAAACCTTGTACATATTTGCTGTAACTTACTTAACCATAAGCTGCCAATATAATTACCCAAATGCTTTTGGATATTTATTTAAAACCATAAGGTCACAAAAATGTAAACTGAATGAACAACAAAAAAGCCAGCTGAATTTATCAGGAAATGGCAGGCCTGAGAGATAGGTAATGCCCTCTGGTCTGGAAGGTAAACAACTTTAGTATATATATAAAATCTTTTTTTTGTGTGTGTGTGGGGAGAGAGTTATGAGAGAAGGAATTGAGAAATGATCATCTTTATTGCAGGGTCCTACCTTCCTACACTGCCCGGAAGTGGTTCAACCCACCACTGGTTCCCTGGAGTTCCACTCTGGGGACCTTTAGAAAGATTCCAGAAATTGATCTTGATTCCAGTGCTCAGCTGGTGGTGTGGCAGGCTGACAGTGTCCAAGGCCCTTGAATCTCTTGGCTTTATTGCATATGGTTAATGCTTTAAATAATCCTTGCCAATAAATGGGATTGACTATGGAAAATAGGAGCTATGCATTCTACATACAGAAGTTCCCTTAAATAGCTGAGTGGTTGAAGTGTGTGCCAAGGGAAACTGGAAAAGAATATGTAAGTAGAAGACTTGCTGAATTGGGAGGAAAGTCATACTCTGCAACATATTATTCTCTGAAGCCCCTTTGGAAAAGATAGCCTTTTTTGTAACTATTTTATACTTAACACCAAATTATGAACATAATTTTCAGAAAATACACGTCTTCATAAAAAGTCTAATATACCTAAGCTGGTGTCCTTTAGCCAGATTAGATCTAGGTCCATTTGTATCGAGTTTTGGAAAATTTGATTCACAATCTGCCCCCGATTTATTTAGCAAACTGCTATTTAGGATGTACCCCTTTATAGTTGTAGTTGGGATATAGTATGATATTATTATTTTGAATTTTATTGATTCTTTTTTAGAAGAGAGAGAGGGGAGAGAGAAACATCGATTTGTTGTTTCACTTATTTATGCATTCACTGGTTGAATCTTGTATGTGCCCTGACTGGGGATTGAACCCACAACCTAGCATAATATTTTTAATACTCTTAAGGTTATTGGGAGTACCTTTGAAGCGTACATTTTTCTAGATGTTTCCTCCAGTTTGGGGATTTTTTTTTTTTTTTTTTTTTTTTTTTACTCTGTAGAAGATATGAAGTTATAACTAATCTAGCCAGTGACTGTGATGAGATTAGTGTTTTGAATAATAGTGTTTTGAATTAAGTACTGAAGTGAGTACTTAATTCATGGCGTACTCTAAAGACTTTGCTTTCTAGAAATATCTTTAAATCTTAAATGTGCTTTTTATACATTTTTTTGATGTGAGAGGTGATTATAGTTGTGTTCTTTTATAGATAAGTTTGTCAACAGTTCTTATACAAGAGTGAGGGAGGGAGGAAATAAAGTGTTCTCAGTCTAGCAATTCCAGTGGAGTAGTGATTGTAAAAGCTGAAAGCATCTCAGAGGACGGTACTGGCCTTTCCAGCAGTTACCTGATGCTTTAGGCCATGGGTGGGGAACCTTTTTTCTGCGAAAGACCATTTGGATGTTTATAACATCATTTGAAGGCCATACAAAATTGTCAACTTAAAAATTAGCCTGCTATATTAAACATTTAATTAACTCACCCCTCATGCCTTGGCAGGGCCAGACCAAATGATTTCTTGGGCCTTATATGGCCCGCAGGCTGGACGCTCCCCACCTGTGATCTAGATTGGTGCTAGAAGGCCTGTGCTTTCTTAGTATCTAGGTCTTTTAAATGCCCATTAATATCTATTAAAGTTCTAACTCAGCAGTTTGTCTTCATTGCGTGGAATTATCATATAGCCAGGAGGTAGATTCTTTGACCAATAACACACATATTTCAATAATGTAAAGTACCTGCTGGGCCTGTGTGGCTCAATGGTTTAGCATCAACCTAGGAAACAAGAGGTCATCAGTTCAATTCCCAGTCAGGGCACATGCCATGGTTTTGGACTCAATCTCTGGTGGGGGATGTGCAGGAGGCAGCTGTCGATGATGATGTTTTTCTGTCATTGAAGTTTCTATCTCTCCCTCTCTATTCCTCTCTGAAATTAAAAATAATAATTTAATCTAATAAAAGAGAAACATGCAAATTGACCTCACCTCTGCTACGCCCCAAACCACACCCACCAGCCAATCAGAGTGGCTATATGCAAATTAACCCAACCAAGATGGCGGCCAGCAGCCACGGAGCTGGAGCAAGCAGGAGGCTTGGTTGCCCCGGCAATGGAGGAAGCCAAGCTTCCCGCCTGCCCTGGCCGGCTGTGGCCTCGGCTCAAGGCAACAAAGTTTTAATTATAGAAGATAAATAAATCCCAGATACCTGCTTCCAGCCAGCCTCCACTGGGAGCTTGGGTGGCTGGGGGCCGTGGCCAGCCTGCAAACAGCCATCAGCCCCTCACTCAGACTGGCCAGGCACCTCAGCAGGCCCCCCGCCCCCCCAGAAGGGTGTGGCCAGCCTGAAAATGGCCCTCAGCACCTCACCCAGGCTGTCCAGGCACCCCAACGGGGACCCCCACCCTGATCCGGGACACCCTTCAGGGCAAACCAGCTGGCCACCACCCATGCACCAGGCCTCTATGCTATATAATAAAAGGGTAATATGCAAATTGACCCTTACAGCAGAACGACTGGAAATGACTGGTCACTATGACACATACTGACCACCAGGGGGCAGATGCTCAATGCAGGAGCTGCTCCCTGGTGGTCAGTGCGCTCCCACAGGGGGAGCTCTGCTCAGCCACAAGCCAGGCTGATGGCTGCCAGTACAGTGGTGGTGGTGGGAGCCTCTCCCGCCTCCTCAGCAGCACTAAGGATGTCCCACTGCAGCTTAGGCCTGCTACCTGCTGGCAAGTGGACATTTCTCGAGGGCTCCTGGGCTGCCAGAGGGATGTCTGACTGCCAGCTTAGGCCTGATCCCCTGGGGAGCGGGCCTAAGCTAGCAGGTGGTCATCCCCCAAGGGGTCCCAGACTGCGAGAGGGCACAGGCCCGTCTGAGGGACCCGAGTGCATACATTTTTGTGCACCGGGCCTCTAGTAATAATAATAAAATAAGGAATTAATTTAAAATATCCTCTTAAAGCCCTAGCTGGCTTGGCTCAGTGGATAGAGCATCTTCCTGCAGACTGAAGAGTCCCAGGTTCGGTTCCAGTTAAGGGCACATGCCCGGGTTGCGGGCTCCATCCCTAGTATGGGGTGGGCAGGTGGCAGCCGATCAGTGATTTTCTCTTATCATTGATGTTACTATCTCTTCCTTCCTCTCTGAAATCAATTATTAAAAAGTCCTCTTATCCGACGCCCATCAGGGTAACCCCGGTGGGGGATAGGTCCTCCCACACCCTGGGCCAAGGAGCACTTCTGAGTTACCCAGACCTCGTGATAACAGCTGAAGTTGTGTTGTGCTTGGGAACCTAAAGATCTCTCCAGACCTTACTATTGCAGTGTCTATTCCTTCACCTCCATTGAAATCAGCATTTTGGATTTAGGTCTTCATGGAATTCTTGAGAAGAGAGAGACCTTTGCAGTTACCCAGTTCTGAGGGTACAGGTTTAATAAAAAGGAATGCAACTTTAATCATGGACAAGGCAAAATAGGAATTCAAAACGTCACAGGGAATACGAAAACAAATTGGGTCCATTTTGTTGAAGATTAAAAGGCTTTGCACCATATCTGGACCAAGGCCAGAATTGTCTTCCAGGATGCAAATGGATTCAGAAGTCAAACCTTGAACTAGAATTGGTTACTAAAATATTTTAAAAGTTGGCAAAAAATTTTGAAGATGAAAGAGCAGTTTTACATCGGGGTTGCTGAGATAGGCACAAGAAAAAATCAGGCATAAAGCACAAGGAAAAAACTGTTTTGAGTGGATTGGTTGCTGCTCACTAAAGTTCTTCCCCCTGATCTCTTAAACATGGAGGTCATTATCAAGAAATGGCTTAGGGCCGAAACCGGTTTGGCTCAGTGGATAGAGCGTCGGCCTGCGGACTGAAAGGTCCCAGGTTCGATTCCGGTCAAGGGCATGTACCTGGGTTGCGGGCGCATCCCCAGTGGGGAATGTGCAGGAGGCGGCTGATCGATGTTTCTCTCTCATCGATGTTTCTGACTATCTCTCTCCCTTCCTCTCTGTAAAAAATCAATAAAATATATTAAAAAAAAAAAAAAAAGAAAAGAAATGGCTTAGGTATGAATGAGAGCCAGATCCTGTGGCTCCACCATTTGAGCCAGTGAATTAAGGCTAATTTGGCTGTTTCGGACACTGGTTGTCTAGATTTTAAACCACAAAACTTGAAAAAGGAACAGTGGCTACAAGCCTGAGCTTTAATGGAATATACATCTAACAGAAAAGTTGGAAATCACGAAAACTGAAGTCTTCCTCTACCTTCAGTTTAATCTGTGGATTTGTTCAAATACTAAAGATCCTCAGGTCCAGAATTCCAGCATCATTTATTCTTTTTAAATAAAATTTTAAAAACTTAAAAAAAAAATCCTCTTAAAAGTAAAGTTCCTTGCCGAGGCCGGTTTGGCTCAGTGGATGGAGCGTCGGCCTGTGGACTGGGGTGTCCCAGGTTCAATTCCGGTCGAGGGCGTGTGCCTGGGTTGCGGGCACATCCCCGGTGGGAGATGTGCAGGAGGCAGCTGATCGATGTTTCTCTCTCATCGATGTTTCTAACTCTCTATCTCTCTCCCTCCCTCTCTGTAAAAAATCAATAAAATATATTTAAAAAAAAACACCGTAAAGTTCCTTAAGGAACTTATAGTCTTAAAAGAAATATATATACACATTAAAAATCCTCACAGAAGAAAAATCATGGGTGAACTAATATAATAATACTGCCTGGGGTCTTTCTTGACTTTCCTAAGACAGAAGGTTGGTGGGCTATCATTGGGCTTAAAAAAATTTTTTTTTAAAATAAGCTTTTTGTTGCTTGTGTGAAATAGTGTCTATTTGCTCTCTCTTAATAGCAATGAGCAAAATTTCTCTCCACTGAGTGCAGAACTTATTTGTATAAATGTACCATATAGAATACTGTTTTCAGATGGACCAGTTGATCTTTCCCAAAGATTAAAAAATAAAGAATATTTCAAATTAACCTGTGAATTATTCAGTGGTTAACATTATTTAGTGGTTCAAATATGATGGCCCCTGTGTCTATAAAATAAATACTTGAGATATCAATTCTGAGATATTCAGCTTTAAGAAAATGCTCTTGATGAGAAGAGAGATCTAGTTTCCACTTGTTGCAGAGGTTTATCCTACTTATCGAAAGTTAGAATCAGTAATAATCTTTATGGTTTTGAATAGCTATACTCAAATCTCTAAGTTATGCAAAATAACCGATTTCCCTGTGTTTTCCTAAACTTAAACAATGAAGCCATTCTCACTCTCATTTTATTTTCTTCCCACATGGGAATACCTTCTAACTTTTCATTCCTCTTTATCCACCGCCTTTAGAAATTGAATTTTAGGTGCTACAGTTATCCTAAAATATTAATCTCAGTAATCACAAAAATAATATTTGTTTTGTCCTGGCCAGTGTGGCTCAGTTGGTTGGAGCATCTTCCTGTATGCCAAAAGGTGGTGCATTCAATTCCCAGTCAGGGCACATACCTAGGTTGCGGGTTCTATCCCCAGTCCATGTGCTTACGGGAGGTGGAGGCAACCTATTGATGTTTCTCTCACCTCTCTCCTCTCCCTTCCTCTCTCTAAAATAAAATAAATTTTGCTTTATTTATAGGTATTGCTGTTTTCCAGTGAGGAATAGTAGTAAAAGTATTTTATTTACTTTTTGGCTGATAGAAAGAAAAGATTATAAGTTTCTCTGTAAAAATGGAGATGAGCCAAAACCGGTTTGGCTCAGTGGATAGAGCGTCGGCCTGCGGACTGAAGGGTCCCAGGTTCAATTCCGGTCAAGGGCATGTACCTGGGTTGCGGGCACATCCCCAGTGGGAGATGTGCAGGAGGCAGCTGATCGGTGTTCCTCTCTCATCGATGTTTCTAGCTCTCTATCTCTCTCCCTCCCTCTCTGTAAAAAAATCAATAAAATATATTTTAAAAAAATGGAGATGTTTCCTTCCATGTTTGTTTAACTTCTTGCCAGAGCTGATTGGGCTAATGTGCAAACTGCGAATAAATTTCTGTGATGTCAGCTGAGTTTTGCATGCATTTCTGTGCCACTCAGGTGTTAAGGCACTAATAATAGATTATCAGTGTAAAAGAAAAGAAGAAATATCAAATAAATACTAAAACCCATTGTAATCTGCATAGAAATGGAAGTATGTTCCAGGTGAAGTTCTGCTGAGTAGAGAGTAGTCATTATTTCCTTCTACTAGGAAATCCTACCTGGGGGAAGAAGAATGGAGATGGGAGACATGGAAGGTTTCAAAAGAATGTAGAGAGAGTGACATTTGCATAGAATTTTAATGAATGGCTAATCAGGTGGACAAGATGAAGCAAACATTTCAGACAAGTCATAAAATTGTGGATTAGTTGGTGTGTTTGGGGAGTTACAGGTTGTTGAATATTCCTGAAGCAGAATGAAAGGCTTGACACTGGAGAGGTATGTCAGTGTAGTTAGTGGAAATTTCTTTTAAAGGGAACAGAAAGGGCCATCATAAAAATAGAGCAGTAAATGTTGGTCTTTAGAATCCTGTTATATTGCTGTAGCAATTGTTTTTGCCTTGAGATAACAGTAGCTCCACAATGTGTATGAATTTCACATGCCTGAATTAACGCAACAGTAGTTTTTTTTGTAACATGAGAAAGGAAAGAATACTTTTGAAGTATTTTGTTGATTCTGTACTTGATTATTTGGGATATAAGACAGAGGGTTAGGACCCTAGAGAACGTGCAGTTTGAAAAAATGTTTATTACAGCATTTGTTTCCAACAGTGAAAAATTAGAAACAAACTAAATGCCATTAGCAAGAGAATGGATAAATTGCAGTGTATTAAAAAATGGTATATTATTCAAATGAATGAGCTGGATGTATTAGCATGGATACATATAAACCAACATTGAACCTAATAAAAATATTTCAGGGCAAAACATAAGTGAGCTAGGATTTAAAGTTTTAAATTATGTAAAATGAACGATATATAGTTTATAGGATATGCATATATGGCAAACATCTGTGAAAATGAACGCAATGATAAATACCAAATACAGAGTAGAATGTTTCTGGGAGAGAGAGAGAGGAGCATGGGATTGGGATAGGGCAGTGATGGCGAACCTATGACGTGTGTCAGAGGTGACACGTGAACTCATTTTTTTGGTTGATTTTTCTTTGTTAAATGGCATTTAAATATATAAAATAAATAACAAAAATATAAGTCTTTGTTTTACTATGGTTGCAAATATCAAAAAATTTCTATATGTGACACGGCACCAGAGTTAAGTTAGGGTTTTTCAAAATGCTGACATGCCGAGCTCAAAAGGTTCGCCATCACTGGGATAGGGTACCAGGTGGCTTCAGCTGTATACGTAAGAATATATATATATATATATATATATAGTGTGTGTGTGTGTACACACACACACACACACACACACACACACGAGGCCCGGTGCACAAAATTCGTGCAAGAGTAGGCTTTCCCAGCTGCGGCGGCTGCCTCCATCCCTCCCTCACAGCCATGGCTGCCTTGATCCTGGGGCTGCAGCCCTGGCTTCGTCTGGGAGGACGTCTGGTCTAATTAGCATATTACATTTTTATTATTATAGATTCTTTAGAATAATGCCTGGAACTAAATAAGACAAAATATTAAAAATTTGTGAAAGTTGGGTAGTAGGTACGCAGATGTTTTATTATTCTTGACATTTTTCTGGAAACATAAGAAAAAGAAGAGTTAGAAAAGTTGATGGACAGACATGAACAGCTATAACAATAAAGAAAGCTAAGGTTGGCCCTGGCCAGTGTGGCTCCTTGGTTGGAATGTCATCCCATACACCAAATGGTGGCAGGTTCAATTCCCAGTCAGGACACATACCCAGGTTGTGGGTTCAATTTCTGGTCCGGGCGAGTGCGGGAGGCAACTGGTGTTTTCCCCTCCCTCCCTTTCTCCCTTCCTCTGTCTAAAAATCAAATAAAAAAAAATAAATAACAATAGCTTTAAATAAATATTAAAAAAAAACTAAGTTTGCCAGGTTAAGAATGAGCGTGGCAGATGCTGAAGGCTGTGTGAGGTGAGAGGAGATAATACTTGATTGAGTAGAGCAGTGGTCGGCAAACCGCGGCTTGCGAGCCACATGCGGCTCCTTGGCTCCTTGAGTGTGGCTCTTCCACAAAATACCACGTGTGGGTGCGCACATACCGTGCGATTGAAACTTCATGGCCCATGCGCAGAAGTTGGTTTTTGGCCTGGGCAAGTCGTATTTTGAAGAAGTGGCGTTCGAAGTGGGAGGTGTGGGTTGGTTGGGCGATGGGGGACTCGTCGCAGGCGGGCGGTGGGATACGCAGAGCGGGGGAGGTACATTGTTTTGAGGTACGTTCGCTGAGGTCGACCCCTTCCAACTCTCCCATCCACACTCGTCTATCTGAAGCAAGTATACAAGATGAGTGTGGATGGGAGAGTTGGAAGGGGTCGACCTCAGCGAATGTACCTCAATCAGATTGAGGATGTTTTTAGCAAAGGCCAGCTTAGGAGTAGCCTAATTAAGTTAATAACAATGTACCTACCTATTTAGTTTAAGTTTAAACAATTTGGCTCTCAAAAGAAATTTCAATCGTCATACTGTTGATATTTGGCTCTGTTGACTAATGAGTTTGCCGACCACTGGAGTAGAGTATTGGTGACTATAGAGTGGAAAGTGGGGTGAGAACTGAACATGTCTAACTCATTTTGGCTGATGTTTTTTCTCATGATTTTTTTTTCTTATTTTAGAGAAATATGAAACACAATGGGAGCAGAAATTGTTTGAATAGGAGAAGTAGGTTTGGTTCTCGAGAAAGAGACTGGCTGAGAGAAGATGTGAAGAGAGGCTGTGTTTACCTTTATGGAGCAGACACGACCACTGCCACTACAACCGCCACCTCCTCTGCCTCCTCCTCCTCCGCCTCCTCCTCATCCTCTGACTTACATCTTGTCCTTTGCACAGTAGAGACTCCAGCATCAGAAATATGTGCTGGAGAGGGAAGGGATAGTCTTTATTTACAGCTGCATGGAGACCTGGTCAGGTAAGGTCTGAGTCTTACCACTGATTCTACTGCAGTGTAAGCAGTCCACGTTTCTGCTTGGAAGTGCGCTTTAGGACTTTAATTGTGCTGGAACTGATGTTGATTATGCTGTCACTAGGCTTGAAAGAGGTTTTTCCTTGGAATGCTGATGTTATCATTCTTAAATTTAAAAACTGTCAGTGAAGGAAAATTTGAAGTTACCTCATTTGGATTAAACAATAAGTCAGACATCTAAATTTAAAGTAAATATTTTAAGAGTTTTTTTAGCTCTGGCCCAGTATCTCAGTTGGTTAGAGTGTCATCCCAACAAGCCAAGGTTGCGGATTTGATCCCTGGTCAGGGCACATGCAACAAGAATCAACCAATGGATGCATAAGTAAGTGAAACAAAATCAGTTTCTCTCTCAAATCCTATCTAATAAAAGAGAAACATGGTAATTGGCATACGACCGCTACCCTTCCCATTGGCTAATCAGGGCAATATGCAAATTAACTGCCAGCCAAGATGGCGGCCGGCAGCCAGGCAGCTTGAAACTAACATGAGGCTTGCTTGCTTCAGTGACAGAGGACTCCAACGTTCCCCGCCTGTCACTGCAGGCCTCTGAGCTGCAACTCTAAGCAACTATGTAACAAATATAGAAGCTAAACAAAACCCCAGAAACCTGTTTTAGTCCGACAGGCTTCAGCCAGCAGGATCGCAACATTGTAAGCAAAGGCCAGATACCTACTTTCAGCAGCGGAGGCCTAAGAGCTGGAGCCAAGCCTCAAAGCTAAAGCTGGCCCAGAATAAAAAAAAAAGAAAGAGCCGAAGCCGGTTTGGCTCAGTGGATAGAGCGTCGGCCTGCGGACTGAAGGGTCCCGGGTTCAATTCCGGTCAGGGGCATGGGTTGCGGGCATATCCCCAGTGGGAGATGTGCAGGGGGCAGCTGATCGATGTTTCTCTCTCATCGATGTTTCTAACTCTCTATCTCTCTCCCTTCCTCTCTGTAAAAAATCAATAAAATATATTAAAAAAAAAAAAAAGAAAGAAAGAAAGGAGTGGTTGGGAGCTTCAGTCACCCCCAGCCTGAAAACAGCCCTCAGCCCCTCACCCAGACTGGCCAGGCACCCCAGTGGGGACCCCCACCCTGAAGGATGTGTGACCAGCTGCAAACAGCCATCATCCCCTCACCCAGGCTGGCCAGGCACCCCAGTGGGGACCCCCACCCTGATCCAAGACACCCTTCAGGGCAAACCAGCCGCACCACCCGTGCACCAGGCCTCTACCCTATATAGTAAAAGGGTAATATGCCTCCCAGCACTGGGATCAGTGGAGCCGCGAGGCCTCCTAACACCTGGGTCAGTGTGACAGGGGGCAGCGCCCAAACCCCCTGATTGCCCTGCGGCTCTGTGTGTGACGGGAAGGCGCCCCAACCCCCTGATCAGCCCTGCTCTGTGCCTGATAGGGGGGAGCTCCCCAACCCCTGATCGCCCTGCTGCTCTGTGTGTGACAGGGTGCGGTGCCCCAACTCCCTGATTGGCCCTGCTCTGTGTGTGACTGTGCGGCGCCCCAACCCCCCCCCCCGCGCCCCCCCCCCCCCCCCCCGCGGGCCCTGCTCTGTGTGTGACAGGGTAGAGCCATAACCTCCCCATCGGCCCTGCCCTGAGTGTGAGAGTGGCTGCGCCCAACCCCCTGATTGGCCCTGCTCTGTGCATGACAGGGTACAGAGCCCCAACCCCCCTGATGGGCTCTGCTCTGGGAGTGACAGGGGGCAGTGCCCCAACCCCCTGATTGGCCCTGCTCTGTGCGTGACGGGGTGGCGCAGCAACCTCCCCATGGACCCTGCTCTGTGCATGACACGGGGCAGCGCCCCAACTCCCCAATCAGCCCTGCTCTGAGCCGGACCAGGGGCTGCACCTAAGGATTGGGCCTGCACTCTGCCACCCAGGAGCAGGCCTAAGCCAGCAGGTCATTATCTCTCGCGGGGGTCCCAGACTGCGAGAGGGCACAGGCCGGGCTGAGGGACCCCCATCCCCCCTGAGTGCACAAATTTTTGTGCGCTGGGCCTCTAGTCAATAAATAAAAATGTAAAAAAAATACATGTAAATAGAATGAAATTGAAATACATAAAAGGAAATAGAGTGAATAGTATATATGCTCATGCATGAGTATGTTGCTGTTTACATATACATTTTAAAACTAATGGTGCTTTACATAACATGTTGTTGATTTAATATTATTTAGAGATCTTTCCATATTAGTATTTATATAGTTTTCATTTATTTAATGGCTGCATGGTCTACCATAATTTTATGAGTCTATCATTTTATGAGTTTACCATAAAATGATTATAGCCAATCTCCTATTACTGGGCATTCAGATTGTTACTATTTTTTTACTTCTACAATCAGAGCTGCAGTGAATATCCTTGTACCTATAATATTTCTCCTATGTGGGAGTCAGCTGTAGGATAAGTTCCTGGAAGTTGAATTGCTGGATCAAAGGATATGTGCACTTATAATTTTGATATGGATAGTCAAATTCCTCCTTATAGAAGTTATATGTTGATGAATAATGTAAAAATATATCTATCTCCCTCTTATTTTTATATAAATGTAGACACATAGTCATGTATGAACACATCCTTGCTGTGAATAGAAATGATTGTCAGCAGTTTTTAAATTAGATAATCATAAAGTCAACATTCCAAGGAAAAATCTTTTTTCAACCCTAATGACTTAAATTCTTGCAAATTTTATGGCAATTTTGTTATTCTGTTGCTTTAATTTTTATTTATTTTAATGAGTGAAGTTGAGCATATTTTCATAGGTTTTTAGGCCATTTATGTTGCTTTTTAAAAAAATACATTTTTATTGATTTCAGAGAGGAAGGGAGAGGGAGAGAGCGATAGAAACATCAATAATGAGAGAGAATCATTGGTTGGCTGCCTGCTGCATGACCTATACTGGGGATCTAGCCTACAACCTGGGCATGTACCCTGACCAGCAATCTAACCGTAACCTCCTGGTTCATAGATTGATGCTCAACCACTGAGCTACACCAGCCTGGCTATTTATGTTTTCTTTAAAAATCTTCATATAAAGAAGAAAAGTATTCTCATAATAGTCTTTTTTCCTCTCATAATAGTCTTATACTGTGCATATGCAATCTTTGATTTTATTTATTTATTTATTTATTTATTTATTTATTTATTTATTTAACAAATTACTATTCTTTGAATTAGGTGTCAAATGGCTCTTTGTATCTTGTTACCGGAAAGGGGAACTGGCCCTTGGTGGGTCTGCCTAGGGCCAGTGGGTAGTGTGTGGCTTCTTGACTTCATGCAGGAAAAATTTCACAATACAATTCCAGGTAACTGTGAGGGAACATTTACTAGAGCTGGGGACAGTAAAGGGCTTAGCACAGCAGAAGCCACAGGGGCGCCTGGGCTGCGCTGCCTTAGCTCTCTGGGAAGTCAGAGAAAAGAGGGCCCTGGGGACAGGCTCAGGGGACCAGCCTGCAAGGAGCTGCCCCTGCCCATCGCTCCCCTGATTGCAAGGCTTGTTGGGTCCTTTGGAGTTCAGGAGGTACATGCCTGTGGGGGAAGGAGAAGGGAGAGGGGATGTCAGGTGCTGCTCCCCAGCGGGAGAGAGCGCCTTGGGTCCTCCGTCTTTACCTCTCCTGCCGGAGGGAGTCTTAGGGGAGGTCTCAGGAGGGGAGGGTCTCAGTAGAACATGCATCCGTTTCCTAGGAGTGCTCCTTCAGGGTGGGGTCTCCACTGATTGGTCAGTGTCAGGGCAGGGGATCATTATCATTGCAGCTGGTCCTAGTGTCATCCATCTGGTTTTGCTGCTTTTGTGGGTCTGGAGCTGACATACAGCTGAGTCCTAGATGTTATTTCTAGGGAGGTGACCGTCTGTATCTGCTGTAAATTGCTCTGCCAGTTTGTTCAGCTCTCTGTCTCAGTTTCCCTGTTCCACTTGTCCTGGCTTACTGGCCTGTCAGCCTGACCCATGATTTTCTCCTCCCCTTCTCTGTAATAAATAAATATCTTAAAATAATTAAAAACTGTGGATTCAGCTTGAAAGTGAGAAAGGAAGCTTCCACTTACACCTTAAATGTGGTAATGATAGTAACACCTTTAACTGAGCTAAAAATTGATGTCATTTTAAAAAATATAAACAGGTTTAGTATGTGTTCCTTTTAGGATTTGGACTAATTCCTGAAAAAGATTAGCATTTGAATGTTTTCCTTGTTCACCAGTTAACTACATTTCCTAAATCCATTCGTAAAATGAAAGGATCAGACAGGGTGATCCTTAGGCTCTTCTAAATCTTAATACTGATTCTGATCTAATTTTATCAGGTGGAAAGCCTTGACCTACATATTGCTGGTAGTGGTTGATGGAGTTGATATATTTAAACGTAAGACTTACTCTTTTGCATACTAGTGTGTATGCATACAAAGATATTAACAATGTAGAGGAAACCCCACTTGAATTGGCTTACTAGTTAATTAAGAATCCAAATGTGACGGTCTGATGGATGCTTCTCTATCTCTGGATCTGTTTTTGTTCATCAGTTTATGTTGTTCATTATAAACCTCAGAGGGAAGGCAGGAGAGGGTGAGGGTAAGGGGGAGAGATCAACCAAAGGACTTGTATTCGTGCATATAAGCCTAACCAATGGATACAGACAACAGGGGGGTGAGGGCATGAGCGGGGGTGGGGGTGAGGGGACAATGAGGGATAAGGACACATATGTAATACCTTAATCAATAAAGAAAAGAAAAAATTAGGAAAAAGAGGAATCCAAATGTGATGTAATTTACTTTTGTGAATCTAAACTACTTACAGTGGAGAGTTTGCCCCTTTTTAGCCTTGTGGCCTTGATAATTTTATAATTATTGAAGATATAATTGATTGGAAAATAATGAAAACACTATTGAACTGTGGTTTGAAAAACATGAATGTATTTTCATTGCTGAAGTAGGAGCTCAAGATGTCTCATTCAGCCAAAGAATGATGATGATGATAGATTTTAGCTGACATTAAGTGCTTTCTTTTGCTGTCAGTGTGTTTACTTTACACATTTTTTCATTAAATCCTCACAACTCCAAGGGAGGTAATATATCATTCCTTTCAAATGAGGAAAATTGAGGCTTTATGAGAGGTCAGGCAACCTGTTCAAGGTCAGGGAGGTACTGCAGGCAGTTGGAATGGCCTAAATCAGTGGTCCTCAAACTTTTTAAACAGGGCGCCAGTTCACTGTCCCTCAGACCGTTGGAGGGCCGGACTATAGTTTAAAAAAAACTATGAACAAATTCCTATGCACACTGCACATATCTTATTTTGAAGTAAAAAAACAAAACGGGAACAAATACAATATTTGTATTTGCATGTGGCCCGTGGGCCGTAATTTGAGGACCCCTGGCTTAAATCATTCAAGATTGATGGTGGACTTTGTTCTGAGTAGAGGCCCTCCCAGGGAGAAACTGGCGTGGTGTCCCTTACTCAGTTTCACTATTTAATCATACTTATTTAAAGATCACTTTTAGCCCTGACTGGTTTGGCTCAGTGGATAGAGCGTCGGCCTGTGGACCGAACCGAAGGGTCCCGGGTTCGATTCCAGTCAAGGGCATGTACCTTGGTTGTGGGCACATCCCCAGTAGGGGGTGTGCAGGAGGCAGCTGATGGATGTTTCTCTCTCATCGATGTTTCTAACTTTCTATCCCTCTCCCTTCCTCTCTGTAAAAAATCAATAAAAATATTTTTAAAAAAATAAAGATCACTTTTAACTGCCTTATTCAACGGTTAATTGCTTGAGTTCAGTCTTACATTATCTAATTAGAGGAAAAGGTACTTTCTTCATAATGGACCATTTTTTGTTGCTTCCTGAAGTGTAATAGGTATTCATTGTAGAAATTTTAGAAAAAATGAAAAAGTGTAAAGAGAAATAATTTTTAATGGTTAATGATTGTAGATAATGTCATTTAATCCTTACAACAATCTCGTGAGGTAAATATAATACACATTTTGGCTCAGTGGATAGAGCGAGAGAGGTAAATCTCTCTCAGTGGAGAGTCCCAGGTTCGATTCTGGTCAAGGCCATGTACTTCGGTTGTGGGCACATCCCCATAGAGGGTGTGCAGGAGGCAACTGATCGATGTTTCTCTCTCATCGATGTTTCTAACTATCCGATACTCTCCCTTCCTCTCTGTAAAAAATCAATAAGAATATTATATATATATATTTTTTTTAAATTCACATTTTATAGATGAGGAAAATGAGGTTTAGAAAGGTCACCTAAGATCACTGGGCTATATATAAGTGGTAGAGCTGGAATTTGAACTCTGGCATTCTGACACCAGATCCCATATATTGCCTACCCATGGTAACATTTTTTCCCCAGATTTTTTTGAAAGTGAGGGTGTGTATAACTTTTAAAAATTACATACTGTATTTGAGCCTGGCCGGTGTAATTCAGTGGTTGGCATCAACCTATAAACCAGGAGGTCATGGTTAGATTCCAGGTTGTGGGGAATGTGCAGGAGGCAGCCAATCAATGATTCTCTCTCATCATTGATGTTTCTTCCCCTTCCTCTTTGAAATCAATTAAATTTTTTTTAAAAAATTACATATTTAGGGCCATACCATATATTTAATTTTATTTACTGCTTCAATTAATTTTCTTGTGTCATTAAAAATTCCTTAGATACCAGTTTTTTGTTGTTTTAAAAATTTTTAAATTTATTTATTGATTTTAGAGAGGAAGGGAGAGAGAGACAGAGAGAAACATTGATTTTTTTTGTTCTACTTATTTATGCTTTCATTGGTTGATTCTTGTATGTGCCTTGACTGGGGATAGAACCCACAACCTTGGCATTTTGGAACAGTGCTCTAACCAAATGCAGTTTCTGGCCAAGTAGTTTTAATTGCTACAGAATATTCCATTTTATGAAGATACTGTTTTAAAATTGAGAAATGATATGCAATAATGGTTGTGTTTGGCTTTTGGAATGAGAGTGCATGGGTTTAGATCCTGGCTCTGACAGTTACTATGTAAGTTACATAATGCTCTGTGCCTTAGTTTACTAATCTGTAAAACGAAGAATGATATTATTTACATTATAGAGTTGTCTTAAGGATAAATTATACATGTTATGAAGATTAAATGAATTAATACTTATCAAGTAGTGTTTTTTTTTTCTTTTTAAAATACATTTTATTGATTTTTCACAGAGAGGAATAGAGAGTTAGAAACATCAATGAGAGAGAAACATGGATCAGCTGCCTCCTGCAACCCACCGGGGATGTGCCCGCAACCCAGGTACATGCCTCTGACTGGAATCGAACCTGGGACCCTTCAGTCCACAGGCCGACGCTCTATCCACTGAGCCAAACTGGCTAGGGCGAGTAGTGTTTCTTAAACTCCAGTGTCACCTGGGGAGCTTGCTAACATACAGATTCTGATTCAGTAGGTCTGGGGTGGGGCCAGAAATTTTGTATTAGGCTCTTTAGTGATGTGCTACACTTAGAGGAGCAAGGAAGTAAAGTACTTAGAATGATGCCTGGCATCAAATAGGTGCTCAATAAATGTTACCTATTTGGGTTGTTTCAAATTATTCGACTCTTAGAACTAGTGTTGTGATAACTAAACCTTTGCCCATAAATGTTTACATTGTTGATTTTCCTGGGCTTGGTCCTAGAAATGAGATTACTGGGACTAAAGTTGCATCATATGTTTTCCAAATCAACCATGACTTCCTTCTTTTGGTACTCATTTTTAGTTATGGACTTGTCACCTGAGTAAAATTGAAGGATTACTAATTTGTAGAATTTTAGCACTTGAAGAGAGAGCCCGAGAGAAGTCATTTTCTAGGGAAAGGAAGTCTATCCTAACCTAATAAGTCTATCCTATCCTAACCTTCCACCCTCCACCCTTTCTAACATTTTGAAATATGTATGGGGGTAGGGTTTTTTGGTTGTCACAACTACTGGGGAGAGTTACCAGCATTTGGGGGACAAGGGCCAAAGAGCCTTCATGTCCTCAATGTGTGGGACTATCTTACACAACAAAGACTTGCCTTGCCCAGAAGGCCAGTGATTTTCCCAAGGGGTAATCACTGAGACCATGTCCCTTCGTTTTATGATGTGAAACAGAGTCCCGGAGAGGCAGGCTGTAAGCACATTCCTGCAGTTTCCTGGTGCTGGTGCTGTGTTGGAACACAGTGTCTTGTCTCGCAGTCCATTGCTTTTTACATGGTAATAGTTGGTCAGTCTTTTTTATTGAACTGCCTCAGTGATAAATGACTCACTAGTGGAGCTTAGTGTAATCATTGCCTTCTGTCTAGGAAGTTGTAACAAGATCATATGTGATAAAACGGAATGCCCTTTGGCTCACGATGATATATTTGCTTTAATTCTTAGTCATCAAAATGACGAAGATTTCTGTATTTGATAGACTACCTTTGAAGATAAGCTAAGAAACAATAATATGTGTATCAGAAAACAATGCCCTAGGAATTTGGGATCCTGAGTTCTATTTCCTTTTATGTCAGTGACTTGCTGGGTGACCTCTTACAAGTCACTAAAATTTTGTTTACTATCCTGTACAATAAAAGCCTAATATGTGAATTGCCCCCTCGGGTGGTTGGTCGATCGGGAGTTCGACTGAGAGACCAGGATTTTGACCGCTTGCTATGACATGCGCTGACCACCAGAGGGCGGCACAGAACATGGCGGGTGTCAGTGATGTGGTGCCTGGGCGGGGGGCTGCGACCTCTTACCGGCTACCCAGGGGCAGGGGTGATGGGGACGGAGGTGTGGTGAGAATGCAGGATGTTTCCCGAGCTTGCTCTTACTTCCCCTGCTACCCTCCCCCAGGACACCAGGGCTCGTGTGCTGGGGAAGCCCCGTGCTCAGGTACTGGGCGCCTATGAGGAGCCCACCCCGCACCCGCGTGGTCTCTTACTGGTGAGCTGATTGGGCTCCCCATTGGTTTGCTCGGGAGCCAGTTTGTGAGCCCGGCCGGCCAGGAGAGAACACACTGCCTGCCTGGCTTTCATTTGGCGCTGCTGGGCAGCCCAGAGGTCCATGCTGTGCCCCGGCCCTTGGCATCCGACCATGCTTACCACATCCCCACGTGTGGACTCGGGCGCCTTGACTCAGGCAGAGGCGGGTGCACAGGGGCCTGGGGGCCCAGGTGCTGCCCAGGGCCCAGAGGTCAGCTGAGACCTGCCCTTACACAGCATAAGCTTGCGCTTCAATTGCCGGCAAGGCCTAGGGACCGCACCCATGCACGAATTTCATGTATCTGGCTTCTGGTATCCTATATAATAAAAGCCTAATATGCTAAGTGTCCGGTCGTCTGGTCAGTCGTTCAGCCAATCAAAGCATAATATGCTAATGATATGCTAAGGCTGCTCAACCCCTCACTATGACGTGCACTGACCACCAGGAGCCCTCCTACAGTCCCTCCCCGGCTGGCCAACCTCCCATCCCTCCCTGATCCTGATCGTGCACTGGTGGGGTCCCTCAGCCTGCCCTGTGCCCTCTCACAATCCAGGACCCCTCGAGGGATGTCTGAGAACCGGTTTTGGCTCGACAGCAGAACAACCAGTCGCTATGATGCACACTGACCACCAGAGGGCAGATGCTCAATGCAGGAGCTGCCCCCTGGTGGTCAGTGCACTCCCACAGGGGGAGCGCCACTCAGCCAGAAGCTGGGCTCACGGCTGGTGAGGGAGGTGGAGGGAGCCTCTCCCGCCTCCATGGCAGTTGGACATTCTCCAAGGGCTCCCAGACTACAAGAGAGCGCAGGCCAGGCTGAGGGACCGCCCCACCCCACCCCCACACCCCAGTGCATGAATTTCGTGCACTGGGCCTCTAGGCTTACCTAATAATAGACAAACATGTAAATTAACCACCCCTCCGTGCTACACTCACTAGCCAATCAGGAGAGTATGCAAATTAACCCAACAAAGATGGTGGTTAATTTGCATATGTAGGGGCAGAGTGAAGACTGAAGGCTTCGTCTGGAGCGAAGGCCTGGGTCCCGGGTGCTGGAGGAAAACCGGTGCTGGCAGCCAGGGGAAGGGAAGGCCTATTGCACGAATCTTTTCGTGCAACGGGCCTCTGATTATGTATATATTGGTCATGATGTCAGTCATGGCATTGCTTGTTTGATTTTGGTGCTTTTCTGGGTCTGGAGCTAAAACACAACTGAGGCTTACATGTATTTGATGCAGGTCAGAACCTAGTAAGTCCTGGGGGCTTAATGCTTAAGGGCTATTCTCCAGCCCCCTCTAAGGGGGCTAACCAGCATGACTAGCAGCATGCCAGGGGAGGAAAGTTCAGGGGAGGGTCCTAACTGCATGACCAGGGAGATGCTAGGGAAGGAAAGGTCACCCTGGGGGGCCAGTTCTTGGTTTCCCAGTTTTTTATTTTTAATTTTTATTTTTATTGATTTCAGAGAGGAAGGAGGAGAGAGAGAGAAATACCAATGATGAGAGAATCATTGATCGGCTGCCTCCTGCACGCCCGCACTGGGGATCAAGCCTGCAACCCAGGCATGTGCCCTGACCCTTCAGTCTGCAGGCTGATGCTCTTTCCATTGAGCCAAACCGGCTAGGGCTTGTTTTCCCCATTGTTAGGCACCCAGGGCTTTCTGTACCTGGCCCATCTTCCTTACTCTGCTCACGTCTGTCTAGCTGCCTACCACAAACAGTCCCAAGGCTTTGTTTCTCGGATTATTTGTTGCAGGTCAGAGCCTCATTGTCCTGAGGGCTTAAGGGAGTGGTGGTGTAAGGGCTTGTATGGGAATCATATGAGACTATTCTCCGGCCACTTGTTCCTCCTCTCAGGGAGTCTACCAAATGATGAGCAATGTGCTGGGGAGGAAAGGTTAAGGGAGAGTCCCAAATGCATGACCAGTGATATGAAAGGTCAGAGGTTTAAACTGCATGACCAGCGATTTGCTAGGGAGGAAAGGTCACCTGGGGGAGAGGTCCCATCAACAATACTTGTTTTCCCAGCTACTAGGCATTTGGGGCTTTCCTTCCTGGTGACCTTCAGTACCTGACCTATCCTTCTTAATCTGCTTATGTCTAACTGCCTACTATATCAAGAATATATACTGCCCTAGCTGGTTTGGCTCAGCAGATAGAGCATCGGACTGTGGACCAAGGGTCCTGGATTCGATTCAGATCAAGGGCATGTACCTCGGTTACAGGCTTCTCCCGGCCGGGGCCCTGGTCGGGGTGCGTGCAGGAGGCAACCAATGGATGTGTTTCTCTCACATTGATATTTCTATCTTTTCCTCTCCCTTCCACTCTCTAAAAATCAATGGGAAAATATTCTCTGGTGAGGATTAAAAAAAAAAAAGAGTATGTTCTGAATGAATTATCACTGAAGAAGGAAAAAGATTATTTTTGTTTTGTGCTTCATATTTCTATACTGTTTTAAAACTTTCAAGGAATGTCTTATAGTTCTAACCAGCATTGGTCAGTGGTTAGAGCATCAGCCGGGGTATCGGAGGGTCTCCGGTTTGATTCCCAGTCAAGAGCACATACTTCAGTTGTAGGTTCGATCCCTGGCCCTGGTCAGGGTATGTGTTGGAAACAACAAATGGATGTGTCTCCCTGACATTGATGTTTCTCTCCCCCCAACCCCACCCTCTCTCTTTTTCTCATCCCGTTGCTCCCTTCCACTCTGTAAAATGTCCGTGGTAAACATATCCTGGGGTGAGGATTAACAACAACAACAAAAGAATGTGTTATACATTAATTTGTTTTTATTTAAATTCTTTTTGTTTTTATATTTTAATACTTATGAAATCAGCTTATGTTTTAGAGTTGTTGGTGGGTCATAATTTAATTGGCAGCATTTTTATTTTATTAATGATTATTACAGTACCATCTAGTTTACTACAATACAATTCTGACACTAACTACCAGAGTTTTCAAAGACTTCGTAAGTTAAAGGGCATAGTCCCCAAAAAGATTGCCCTTACTTCACATGCTGGCCACATTTCTGACCTACTGGATACAAGTTAGGAGGTTACCTTGGTCCCTTCAAATTCAGTAATTCACTAGAACGACTCAGAACGCAAGACAGCATACACTTACAATTACAGTTTTAGTAGAAAGGATACAAATCAGGACCCATCCAGCCAAATGAAGAGACAGACACGTAAGCGTCCTGAAGGTAGAACTTATTTCCCAACTCCCATGTCACCATCCCCAGGACATTAATGCGTTCACTCACCAGGAAGCTCCATGGAACTTTGATACAGTTTTTATTGGGTAAACTTGAATGATCATATACTTGGAACTCACCTTCCAGCCCTCACTCCTCCCCCAAGACAGGCTGGCTCCTAGTTCCAACCAAATCCTCTTTCTGGTGACCAGCCCCTGTCCTGAGTCATCATATCTCTTAGTGTAAACTCAGGGGTGATGCAAAGGGCTCATGAATAAAACACTCCCATTACTCAGGAAATTCCAAGGATTTAGAATCTCCCTTCCAGGTACCAGGGACAAACACTACTAAGATTCTTTATTGTACAACAGTGATGCATAAAAAATAGCATATATATAATCCTCACCCGAGGATATACTTACTGATTTTCGGGAGAGAGAAAAAAAGATAAAAACATCAATGTAAGAGAGAACATCAATTGGTTGCCTTTCCTATATGCCCAGACCGGGGATTGAACCTGTGACCTAAGTATGTGCCCTGACTGGAAATCAAACCCAAAACCTTTTGGTATATGGGACGATCCTCCAACCCACTGAACTATACAAGCCAGGACAAAAACAGCGTATTTTTCAAATGATAGTGTATTAGACTTAATGGAACACAGTAATTTAAAACAAGTTTTTAGGTTCTTTGGTATAAGTTAACATATGAAGTGCTTTGCATTCTCTTCTGTGTAAATTATTTTAACTATGTAAAATAATGTGGTTTGCCTAAAAGAAGGTAGGTTTTTTAATGAAACCAGCACAGGTGGAAACCTTGATACCATTATGTAGTAATTATGTGACTCTCTGAGCCACATTTTTCTTTTTTGCAAAATAGGCATAGCCTTGTAAAATGTAAAACACTTCTAGCCTATTGTCAGTCATGGAGTAGACATTGAAGTATCCTTATTGTTGCTGTTTGTCTTATTAATCTATATTGCTGATCTTAACATTTGCAGATTTTACTTTATAGGTGGCCAGGGATTGAGTTTTAGTCTGAATTTGATGTCGAGAGCACTGCACTGTTTTGTTAGGGTCATTGATATAATGTATTATTCCCTTTCTTGGATTTCAATAATATGAACTTTTGCCTCTCACTATTATTAATAACAGTTTTTTGTTCTTGTTAACCCTCACCTGAGGTTATTTTTCCTATTGATTTCTTAGAGAGAGGGGAAGGGTAGGAGAGAAAGAGAGAGAAACACATGCTAGAGCAGTGATGGCGAACCTATGACACGCGTGTCAGAGGTGACACGCGAACTCATTTTTTTGGTTGATTTTTCTTTGTTAATGGCATTTAAATATATAAAATAAATATCAAAAATATAAGTCTTTGTTTTACTATGGTTGCAAATATCAAAAAATTTCTATATGTGACACGGCACCAGAGTTAAGTTAGGGTTTTTCAAAATGCTGACACGCTGAGCCCAAAAAGGTTCGCCATCACTGTGCTAGAGAGACACATTGATTGGTTGCCTTCCCACACTCGGCCTGGTTGGGGTCAGGGATCAAGCCTGCAACCGAGGTATGTGCCCTTAACCAGAATGAAACCCGAGACCCTTCACACCTCAGGCTAACATTCCAATCACTGAGCCAAACCGGCTAGGTCAGTGGTCAGCAAACTGCGGCTCGCAAGCCACATGTGGCTCTTTGGCCCCTTGAGTGTGGCCACGAAGTTTCAATTGCACTGTACGTGCATGTCCGCACGTGGTATTTTGTGGAAGAGCCACACTCAAGGGGCCGACCACTGGGCTAGGGCCTTAACTAAAAATTCTTGTGAAATGTTAGTTGGAATGAAATTTATTCCTCTCTTAATTGTGGATACTACTATTTAAAAGAACTGTTGGCTACTATTAGCTAAGAACTATAAACCAGTGTTGATAGCATTACTGTATTGGTTGAGAAATAACCATATGCATATATATTCAGATTCACAAGGACATGGTAGCTCCTAGAAACCTTAGAAGCAAACTAAGACTATTTCAGTAGTCTTACTGTCTTTCTTTAAAGCAAGTTAGAATATTTCAAATGCTGAGTGTTGTGATCCTTTCATTGCCAACATTACTCTCTCCTATACCTGTTTAACAGTACCATGTATAATTTTCCTTTGATATGTGAGAGTTTTAACAATAGCTGATTACCAGCCTGTTAAATTTTTGGAACTTTGAAACACAAAATTGATCTGTAAGCATATTACAGCATTTCCCTCCCCCTTACTCTTTACTCTTTTAAGCAGATGAGTTTAATAAGTAAAAGGAATTAGTCCCTCATTTTACTTGTTTTTGCTGTTCTTGAAATATTTCTTGTTTACTCATTTATGCTAAATTAGTAAGAGCAGATGTGGAGATCGTTTTGATTTTTTTTCTCCCACCAGAGAAAATACTTTCTTTAGGTGGAAATTATAATATAGAGAGGTTTCAAAATCAACAGAGCCTTTTTTAAAATTTTATTTTTTAGTGAATTTGTTGGGTGACATTGGTTAATAAAACTATAGGTTTCAGGTGTATAGTTCTATAATACATCAATCTACAGAGCCTTTTTAGGAAAGGAAATTTGATCATTTGAATATTAGAATTAGGATGTTTCCATTTCCCTTGGTTTTTCTAGAGGGAAGTTGAGAAATTGAGCTAGTGAGATTTAACCTGAAAGTATTATTTCTTGGTTCTGAATATGTGATCATTATATGGAATTTTGATATTTAAATACATGAAACTCTGTATCCAAAAATAATAGCAGGGTTATATTAGGAAGATATCCTGGGAATGGAATAGACGCTTGAGTTCTAAAAGACCCTAAAGATGAGCTGGCCCAATGTGATTCTTAAGGAGTCTTTTAAAATATTGGTGACAGATGGCTTCCTAGCTCTGTGAGCTATTTTGAGAGGCAGTCTGTTTCATTATGGACAGCTCCAATATTCTTCCTCATTTTTAACTCGTTTACCTGTGCAACAACTTCTCATTCTTCCTAGTTCCATTCTTTGGAGCAATCCAGAGTAAATCTAATTCCTTTTGACACTGGGAGATATAGATAGCTCTTTACGCCCTTGGATTCTTTGTCTTCAAGTTAATCCTTCAGTCGGTTTTCATATTACATGGCTAATTGACTTTTCCAGGAGACAGTTTATTAGAAGTCCCTCTTAAAATGCATCTTTCTTAGAAGAATTCTACCACTGTGTGGAGAAAATGCCTACTACTGTCATAGCCCTTGGTGAATTTTTATTTTATCTGACTAGAGATTAATTGTAATTGATGTGTTTATCCTGAAAAGATTATTTTTTGTTTCGATTAAATTCAACATTTATTGGTCTTCGTAGGCTTTTAGTTCTTTGGTCATTCTCCATGTAGTAGTTCCGAGTTTATAGAAAATAAAAGTCTGAACTGAGCAGTCAGAGGGGCCAGGCGATTGTTTTATTTTATCTTATTTATTTTAGCCTTAGTTTAGTTTATTTTCTTGTGCTCATCAGTATGATTTCCACTCCTCAATTATCATTTTCTAAAAAGTATGCTTTTATTGATTTCAGAGAGGAAGAGAAGGAGAGAGAGAAACATTAATGATGAGAGAGAATCATTGATTGGCTGCCTCCTGCACACTCCCTGCTAGAAATTGAGCCCACAACCTGGGCATGTGCCCTGACAGAGAACGGAACAGTGACCTCCTGGGTCAAAGGTCAATGCTCAGCCACTGTGCCCCTGTGGCTGGGCTCCTTCCTCAGTTGTCATTTTGATGCATTTCTTCACCTTCAGCTTTGTAGCATTCATGTTGTTACTTAAATCTTACTGGCAACAGTATTTCCTAGTTCTTTAACCACAAAACAGTTGTCCTTCATATATTTTTGCCATGATTGAGGAGGTGTATTGTGTTGCTTCTAATTAATACAATTCTTAAGTTTTCTAAACAGAATCCTTTTAAGACATAAAGACTAAGGTTCTTCAAAACAGTTTGAGTATACATAGACTTTCCTACACCTGTTTTTTGTTTCTTTCAGGTGGGGAATATTCTGTTTTTATTCTAAGTAAAATTTGGTTCCAGTCCTAAGATTTTTTAAATATTAATTGTTGATATGCTATTGAACACTACTACATACAAGATATTTTTCTAAGTACTGTACTTTACATACTATGTAATATCTTGTTGTAAGTAAATAAATTTAAAAACAACTGCATGAGTTAGGTACTGTTGTTATTTCCATTAGACTGATGAAGAATTTAAGACAATGAGGTTAAACAGCTTGTCCAAGGGCATGTAGTTAAGTGGCAGAACTGACTTTTGGAGCCTATACTCTTAGCCACTGTATTTCTAACTTTTTGTTTTCTTATAAAATAATTGTAAAAGAGTTGTCTTGTTTTTATTACTGTTGTAGCCCTGGCCATAAAAATACATATTGATAATTTTGTTTTTTAAATATTTTTAAGTATTTTAAGTCTATGTGATTTAAAATATGCCGTGTCACCAGGAGCCACGAATGGGTACTCGACATTCTGATTTTATTTTAGCTTTCAGTCAGGATCATGCAGTATAATGATTTCTGGGGACTTATTGGGCCATTTTATTCCTAATTTTTTTGGAAGAAGTGACTATGAAGCCAATGGAAATACAAAGTTCCTGGAAAATAGTAGGCAATCCAAAGTCTGCAGCTCTAATTGTGTGTGTAGCTTATGTGAAATCAGATCTGACCATGTATAATCTTTTATATCTCATAAATTTTCCACCTTTAAGTTTGGACCAGAGGTTCTTAATGGACCTTGTAGGGGTCCCTGAGACTCTTTGAAGAGATCTGTGAGGTCAAAACTATTTCATAATAATAATAAGACATTGATTTTCTTTTTTTACTTTCAGTCTTTCATGCATGTACAGAAGAGTTTTCTAGAGAGGGTAAATAGCATGTTACCATAGCAGATTGACTTTAGAAGCAGATCTGAGAATCTAGCTGCTTTCTATTTAATTAGCAATTTACAAAAATGTGAAACAGTGCTATTCTTTTCTCCAGAGTTGATTCATTTTGGAAAAGATATTTTTCAAAGAATATTATTTATGTTAACATCATTGGTTTATTATTGTTGCTTAAAAATGAATAAACGGGGCGGCTGTTAATTCTTTAGTTTTGCATTCATAGTGCCAGTGATGGCACTACTATGCATTCTAGCCATTTGTCCCAATTTAAGTTTAGAAATTACCAGTTCAGTAATAACTGAATCTGTTCAAAATGTTAATAAAAGTTTTGTTGCATGGTAGCATTAAAAAAAAAATAAACAAAAAATCAGGAAACGAATAAACAAAAGTTTGGAAATTCTTAATTTTAGTTTTTAATTCAGTAGATATCAACCCCTATGTAAACAAAAGCTCTTTGGGGACCTCAAAGACCACAGAGGGATAATGGGACCAAAAACTTTCAGCACCGCTTACTTAGATTATATGATATTAAAGAAGATCTTGATAGAGAAGTGAACATCTAAAACATAATAAAAGATTTAAAAAATGAGATGAAGCATTTTTATTAGTTACTAAATATTTTTCTTTTGAATTGTGCAAGCAGGAGACTGGAACCCACCGAACGACCTCTTCAGGTAGTTTATGATTACTTATCCAGGCTGGGCTATGACGACCCTGTGCGCATACAGGAGGAGGCAGCAAATCCCGACCTCGGCTGCATGCTTCGCTTTTATGGTGGTAAGAACTTATCAGCGGCTTTGTGACTATGCTAACTGCTTTTCAGTGGATCATTTATGCCTCTGTCTGTCTTCAGCTTTTAAAAAGTATTTCAGCCGAAACCGGTTTGGCTCAGTGGATAGAGCGTCGGCCTGTGGACTTGGGGGTCCCAGGTTCGATTCCGGTCGAGGGCATGTACCTGGGTTGCGGGCACTTCCCCAGTGGGGGATGTGCAGGAGGCAGCTGATCGATGTTTCTCTCTCATCGATGTTTCTAACTCTCTATCTCTCTCCCTTCTCTCTGTGAAAAATCAATAAAATATATTAAAAAAAAATTTCATTAAAATCTGTTTTTAAGCCAATGAACTAATGTAGTTAAATGACATCAACAAGGGGTGGTGGTTAACGGAAGACTTAGAAGAATTAGCCAAAAATATATTTCCTTTTTATTTTTGCTCTTTTAAACAAAACGTGTTTTGCTGACTTAATAATTATTTTTTACCTTTGTCAGAATCTTGATGAAATCATGCTTTAATATAATTTGAATGAGTAAATTATGTTTGGGCAAGAGGTTTTAAAAACACATTATTTGTTAAAAGGCAATATATGTATTTACAAAAGGTAAACATATATCTATAGATAAAGTGTAATTGGCTATGTAGCAAATTGCCTCAAAGCTTAGTGACTTAAAATGATAATAAATATTTATTATCTCAGTAGAGGCCTGGTGATGGGGCGATGGCCGAGCCCCCGACCAGTCGCATCGCACCCGCTTTGGCTGGCCTGGCGCCAGTGGCTGTCATAGTGTGGTCCCAGATGGTCGTCTGGTCTAATTAACATATTACACTTTTATTATTATAAATAGTGTTTTAATTTCTTATAATCACCTCCCAAGCCCATTCACTGCTTAATAGATAATCACTACTACCAATTTGGTATATACCTGTTCAGAATTTTTTAAATTTTATTCCTATGAATGTGTATTCTTAGAAATATATTTTATTTACATAAATATTATCATTTGGTATTGGTCTTAGTGATGCAGGCAACAATATGTTTTAGAGATTTTTCCTTAGCTGTCCTCTATATTCATTTCTTTAAGTTTCATAGTATTGAATATTGTATGTATTATAACCATTTCCTTAGTGATGGACGTTTACATTGTTTCCAGTTTTTTACTATTACATCATTGTAGTAAAATTGCTTTTTTTGTAGCACAATTGCCTTTTTGTGCACCTTGTTTCTTCAAGGAACATGAAACTATTGGGTCATAAGATAGTTGCATTTAAAACATTAATTGTTGGCTGGTCCGAGTGCAGTGGCGCCTACAATTAATTGATAAAAACACACACACACACAAACCAAAAACAAACAAAAAAACACACATTAATTGTTAGTACAGCAGAACAAACCTATATGCCATCAGTATGTCAAATTACACCTTTGCCCACAATATCTCTTTTTAATATTATTAGCATTTAAATTTTTTACTAACCTAATAAAAAATGGTCTCAGTGTTTTTTCAATTTTTATTTTCTCTGGTTACTGGCATAGTTGAATGTTGTTTCATATTTTCATTGGATCTTTGCATTTCTTCTCCTTTGATACTTCTATGCAAATTTCTGTTGTCATTTTTTATGTTGATCTAAAGGACTTGTGTATATATTCTGAATATGCATCCTTTGGATACCATGTCTGAGGCAAACTTTTCCCCCAGCCTATAACTTGTCTTTTAATTTTTTTTACTGTTTTTTATTGTATGGAAATTTTAATCAGTCTTTTCCTTTATGCATTTATATCTCTTCCCTATTCTATAATAGGTCATAAACATATTCTATATTTTTTCCAGTACTTTTAAAGTTTTAAATATGAGGTAGGGATTTAAATTTCCTTTTTTCTCTATGAATAGATTGCCAGTTGTCCTAACATTTATAGAATAGGTCACCCTTTTCCTACTGATTTGAAATATCACCTTATTATTATTATTAAACTTGAGGCCCAGTGCACGGATTCGTGCACTGGTGGGGTTCCTCACTCAGCCTGGCCTGCTTTCTCTTGCAATCCGGGACCCCTTGGGGGATGTTGGACTGCCGGTTTCAGCCGATTTTCACAAGCCAGGCCAAGGGACCCGACTGGTGCACGAATCTGTGTACTGGGTCTCTAGTATGCTTATAAGATCTTAAGACTTTCCCATCCTCCCATCCTCCCCGCTTCCCTCTGAGATTTATCAGTCTGTTCCATGTTTCCATGCCTGTGCGTTGAGCATCTGCCCTTTGGTTGTCAGTGCGTGTCACAGCTACTGGTCGAATGGTCAAACGGTTGATCAGTTGCTTAGGCTTTTATATATATAGATGGATTCCCATACAGGCAGGGTTTATATTTGGACTCTATCCAGTTAACGTTGATCTATTTGTCTTATGTTAATACCAAAACTGTTCTTAATTAATATGCCCTTACGATATATTTTGATAGTTGATAGACAAGTTCCCTATCATTCTCTGAAAAGTGAGGAAGATCTCTAGAATCAGAGAAGTGAAGTAGAATTTAGGTTGGTTCTTTAAAAAATTGACAGAATTTCAGTAAGCAGAAAGGAAAAGGAGGACATGGGATGAGAGACTAGACATCTTAAGGTATGTTCTGTGAATCACAGATAATTTGAGTCCAGATTATTTTGGGCTTTAAGAGCAATATCAGAATGTTGCCTTCATTTGGCAGAAAGTAGCAGGAAGTGATGGGATCTAAGTGAGCCAGAGAAAGATGAATCAGGCTGCAGTGTGATAATAATTCAGATGTGCACTAATAGGGGTCTGAACTGGGTAATGGGAAGAAATCATTCACATACGAGACTTTTTGAAGGAATAATCAGTAAGAATTGATGGTTGTTTGAAAAAGGGAGTTGGGGAAGAGAACATCAGAGATGAAGCTGCCTCTTGAGCAGTGGTTCTCAACCTTCTTAATGCCGCGACCCTTTAATACAGTTCTTCATGTTGTGGTGACACCCAATTTCTTTCTTTCTTTTTTTTTTTTAAATTAAATCTTTTACAGAGGCAGAGCTGCCTCGAACAGATTGTCAAACTACAGCAGGAAGGCCGGGGAGGGTGGAAGGGCAGGAGGGGGGTGGGTAAGAGATCAACCAAAGGACTTGTATGCATGCATATAAGCATAACCAATGGACATAAGACACTGGGGGGTAGGGGAGGCCAGGGGATTGTCAAGGGCGGGGGGGAAAAAGGAGACATATGTAATACTCTTTGTAATACTTTAAGCAATAAAAAAAAAAATTAAATCTTTATTGTTCAGATTATTACAGTTGTTCCTCTTTTTCCCCCCCAGAGCTCCCATCCACCCATTTGCACCCCCCCCCCACTGTCCTCATCCATAGGTGCACAATTTTTGTTCAGTCTCTTCCCGCACCCCCTCACCCCCTTCCCCCCCGAGAATAGTCAGTCCACTCCCTTTCTATACCCCTGTTTCTGTTATATTCACCAGCTCATTCTGTTCATCAGATTATTTATTCACTTGATTTTTTAAGATTCACTTGTTGATAGATGTGTACTTGTTGTTCATAATTTGTATCTTTACCTTTTTCTTCTTCTTCCTCTTCTTAAAGGATACCTTTCAGCATTTCATATAATACTGGTTTAGTGGTGATGAACTCCTTTAGCTTTTTCTTATCTGTGAAGCTCTTTATGTGACCTTCAATTCTGAATGATAGCTTTGCTGGATAAAGTAATCTAGGTTGTAGGTTCTTGGCATTCATCACTTTGAATATTTCTTGCTACTCTCTTCTGGCCTGCATAATTTCTGTTGAGAAATCAGCTGAGAGTCATATGGGTACTCCCTTGTAGGTAACTGACTGTCTTTTTCTTGCTGCTTTTAAGATTCTCTCTTTGTCTTTTGCTCTTGGCATTTTAATTATGATGTGTCTTGGTGTGGTCCTCTTTGGATTCCTTTTGTTTGGGGTTCTCTTCGCTTCCTGGACTTGTAAGTCTATTTCTTTCACCAGGTAGGGGAAGTTTTCTGTCATTATTTCTTCAAATAGGTTTTCAGTATCTTGCTCTCTTTGTTCTTCTGGAACTTCTCTAATTCGGATGTTGGTACGCTTGAAGCTGTCCCAGAGGCTCCTTACACTATCTTCATATTTTTGGATTCTTTTTTTCATTTTGCTTTTCCGGTTGGGTGTTTTTTGCTTCTTCGTATTTCAGATCTTTGACTTGATTCTTGCGATCCTCTAGTCTGCTGTTGGGAGTCTGCATAATATTCTTTATTTCAGTCAGTGTATGCTTAATTTCTAGTTGGTCCTTTATCACAACCTCGAGGGTCTCATTAGATTTCTTCAGGGTCTCATTAAGTTTATCGGTGGTTTCTAGAAAATTCTTGAAAAACCTTAAAAGTGTGGTTTTGAACTCTATATCCAGTAGTTTGCTTTCCTCCATTTCTGTCATTTGTGACCTGTTTCATTATCTCTGCATTTTTTATGCTTCCCTGTGTTGATAGAGTGGCTTTCTGTGCTAGGTGTCCTATAGGGCCCAGTGGCTCAGCCTCCCCAATTACCTGAGGTAAACACTCTTGGTGCACCCCCTTGTGGGCTTTGTGCACAGTCTTGTTGTAGTTAAGCCTTGATTGTTGTAGGTATCACTGGGAGGAATTTACCTCCAGGCCAATTGGCTGTGAGAATCAGCTATGTCTACAGTGGGGGAACTTCTGTGCTGGAGACACCCTTCTGGGGCAAGACTTGCTTCAGTGGGGCTTTGGTGCTCACTGAGTCTTCCCCCTGATTGTGTCCCTTATGGATCTGAGGAGTTGTAATCTGGATAGTCCCAATCTGACCACTGGATACACTGGCTCTTGGATCTCTAAGGAGGTGCTAATTTAGCCCCTGCCTGAGGCTACCCAGCAGGAGCTATGGAGAGATCTGCAGATTCCTCTTCTTTGTTTGGGATTTGGAGGTACCTAGATGAGGCCCAGCTGTGAAGCAATGCAAGCTGCTGTGGAACCTTGAGTCTTCTTTTGGAAGTTCTGGGTCTCTCTGACCAAGCTGCAGTTTGTTAGGTAATTTTCAGTTTGCAAAGGTCCAGGCCTTTCATATGCAAAAGTCTCTGCACACAGCTTGGGTGGGGCGGGGTCTCAGGGAATCAACAGGGCGGAGTAAACAGCTATGGAAGATCCTCAGTCCTACCCTAAGAGGCCCCATGTCTCAGTGTCCCACGGTAATCGCTGTAAGCACCTCTGAGAGAAAGCCGCCCTCAATTCCTACTGATGCCAGACAGTCCAGTTTCTTCCTGTATGAGTCTGGGTCCCCAGAGACTCGCCCAGAACTGGAGTTCAGAGCAGTCAGGAGCTTGAGACTCCCTCCCGATTGAAAAAGACAACCGCGTCCTCAGTTCCCAGCCCTTTCCACGTGCGCCTCCGTACCTCGGCACTTTACTTCAGCACCTCCTCTGAGTCTCATTATGCTTTTCTCTATCCTTCTAGTTGTAGAATTTCCACTCAGCCAGCCTTCCTGTGGTTCTGGATGATGTCCGTTTTGTCTTTTAGTTGTATTTTTGAAGTGGTTGTGCAAGGCAGCAATTTTCGGTGTTTACCTATGCCGCCATCTTGGTTTCTCCAATTTTCAGAGGTTTTGGTCCATGTTTCCTTTTAAGTGTAGTAAGTATCCAGTTGAAGATGTCTGCCAGAAAGTTAGAAATGTGGAACTAGAGCTGAAGAAATACAGATCTGGGAGTCAGGTACATGGGGATGTTAAAGTTGTGGAAGTTCAGATATCTTGAAAAAATACTTATTAGGAAAGAAGTTGGCTTAAGGCAGAACTTTCATTATAATAACCGATATTCGTTTTATACCCTTGTATGTGCTGAGCACTTTCTAACGTGCCTTTCATATAATCCTCACACCCCTATAAGTAGATGTTATTATTCCAGAGAGGTTATAACTTGCCCCAGTCAAATAGCATAGTTATTAGGAAGTACGTAAATCTGCCTGGTTCCAGATTTCAATCTTTTAACTTCTAAGATACTCCACCATTTATTTGTTGGAGAAAGAGTTTAGAGAAGTATGAGAAATCCATAAAATGTGAGAACTGGGAAGGACTAGGGATCATCTAATCCAACTCCTTTGTCTTAAGCTTGAGAAACTAAGACCTAAGGATATATGAAGACTGGTTTGGGATTATGAAACTAGATGGTGGAACTGTTTAGCCATCACTGCTTCTCAGAGTTTTTTGCTGAAATACTTCGAAGAGCAGAATTTTTTTGTGTTGTATGGGGAGCCTGTTGCAAATTTGAAATTTGTTTTGATGTTTCCTGTTTTATTCTTTAAATGTAAGCAAATATTTCATTTTTACACCCAACATGTCAGCCAATATTTATTTACTTGTCTTTATCTTTTTGTTTTGAGCTAGCTTTAGATTTTCAGAGCGGCTGGAAAGTTAATACAGAGAGCTCCTGCACACTCTACCTTCATGCAGCCCATTGAATTGTTCAGTAGTGCTTCAGCTTTTCTCTAGGTTCTTTCAAATTTTTTTTCTTTGTTTTTAATTTTCTACAGTTTGATTATTAAGCGTCTGGGCTTGAATTCCTTTAGGTTTATCCTATTTGGGGGTTCATTGAACTTCTTTTTTAAATTGTTTTATTAATCCTCACCCAAGGATATTTTTTCATTGATTTTTTGTAGAGAGAGAGGAAAGAAAAGGAAGAGACAGAGAGAGAAACATCGATGTGAGAGAGACACATCAATTGGCAATTGGTTGTCTCCTGCATGCACCCTGACCAGGGCTGGGGAACCTGCAACTGAGGGATGTGTCATTGACTGGACTCTAACCCAGGATCCTTCAGTCTGCGGGCCTATACACTGAGCCAACCTGGCTAGGGCTCACTGAACTTGAATCTGTAAGTTATGTCTTTCACTTGTGAAGTTCTCACCTATTATTATTTTTTTATTGCTTTTAAAGAGCGAGGAAGAGAAAGGAAGAGAGAAACATTAATGATGAGAGAGACTCATTGATTGGCTGCCTCCTGTGTGCTTCCTACTGGGGATCTAGCCCAAAACCTGGGCATGTGTCTGACTGGTAATCAAACCAGCAACCTTTTGGTGCATGGGGCTATGTTTAACCAATTGAGCCGCACCAGCCAGGGCTCATCTATTATTTCTTGAGATAATTTTTTTTCTTCAAATAATTTTCAAGCATTGTACTTTCTTCTCTCCCTCTGATTCTGTCCCTTAGTTCACTTTTCAGAGTTTTTGGCATGCTGTTTAGGATCACATTGACTCTTAGGTACATCAAGGGTGAGCCCACTTTATCGACAACTACATAGGATCTGTTTTCCAGAGCTCCTTTCTGTTCGAGATGTCCTGGTGCTTTAATCCGCTCTGTTGGGTACTTCCCACAATTGCATCCACACTCCAGGGCTCAGCAGCAGGAGACAGACAGTGCAATAGGTTTCACCCCCTGAGAGTTGTTTATTTTAAAATATATTTTACTGTTTTTTTACAGAGGGGAAGGGAGAGGGATAGAGAGTTAGAAACATTGGTGAAAGAGAAACATCTATCAGCTGCCTCCTGCACACACCCTACTGGGGATGTGCCTGCAACCCAGGTACATGCCTTTTACCAGAATCGAACCTGGGACCCTTCAGTCCGCAGGCCGACGCTCTATCCACTGAGCCAAACCGGTTAGGGCCCCCTGAAAGTTTTGTAGGTGCCCGGGTCCCCCACCATTGCAGCCATTCAGGGCGATGAGACTTGAGAAAATGAACAAAAGGGGGCATAACAAGAAAAAAATGAGGAATTTCCCCCACTTTCTCTGAGTGTTAGACCTTTTTCTCACTCCTCAAGGTAGAACTGAGGGCTTCTCCGAGAGCTCTCTGTCTACACCAATGCCCACTTCTGGGTTTTGGGCTTTTCTTGAGTCCTGGCTGGAGGATGTCAGAGGAAGAAAAAGTGTAAGCTCACCACCGGTTATGTGGTATTTCAAATTCTGTTCTTCTTCCCTAACCTGCCGCTACTCTTTAGTTTTCGGGGTCCTCATCCAGCTGCTGCATGTGCTTTCTGTCCAGGATTTATAGGTGCATTCAGTGCGGGAGACAGGGGAGTGTGCTTTCTCCATATTATCAGAACCAGGAAGTACTTCATTTGCATATAGTGCAATTTAACACTAAAAATTTATTGTTTTGCCTTTCAGTTTATATTCATAGTCTATCTGGATGACTTCATTTTTTATTCTTTGTTTGTTTTGAGTATCATTATGATCTCCTGGGCTTGTATATATTTATTTCAACACATTACAGCCATTCCCTTTAGGCTCAGCTTGTCCCATCTCTGCTAGTGGGAGCTCTTTTCAGTTGGCTTCTATGTCCTTCCAACATGACTCCAAAAGTCTTTGGTAGCATTCTGGATTTTCCATTAAGTTCTTACACAACAAAATGTCCTAAGCTATTCTTTTCATTGTCTGACTCAGAGTAGGAATAGAACATTTTTTAAGGACTTAGGGTTCATTTTAATGAAAAATGATATTTAGATGTTATGCTATAGGCAGTGGAGATACTCATTGCTACAGGGTTGCCCTTAATTCTCTTTTTGGAAATGTTTTTTAAATTATAAAAGCAATCCATTTTCTCTAGAACATTTGAAAGTATAGGTATATAAGGATATTAAAATTATTCCTTATTTTCCACTTAGAATTTTGGCTTTTGAGACTGGAAAACTAGTTTTTAAAATTAGAACTATCAAAAAAAAATTAGAACTATCAGATATTCTAAATTCTTATTTGAACCTCCTCATTTTGTGTTTTTTTAATTTTTTTATTTTTATCACTTTCAGAAGATTAGAGACTTGAGGTACTCTGGATGTTTACAAAGCCTCCAAAATTAGTAATAAAATAGCATGTTTGTTGGAGGGATCACTTTGTAAATTATATAAATATCTAACTGCTATGCTGTACACCTGATGCTAATATGAAATAAGGTTGAATGTCAACTGTAACTGAAAAATAAAAAAGTATTAAAGGTTTTATTTCTAAAATATTCAAATTGATTGAATTTAATTAATTCAAACATATTGAATTCAATGAGAAGAAAAAAAACCCCACCAGAATTTAATGTTCCCTTCTGAGAGTGGTGGTAGATAGATTTAGAAGTTTCCTCTGTAAGAAAATATATAGAGAAATAAAACCAAGAAAGAAAAGAGACAAAAAGTTATGCATCAATTGCAACATCTGTTTCATGTAAACTTTAAAAGAGATTGGTAAGCAATTTAGAAGCATGATAAACTATAATGAAGTCCCATTTTTATATTTAGTAGAATTTTGTAATAAATGATGCTGTTAACCAAGTTGGGGAATATAAAAGCAATGTCAGGTTTGGGGAAAATAATGAGGTAAAAAAATCAAAGAACTTTATTGAGATGCTAGAGTCCCGGTGCATGAAATTTGTGTACTGGGCGATGGGGGGCGGGGGTCCTGGTCCCTCAGCCAGCCCTGTGCCCTCTTGCAGTCTGGGAGCCCTTGGGGGATGTCCGACTGCTGTGGAGGTGGGAGAGCTCCCGCCACCACCGCTGCGCTCACCAGCCATGAGCCCAGCTTCTGGCTGAGTGATGCTTCCCCTGTGGGAACACACTGAGCACTAGGGGCAGCTCCTGCATTGAGCATCTGCCCCCTTGTGGTCAGTGCATGTCATAGCGACCAGTCATTTCACCATTTGGCTGATTTGCATATTAGCCTTTTATTATATAGGATAGCTCACATATCGTAAAATTCACCCTTTAAAAGTATACAATTCAGTGCTTTTTAATTTTTTTCTTTAATCCTCACCCGCAGATATTTTTTTACTGATTTTTAGAGAGCGAGAAAGTAGGGGAGAGAGAGAGAAACATCAATGAGAAAGAAACAATGATCAGTTGCCTCCCTTATGTATGCTCTCTAAACCAAAATTCATATACTCCCATTATATAACTTCAGTGATGGATAACATTTTAGTACTAAGATTTTAAAAAAATATATATTTTATTGATTTTTTTACAGAGAGGAAGGGAGAAGGATAGAGAGTTAGAAACATCGGTGAAAGAGAAACATCGATCAGCTGCCTCCTGCACACCCCCTACTGGGGATGTGCCCACAGCCAATGTACATGCCCTTGACCGGAATCAAACCTGGGACCCTTCAGTCCGCAGGCCGACGCTCTGTCCACTGAGCCAAACCAGTCAGGGCTAAGATCTTATTTTGTAATACGTATATTGCTTGGTTGCTTACATCTCTAAACCAGGTTGCTGTATGTTGACACATAATACTTCCTTTTTTCCTTTTAGTGTTTTTCTTCTACTTAAAGTGTGGCTTCTAAAGTACTGTTGTTGTTTTTCTTCTTTTTCTTTTTTTTCAGAGAAACCATGCCAGATGGATCAACTGGATCGAATCCTTCTCTCTGGCATCTATAATGTACGCAAGGGGAAGACCCAGCTGCATAAGTGGGCTGAACGCCTAGTTGTTCTCTGTGGCACCTGCCTCATCGTTTCCTCAGTGAAGGACTGTCAAACTGGAAAGATGCACATTTTGCCTCTCGTTGGGGGAAAGGTAAGACTCACAAAGATGAATTATTCTTCATTTGATCATCTTAATTTTAAAAAATCATATGCTTTTTATAGCCTTTTCACATCTTTTAAAAGAAAACAATATGAGCATTGTTAATGCTTACATCACAAAACTGGTCTTTAAGAGTTCTTAGGTTTAAATGAAAAAACTGACTCAGGCTAATTTAAGCATCAAGCAGCTTTATTTACATTACAGACTTTATGGGAGAGCCAAATGGTATCCATGCCCCAAGTTCTGCTGTGGAGTCCTTTGGAAGATACTCATGTCTCCATTGGTAGTCACTGGTAACACCAAGAGCAGACAGAAGATTCTAACACTAGAAGCTGCTTTTGGAGACTAGAAGTAGCTGCCATTATCCATCACCAATATTGATTCTTTCTAGTTTCTCCTCTCTCCCTTGTTAGACTAAAATTCAGACTGCGGGGCGGTCAAAAGTCTCCAACCAGTAGCCATGGAGACGTCATTTTTTGCATCTGTACTAGAGAATTTCCCATCAAAGGCAATCTGAATTTAAGAGAGCCTCCAGACAAAATGGCTGTAAATTCATGCTTTGAAACATCCAATCTGCATGTCTATACAGCAATGTAGATAAAATATGCATAATATAAAGATAAATATATAAAAAAGATATAGCTGGGCTTAAGAATATAGAATAAAAATGTAAGTGGTGAGTAGGTCTGAAACTGAGGACCTTCTGGGCTCTGGGTCTCAAAGGTTGCGGCCACCCAGGAGTTCAGCTGTTGTAAGTATTTGGGTCTAAAAGTGCTCTGCTCATGATGAGGGACTTGGCACCGTCTTATTGCTTAAAGCCAGGAGATGAGTAGTAGTCTTTGTTCCTGAAAGAAAGCTGGAAAAAACACACCAAAACCAAAAAACCAAAACTGTTAACCAGTCACTGGAACCAAGGCTGATTTCTATCTATGGTCCCAAAGAAGTGAGAGGACCCAGTTATATGGCTTGTGAGCAGAAAATGATCAAGCTCCAGCTGGCTTAATGAATGAATGTATGTAATTCCCATATCAACCATGGGGCAGGAACCCAGCACCACCAGTATGAGACCTGGTTCTGGCCTTGGGGGGGCTGAAGGAATGAATGAAGAAAGTAAGTAAAATTTCTCCAAAGGGAGAAAATGAGTGAGGGCAAGGTTGGGGATTGGTGGGGAAGAAACGTGAGACAGAGCAAGAAAGAAAAAAAAAAAGAAACTTACATTCAAGTAATTCTTGCCCATTCTTTCTCTTTCCTCATAATAGAACAGAATTTTGTTTAGGGTAGCAGTATACCAAGATAAAAAACCTCCCAACCTCCCTTGCAAGTATAAACAAAAGTTTAAAAAAGTTTCCAGGTGGGACTTTTGGGAAAACCCTTCAAAATGGGGCAGGCATGAATGGCTTGACTCTTTACCCTACTTTGTCTTCCCAACACAGTCGCCCAGTGTTGGAGGTGGAGCAGTCATATGGTGATGGAGAATGGCAAGCATATGCGGAGTATGATCATTTGGAAAGTAGAAAGCATTTGGGTCTCTGGTGGCATTGTGGAGCTGCTGTACCAGTTATGGACTGACTCTGTATTTAAGCCACTGTTTGACAGCTTAATAAATTAATTGATGTGCTGAAGAATTTCACATATAAAAATACAAAAGAGCCCTTAAAGGAGGTGCTGGTATACATTAATAGGAGTTCCAGAGAAGAGAGTAGAGGAGAATGGAAAGCAATAATGGTTGAAATAATGGTTGAAATTTTTCTGGAAGTAAAGACAAACTTGAGTGTTCAGATAAAAAATATATAGTGTACCAAGTAGGATAAATAAAAATAAATCTACATCTAGACACATTGCAGAACATGAAGGACAAAGAGCAAATAATAAAAGCTTCCAGAGAGAAAAAGATTACCTACAAAGAATTGACAGGCCAACAATAGTCTTCTTTTCATCAAAGTATGTGCTAGAAGACTACACAATTGCTGAAAGAAAATAAATGTCAACCTGTGTTTTATAGTCAGCTGAGTTATCTTATGAGAGTCAAGGCAAAATAGGACATTTTAGGACAAAGACTAATAAGCTGACATTCTCACCGAAAGAAGTAATGAAGGATGTACCTCTAAAAAACAACCCTCTCCTAAAGAAAAGAAAGTAAAAGAAAAAATAGAACAACAAAGGAAAGTAAATTCAGAGGGAAGATATTTTATATAAGAAATGATAAATGCAGAAATTGATAAAATATGGTAAACATATTTATTATGAAATTTTTAAAAAACTTACATATTTTGCCCTAGCCGGCTTGGCTCAGTGGATAGAGCATCAGCCTGTGGACTGAAGGGTCCCAGGTTCGATTCTGGCCAAGGGCACATGCCTGGGTTGTGGGCTCGATCCCCAGTAGGAGGTGTGCAGGAGGCAACCGATCAATGATTCTCTCTCATCATTGATGTTTCTATCTCTCCTTCTCTTTTCCTCTCTGAAATCAATAAAGAAATACATTTTAAAAAAACCTTACATATTTTAATTATGAAATTAAACTACTAGAGCACAAACTACCCTGAACAATATTCAGGATGTGGTGGTACGTTCCATAATAAAGTGTGATGCAGTCTTGGGATAAGAGAATAGAAACACCAAGTAGCTTTCATCGTTATTCGAAAAATTAAGTATGCATTTAAAAATTTTAAGGATAACTACTAAAAGTAGAGGGGAGAAAGAGAATATAAAATACCTGTAATGCTAAAAGAAGACAGGAGAAGAGTTGGAAAAAAGCAAAATAAATTGCATGGTAAGTTATTACAAGTTGTAATAGAAATAAATCCAAATATATCAGTAATCACAATAATTGCAAATATCAGATTGTTATTTAAATCTTACTACTTGCTATTTAGAAGAGACACCTAAAACTTAGAAGGTTGAACATGAAATGATGTAAAAATTGCACTAATCAAATAGCAACCAAAATAAAATTGCTATAGTTATAGTAACATACAAAACATTTACAGGAATATCTATATACAACAAAGGACTTGTATCCAGAATATATAAAGATCTTTAACAACACAGTGATAGACAAGTAACTTAGTAAAAAACAGAGCTAAAGATTTGAACAGACCCTTTACAAAAGAGGATATACTGATGGCAGATAAACACATGAAAAGATTCTCATCATCATTAGTTATTAGAGAAATGCTGATTAAAATCACAGTTAGATACTACACTAGAATGACTAAAATAAAAAGACTGATGAATACCTCGTTATCAAAGATAGGGAGCAACTGGAACACATACATCATTGGTTGGAATGCAGTCACTTTGGAAACCTTTTTTTTGTTTATTTGTTTCTTAGAAAGTTAAACACATGCTTATTAGATGATCCGCCAGCTCTTCTAGGTATTGGGAAATGAACATATATCTTTATAACGACTTTAAGTGAATAATTCCCTGAAACTACAAGCCGCCCCTAATATTCATTGACTAGTGAATGAACATTTTGTATATCCATACGGTGGAATACTGCTAAGCAATAAAAAGGAATGAACTACTGATACATATAAGAACAAGGATGAGTCTCAAAAGCATTACTTTAAGTGAAAGAGGCCAGGTATAAAAAATTCTTTTTACTGTATGATTCCATTTGTATAATTTAAAAAAGACAAGAAAACTATAATGAAAGGAAACAAATGACTGGTTATCAGGTTATGGAGGGAAGGGGATTGACTGCAAAAGGGCACAAGGGAAATTTGGCGGGTGATGGGGTTATACAACTATATTCATTTATAAGAACTTACCAAATTGTTCACTTAGAACCAGTGAATTAAAAAAGAAAATCTACAAATTTTATCTAAATTGTGCCTCAGTAAAACTTACCTCCCAAAAAAGACTAATGCAGAAGCATTACAGGGAAAAAGAGGTTCACTACAAATTGATGAGAGCAATATTTCACCATGAATATTTAATAATTCTGAGGTTGCACATTTTACAATGTAGTCCGAACATATATAATACAAAAATTAACAATTACCCAGAGAAGTTGACAAGTTAACTTTTCTTGTGTGTGTAAATCCTCACTTAAGGAATTTTTCCCATTGCCTTTTTGTAAAGAAAGTGAGAGCCCTAGCTGGTTTGGCTCAGTGGATAGAGTGTTGGCCTGCGGACTAAAGGGTCCCAGGTTCAATTCCAGTCAAGGGCACATGCCCAGGTTGCAGGCTCAATCCCTAGTTGGAGGTGTGCAGGAGGCAGCCGATCAGTGATTCTCTCTCATTATTGATGTTTCTATCTCTCTCTCCCTTCCTCTCTGAAATCAATAAAAATGCATTTTAAAAAATAGAAGAAGAAAAAAGAGAGTGAGAGGGAGGGGGGGGGGAGAGAGAGAGAGAGAGAGAGAAACATCAGTTGAGAGAGACACATTGATTAGTTGCCTCCTGCATGCGCCCCGATGGGCCTGGTATCAAACCTGCAACCCAGGCACGTGCCGTTTACCAGGAATTGAACCCACAACCCTTCCATGCATGGGCTGTTCTCTAACTACTCAAGACACACAGGCCAGGGCTGACAAATTAACTTCTAGTGGGAGATTTACAAACCTTTCTCAGTATTAGACATTGTATGATTATATTTTTCTGTGTCAACATCCCATAGTGAATATTTAAAAGGGAAAATTATTGTAAAACAATCAGTATCTGTTATTCATTTCAATAAGATTCTTTATTTTGACACAGACTCATTCAACTGCAATGTTCTATTGCTAAGAAAAATGTTCATGCTGTGAGCATCACAATAGGAAGTTATAAATATTATTTAATTTTATTGATCTTTTTAATATGGTTCTTTTTTGCTGAAACTATTTTATGTTTCTGCCACTTGATTCAGTGTTTACTTGGCACCAGAAACCTAGTGATTTATGAGTATCACTCGGAAATTTCCAGCCAACTCACTAAGATTTAGTAGCTATGATATACCAAAGCTAGATGTCAGACAAAGATGTAAATATAGTTACTATAAAAAGACTTCATCCTCATCAAAGCTTTTTAGGTTGGACTTTTGGACTTGGAAATTTTTCTTTGAAGAAAGCTGTTGTGCTGTGAATCCCCACTGCCATCCCAGATGGGAGCAGGGAGTTTGCCTCTTTCCTCAAGCGTGGTGAAAGAGGTTTCAGCAGGACGCGAGAGAGCTTGATGGAGGTCTCCTGCAGTAAAGGGGGCATAATGGACCGGTGTCCTGACTTCTGACCAGGAAGTCCTGAGGATAAGAGATAGGCTATCTGACTGCTTTGGTGATAGCTCATGCGTTAGGATGTTGTGTACTCCTTGCGTTGGTCAGTTTGTGACTCAGATGGATTGAGAGAGAGAGAGAGAGTCATTGGTTGAGTGGGTGGATTCTCTTAGAACATGTCCAGTAGGGCCACCTGAAGGGGCAAACAGGCTTTACCAGAGGACAGGCTGTAAATTGACCACTAGATTCCTTTGGGTATGAGGAGGGAGTGGTTAGTTGCTGGAATAACATTCATTAGCCAGGTCAAGGGACCTGGGAGAAGCCATCATTGGTTGGGTTGGGGTTGGTGGGGATAATCCAAAGAACCCTCTGAAGGACCCATTGAAATTGGCTTTTAAATTCCCTTTAAAGTCTGCTGGGCCCAGAGTGTGGAGTGAGGTTATGCTGCTGGCCTAGTCAGAACCTTTGGGCTTAGTCTCTCTGTCCTTCCTCCCCTTCCACTTCAGCCCTGGAGGGAGTCAGAAATGGCATCTAGCCCGGCACCTAGTGAGTAAGGGAGGAGGTGAGTCCACAAAACAGGCCAGGGCACCCCTTGCAGGCAGGCAGCTACCTCCACTGTGCTCAAGTGTTAGGGGAAAGGGTTGGAGCAGTCTAACATTTGAATGGAAACTTTGCCTCTTACCATGTAGGCCTGTCCTGGAGATTCTTGTCCTGAATCAGCAAAATTCTTGCATCACAGGGACTTGTACTTGCTGTTGCTGCTTCTCCCTCAGGTGTCCTTGCCTTGCTCCTTGCCCCCCTTAGGGTCATTGTTCACATGTTACTTCCTCAGTGAGTCCTTCCTTGACTTCCTACTCATTATTCGGACCACCCACCCTGTTCCCCTCCAAGCCCTTACCCTGCTCTATTTTTCTTCATATTACTCATTATATAGCATGTCACAGTTTTGGTGTTAGAGTGTTTGTCCCCTTTCAAATATAAACTCCATTGAGAGCACAGAGGGGCTTTGCTATTTTCCCCCTGTTGTGTCTCCAGCATCCAGAATAACAATGTATTTATTCAACAAATATTTAATTATCAAATTAAGACTATTTTGTGATTTAAAGAATCATAAATATACTCATTATTATGCACTGAGTTCTCTTTCAACATACTTGTTAAATAAGTATTCTTTTGCTTTTCATAACTAGTTTTATTGAGATACAATTAACAAACCATACAATTCATCCATTTAAAGTGTACTATTTAAGTCCTGGCCTGGTAGCTAAGCTGGTTAGAGCGTTGTCCTGAAACACCAAGGTTGCGGGTTTGATCCCTATAAGGCAGTGGTTCTCAACCTTCTGGCCCTTTAAATACAGTACCTCATGTTGTGACCCAACCATAAAATCATTTTTGTTGCTACTTCATAACTGTAATGTTGCTACTGTTATGAATCTTAATGTAAATATCTGATATGCAGGATGGTCTTAGGCGACCCCTGTGAAAGGGTCGTTTGACCGCCAAAGGGGTCGCGACCCACAGGTTGAGAACCGCTGCTGTAAGGGCACATACAAGAATCAACCCATCACTTGGCTGGTGTGGTTCAGTGATTGAGCATCAACCCATGAATCAGGAGGTCACAGTTGATTTCCCAGTCAGGGCACATGCCCAGATTGTGGGCTCGATCCTTAGTAGGGGGCATGCAGGAAGTAGCCAATCGATGATTCTCATAATTGATGTTTGATATCTCTCCCTCTCCCTTCCTCTCTGAAATCAATACAAAAAATATAGCCTTAGCTGGTTTGGCTCAGTGGATAGATATCAGCCTGCGGACTGAAGGATCCCGGGTTCGATTCTGGTCAAGGGCACATGCCTGGGTTGTGGGCTCAGTCCCCAGTGGGGGTGGGGGTGCAGGACGCAGCCGATCAATGATTCTCTATTATCATTGATGTTTCTATCTCTCCCTCTCCCTTCCTCTCTGAAATCAATAAAAATATCTAAAAAGAGTAAACATCAATTATAATAAATATGTGTGTGTGTATATATATATATGAATCAACCAATAAAAGCATAAGTGGAACAACAAATTGATGTCTCTGTCTCTCTCTCTCAACACATTAAAAAAAATTAAAGTGTACAATTTAATGTCTTTTAATGTACTTGAAGAGTCATACAGCCATTATCACAATCAATTTTAGAATATTTTCATGACTTTGAAAAGGAAACCGACCCTCCTTAGCCATAATTTTCCCAGCCCTAGTCACCTACTAATCTCCTTTCTGTCTCTATAGATATGCTGATTCTGGACACTTCAGATAAATGGAATCATACAATGTATGGTTCTTTATGACTGGTTTCTTTTACTTAGCATAATGTTTTCAAGGTTTATACATGTTGTAGTGTATATCAACATTTTATTCCTGTTTATTGCTGAATAATATTTCACTATGGCTATACCACATTTTTATACTTTCACCTATTGGACATTTAGGTGGTTCCCACTTTTATGAATAATACTGCTATAATTTATAAGTTTTTGTATGGATGTATGTTTTCAGTTCTCTTGGGTCTATACTTAGAAGTGGCATTGCTGGGTTATATACTTACTCTGTGTTTAATCTTTTGAGGACTACCACATTGTTTCCCAAGGTAGCTGAACCATTTTATATTCTCACCAGCAGTGTATGATGGTTCCAGTGTCTCCACAACCTTCTGTACTTGTTACCCAACATTTATTACCTGTTTTTTTTTAAAAATTTTATAGCCATCCTAGTGGATGTGACGTGGTATCTCGTGGTTTTGATTTGTATTTAATAACTAATGAAATTGACATAATTTCATGTGTTTATTGACCATAGTTTTTCGAGAAATGTCTATTCAGATCCTTTGCCATCTTTTAAAAAATTGAGTTATTATCTTGTTATTGTCCTTTGCTTTTTGACTAGGATTTTTAAAAAATGGATTCTGGTTTTCTTTCCTACTCTTCTTCAGGTAGAAGAAGTGAAGCGAAGGCAGTACTCCCTTGCATTCAGCTCAGCTGGAGCCCAGGCTCAGACCTATCATGTCAGCTTTGAGACTTTGGCTGAGTACCAGAGATGGCAACGGCAAGCATCCAAGGTGATAAGCTGTCAAATGGCATGATGTGGCGATAGGAATGTAGAAGCCCAATGGAAATGTATTTTGAAACTAAACTTAATTCCAAGAGAGTGAATTATAATTCTTACTAGTACACATTTTATTCTAGGCCTTTTTATGAGTATATAATGAATGAAATAAAGGAATTATTGTCAGGTCTTTAACTTATTTATATTTGGATAGTACAAAATGCTTTCAAAAGTATTTTAAGGTGCATTTACCTTTTATGCCACTTCTGTGTGGAGGGTAAGGCCTTGAAGGAATGAGATTCAAATGATTTTCCGTGGACCGTAGTAGTTGGTGATGGATGGAATTATTCCCTAACTGGTAGCCTAGTTTCCTTGGTTTGTTTCCATTTAGCACAGCTTTGATGAACCACTTCAGATTTGAACTTAAGATGGGACATGACCTGTGATCCTGCCACAAACCATTATTCCTGTATGCTGAGGATAATTAGCTTTTCAGCGTAATTTCTACTTTTTTAGCCCGTAATGACAAGTGCTCTAAAGTTGTATTGCAATTTCTAAATCCTCCTGTTTGCAGAATTTTAACACATTTTTCTTTGTGGAACTAAGTAATTGCATAAAGGGTTGTTTCAATATAATGACCTGTCATCAAAACATGAATGACTTCTCCAGTGGTATTTTGTTTGTTTTGGGTTTTTTTAAGACCCATTTTTCGGAACCCATGTTTTATTAGCATACTATTGTAGAAATATAAACCTCATTTTTGTCTTATTGGATTTTCTGTACTTATATTGTGTAATAAAATCTGCTCGGTATAAATCTAGTTTGAATTTTTAGTAGCTATTGCATTCTTTTGCCCTGAGAAGTTAATATTTTTTGAGCATCTTTTGAATGCTAAGCAGTGTGCTGTGTGCTTGATTATTTAATTTTATCTTCACTTGTGCAGATGTAGAAACTGTACTAGTGAGTAGCACAGTTCATGTGGCTACAGAAGGCCATGTCTTTCAATATCTCACTGCCTCCCAAAGTTTCGTGGTTAGTTTGAATCATCTTAACTTTACTTCTTGCATGAAATGTTACTTTTCCATCTTTATGATTTATATTTCTTAATCTTTTGCTTATAGACATTTTACAGCATGCCTTTGTGTATTCCTAACAGCTTATGGTTTTAGGAAAAGTAAATATTAGCTGGTTTTTATAAATGAATAATTAGGTCTCATTGCCTTTTTTTCTTCTCCTCTTTTTAACCCGGGCCTTTTTGTGTAAATGCCGTTCCATGCGGTGCTGGGCGAGAGCATGCAGTACTAGCTCAGATGCTCTTCTCTTTGACCTTATTCAGGTGGTGTCCCAGCGAATCAGTACTGTTGACCTCTCATGTTACAGCCTCGAGGAGGTTCCTGAGCATCTCTTCTACAGTCAAGATATCACCTACCTCAACTTGCGACATAACTTCATGCAACTAGAAAGGCCAGGGGGCCTTGACACTCTTTACAAGTATGTGGAGAATAGGTTTTCGGACTAACTTATTAAAAATGAATCATAGCCCTAATCGGTTTGGCTCAGTGGATAGAGTGTTGGCCTGCGGACTGAGGGTACCAGGCTCGATTCTGGTCAAGGGCATGTACCTGGGTTGCGGGCACATCCCTAGTAGGGAGTGTGGCAGGAGGCAGCTGAATCGATGTTACTCTCTCATCGATGTTTCTAACTCTATCCCTCTCCCTTCCTCTCTGTAAAAAAATCAATAAAATATATTTTTTAAAAAATGAATCGTAATCAGTACTTTAGTGGTTTTACTTAGGAGTGAGTATGCTTATCATCATCTACGTATTTTCCATTTTTGAAGAGGAAGTAAAATTTTTTATACAGTTTTCCCATTTTCCTTCCCCCTCTATAAAACAGAAAATAGATGCAAAATTTCTGTTAAACAGGCAACATTGAACTGTCATTGATCTAGATTATCTTCTGAATTTACTGATAGTGATATAGCCAGGGTAAATTGAGAGATTCAGTTTATGGAAGTTTTCGAATCAAAAGTATCAAACATAAGTGACTTAAAGGGAATAGGCCTAATTGAAAGAATTCCACTCCCAGGTTAGGGCTTTTATTTTTCCTTTGTATGTGCTACTGCCGACTCTAACCTTTTACTAGCTATGAAACTTCCCTCTTCTAATAGTGAACTATTTCACTCCTAAGGGACTAAGGTATGACCCATATATTTTCCATTTCCTTTGTTAAAATATATTTCCTATTCCCAGTCTGCACTCATGTCACCTCCCTCTTCCCTTTGAAAATGGATGGCAGTGAATAAATATATGGTATAAGTAATTATCTGGGCTTCTTATGGGGAGGGGAGAAATTGGAAATTAAAGCAGTCAAATTACATGGTGATTAAAAAGATAGTACACATTGAAGTGACATTTTATGTACTTCCTTAGTAACTGATATTTCTAGAATAAATTACAGAAAGCGGTATGATTTTTATCTCACATTTTACAAAGTTTTTCAACTTTAAGCCTATGATTAGTAATGAGATCATTGTTTTAATATTGGTATTTAAAAAATAAAAACAAGCTATAATTTTAAGGAAGTGGTTTTTTTAACATTACCTTCTGAGTTGCTGTGAAAATAGGGTAAATCTAGTTTGAGGGTTGGATTAGGAAATCAGAAGTTAAGGCACCAAGGCCACAATCAGTATTTAATGTCAGCATAATTAGAAAGCAAGAGTTGAGCCCTGGCCTGTTTTTCTCAGTGGTTAGAGCATCAGCCCATGGACTGAAGAGTCGGGGGTTCAATTCCGGTCAAGGGCACATACCTCGATTGCAGGCTTGATCCCAGCCCCAGACGGGGCACATGTGAGAGGCATCCAGCTGATGAGTCTCTCTCACATTGATGTTTATCTCTCTCTGTCTTTCCCCCTTCCTTTCATTCTCTCTAAAAAAATCAATGGAGAAAATATCCTCGGGTGAGGATTAACAAAATAAAAACAGAAATCAAGAGTTGAAAATTTGGAAGAGGAGTATTAGTGTGAGGTACAAGGATTCAAATCTGGAAGCAGGTGATACAGAGCTTCACCGTGGAGAACACCGCCTCAGCCTTACCATCTTGCACCAGCGTATAGTGAAGTACAATACTCCAAAGGAGCATTCATTACCATAGTGACTTCTGCAGGTCCAATTTAGGTTAATACTATCTCTGGCTAAGACAGTAGAGATACTTTCACTTGTACCAACAAAATAGAAGCACTAGTAATTACTATTTTGTGTTGTCATATTACAGATCATATTACAGTAAAACTCCATATTATATACATGTCTTAAGCTTCATATAAGTGGCCCATTCATTTCAAGTGACATTTGAACCAATATAATTTCAATATGAAGAAAAGTTGCTTATAAAGGGATTTGGTCTACATGTTAGCTATTCCTGTGTCTATGACAGTGATGGCGAACCTTTTGAGCTTGGTGTGTCAGCATTTTGAAAAACCCTAACTTAACTCTGGTGCCGTGTCACATATAGAAATTTTTTGATATTTGCAGCCATAGTAAAACAAAGACTTACATTTTTGATATTTATTTATTTTTTTAATTAAATCTTTATTGTTCAGATTATTACAGTTGTTCCTCTTTTCCCCCCCATAGCTCCCCTCCACCCATTTCCCACCCCACCCTCCTCCCTCACCCCCCCGCCATTGTCCTCATCCTTAGGTGCACAATTTTTGTTCAGTCTCTTCCCGCATCCCCCACACCCTTTCCCCCCCAAGATTAGTCAGTCCACTCCCTTTCTATGCCCTTGTTTCTGTTATATTCACCAGCTCATTCTGTTCATCAGATTATTTATTCACTTGATTTTTTAAGATTCACTTGTTGATAGATGTGTACTTGTTGTTCATAGTTTGTATCTTTACCTTTTTCTTCTTCTTCCTCTTCTTAAAGGATACCTTTCAGCATTTCATATAATACTGGTTTAGTGGTGATGAACTCCTTTAGCTTTTTCTTATCTGTGAAGCTCTTTATGTGACCTTCAATTCTGAATGATAGCTTTGCTGGATAAAGTAATCTAGGTTGTAGGTTCTTGGCATTCATCACTTTGAATATTTCTTGCTACTCTCTTCTGGCCTGCATAATTTCTGTTGAGAAATCAGCTGAGAGTCGTATGGGTACTCCCTTGTAGGTAACTGACTGTCTTTCTCTTGCTGCTTTTAAGATTCTCTCTTTGTCTTTTGCTCTTGGCATTTTAATTATGATGTGTCTTGGTGTGGTCCTCTTTGGATTCCTTTTGTTTGGGGTTCTCTTCGCTTCCTGGACTTGTAAGTCTATTTCTTTCACCAGGTAGGGGAAGTTTTCTGTCATTATTTCTTCAAATAGGTTTTCAATATCTTGCTCTCTCTCTTCTAGCACCCCTGTAGTTCAGATGTTGGTACGCTTGAAGCTGTCCCAGAGGCTCCTTACACTATCTTCATATTTTTGGATTCTTTTTTTCATTTTGCTTTTCCGGTTGGGTGTTTTTTGCTTCTTCGTATTTCAAATCTTTGACTTGATTCTTGCAATCCTCTAGTCTACTGTTGGGAGTCTGTATAATATTCTTTATTTCAGTCAGTGTATGCTTAATTTCTAGTTGGTCCTTTATCACAACCTCGAGGGTCTCATTAGATTTCTTCAGGGTCTCATTAAGTTTATCGGTGATTTCTAGAAAATTCTTGAAAAACCTTAAAAGTGTGGTTTTGAGCTCTATATCCAGTAGTTTGCTTTCCTCCATTTCTGTCATTTGTGTCCTGTTTCTTTGTCTCCGCATTTTTTATGCTTCGCTGTGTTGATAGAGTGGCTTTCTGTGCTAGGTGTCCTATAGGGCCCAGTGGCTCAGCCTCCCCAATTACCTGAGGTAAACACTCTTGGTGCACCCCCTTGTGGGCTTTGTGCACAGTCTTGTTGTAGTTAAGCCTTGATTGTTGTAGGTAATACTGGGAGGGATTGACCTCCAGGCCAATTGGCTGTGAGAATCAGCTGTGTCTGCAGTGGGAGAACTTCTGTGCTACAGACACCCCTCTGGGGCAAGACTTGCTTCAATGGGGCTTTGGTGGTCACTCTTGATATTTATTTTATTTATTTAAATGCCATTTAACAAAGAAAATCAATAAAAAAAAAGAGTTCGCGTGTCACCTTTGACATGTGTGTCATAGGTTCGCCATCACTGGTCTATGAGTTGATTAATTGTTGCTAGGTCTTTGTTGTATTGCATGTAGAAATTTAATAAAGGAAAAGATTTCAAGTATATCAGTGTGACTTAATTATACCAACATAAGCTTGTCTTCAAGATTTTTTGCCTTTTTAAGGAAAAGAGAGACCTCCCATCACACTAGACCTGGTTCCCTTGTAGCCTGGACTGAGCATTGGTCATTTTAGCATCTGTGCTGTGCCAAATGTGGCACATAGTGAGAGCTCAGTGAATATTTGTGGAACAAATTCTATGATAAGCATTTAAATAGATTGCTTTCTCATTCAGTAGTATATATGTAAATAATTTGTGCTTTTGCTTTTTAGATTTTCTCATCTGAAGGGCCTGAACTTGTCCCATAACAAACTTGGGTTGTTTCCTGTATTGTTATGTGAGATTTCTACACTGACTGAGCTAAATCTTTCCTGTAATGGATTTCACGACCTGCCAAGTCAGATTGGCAATCTCCTAAAGTAAGTATCATGACTTGTCACTAGTTTCTTCATGTCCCTGGTAGAATAAGTTACTGGTCTGGCATTTGGACTGAAAGTAGTACCATGTGCTCTCCCAGTGAAATAAGTCCTGTAATTATGAGCATTCTGTCAGCAGCAGTTACTTGCCTACAGCAGTGACTAGTGTCCCTCATTTCAATAGCAGAGGCTCTGGCTATTTTTGATGTTGGAGGGACCATCAATGTCAGCTATGTTTAAGTCATCTTATTAATAAATTTCTATAGATACTTAGGACATTTTATCATTTATTGGATTCATAAAAGTTAGTGACATAAATTAGAATCCATAATTCTAGTTCTGTCCATTCCAGTTAAAACATTTCATAAAGTAGACTTGTTTTGTTTTCTTCCTATAGTCTTCAAACTCTCTGTCTTGATGGCAACTTTCTGACTACTTTGCCTGAAGAATTGGGAAATCTGCAACAGCTTTCCTCCCTTGGAATTTCCTTCAACAACTTCAGTCACATTCCCGAGGTGTATGAGAGACTCACCGTGTTAGATAAAGTGGTTATGGCAGGAAATCGACTGGAAGTCCTAAACCTAGGGGTGCTGAGCAGGATGAGCCATATCAAGCACGTAGACTTGAGGTAAGGTCACTTGTTACCATATCTCCTTTAGATGGACCTCTCGTGGATCTTTAGGTTTTCTCTTTATAAAGGCTTTTTTAAAACATTAGGCTTTTAAAGCTATGGTTTCAAAGATGTAACAAAGCTTCACCTTTCAATCAATAGAGATTATTAATGAGGTATATAGATGTTCCACATGATAAGACGTTGACAAATTGCCTTTGACCAAAGGTTATTTAACTCACCTCCCAGCAACATTTTATGAGAATTCCTATTTCCTCCCATCCTTGTCAGTGTTGGATTTTAGCAGTCTTTCTCCTTATTGTCAGTGCAGTAGATAGGAATAGTATTTCTTTGTGTTCATCAATTTTTATGATTGAAGTTGAGCATCTTCTTAATGCTTATTGATTGGCAGTTTGTGTTTTTCTATAAACTTGACCATTTTTCTGTTGAATCATTGGGTTTCTTCTTTTTTTTTTTTAAATATATTTTATTGATTTTTTACAGAGAGAAAGGGAGAGAGATAGAGAGTTAGAAACATCGATTAGAGAGAAACATCGATCAGCTGCCTCCTGCACATCTCCTACTGGGGATGTGCCCGCAACCCAGGTACATGCCCTTGACTGGAATCGAACCTGGGACCTTTCAGTCCGCAGGCCGACGCTCTATCCACTGAGCCAAACCGGTTTCGGCAGGGTTTCTTCTTGATATCCATTTATTATAATTAAAATGTTAAAAGGTTTTACTACTAATTATTTTTTAAGAATTCTATTTTTTAGTTATATTTTCCTAAGGGAAGCTGTAAAAGACACACACGAGATGTTCTGTCATTTACACTAAGCCTTTGCTATCCTTCTAAAGATATAGTAATAGAAAAATGTATTGGACTACAAGAAAATGAAAACAGCCCTGCGTGCCTTAATAATATACTTGTATATAAGAGAACCAAGAAGCCATTTTCTATAATTTTCCCTTGAACTATTCCATGTAGATGCCAATTATTTTCCTCCCCATTAATTAATGTAATGTGAATCTTAGCACTAGAGAGAACAGGCAGAGCAAGGGGTGGAGGCAGTGTGGGCTGCTTCCTCTGGCTTTTTCTGTGGCCTCCTTGCCTGCTTTGCTGCTCACTAACCCAGAAGTTATGTCCGTCTTCTGGTCCTTGGTCCTATCCCTTCGTCCCTACCTCACTTTATTAGATATCTGCGTGGAAGTTAACTAACTTTGTGGGATCATGGTTCTTTTTTCCTTTCTCCTTATTTAACTTGTTATGTATTTGCCAGTCTGGATTATCTGATTTAAAATAAAGAACTTAAGGTACAGCTATCTGCAAGATACTTTGAATTTAGATATTTACTAAATATTTAGCCCTTTGCCAGTTTCTAATCTAAAACCTTGTGCTGCCTCAGTTCTAGAATCAGAAGGACTTCTCTTTTGACTGCCTTTAATCATGTTACAGAAGCTTAACTTAGTACCTTGCAAAATGAGGCAAGTAGTGAAATTCTTAAGTTGTTTAGAAAGAAAGACATCATACCTCTCCTATTTTTCTTTTGATAAGCACATTTGGTAGATTTTATTTCTAATGATTTCCTTATTTTTGAATATTCAGGATGAACCATTTGAAAACCATGGTAATTGAAAATCTGGAGGGAAATAAATACATCACCCACATGGATTTGCGGGACAACCAACTGACTGACTTAGATCTTAGCTCCTTCTGTAGCTTGGAGCAGCTGCATTGTGAGCGGAACCAGCTGAGGGAGCTGACACTCAGTGGCTTCTCCCTGCGGACTCTCTACGCCAATTCCAACAGTGAGTTCTCTGCCCAGCTTCCTTTTTCTTCTCTTACAGCTCTCATCAGAGCTTTCTAAGAACAATGGCATCTATGGTGGTCCTCACACTCTTTGTAAAATAGAATTTGAGGTTTATTGAGACCTAGCCTTGTCTTTTCAGTTTGCTTTCAAAACTGAAGTGGTTGAAATATGCATACAAAAGACATTACAAGATGCTTTGAGCTTCAATAAGTGCCAAATATTTACTAAATATTTAACCCACATTACAAGATGCTTTGAGCTTCAGTAAGTGCCAAATATTTACTAAATATTTAACCCTTTGCCAACTTCTAATCTAAAACCTTGTGCTGCTGCCTCAGCTCTAGAAAGAGAAACCCCTCGTTTTGATAGTGATTTGCTCCAGGAATATTTTCCAATGTAAAAGGCCTGTTATTTGTTGAGGTCATTTTTTAATGGAGAGTTCATCTTTACCAAAGAGGTTATAATTACTTTTTCTGTGTTTCAAGAAGGAAAGGAAAAAATGTTCAGTTTCACTAAGTGTCAGAGGGATTAAAATTTAAATAATACCATTTTATACTCATCAAAAAAAAAAATAATGCTAAGTGCTATTGAAGATAGGGAGAGGCAGCGCCTTATACACCGCTAGTCTGAGTGTGGTTGATAAAACCCCCTTGGAGAGCAGTGTGCGGTGTTGGAGAAGGTGAAGACACACAGGGCCCTGCTTGGAATATCTCCCAGAGACACTCATGTGTAGAAGGAGATGTGTATAAGAATGCTTATCATAGCATTGTGTTTGTTATAGTGAAAAAAATTAAAAATATGACTATTAATAGGGAAACTAAGCCATGACATATTTGTATGATAGAATATTGCACAGCAATGGAAATCAAGGTACTAAAGCTTTGTGTGTTAATATGGATAAATCTCAGAAGCACTTTTGAGTAAAAAAAGGAAGTGCATAATTATATGTACTAGGATAGTTATCAAATTTTAAAACACATAAAAATGTTTTTTTCTTAGCTATAAGTATGCCATAACACTATGAAAGAATCCATGGGAATGATAAAAATCATATTCAGGATGATGTTTACCTGGTATGTGCAGTGTTTCAATTCTTAATTTAAAAAGTGGAGCATATTAGGCAGAATGTCAAAATTCGTTAAAAGCTACATGATATGTAGAAGAGAGTGTTCATTATTTTGTTGTCTTTTCTGTATCTCTAAAATGTGTTATTAGGATAAAAGATAGTTAAGGAATTCTTTTGATGCCTTTAACCATGTTACAGAAACTTCAAATTATAGCTGTGATTAGGTCAGAATAGTGTCACTGCTGATGAGTGTTGTGCTGTTTATAGATATTGTGAGAGGATAGTAGGTCTTTTGTCATGAAAATATTATCAGGACCATTTTCTGTTCTTAATGTATCTAAAGATCTGAATAACTGGCTCCTTTGGAAAAGACCTTATTGACATAGATGCAGTCCTTCTTAGTAACCAAGGTTCTGTCACAGTACTGTACTAAATGGGGCTTTATCGAACTTAGCTATTCAGTTTACAGAATCCTTAAATTCAGCAAGCTGGAAGAATTCACATCAACACTTGCAGTTTTGACGCCTCAATAGTAAAGGACTCAGCTTCGCAAAAGAAGTTATCCAATGATCAGCTACTATAGGAAAAGGCAGTCAACTTCACAGGTCATTGGGGATATGCAGACTGACCCCTGCACACATACCAGAGGGACTAGAATGAGAGACTGAAAATACCAGTGTCAGTTGTTGGGAGTGTAAACTGGTACAACCACCCCGGGAAACTATTCAGTATATGCACCCCCTATAGTCAACAGTTCTCTCCTAAGCTTATCTACACTAATATAAGACAAACATGCAAATTGACTGTACCTTCACTATGCCTTAAGCAACACCCACCAGCCAATCAGAGCGACTATATGCAAATTAACCCAACCAAGATGGCGGCCGGCAGCCACGGAGCTGGAGCAAGCAGGAGGCTTGGTTGCCCCAGTGATGGAGGAAGCCAAGCTTCCTGCCTGCTGTGGCTGGCTCTGAGCTCCACTCAAGCCAACAAAGTTTCAATTATAGAAGATAATAAACCCCAGATACCTGCTTTCAGCCGGCCATGGCCACGGAGCTGGAGCGAGCAGGAGGCTTGGGTTGCCCCTGGCGATGGAGGAAGCCAAGCTTCCTGCCTGCCCTGGCTGGCTCTGAGCTTCACTCAAGGCTACAAAGTTTCAATTATAGAAGGTAAATAAATCCAAGAATAAAAGAAAAAATGTAGAGGCTGGGAGCTTCCTTCGCGGGGGGGCTTGGCCAACCTGAAAACGGCCCTCAGCCCCTCACCCAGACTGGCCAGGCACCCCAGTGGAGACCCCCACCCTGAAAGGGGTGTGACCAGCTGCAAACAGCCATCAGCCCCTCACCCAGCCTGGCCACTCACCCCAGTGGGGACCCCCACCCTGAAGGGGGTGTGACCAGCTGCAAACAGTCATCAGCCCCTAACCCAGGCTGGCCAGGCACCCCAGTGGGGACCCCCACCCTGAAGGGGGTGTGACCAGTCTGCAAACACCCATCAGCCCTTCACCCAGGCTTGCCAGGCACTCCAGCAGGACCCCCACCCTGATCCAGGACACCCTTCAGGGAAAACCAGCTGGCCCCCACCCGTGCACCAGGCTTCTATCCAATATAAAAAAGGGTAATATGCAGATTGGCCCTAACAGCAGAACGACTGGGAATGACTGGTCACTATGACACACACTGACCACCAGGGGGCAGATGCTCAGTGCAGGAGTTGTCCCCTGGTGGTCAGTGCGCTCCCACAGGGGGAGCTCTGCTCAGCCACAAGCCAGGCTGATGGCTGCCAGCACAGCGGTGGTGGTGGGAGCCTCTGCCGCCTCCTCAGCAGCACTAAGGCTGTCCGACTGCAGCTTAGGTCTGCTCCCTGCTGGTAAGTGGACATCCCGCGAGGGCTCCTGTCCTGCCAGAGGGATGTCTGACTGCCAGCTTGGGCCCAATCCCCCCAGGGAGCGGACCTAAGCCAGCAGGTGGTCATCCCCTGAGGGGTCCCAGACTACGAGAGGGCACAGGCTGGGCTGAGGGATCCCCCTCCAAGTGCACAAATTTTTGTGCACCGGGCCTCTAGTACTCAACATAAATGCTTATATTAGTCCACAAAAGATATGGAAAAAATATTCATAGAAGCACTATTCGTAGTCACCCCAACTCGAAAAGACTTCAGTGTTGTAACCCTAAAATGAATAAACAAATTGTGGTACAGTCATATAAACAGTTTCGTACTGCCGGGAGAATGAATGAACTACACCCACATGCAGTAATGTGAACAGATCCCACAAGTGCAATAAGGAGTGAACGAAGCTAGATCAGAAACTTTACAGACTGTATGTGTAATTTATGTAAATAAGCAAAAGTAGCCTGTGGTATAGGGAGCAAGGGCGGCGAGGGGCGGAGACTGGAAGGCTAATGAGAGGAAGCTCCTGGGAGCTGGTAATGGTCCGCTTCCTAAGTGGGCACTGGCTACACTGGTGTGTTCTGTGTGTAAAAATGTAGCGATCTGTGTGCGTAAGATTGTTGCCCTTTTCTGTATCTATGTTGTACTGTAGTTGAAAGTTAAAATATTGCCAGTGAAAATCCAATTATCAATTTTTTAAAAAATTAAGTAGTTACTGTTAACAACTGCCTCGTCTGGCGTGAGTCCAGTGCAGTACACACGATCCTTCATTCGTTGTATTTGGTCTTCAGATTGGGACTACGCCATTCATGTGTGTTAGTTACCCAGTGGCTTTTGTCTTTAGTTCATGTCAGTAGGTGGCCTGTTTTCTTTCTGACGCTGTCACTTTTTCCTTATTTACTTTCAGTTACTTACTTCTTTAGACAACGTTCCTGACACCCTTTTGTTTTTCAATTAGGGCTGACAGCAGTGAATGTCTATCCAGTACCCAGTCTTCTCACATCTTTAGAACTTTCCAGGTGAGTGTGCTTCATAAAGGTGGTGCTTGTTTGATTCCTAATATTTAAAAGACATACGTGGATAATTTGGTAGTTTTGAGGCACAAGAAATCTAAATACTTCTGAAGTCCCTCCCTCCCTTCCACATGTATCACCACTCACTTAGGCCTATATCATCTCTTGTCTGGAATTCTGTAACAGCTTCCTGATTAGTCTTCCTTTTACTAATATAATCATCTCAACCAGACCTCAGTGTAGCCACAGAGGGAACTTTTTAAATTACAAAACTGACATTGTACTTACTTACTAATTCTTCAGTGATCCCCCTATACCTGCAGGGTAAGGTCACAGTCTTCTGGACATGATTTCGTTTTCTCCAGCCTGTTTCTTACCACTCTCTGCTCCGTTTCCCCAAACTGCTTGTTATAATTCCCACATGTTCCATGCCATTTCTTTCCTTGCCTTTGTGTTCTCACTCATGTTGTCCCCTCTTTCTTAGAATGTCCTCCTCTCTTCAGGTCATTGTCCCACATTCTTCAAATTCTAACCCAGATGTCCTATTTCTTGGGGAGCTCGCCTTGATCCATTCCAGACAAAGTGCTTCTTTCACTCAGCCATCATAGCTGTATCTTCATTTCTCTTACAGCCCTCACTTCATTCTGCCTCGTCGTCTCAATCGACTGATCAGTAGGCACATTGAGGCCAAGAGAGACTGAGTAATATCTGAAAATAAAAATATTTTTACTAGGTGTCTGCTCAGTGGTCTACCAAATATTTGCTTTCACATTTTAAATGTTTTGAAGCCCCCCACTAGTTATCTTGTGCGCCTTCTTCCTCACTTTTATTCATTTTGTTCATTTCCCCCAGAATTTGCTATTCTTCTTCCCCAGTTATTACCTGTAGTCATCTTCAAAGGTTTGTTTAAAATGCCACTTCTTCCATTAAGTCTTTCCACGTCTCTCCTGCAGCCATCCCATCATATGTATGCTTTCCTGCTGTTGAGGGCCTTTGTATCTTCTTTGAGCATGCAGTATAATCGACCCAGGAGTATACATGTTTGAGTGCTTATCTCTGTCCACCTCTCTATCAGCGACATTCATTGAGCACCTCGTGCATTCCAGTGGTGAACCAAGAATGCTTAGGTATAGTGCTCCTGCCCTCAAGGGGCTCATGGGCCAATTAATAGGTATATTACAGACTAATGAAATGAGTTCCACTCATCATCGTAAATGATGGCTTGTGTTGATTCATTTTTGATAGAAACCAGCTGGAATGTGTCCCTGACTGGGCCTGTGAAGCAAAGAAGATAGAAGTATTAGATGTGAGCTATAATCTTCTGACAGAGGTTCCTACGAGGTATGTGTGTGTTAATATATATTATGTATGTATATAATGATATCTGTGTGTGAATGCATATATTTAATTATTCTCCTAGATTGGGTTACTTTGTATAGGTACTTTCATTTATTTGTTCAATAATTATTCAGTACCTGCTGAGTGCAGGGCAGTGTGAAGTGCTGTGAGGGATATAGTAACAGCTAATGCATAGGCTGGCCTGTAAGCAACTTAGTAATAAGCAGGTAGTTGAGGGGACTTGTGCACAGGTAACTGATAAAACGTAACAGGTTGCAGGCTAGGTTGCAGGCGTAGGTTGGTGATATGATACTTAGAATAGATACTTTTTATTGGATGAGTTATTGTGAGCTGGGCAAAGTTCTGAGAACTTTCCTTTTATATAGTCCTTTGACAGCATTATTATGTAGGTGCTGTTATCCTCACCTTACAGATGAGGACACTAAGGCTTGGAGTGGCTCGGTAACTTGCCCAAGGCCACACTTACCTGGGAAGTAGTGAGTGCTCACATTGCAATGTTGTCATTTCTTTTTTTTTAAATCTTTACCCGAGGAGTGAGGATATTTTTTCCATTGATTTTTAGAGAGAGTGGAGGGGCAGGGAGAGAGAAATACCAATGTGAAAGAGACACTTCATTGGTTGCCTCCCACACGTGCCCCGAACCAGCAACCCAGGTATGTGCCCCCGGTCACACCAGGAACCAAGTCCGAGACCCTTCGGTGTGCAGGCTGACGCTCCAAGCACTGAGCGACGCCGGCAAGTGCTGAATGTTGTCATTCTTGCCTTCACTTTTCATCACTGCACTGTATAAATAAAATGTTGTAGAAATTCAGAACTTTAATAATTATAAGATACAAGATGGTGGGACTTCTGCATGTGGGGAGGGGGGGAAGAGAGAGGTGCTTGGGAGAGGGGGTAAGTGGTATATTTACAAGCATTGAATACACCATTTATAGAAGGTATAAAATGTTATCATCTAGTGGAGTGTTTTAAATTAAACTAGAGGCTTTTGTAGCATAGTAGGTATGAATACAACCTTGGGAATCAGGCCTTAGTTCAAATACTACTATGCCATTGACTACATTCAATGTGAGATATTCGGCAAATCAGTCACTGTTTCTTCTGAACCTCATATTTAAGTGGCCTAGCACAGTGATGGCAAACCTTTTGAGCTTGGCGTGTCACCATTTTGAAAAACCCTAACTTAACTCTGGTGCCGTGTCACATATAGAACTTTTTTGATATTTGCAACCATAGTAAAACAAAGATTTATATTTTTGATATTTATTTTATATATTTAAATGCCATTAACAAAGAAAAATCAACCAAAAAAATGAGTACGCGTGTCATAGGTTCGCCATCACTGGCCTAGCACATTTTAAGCACAGAATAGTGGCTTTGTTATAATGAATTTTGTTATTTATTATAGTTACCTGTATTAATAGATTCACTCAATTCTAGAATAAATCGATTTATTCTAGAAATTTTTTGTTTAGATCTGTTCTATGCTGGTTGCTTTCATTAACTCACCTTTTCCAGGATGACCGTAAGGACTTCCTGGTGGAGATGGGTAAACATATGGCCATGGCTGCTTTCTTGGCTCAGGCACTTGTCAGGGATTATACTGTCTCGAAGAGTATGTTTCTATTCATTTTACTCATTTAATTAAACAGCCAAGGGCAGACTCAGAAAGAAAGACTTAAGTAAGTTTTTTGTTTCTTACTGTCCCCCCCTCCCCGCCCACTTCCAGAATTCTTAGCAGCTTGAGTCTTAGGAAACTGATGGTGGGACACAATCACGTGCAGAACCTCCCAGTGCTCATGGAGCACATCCCTCTGGAGGTATTGGACATCCAGCATAACCTGCTCACCAGACTGCCGGACACCCTCTTCTCCAAGGCCTTAAAGTAAGTACTGCACTGCTTGTCATTGGGGTGACCTTTGGAACTAGATTTATAGTTTACCTCATAGTCCAGCTATGGGTGGAGTCATTTGTACTTTCTATGAAATAAAATATGACCCTGTTTTATGAGGTGGTAATCTTCGACTCTAGGGCTGAAATAACCATCAAATACGTAAGAAGTTTTGGTGGTGTAAACAGTTTCAAACAGGTGGCTTTCATCTCAGAAAACAAATACAATTATGACCTTTAAAGAGAAATTGCAGTGCTCTCATGCCTCTTTCTTGGCAATTTTTAGCTTTTTCATTAGGAGAAAAGGACATACCATTAAAGTTAATTTTGCTTCTAGCTTTACCAAGCTATCATTGAGTTTTATTCTTTACGTGCATCACTCTTTTACTACCTACTTTGAAAACTGTGCATTTAAAGGTAACACTGTTTCAGAAGGTGTTACTTGCTTTCTCATTGTAAATTAGCAATAAATAATGTTTTTTTACTTTAACATCCATAATCAGGTATATCTAATGTGTATGTCACCCACCATTCAATGAAGATTCGTTTTTAATTATAGCCTTCTGCAATATGGAGAAGACAATATTATCTTCAGTTTAGAAATGGAGAAAATAGAGATAGCACTAGTAATTTAACATAGGCAATAGCAGTGATTTTCAACTGGTGTGCTGCAAGAATTTTTAAAACATGTGATACCTGACTGTTTAGTCAGGGGCACTGATCGCTTTTCTCTTAGATTGTCACATAAAATAATGACAACAGCCAATACAAGCCCTCTGATGTGCGTGAATCAAAATTATACCTTTTTTTGTCAGATCAGCAAGAAATATAATATCTTTTTTGGTGTGCACAGAATTTCAGTAGTTTATATGTGCCATGAGATGCAAAGGTTGAAAATTGCTGGCTACAGAAAACATACAAAAAGCATTTAGCCTACAAGTGTCTGGCTTGTTCTTTGTGTGGCAGCTTATACATCTCAATACACTTGGTTGGACTTTCCAAAAAATAAAATCTTTGGAAGTTCTAAAAAATGTTTGTATATAAAAAGAAAAAATCAGTGTTTGTATATATAATACATATTGTAAGTATAATTGGTATTGCCCTTTCTGGAGCTCAGTTTGGCAATATATATGAAAAATTTAAAGATATATCTATCTTTTGACCCCAACCAATTTTGCTTCTGGGAATGTAGTATAAATAAATAATTGGATAAGTATACAAAGGTGCTCATTATAATGTCTGTAATAGCAAACAGTTGGAAACAGCGCTGTGCCCATTATTAGGGGATTACAAGGGGCTTGGCTAAATAAATATGATGACGTTGAAATCTGACAAAAAATTTTTCTGAAGGGTGTCTTCACAGTTTGGATATTTGTGAACATGATACTCAACAGCACTCTTTCGGGGGGACATAAAGACAGTGAAAAATGAAGCTAAGGTAGACTTCAGGCCACTACAGAAGCCCGGGACTACTACCAAGCCTGAATGATTTCCTGTCTGTTTGGCTTGCATGAGTTGAGTAAAAGGAAATTTGGTTGTTAGAATCAATTAGAGAAAACTACCTGGAGGAAGTTTCATTTGTCATGAGTTTTGGAGCATGTAATGGCAGTGTTCCCTACTGAGATGGCATGATGTTTTCTACCTAAGGCAATAAATAACCATGCAGGAAATGATGTGTGTGTGCTCTGTCAGCCTCAGGTACTTGAATGCATCTGCAAATAGTCTGGAGTCCTTGCCATCTGCTTCTGCAGGGGAGGAGAGCCTGAGTGCCCTGCAGCTGCTCTATCTGACCAACAACCTCCTGACAGATCAGTGTGTGCCTGTCCTGGTCGGGCACCCACACCTGCGAATCTTGCATCTTGCAAACAACCAGCTACAAACTTTTCCCGCAAGGTAAACAAATGCATACCTTGGCCATTTCAGACAAATAACACGCATTCTGCATTTGTTAGACCACATTGCCGCTATCTCACTAGGTACTCTTGCTTTATGTGGAGTGACTTACGATTCCACTAGTTGAATGGGAAAGTGTTTGTACCTAGTTGTTACGTATCAATAACCAGAGAAGTTGTGGTTAAAATGTGTTTAATTCTTAGTTGTAGTTAGCTGATAATGAATGGTCTGAGAATTTTCAGCCTAGAAAAGTACAGGCTTATGAAATAAATTAAAGAAATTCCGGAGACAATTGTGTGTGTTTTTTTCATTCAGCACTGCTTCATAAAAGTATTGTTGAGTCCATTAATTTATTCATTATATACAGTGGATCCTTGAACAAGCTGGGTGCTACGGGGAGCCAACCCCCATACAATCGATAATCCACATGTAACTTTTCACTCTACAGTTGGCCTTTTGCATATGTGGATTCCACTAACTGTGAATGCAAAACAATATGTTTGATCTGCAGCTGGGAGACCGTGGTTGGGAATGTGAAAATGCTGTATCCCATCCACAGTTGGTTGAATCCATGGGTGGAAACCTGTGGGCATGAAGGGCCAAGTGTATTTATTGAAAAAAATCAGTGTATAAGTGGACGAGCACCGTTCAAGCCCATTTTGTTCAGTCAGCTGTCTATATTGAATGCCTACTGTATGTCAAGTGCTGTGTAAGCACTGGGGAAGCAGTGCCGATTAAGTTACAGCCTCTGTCCTCAAGTTACTTATAGTCAAATTGGGGGAATAGATGAGTATATAGGCAATTGCAATGCAGCATAATAAATGCAGGATGTTAAAGATACATGTATTAGCTCGTTGCACTGCACAGAGCCTGGGGGTGTTGGCCTTCCAGGAGGAAGAGATGAATAATAGCTAGGCTTCACCTATACGAAGACATAAGCGAGACATTTAATGTGATCAAAGTTTTAAACAGTGTCAGTAGAAAAATAAATATCTTTCAAAGTACATTTGATAAAATATGATACCTGAAAAGCACATCTATACCATGAAGGTAATATTAAAACTCATGTTTTATTTATTTATTTATTTATTTATTTATTTTTTAAAAATATATTTTATTGATTTTTCACAGGGAGGAAGGGGGAGAGATAGAAAGTTAGAAACATCGATGAGAGAGAAACATCGATCAGCTGCCTCCTGTACATCTCCCACTGGGGATGTGCCCGCAACCCAGGTACATGCCCTTGACCGGAATCGAACCTGGGACCTTTCAGTCCACAGGCCGACGCTCTATCCACTGAGCCAAACCGGTTTCAGCTAAAACTCATGTTTTAAAAGAAACAATAGGGAAATGATGTTTGGTATTATTTGAATGAAAACAATAAAACCATTTTGACTCTAATTTTATTTTATAAATGTTCTTAGAAATATAATAAACTCAGAAAAACTGATAGGGATTATAATTTTTTTAAATATTTATGAAAGAAGATATTTAGAGCTCATAAAAGACAAGCAGGATAAACATGATTGCTTCCTAAAAGAATTTAAACAGTGGCTTTTAGCCCTGGCTGGTTTGGCTCAGTGGATAGGCACATGCCCGGGTTGTGGGTTCAGTCCTCAGTGGGAAGCGTGCAGGAGGCAGCCAGTCAGTGATTCTCTCTCATCATTGATATTTCTCTTTCTTTCTCCCTCTCCCTTCTTCTCTGAAATCAATACAAATATATTTAAACTGTGGCTTTTAAAGTGAATCCAGAATCTTAATTTCAGAATGTGATCCCTTGAAATCTGATGAGATTAATTCAGTTGGCCCCACACACAGTCATATAAAGTGGAAATGACAGACCACTGACAAGTTATATTCGTTTTTGAAGCTGTTGGGAGATACCAGATGAATACTCTGAAACTCATGAATTCCATCTAATTTGGTGACACTCATATTGTGGGAGGGGTCAAAAGCAGGTTGATATTAAATGTAAAACATTAAAAATACAAAAATAAGAAGTTAGAAGTAAAGACAAGAACAGGAACAGATCATATAAAATTAGAGTACTCTGGTATAGATAGTAAAACTAAATGGAATTTAGGAGCAGTACATTAAAGAACATGTATGTTCTATACTGAATAATAAATCCACTGTCAGGTCATCTCTTAAACAATGTTATAATTGCACAGGCATAATCCAAATTTTCTGTTTCTTTTGCACTATTTTCAAAGGCTAGCACAGCTCTGGGCTCCGTAAGAGACTGATTGAGAGAGGGGCACTCACTGTGTTTCTGTCTACAAGTCAGAAAGTAGTAGGAGATCCAAGCAGGGAGTAGTGTGAGAGAATAGCATGAGATTTGGACATGGAACACGTTTAAAACATATTAAGTAAAGTAAAAACAACAACAAAACAGCAAGTTATAAAATATAACGTAGCATTGTTTTTTAATTTAAAATATAGTTTCATGCATGATAAAGGACGAGAGTACCCTCCACCAAAATGTCATCGGAATTCTCTGGTAGTATGACTTTTTTCCACTCTGTTTTCCTTGTCCCTTTTTCCAATTTTTTTCAGTGAATATAGATTACTATTGTAATTAAAAAGCAGTTTTATTTTACTGAGCTTAATTATTAAAAAAATATGGCTTTCCTAGCAATAGAAATTATGGTATGTTATATTAGAGCAACTTGTAATAATCTAGAATTCTAGATAAAGGTGTTAGGCCATCTTAAGATATTTTGCTTATTGTGGAGAAAGCTTTGCTCAATCCAGCGGAACAGTGAATCGCATTGCATTAACATTCTTAGCATAGCACTGTATGTGTAATAACCACTCAATACAATGTTTAGTGAAGATGGATTGTGTTATGTATAGGTAACAGCAGATATTTAAAACTGAAAAGACTCTTAGTAATGATTTAGTACAGCTTCTTTTTTAGCTGAGGATATTGATATAAACCGACATTAGCTTATGCAGTATTCTGCAACTAGTTAGTGGCGAAGCAACTAATCTACCAACACTAGGCCGATGCTGATTCAGCCTCTCCCTGTAAGTCACATAATAGGAAGCCGTTCATGCCACAAGATCCAACAGCTGTCAGAGAAGCCAGGGACGCTTCAGCCCCTGCAAACACACTGAGAGGCAGACCAGACTGAAGTGTAGCAGGCGCAGTTAACCTTGGAGAGCCCTTCCCTTCCTGGTGTCTCTGATCATTTCATATGGCCTGGCATCGGGCAGTGGGCCAGTTGCCTCTGTGCTTCGGCTACTCTAACACTTGCTTGGCAGCTCCTTTTGGGTGCAGTGTGGTATTTTGGTATTTCTTTTTCAGCAAACTAAATAAATTGGAACAATTGGAGGAACTGAACCTAAGTGGCAACAAGCTTAAAACCATTCCCACGACCATAGCGAACTGCAAAAGGCTGCACACCCTTGTCGCACACTCCAACAACATCAGCATTTTCCCAGAAATACTGCAGTTGCCTCAGATCCAGGTACTGTCACGTGCTGGAATGCTGTCCCTCGGGGGGAAGTGGCAGGAGTGTGAATGAGGTTGACCTCGTAAGGAAGAAGGACGAGGCAATTAGGGATCACAGTGTATTCAGTGGGTTCTTGGGAAGAAACTAAGTTCCCTTGGAGGATATAATAGTAGACTGGCTGTTAGAGAGTTAAGAATTAACTACCTATGATGTATTTTCTTTTGATTTTTTCCACTTCCTTCTCAGTTTGTAGACCTAAGTTGCAATGACTTGACAGAAATTCTGATCCCAGAGGCCCTGCCTGCTACCTTACAGGACCTTGACCTGACTGGAAATACAAACCTGGTTCTGGAACACAAGACGCTGGACACATTTAGGTAAGAAAACTTGTGAAAACGAACCCCCATGTGCTCTTAGTCCCACCAGCCATGTGGGGGCTTCTCAAGGTCTTGATTATTTGAAGGAGTAGAATGGATGAAGCATAAAACCCCTTGGGCCCCAACTTTGATTCAGTTATGGGTGGGTGTTCTGTCCATCCACATAAATGTTCTCACCCATTTATATTAGGACTCGGCATCAAGGCTCAGCCACATACTGACTATCTTTACATGGCAGGCATAGATGGTTGAGGTGGCACAGATCACATTACATCACAACATGTAAGAGACAGTGCAAGCTCATTCATTGTACCAAGAGTTAATTGTATTAAAATAAGTGGACAGTTGGCTGAAATGTTGAAGTCTTTGTTGTGCCTAGTTTTCATAGAGACAGCATCCATTGTAACAATATTTGGCCCCTATTTCTTCCTCCTACTTTTTCCTTTCTCCACCTTGGCCAGTGGGTCAGCATACTACTTTCAGTCTCTCTGGAGATGAATCTTAGTCTGTCAACGGACTATTTTATAAAAATATATATTATTGTTAGGATGGTTTTTGTAAAATACAGAAGCATATACGGTTTAATCTTTCCTTCCTCCACTTCCCACAGCCATATCACAACCCTGAAAATTGATCAGAAACCTTTGCCAACCACGGATCCTACAGTTACATCAACTTTCTGGAGCCATGGACTGGCTGAGATGGCAGGGCAGAGGAACAAGTGAGTATCTTGGCCATGGAGACTGAGAAAGAAGAAAGGTAGCCTCTGACATCTGGGAACTGATCTGATGGTAAATGCCAGGCCATATTCTCTTGTTGGGTGTAAACAAATCACAGAATGTCAACATCAGATAAGATCCCGTTGAGACCATGATCCAGTAGGACAAAAACAAGACGAATGCGCAGGCCCCAAAATACCAAATTCTCTCATCCCTACCATAAAATGGGCGACTACCATTTTCTGTACCAATTACAGCTTTATCCTTATGCTAATCTTTTCCTATAGATAAGATTGATGGAGATACCCAACCATAGAATGGCCCCGTTTTCTGGCAGCCCCCAATCTAGTATGATCACCCCTTCATTAGACCTTCTCCAAAGTGACCCAATCAAAGACCAAATCCTATGCTAGGTCTTACCTACACTCCCCAGAGTTCCATGATGTGCATTCTGCCTTGCTCAGGGCATAATACACTCAACTCATTCAACCACAGTTATGCTCCTGGGGGCCTCTGGCTGAAGGGTGTTAACAATACTAGTCTTTGATAACTACTAAGAGAAAACATTTCATCTTTCCAGCTTTGACAGCATTGCAAAATTAAAATATGTACAGCTTCTGAATGTGGCTGAATTCCCCTGTTACGTTAGCAACTCTTTCAAATGCTGCCTAATTATGTAACACTTTTCATTTGTAGGTTAGGATTTACTCCTGTTCTTCTCCACCCTCAATTAACACTTAGTTTTTTAAAGAAGGCTCCTCAGAGAATAATCCTTTTACCAATAACTTTCTTTGATGTTTGTCTTTCTTGTCTTTCTCTGATAGGCTGTGTGTATCTTCGCTAGCTGTGGATACCTTTGCGGAGGGCGTGGGAGCGGTATACGGCATGTTTGATGGGGACCGGAATGAGGAGCTTCCCCGCCTCCTGCAGTGCACGATGGCGGACGTGCTTCTGGAGGAGGTCCAGCAGTCATCCAGTGACACCGTTTCCATGGCTCACACCTTCTTGGTATCTCACAGGTAAGCAGGTGGGTTGAATAATCCCTAACTCAGTTCTACTTTTGGAAAATCTAAGCCAGAAGGCCAGAGTCTAAATTACAGGCACAGGATCAAGATGAGATCTTGCTCCTTCTGCCCTAGCCGTTCTTTCTATATCAGCGTGGAATGTGGGGGATTTTGGTGCTTTAAAGAGCCTGTGGAACCATCTGTGTTTTCTCTGTTGAACCCAAGATTTGGAAAGATCTGGAAAGCCCAGAATTGATGTGGGAAAGGTTGTGTGTGTATGCATTTGGGGGAAGGAGTGTGGTAAGCTTTCATAAGATTCTCCAAAGAGTCGATGACCTACAGAACGTTAAGCACTGATCAATTCATGTGTTTAGAATACTTATTGGGATTTATCAACTAATCTTCTAAGCCACTTAATGGTAAAAACCCTATATAGCTAAACTATTGAAAATCTCTTAGTAGCTAATGGAGCATTTTACCCATCAGGTGGGCTGCAAAAAGGATACTGACAACTGAGAGGTTGTTATCTTGTACTAGAGGCCTGATGCACGAAATTCGTGCACGGGGGGGGGGGGGGGGCTGTGGATTACCTCAGCTGGGCCTGTGCCCTCTCACAACCCAGGACACCTCGCTCCTAACTGCCCACCTGCGCACTCCTAACTGCCCACCTGCGCACTCCTTACCTCTTGGCTTGCCGCTCCTTACTGCTTGGCTCGCTGCTCCTTAGTGCTGCCACAGAGGCAGGAGAGGCTCCCACCACTGCCGCTGTGCTCGCCAGCCATGAGCTCGGCTTCTGGCTGAGCAGCACTCCCACTGTGGGAGCGCACTGACCACCAGGGTGTAGCTCCTGGGTTGAGCATCTGCCTCCTGGTGGTCAGTGCACATCATAGCAACTGGTTGTTCTGGTCATTTTGCCATAACGGTTGCTGGGCTTTTATATATATAGATATAGAGATAATCAGTGTTGAAATGGAGCAGCCTGGAGTCCAAGCTAGTTTTCTCTCTTATTATAATACAAAGCAAATAGGCTGGGAAAGGAATTTAACTTGGCAAAATAAAGGGTTTGGGAGAGAGAACTCTGCTTATGAAGTACCTCCTGAGAGCAGGGTACTGTACCAAGCATTTCTTATACCATATCTTTAATTTTCAAAACAAGCCAAAGAAGTGGGTATTTTATTAAAAAAATTTCTCAGAGAAATAACTTGCTGAGGATCTATAGCCAGTAAATGAAAAAGCCAAATTTAGAACCAGGTCTTTTTTATAGCACCTGCTCTATGCTTAGCATTGTGTACCACATGCTGGGGGATGGATGCCATGTGCATGGGAGAAATACAGGGGAAATTATGATCCTTCCTTCAAGGAACTTAAAACCTAAATGTGTGGTTCTCAATGTGTTGTTCCAGGACAACAGCCTCGGGAGCTTCAACATCACTGGAAACTTTTTAGAAATGCAAACTGTTGGGCTGCCCCTTATCTACTGAATCAGACAATCTGGGGGTGAGCCCTGTAATCTGTGTTTTCACAAACCCTCTAAGTGATTTTGATGCTCTAAAGTTGAAACCACTGAGTTACACCATTGTGGTCAGTGATTAGACACAAGTAGAAGGAGCAGAGAACGACCACCTTACTCTCTCCTTTGAGCTCACCGTTGTGTAAAATTCCTTTTCTCAGTGAGTTAAGAGTGGAAGGCAGAACTCTGCTCACCATTATCACCTCCTAGTATAGCCAGAGACTGCCTTCAGGTGGATGAGGGTGGGGCTGGTCCAGCCACCTGGCAGGAAAACAAGGAAATGGTGGCCATGAAGGACTGCCATTGTCTTCTTACTCTAGCTACCAGGTCTTCATTTTCTTTCTAAACAGGAAATTAGGGATGGCTGGTCAGAAGCTGGGCTCCTCTGCTCTTCTTTGTTACATCCGCCCTGACACTGCCGATTCAACAAGTAGTTTTAGCTTGACGGTGGCCAACGTGGGCACGTGCCAAGCAGTCTTGTGTCGAGGTGGGAAACCAGTTCCCCTCTCTAAAGTCTTCAGCCTGGAACAGGATGCAGACGAGGCCCAAAGAGTGAAGGACCAAAAAGCCATCATAACAGAGGTGAGTCTCGCTCCCCATCAGTCACCTCTACTCCCCAAATCCAGTGAATGCTGTTTGCGTAATGGCAGTGGAGGCCCACTTTCCTTCTATCAAGCCTTGTAAACTGTATCCAACTCAGATAATAGTACTAGGAGAAAAGCTAATGACCAGCTAATGACTAGCAAAAAGAAAAGTCAAATTAATTAGAAGGAAAAATCTGAATTCGATGCTTTAGATCAGTGACTTTCAGTCTTTTTCATTTCATGGCATACATAAACTGATTACTAAAATTCTGCAGCACACCAAAGTTTTCTTTTTGCTGATCTGACAAAGAACGGTATAATTTTGATTCATTCACACCAGCCACCTATTGTTGTGTTGTCATTTTTTAATTTGATAATCTAAGGGAAAAGAGGTCAGTGCCCCTGACTAAATAGTAAAGCATTGCATGATTTAAAAATTGTGTCAGCACACCTGTTGAAAGTCACTGCTGTAGATGTATAGCTAGCATGTAAAATGAAGGTAAATGTTCCCTTTGGTTAATTTCCAAACAGAAGAGAAACACTCCTATAGTTTGACATCCTAGTCTGAAATGCAAAGTTTCAAAATATTTTTTTCTGTTCATAATACAATTGTATTTGGCTCATATGCTTTGGTTATGTTTTCTTTTTTAAATAATGAAGCATCAGTATCTCCACAATTTTGCAGTTTTTCTTGTTTTAGAAATTAGCATAACATTTCTGCTTTCAAAGAGACCTTAGCAGTTCATGTGAGCATTGTTTACTGCAAAGCAGAATTCTGTTCGGATCTTTTGCCCATTTTTAATTGAATTGTTTGTTTCTTTATGGCTGAACTTTAAGAACTCTGTGTGAATTTTGGATACAAGTCCTTATCAGATGTGTGTTTTGCAAATACTTTCTCCTAGTCTGTGGCTTGTCTTCTCATTCTTTTAATCAGTGTCTTTTGCAGAGAAGTTTTTAATTTTAATGAAGTCCTACTTATTTTTCTTTCATGGTTCATGTTTTGGTGTTGTATCTAAAATCTCATTGCCAAACCCAAGGTCACCTAGATTTCTTTCTGTCTTATCTTTTGGAAGTTTTGGAAGTTCAGTAAGTCTGATTGGTTTTGAATTAATTTTTGGAAAGGTGTAAGCTCCATGTCTAGGTTATTTTTCTTTCTTTTTTGCATGTGAATGTCCAGTTGTTCCAGCAGCATTGGTTGAATAGACTGCCCTTTCTCCATGGAGTTGCCTTTGCTCCTTTGTCAAAGATCAGTGGGGTGTATTTGTGGGTCCATTTCTGGGCTGTTTGTTCTGTCAGAATTCTGTCAGGACTATCCATGTTAGATTTTATCCAAGGAAGCACAAAACTAAAAAAAGTGTATCACAATGTGGTTGATACCATGAAGATTCTGGAACTCTGAGGCATTATAGTCTTAGGAAGGTCTTTCAGTCAAAACAAAAATGAAAGATAAAAGAATGTTTTGTTTGATTAGTCTATTTTTACAGAATTTAGTAATGTTGTTTCGATTTGGGGGGGAAGAGGTTCTAGACAAGTAGGAAATATTTTTATAAATGTTATTTTAACCACAGATATTTATTGTTTGCTTATTTGCTAAGCACTGTGCTTTCATTATTTGTTTAATCTTCATAATAACACCCATGAAAGAATGGCTTTTATTTCCATTTTACAGTTGAGGAAAATAAAATTTAGTGTTTGTGATAAGTTCTGGTAAATAGAGAGCCAGGATTTTCACCCAGATAATGACTGCAACTATGAAGTAAATATATTGATGGCTTTAGAGGTTTTGCTTGGTTTTATCATGAAAAGAAATAAGTATCAAGTATCTGGCAGATGAACGTTCCCATCTGTAACTAAGGTTTTTCCTTTTCCTTTAAGTTTGGAATTATACCAGTTGTGACTTGATCTGTTACTCATTTTTTGTTAAAATCCTTACAGAGTAGGTAAATTTACTACAGATTGCAGACTTTCCTTTTCTAGGCTAAATAATTTTGGAGATTACTTAATGCTTTAGCCACAAAGATTGCCTTAGTCATTTAATATCTTCCTGAATCTTTTCATTTCTAACTGTGCCTTTGAATGAGAAATCATTTTTAGTGACCCATCTGAGTTCTGGCCTCTGTGAGAATACTAGTGATGGAGAATTAATGATAGCTCTGATCCTTGTTTTTCTAACAGGTGTCTTTCTATTTAAGGACATGCTGAGGCCTTTACTTCATGTTAAAGCAAATACCTTTTGAAATTGAGGTGGCTTTTAGCCACTTCACATTTTAATTGGTTTTATCTTTAGTCCTCTGAACTATTCAGTATAACCATCTGATATTTTGTTCTTTTAGAATTTTATACATTTATTTTTGTAAGGCCATTTAAACTTACACAGATCTTAGGAAAAACCATAATAGATGTCAGTTCTGTATTTGTTTGTTTATTTGTTTTTTGTAGAGCCCTAAGCATTGTGAGCTAGAAAGATATGAATTGTATGTCATTGTTGCTTGTTTTTCAAAATTTGCATTCTGTTGCCTCTAGGATAACAAAGTGAATGGGGTAACCTGCTGCACCCGGATGCTGGGCTGTACATACCTCTACCCTTGGATCCTCCCCAAGCCCTACATCTCTTCCACTACACTTACCATTCAGGACGAGTTGCTGATTCTGGGAAACAAAGCATTGTGGGAACACTTGTCATATACAGAAGCTGTCAGTGCAGTGCGTCACGTACAAGACCCATTAGCAGCTGCCAAGAAGCTGTGCACATTAGCCCAGAGCTACGGTTGTCAGGACAATGTGGGGGCAATAGTGGTTTATTTGAACATTGGGGAGGAAGGCTGCACTTGTGAGATGAATGGGCTCAGCCTCCCAGGTCCTGTGGGATTTGCTCCGACCACCACCATCAAGGACCCTCTCAAGCCAACCACTCCTTCCTCCAGCAGTGGGATCGCCTCTGAGTTCAGCAGTGAGATGTCCACGTCAGAGGTGAGCAGTGAGGTGGGATCCACTGCTTCTGATGAACATAACACTGCTGGCCTGGATGCCAGCTTGCTCCCACGGCCAGAGAGGCGCTGCAGCCTCCATCCCACCCCCACCTCTGCGGTGTTTCAGCGCCAGCCTTCATGTGCGACTTTCTCGAGTAACCAGTCTGACAATGGCCTGGACAGTGACGACGACCAGCCCGTTGAAGGGGTCATAACCAATGGCAGCAAAGTAGAGGTGGAAGTGGATATCCACTGCTGTCGGGGGAGGGAGAACTCGCCCACGCTCCCAAAGAATTCTCCGGCCCCACGTCCTGAGGAGCATGGGAGAGGATTGTTTTTTGGGATCCGAAGACAGAACAGTGTGAACAGTGGCATACTTCTACCAATGAGCAAGGACAAGATGGAGCTACAGAAGTCTCCCTCCACCTCCTGTCTTTATGGGAAGAAACTCTCCAATGGCTCGATTGTACCCCTGGAAGACAGCCTGAACCTCATTGAAGTGGCCACAGAGGCACCCAAGAAGAAAACGGGCTATTTTGCTGCCCCCACTCAGCTGGAGCCAGAGGATCAGTTTGTTGTGCCTCGTGACCTGGAAGAAGAAGTGAAGGAGCAAATGAAGCAACACCAGGAAAGCAGGCCCGAGCCTGAGCTGATTGAAGAGGATCGGACCGAGCTCCCTGAGGAGTTTGACACAGCACTGTAATCCTCCCCAGCAGCTCAGTGTTAGGGAAGGCTGTGTGGGGTCGGGGTCGGGGGCCCTTCCAGAGGCATTTTGCCTCTGCATTTCTAAACCATAGATGAGGGGGGTAGAACTTGGAGCCAAAAATGGTGAGAGCTATCAGGGTCTTCTCTGGATAAGCTAGTAAACACCATCAGTGTTAAGTTTCACATTTAACCTGCACTGGGATTCCCAGAGCTACTGGGAAGAAAGCAGATGTTGCTCTGTATCAGTCCTGCCACCTGCCATTAACCCTTTCTCTCCTAGGATAATTTTGAGAATTTGCCTGCCTGGGTAGGAAAGGGACTATTTCTGTGGAGGAAAATAACTGAAGATGATTCCCTTTACTGATTGCTGCTGATGGATCTCTATGACAGAGGAATCACCTTATATCTCAACCTAACTGATGGGATGGGATGTGACTAGTCACATGACTTTTCATTCTTCTCTACGAGAATACAGCCTATCAAAATGATGTTTATTGGAAATGTAGAACCAATCAAACAGATAATTTATGTATGTAATGTAACGAGAGCACTTTTCATTGACTGTGAACTTTTTATTTTCGAATCTGCACTCGAGCCAATCTTCTTAGAGGCAGCCCAGCACCTTCTTCTCCATAGGTAGAATGGGCATCAGGTGTTGGAGCCTTGCATGAGGGTACTAGGCAGGGTCCTGGGAAATTGATTTAATTGTTGGATGTCAGACTGTGAAAGCTCCTGAGAAGCTGGTGGGGATGAAGATGGGAAAGAAGTGAAGACTAAGACTACTTCCCCCCAAATCACAAAAAAAGAGAAAAGCTATTGACGAGTGTGACACCTGCTAGGAGCTTCCCAGCAGGCCACAAGAGGGGCACTTGGGGATTGGCCTCTTTCATACCACCTGATGGAGTGGCAGCCAGCCTCCTGTGGAGGGCCAAGGCTGATGCTGCTCACATCCAAGTAACCGGGAGTTACAGCAGATGACCCGGAGCAGAGGATGGGTGGCGCTCAGGTGTTAGGCTCCTTCTCTTCCTCTAGCTTAGGGATGGTTTTCTAAAATGTTGCAGGTGAGTGGAGAGTTCACCTCTTTAGTGTTTAACAGAGTACCGAAAACTGCTTATCCACGTCACATGGTTTGAGAATACTGGGTTTAATTACTAATATAAGAAAGAATTTAAAAATCCTAAGCTCACAGAAAACCTGGTTTACTATATTTTTGGCACATTCCATGTAACCCTAGCAAAATGCAGTTCCTTCCATATTTCTGTTCTGTTGCCTTTTCCATTAGAAGATTAACTTAGGAAAATGAATTTCTATTTATTCCTACAAAATTTTGACACTGCTTGATTTTACCCAATGAGGACTATGCTTTGAATGATTTCTAGAATACTTTCACAATTAAAAAGAAAGCAGAGTGGAACCATTTTTAATTTGTTTCATGAGCAATAATGTTAAAGATAGGGTTGAAATATACGTAAGTAGGGTCCTGTCCACAAATGGTTGGTCATTATGTATCTTGACCCTTTCAGAGGCCCCATACCCACATGCGTGTTTCGGTGGGGTACATACACTCTTGGGGGATTCCATACCACTTCAGTGACTAAGTTCAACCCCTCAAGAATCTGAATTTGGGTCCCCAAATTTTCAGGAATACTTGACTTCCCTGTGTCAAACTACTGGTCAGCTACTGCAGAATTTTAGAACTCAGGTCTTGATGTGAAGTGGGGAACATAGTAGTTCATACAAAGTTTAGGTGCTGTTAGAAAGATGGGAACAATAGTGTGTTGCTGCCTTATTTTTATATAGGAAAATGAAAAAAAAAAGTGAAGGGAAAATGAAAATGAAGGAAACACCCAAGATAATAGTGATGGGTGATGTAAAACATCTTTCTACCCAGACAGCAGAAGCTCTGAGTTATAGAATAGTGATGTTGTCTAGAAGAGAAAGTTGTTTTGGGAATATACCACTTTAATAGTATAGTCTCTTAAAAATTGTCCTTTATCTGTGAACCTTCTTGTCTTCTCTTTGTTATCCACCCTTAGTGGAACCATCACGAAACCCACTTCTGAAATGGCTTTTCCAGAAGTTAAATATATTTACTTTCAGTCAGAAGAACTCCCAAGTTCCAGATGTTCTGTGTGGTACATTTATTTTCAGGAAATATTAAGTTGTGTTGGATATCTTTAATATAGGCTATACCAAAACTATTTATTCTTTTTTGTAACTTTCTTTAGTTCATTTTTCTCTATAATTGCTCTGTATTAACACAGAGGGTAAAAAGGCCATAGCCCATTACCAAAAATATACAGAATCTTCTGACCTGTGAGGTCGTTTGCAGTCATTGTGTGAACCAATTAGACTGTCAGGTGGTGAAAGACAGTAATCTGTCTCCAGGTGAATGTAACCTACTTCCTAGGATTTTACCCAGAGGATGTGTTCCCCAGGTGGGCAGAGAACCATTGATCTCTAGTCCAGAGATCCTGGCCTCTGCATGATTCTCAGGTTTCCGTGTGTACCTCCCATTTAATAGAAAAGTTTAAGATAATTTCTGAAAATAACACCACTCCTGCTGATGGGAGCAGTTCAGCAGTCCTATGGAAGAAAGAAAAATACACGCGTCTTGGCAGCCATGGTATTCTTCCTTTTATCCACATGAATCGGGAATATATGTGAACATTTGAATGCTGGTATATCAGAGCTACCGTGCTACCAGAGTCATTGAATTACCACTCCTAATGCAAGTGAAGGTTTTATTATACTACTGTGAGTGTGAGTGTGCGTGCAATACATTTGTGAGTTCCTCTTCCTGGTGTGTAGAAGAGCCAACACGAGCAGCGTGGTAATCATTGGGTGCTATTCTAATTGTTTGTAGCGAGTGCTATTTTTCAGGAGATGGAGCCAGTTAGTTAGGTTTGGCTGATCTACTGACTATCATGTGATGCTCTTCTTCCCATGTAGACCTTCAGCAAAAGCAGGTACTTGGAAGCCACAGGCTCACCTTCTCTCTCTACTCAATAATTATTAATGAAGAGACCTCCATAAGGGAGCACTTGGCTGTTATCAATAAATGTACCAATTATTAAACAGTCTCCAAGCCATTCAGTGATGTCTGCAGCATCACGATAGAACTGTCCTATGTCACTTTTTACTTCCCTCTGGGTGGGGCCTTTTAGATTCCCCAATCAAGGAGGCAAGTTAATCTTTCTCTCCAGGTAGTGACTTTTGCCCCATAGCTGGGTAAGCACTTCCTAGATTGAGAAAAGCAGCTACAGTAAATCCTGCTCTGTTTCCCTCATTTGGTGATCATTCAAATCACACATAAGCTCCCTGTACTCTAATTTCATGCACTTCTCCCAGACGCTATGGGTTTTCTCTCACTGTTGCCAATGGACGTCACCCAAACAGTGAGTTCCTATCTTACGGTTTTGTGCAATCATCGTCGTATTGTAGTCCTAAGACTCATTATAGTGTATTTTTGATATTTTTGAAATGTGTTAAATTTTTTAATTCAATAATATGAGCCAGAGCATGTTGCAGCAAATCTATTATTTGTAAAAAATAACAATAACAACAATAATAAATAAAATAAAATGGAATATCTTTTTTCATGGCTTTGTTTTAAAATAAAATATGTGTTATTTTATAAATACTTTATTTTAGCATGCAACTGTAATTTTCTCTAACTTGTATGTAGAATTAGTTTCTTACCCAAAACACCATTAGAATTTTTCTGCTTTTTCTTGCTTTAGGGGAAGATAACAAATGAAACTACATTCCATGGCACTCTATGAAGCTATGAGTTAAGGGCAGAATAAATATTTTTGATCATCTTTTAAGCTGAAATAGCAATAAAAATTTTTTTATGCTAAGAAACATTATATTCTGACTTGGCTTATATGTTTTTTTTAAAAAAATCCCAAAGACAGGAAACATGGTACTTATTTACATGCAGGTGATCAGCTGACTAGAGGAAACTCAATTGTAAACAGTCCACAGCTCCTCTTAAATCAGAGCTGATGGTGATAGAGGAGCTAAGTGGGTAATCTGGCCATCATGTTTGGTATAGTGTAATAATGGCTTTGGTATTAGAACTTCAGACATAACTGGTAGGTTTTGGCCCATAAAATACTTATAATCTAGGTAAGCCTCTAAATTGTTCCTCTCTTCTACCCCCATTGACGTCTCCCAAATCTCTAGACTTCGAGCAAGATTAGCTACCTCTCCCTCCAGATGAAGTCCAAGTTGAAGTCCTTCTTCAGTTTCCTTCTCATTAGCAGAGCAAACATTTTGAAAAGTTGGTTCACCAACTATTCATTGAGCACCTTCAGTGCACTGGGTTCAACCACCATCACCATCATCTACTTCAATACCTCACTTCCATCAGACGCACACCTCGCTATTCCACGTGGCAGAAGCGAAATTTTCCGAGTGTGTTCTCTGCTTCCTGTGATATCAGTTCCCACCCAGGACACGCGAGTACATTAGTCACAATGCGTTCCAGTGTGTGAGTCTTTGGTCCCGAGTTTTGCCTCTGCTATTTAGAAGGTTTGAATTTAGACAAGTTAACCTCTCCAAATTGCGTCTCCCCCCCCCCCCCCCCCCCCTCTGGTTAAATGGAAATCATAGCTCTCAAGTTGTGACCTTAAATGAGATGATGCAAAATGCTACCTAAGCTCAATAGTGCATCTGGCACAATGAGCAGTCAGCAGAATGTTAGCTACTGGGTAAACCACTTAACCTTGAACTTTGGTCTCATTTAAAATGTGAATGATAAATCTTGACCCGCCTCCAAGTGGTAGGAAGTAAGCTGTGGTTGGAAACTGCAGACGTGGGGTGTTGTGATCACAGTGAACGATGGGGCTCCAATCCCTCGAGAGGAGTTGAATCTTGGGAGCAGTGTCACAGCTGGGCCTAGACGCAATGTTGGTGTCAGGCCCAAGTCCTCACTTTATCAACTCAGACACAGGACATGCTTTAGGGAACCTGGGAATATGTAATAGGGGAGAAGAGTGTGTACGGTTATTCTTTTGGGGGGTGGGCTGATCTTTGCTGTGGTTAAACTTTTCACTGCTCTGCGAAAACTCTGGGGCTGAGGGTGACAGAGTGGATGACAGAGTAGAAGCGCCTCTTTGTGGCACAAATGTTTGTATTTTAACCTCACAATGCAGACTTCCAGTTGATTGTTTTCCTCTAGGCCAGCGGTTCTCAACCTGTGGGTCGAACCTTCCTGATGCCACGACCCTTTAATACAGTTCCTCATGTTGTGGTGACCCCCAACCATAACATTATTTTCGTTGCTACTTCATAACTGTAATTTTGCTACTGTTATGAATCGTAATGTAAGTATCTGATATGCAGGATGTATTTAGGCGACCCCTGTGAAAGGGTCGTTTGACCCCCAAAGGGGTTGCGACCCACAGGTTGAGAACCGCTGATCTAGATAATCTCCCATTTCTGGAAGAGGTTCCATTTTGATCCTTTGCTGGGATAGTTTCTGTAAGAATTAGCTATTGAGAGAATTTGAGAGGAGCGAGGAAAGGCACTATGTTATAGGGAGTAGAGTCAGCAAACAGGCAGGCGGGAAAACATGTTAGAGGAACATGGCTTTGACTTAATTTTCTAAGTCATTTTGGTAGATGTTGAAACAGGATTATGTTTGCTGGTTTCTTTCTGTATAAATAATGTCAAAATTGCTGTTTCCAGAAATTTCTAAAAATTTGGTTTGAATTTATTAATAGTTTGATCTTGTTTATAATGTGACCATAAAAAATTATTTGAAAAAAGTAGTGATTGAAAAGCAAGAGGAAAATTAGGGAAAAACCCCCTATACTTTATATAACATATATTTGCAGTTGTATCTGACATGAGCTGAAAATCTGAGATGTATTAGAACAGTTATAAAACTTCAGGTTAAAATTATTGAAAGAACTTTATTTTTAAGATTCAGTGTTCATGATCTGTTGTACTATGAAAACAGTTCAGGGTCATGAGAGGTTATAATCTACCTTTGAAGATCTACTCTGTAGACACTGTCAGGGAACGCAGCAATGAAGAGGCCTCCCATAACCCTCTAGAGCAGGGGTGGGCAAACTTTTTGACTCGAGGACCACAATGGGTTCTTAAACTGGACCGGAGGGCCGGAACAAAAGCATGGATGGAGTGTTTGTGTGAACTAATATAAATTCAAAGTAAACATCATTACATAAAAGGGTACGGTCTTTTTTTTTTTTTTAGTTTTATTCATTACGGCTGCTCTAGAGTCTAGTAAAATTAACTACTTGATCTTTGAAGTCGTTAAAAAACCCTTACTAGCAGTGATGGCGAACCTTTTGAGCTCGGTGTGTCAGCATTTTGAAAAACCCTAACTTAACTCTGGTGCCGTGTCAGATATAGAAATTTTTTGATATTTGCAACCATAGTAAAACAAAGATTTATATTTTTGATATTTATTTTGTATATTTAAATGCCATTTAACAAAGAAAAATCAACCAAAAAAATGAGTTCACGTGTTACCTCTGACACGCGTGTCATAGGTTCGCCATCACTGCTTTATAGTCTAGTAAAATTAACTTGATCTTTGAAATAGTTAAATAACACGTTTAAGAAGTTTATGACTTTTTAAAAAATGTTTTAATTGGTTTCAGAGAGAGGGCTAGAAACATCAATGATGAGAGAGAATCATCATTCGGCTGCCTCCTGCACGCCCCTTGGGGAACATGCCCTCAACCCAGGCATATGTCCTGACCGGGAATCTAGCCGTGACCTCCTGGTCCATAGGTCGATGCTCAACCACTAAGTCATCCTGGCCGGGCGAGAAGTGTATGACTTATGGGAGCCCCATATTTCAGGAAGGCTGAATTCCAGTTGAATGACTTGCAACAAAAAGAAACTAACTTGGAATGGTGGCAATAAAACCCAAGACATTTTCTCTCAGCTCTAATACAGGAATCTCAAGGAGGAACATGCATGCTACAAGCATCTCTCTTGATGTGTCAGAAACCCAGCCTCCCATCTCACTCCTTGGGATCCAGGCAGTCGGTACACTGTCCTGTGGGCAGAACAGTTTCCCTCTAGGAGAGGGTCGGATGACTCTTTAGAATTCAGTCACACAACTGCTTTAAAAGCATTCTCCTGGGACCACACAGGAGAGGGTATGGCATGTTTCTTTTGGTGAATCTCAATAGTTGAGACGGGTGAGATATTCCTACTATAACGCCGGGCCTGCTACCCCTGATGTGTAGTTCTCAACTTTCAGGATTTCTCTGGCTACTTAGCCATCATCATCACCTTACCATTTGGTGCGGGAGCCAGACCATAAGTGCATATCCAAACTTCTGATGTTCTTTGTAGCAAAGGTGGGGGAGATTTTTTTTCCAAGCTTTGAGCTTGAAAAGCTCCCTGACAGAAAAATGAGATGGCCATCTAGCTTTGCATGGGTACCAAAGCGAGCATTTATAAAATCCTGTATGTGAAAACACCAGCTGTCAACTGTGCGATTTTAAAGGACTCCTCTTTCTGAGAGGAACCAGGGAGGCGGGCTGACATTTAGGTTCTAAGAAGACGACCTCAGAGTGTTCCGGACCACAGGTACTCCGGTCCCTCACTGTAGTTTCTGTGCTGCTCTTGGCTGTCTCTGTAGAGCTTCTGTTCTCGGTAGCTCCGGAGGGCCAGCACCACGCTGACTCCGTACATTATCACCAGGAGACAAGCAAAGGTGGCTGCTGCCCCATCAGTGCCTGCCAGCTGGCAGTTCATCCAGGTGAGGCCTTTGCGGGCATAGAGCCTCTCTCTTCTTTTGCAAGTGTCTGTGGCATTGATCCGCAGGGCTACGTGGAGGAAAACGCCGATGCCCACGCAGTAGCCCACTGCGGCCAGGAGGCTGAAGACGGCCTCCAGGACGAGCCACTTCCTTGGCAGTTTGGTGAGACTCTTGGCTCCTTGGAGTAACACACCCATGGTGAGGACACCCAGCCCCAGGGACACCGCCACGCCGCCGTAGATGAGGGGCGCCCGGAGGACTGTGTACTGCTGGTCCAGCTGCCGGACCTGCTCCAGCTCCGTGCCCTCAAATGGTGAGTAATAGTTGTTCCCGAAGCCGCCACCACTGGCAAAGCTGGCGCTGAATCCAGCCAGGACAAAGTAGGAAGCCACGATACACATGAGAACCATCCCATTCAGTATCACCTCCACTATCTGCACGACACCTAGGAGGAGAGAGTCGGGATTTAACACGAACATCACGCACCCAGGAAACCTCTCTAGGTCAGACCAGAGAAATCCTGTGACGTGACTTTAAGGGCATGGCCAGATGCAACATGAACAGCCTTGGATTGTTTTCCAATATTCACATGTTTGAATAAGCAAAATGTCACCCTGAAAAATTTTTTGGCAGCTTACAAAAAAAAAATTAAACCTACACTTACCATGTGACCCTGGAACTGTACTCCTGGATTCTTATCCTAAAGAAATGAAAACAGGGCTACACAAAAACTGTACAGGGATGTGCACAGTAGCTTGATTTGTAGTAGCCAAATATCCGAAACAACCCAAATGCCCTTCAGTGGGCGAATGGTTACACAATCTGCCACACCTATACCAAGGAATAATCAACAGTAAAAAGAAACAAACTGTTCATACAGGCAACAAAGTGGATGGGTCTCAAGAGAATTATGACAAGCTGGGGGGGGGGGGGGGAGGATGGGGGGGAAAGCCAGTCTCAAAAGGTTACGTACTGTACGATGCCATTTATGTAACAGTCTCAAAATGACGAAAAGATAGAGATGGAGAACAACACAGCTGTGGTTGTTGGGGCACGGGGATGAGTGGGAGTGGGGAGGGGAGAGGGCATGCGTGTGACTATTAGGGGGGAACACAAGGGATGAGGGAACAGTTCTATACTTGATGATGATGGTGGCCACATGGATCTACACATGATAAAACTGCATGGGACTACACACAAAGACAAGAGTGCATGTAAAATAGTGACATCTAAGCTTTGTAGAGTTATGATATTATACTATAGTTATGCAAGATGTTTCCACTGGAGAAAACTGGGAACAGGGTACACAGGATCTCTACTATTTTTTGCAATTTGTTTTTGTTTTGTTTATCTCACTAGAAAATATTTTCTCTATTGATTTTTAGAGAGAGTGGAATGGCGGGGGGGGGGGGGGGCGGGGGGGAAGAGAAAGAGAAACATTGATGTGAGACAGACACAATGATTGCCTCCCACATGTGCCCCAACTGGGGCTGGGTTATCGAACCTGCAACCCAGGTCAGTGCCCTTGACTGGGAATCGAACCCAAGACCCTTCTGTCGGCAGCCCAACACTCTAACCACTGAGAAAACCAGCCAGGACAGCAGTGTTTTATGAATCTATATTTATTTCACGTTTTAAGGTTTTTTTAAAGATGCCCTCACTGGTTTGGCTCAGTGGATAGAGCGTCAGCCTGTGGACTGATGGGTCCCGGGTTCGATTCTAATCAAGGGCACATGCCCAGGTTTCGCGCTCGATCCCCAGTGGGTAGTGTGCAGGAGGCAGCCGATCAATGATTCTCTCTCATCATTGATGTTTCTATCTCCCTCTCCCTTCCTCTCTGACGTCAATAAAAATGTATTTTTTTAAAGATCAAAATGATGTAAGAAGATATAAACTGAGAAAAATCACTTGTGTCCCTGTCCACTCTGTTCTCTACCCCCAGTCACCTTCATGATTTTCTGATATAACTCACAGCGTTCCCTCATGCAAATAAAAACACACTCAAACTAGCCTCCCATCCCCCTTCCCTGGCTTTCACAAGGGAGCACGCCCCATCTATTCTGCATCTTGCTTTTTCTTCATTTATTCTTCCCAGAGAGGTTTTCAGATAAGCTCCTACAGAGTCCATGTTCCTCGCTGTGTGGCCTCCAACCCCACTGGGTGGATATACCAGTCTATGCAGGATCTTACTGATGGACACCCTGTTTCCTTGGGGGCTTCTTAGAAGTTGAAGGACCTACGCATGCCATGAGACAGCAGGTGCCAGCAGGTGAAAGGAGACAAATGTCTTCTTGTCAGAGGTCAGCTCTCATGTGCAACTGACAGAAGCCCCGGGCTCCTCATGGCATCCTGCTGGCAGGTCTCCTGCCATTCTCCCAGTGTTCAGACATCGAACTAAGAGAAGAGCATGTGGACCTGAGGTGGGGACGCCAGGTTCACGTCCCTGCTCTTGACCGCCTGTGAGGTTGGCCTGTCACCATCTCTAAGCCCCAGACACTTCACCTGAGCAATGCAGTAATGCCTGCCTGTCCTCCCACGTGAAAGCAAGTACATGAAAATACTTGGAGAATCACAAAATGTTCTACAAGCGGTGGTGATGCTGCTCAGTAACGTTTATGAAGTGGCAGGGGCTTAGAGATTTAGGAACAGGATAAATGTATGAGAAGCGTGGCTTCTCAGAAGTCAGGAAAACCCTCTGATCCACTAGGCGTACCACGCCGTTTCTGAACCACGTGGCTGAAGACCAGTATCTCTGTCTAACATACTTAGGCAACAGCTACTGGGCTTGCTGATCCTATCTCCTGCCGGGCCTACACGAATTCCAAGGAGGTTCACGGGGCACAGCAGTCAAAGGCCCCGACAGTTAAAGCGGACGGGTCACGAGAATTCTAGCTTCACATTACACAGTGTTTTACAAAGGATCATACTTGAAAAAGATCTTAGCTTGTAAGAACATGTAATCAATAACTTCCAAATGCAATGGGTATTTCATTTTAAAGCGTGCTTTTAACATTTATGTAAAACGTTTTTTGTACTCGTTCAGTAGGAACTTATCTGGCCACTGGGTAAAGCTGGCAATAAGACGACTGGTCCGCGATGTGTTAAGAAGCTACATTCCTCTCATTTAAATCTGAGGTTAACATCAGGTCAGAACTGCCCACCCTCCACCCCGACACTGAAGCTACTGGCCACTCTCCCTCCAGCAGAGCGTGTGAACTGACCCAGACACCAGCCTAATTCACGGGGAGTGACTTCCCCTCCCCTTGCCTCTGCCTTGGTGTTCCTTACGTTTACGTGGCAATACCTCACCCCCTGTGGAGAAACAGGACTCCTGTCCTACTACAAGATGTGGGAACCTGAACGTTTCCTTCTGGGACAGAGTCTGTTCAAACAGTGGACTCGCGACCCACGCAGCAAACATCTGCGAGGCCGAAACGGAACAAATCTACCTCTTGTCAACCAACCCACTGACGGCAACAATCTGCTGAAGGCATATGGCCACTGACTACTGTCACAGCTCCAGCCAGGCGACCTGGCTTAGCTATAGGATCAGACCGGCCCAGGTATTCCCAGTGCTGTTAGTGCAGGACACAGACGCCAGGAGGAAAGAAACAGGTGAGCAGAGCCAGCAGTTGTCTCTGGTGAGACGGAACACGACGCTAGGACAGCAGAGGGCTCTGAAGAGGGAAGTGGAGACTCTGAATGTGAGATTTTTATTGTAAGTAGTGGCTTTCTCACTGAGGCTGCCTTGGTGCCTAATTATACACCCACGTCTGCCTCTGCATTGCAAATGTGAGCACACTGAGGAGAGCAGGTCAAGTATTTATTTATCTAAGCCATGCAGTAAATGAAAACAATTTTTACATTTCCTTTTCTCCAGGAGCAAATGTTGCTCATGCTGTCTTGTGTATTCGCCAATAAATTTTCTAAGCATATAGATATGCTTATTTCCTTTTCTAAACCCAAATGGAACTCACCTCTTAGATGTGATGTTGCCTGTATTTAAGGGAATATTCTAAATGTATTATAAAGAGAACCATCACCTCTAAATTAAAATTTTCTTTGGAATTTTATTAGACTCAAATAAAGCAAATAACATTCAGTTGTACCAAGAATATATTGTAATGTACTATAAGTCACAATTTAACATGTGATAAGAACCCATGAAGTCGTCTGGCCAAAAGTAGCATTCTTCTTTTGAGAAAAAGTTGACATTCTTTAATTCTGCATGGGCCCTGAATTCCAGACGCCGGGTTTTAGTCTTCGTACAATGGTACACTTGTAAGAGGTACAAAACACTTATTGAGCTTTCAAAGCCATGGTAAGGGGCCTTTTAGAATAGCTTCTTTGCAGCAAATTAATCTGATTCCTGTTTCCTCAGCCCACGCCTACCTCCAACTTAAATTTTACAGGAGTCTCCCAGCAATCCCAACCCTGCACCCAGGGCATGAAGGAGGTGAAGGACTGCGGCGTTCCGCGTGGAAAATACAGGGGCTGATCTGCTTAAGACAGCCATGCCTAGAAAAGTTCAGGCGGAGATGTCTTGTGTCTATGTGGCTTTTCTTGAACTCTGAAGACAAGGATCTTTAAATTCACTCGTCATTTCCCTTTATTAATGAAGAAGTGCACGTTGCTGCAGCACATGCCTTTCCTGGTGGGTCTCAGGCTCCAGTTTTTGTTTTAAAAAGAATTTTGGTTAGTCCCTCACCAACAGAGGACTGAACCAGGCTTATGACGTCAGAGAATGACAGTCCACGCAACCCGGGCTGCATCCAGCATCCCAGAGCTGGCCTGTTACTTGTCAAGCCTTGGCAAGTTCTGCAACATAGTCCCAGGAAGACCACGATTCAGAGGAACTTACATCACTTACATTTGGCACAACGTTTTTAAAAGCCTAAAACCCTAACATTTCTGCAGGCTTCTCCTTGAGCTTCCTGACCTTACGGTAACCCCTGAAGGCCAGCACGGCCCCCATGGCAAAGACCCCAATGCCCAGGGCAGCAAAGATGCCAGCGCCTATATCTCCCCCATGCAAAGTGCAGCTGAAGCCGCGGTAGCCTTTGCTCTCGTACAGCGCCTCCCGCTCCTTGCACACGGGAGAGGCGTAGGCGGCCAACAGCGCGTGGAAGTAAAAGTACAGAGCGGGCACGTATGCCCCGGCGATGAGCACGTCCAGCGAGCCTTCGATCAGCAGCCACAGGGGGCAATGCCACGGGACCCGCAGGACGCCCAAGGCGATGAGGAGGCAGCAGAAGGCCATGAGGGCTCCGCCGTAGGCCATTGCTGCCGTGACGGTAGGCAGCTTGAGCTGGTAGAACTGGATGTCCAGCTGCTGCGCTTTCTCCCCGTCAGCGCCATCGAAACCACTGTAAGCCCCTCCGAACTGGTAATAGTAAATGCCCCCCAGGCTGGCGATGCCCGTGTAGCCCCCCGTGGAATTGTAAGACACAGAGCTGCAGACCAGGATCAGCAAGTTCAGGAGAACCTCCAGCATTTGGCAGCAGGCTGCAAAAGAAGGGCGCGTTACCATTCTGAGATGCGATCTCGCACTCGGAGACGCCCACCGTGAAGCTATCTTCCCTGGGGCAGCGCCAACCACAGCTGGCTTTTTTTTTTTTTTTTAAGATTTTATTTTTAGCTTTAGCCGGTTTGGTTCAGTGGATAGAGCACTGGCCTGCGGACTGAAGCGTCCAGAGTTCCATTATGGCCAGGGCACATGTCCAGGTTTCCGCTCGATCCCCAGTAGGGGGCGTGCAGGAGGCAGCCAATCAATGAGTCTCTCTCATCACTGATGTTTCTCTCTCTTCCTCTCCCTTCCTCTCTGAAATCAATTTAAAAATATTAAAAAGATTTTGTAATTTTTATAGAAAGGGAGAGGGAGAGAGAGAGGGGAACATTGACATGAGTGACACATAGGTCAGCTCCTCCTGCACAACCCCTACAAAGTATGATCGAGCCGCAACCTGGGCATGCGTCCTGACAAGGAATCTAACTGGCAACGCACTGGTACCTGGGATGATGCCCAACCAACTGAGCCACACCGGCCAGCGCCACAGCTGGCTCTTTATCCTGCCCCTGGAAGGCCCGAACAGCCAAAGCTGCAGTAGGTGGCAGCAGGGAACTGTGGTCTCCAGAAATGATGTCAGAGATACTTTGGACTGAAAAGAGTGACTCTCAAGGAGGGCAAAGCAGCCTGCCCCAGGTGGGGTGCAAGACGATGCTGGAGAAAGCAGGCCAGTGAGCTGAGAGAGGCATCCTCCACGGAAGGCAAGAACTTGCTCTGCACCAGCCCTGCCCTGCCAGAAAGACTGAAAAGTGGCTCTCTCCCCGTCAGCTTTGTTTCGTGGCTCTCTCAGTTTGAAAGAGGAGACGTCTCCAAGTTGGAAGGAAACTGCAATATAGAACTTAACATAATAATGAAGTTAGAAAAAAAAGCATGGAAGATACGCCTCAAAATGTTAACCATGGTTCACCTGTATTAGAGATAGGGGCAATTAAGTTCATTAAACCCATTACAGAATTAAAGAGACATAATTGGGTTTACTCTTAGCCTGGAACGCCGTGTGCTCTAAAGTGTAACTTTGGTCTCCTTAGTTTTCCTAAAGGGCACGCCTGGGCCTTGATATCTTCCCAGAGTGGATTCTCTCAGGGCCCCTGGCTTCTTCAGACATGGAAAGGGCTCCAGCTGATCGAGCAAAGCTGGCTGCTCCCTTCAAACCAGCTTCACTGAGAGATAACTCACCCTCACAAAACCGCCCACCCTCAGCACACAGCGTGGGGTCTGGCAGGTAATTGATCACATAATCATCACCAAGATACAGACCATTCCATCTGCCAGAAAGTTCCCTGGAAAGTTGACCTTTGTGGTCAATCCCTCCCCGTCCTCCTCAGGCAACCACTGATGTGCTTTCAGCCAGTAGGAAGGTCTGCCTTTTCTAGAATTTCATACAGCTGTGTACTCTCTAGTGTGTCTCAGAGTCATGACGCTGGGTGCTTCTGAGTTGGGACCTGCGCTGCTGGAGGGGCTGTGGTGGTCAGCTGACTCTGAGGTTAGGGGTCAGGCGGTCAGCGTCTCCTTGCATGGAGAGAACCAGATGTTGTGCCCGGGTCCACTTGGTCTGTATATGAAGCTGTTCTATCTACACTCTGATCGACATGATGAGCTCTCAAGTATCTTTACACTTTAGAATTTCCCCCTAAAATGCAAATAGCATTGTTTTCTTTAAGTATAAAAGTAACACATCCTTACAAAAAATGTAGATAAAACAAAAATACATCATGTAAAAGTTAACTAAATTCCAACCAATAATAAAAAAAACACACACAATTTTTCTTCTGGACTGTTCTGCTATCTCTATTATAAAAACCCCGTGGTCATGACACCATCATGGTGGAACGACCAAAGACTGATGATCACCAGGAGGCTGCGTGCGCGGTTGGGGGGGCTATGTGATTTCGCACACTAGGCTTCTCGTATATACATAGTTTTGCCATTGCTTATTTTCTTCTTTAGGTAAGAACAGGGTCCTACTCTGTCTACTGTTTATATAACCCACTTTTTCACTTAAGAATGTAGTGTGAACATTTTTTCTATCTCAGCAAAAATGTATCTACTTAATGATGTTAAGGGATGTAAAGAATATCGCGATGACTTTAAGAAATTCCAATGTAAAGGGCATTTAGGCTTTTCCCAATGTTTTGCTAATGGGACCAAATACATGCTACAAATATCTTATTGGAATGTGGGGATGACTAGAGCTCCCATAGGTGCTTATTCCCATTTTAGATTTAAAAGAACCAGAAAAGAACCACCAAGGCCATGAGGGATGTGCAGGGGTTTCTGTTTTTAAAAATAAAGGCTCAGAGGCTCTCCAGGGCGTCCGGGCCCCTGAAGGAATCGGGCTCTCGGATAAGCCCCTCTCTCCTGAGAAGCAGAAGTTCATTTGTGGGCATTCCCTCCTCTGACCTGGGCTGCATCAGATCTGCTAATGAGTTAACAACTCTTAAAGTCAAACGTGGTTTGAAATCGTGGTGTAAGTTTAGTCCAGATAATTACTGGGTTAGGGTATTAAATAAATACCTAAAAGGTGTGGGGGGAGACTGAGAATATTAATTGGGGGGAAACCTCACAAGTCTCCATCCTGAATCTTTCCAGCGTGATCACAAGTCAATGCCATTGGCTGTGGGAAGCCATCTCAAAACTTCAATCTCCAGGCTCTGATCTGAGTGAGAGACATATACCACTGACTCTAGGGGTTGCAACTTTCCTGGGAGAACATGAAATTAAACTTTTAAAGATGCTTTGCAAGTAAGGCTATAAACGGAATGCAAACATCATCATGCTGTGTTGGTTTTTTTAATTTTTTTTTTTTTAAACAACTTCCTTTTTACATGGCCTAGCTCTCCTGTGGTCATCTCCATGATGATCTGAGCACAAGGGACTAAAGGGAGAGGGAAGGAGAAGCTGCTCCAAATGCCAATTGGGGGAGCCGGGAGGGGAGCAGGAAATGTACTTTCTTCCCAGGGAACATGTAACTCCTCACCAGTCCCTCCAAATCATGAGTGAGCACAACCTACACACAGACAGGGTTCCTGGTGATCTGCTACCCACATTTGTATTTGCTCTTTATCTCATCTTTACCCTCAGCACCTGACGATTTTAGTCTCTGCCCATAAAAGTGGATTGGGAGCCTCTCTCTTCTCTTTCTGTCAGGGTTCTCAGCGTTCCATGGAATGTCTTAAGTTAGGGTGACTCATAGCTCAACTTCGGGGTCTCCCCCGGAAGCTACAGGGGGCCACAGCTGCTCCCCCCACACACACACTTCTGCCACTTTGCTGGAGGAAGGAGGGTATGATTTTGTCGATAAGGAAAAGAGATCATAAAAGATGGACGCTAAGACGGGTGACCTTTCTCCAGGCATGCATTTCCTGCTGGAGAACAGTTCCTGGTGCTTAATGGCTGGTTCTCTCAGCACAACACCGTATTGTGTACTTCTTACGGGCCTCTGCGTGCACAGAGATCTTTATAAGCCCTCATTTGTTAGCTTCTTGTTGGTGAATCATCCTTTCACAATCTTGACTCAGAAACCCAACCTCTAGGCCCAAAGCCAAAAAGCCAGAAGCAATCAAAGGTAGTAAATCAGGGTGTGCTTTGCTCAGGAGCCTTAAGCTCTGCCTTCTCTTCTTGGTAAGTCAAGCACAGGAGAAAACATATTTCTAGGGAGAAACCTGTTAACCAGCCTGGCGTATTCCTATTATTTATTAGTATATCATCCAGGAGGGAAGAAAGGCCCGGCAAGTAAACCATTTCAGGCCTGAGCGTCAGGCTCTACGTTTCCAGTCCAGCTCTTTCGTTTAACAGCTGTGTGACTTTGGGCAACTTACTGTGTCTCTCTGAGCCTCAGCAGTTGCTGAGAGAATTAAAAGCAATGCGGTTGTGCCAACGTATGTAAACTGACATGAGGATTCTTGTTCTAGGATTGCCTCGAGCTCCTCAGTGAAAGTTCCATCTAATCCTATAATCATGTATGTCCTTGTAATCCTCCTAAAATACATTTTCAGGTGTAAGGTCCATGACTCCTCTCCCTTGGACGGAGAAATTTGCCCCCCTCCTGCTTACTCATCCGCAGCCTAGGAAAATTTCTCAGCCAGTCATGTGAGCCATCAGGGATCACCCTAACAAGCCAGATTTCCTTCTTTGCTGGCAAGGCCAGGACGCTGCCGACATGGGAACTCTGGGAAACCACATGAAGCTGCCACATGATATTAATTAACTGTTTCTTCAAACTCTGGGTGCCAATAAGTATGTTTTTTTGTTTGTTTGTTTTTATGAAACAGAATAGAATAGAAATTCCTCATGCACTTCGTGTATTGTTTCACGATGTGTGTGTGTGTGCCTGGTCTGAATGTAAAATAACATTTCTTACTGTGAGTCTCAGCCAAGTTTAAAGCCACGATGGAGTTTGGGCATCAGATCTCTTATGAACTGCAACCCAGCTGCTCCCTCCAGGTGACTTCTCTACCTCAGCTCCCTGACAGCTGGCAGCTCAGAGCTGGCTCTGCCCGTTAGACCCTGCAGTTCACCTGGAGCTTAAAAACTGCAAATGTGGCCTCAGCAGACCCCGGGGAGTCTTTGAGGAGAGGCTTGGGAAATCTAGCTGCGCCTTTCAGACATTTCTACTTTCTTTCTTTTTTTAGAAAATGAGAACCTCATGCAGGAATGGGAACGAAAATGCTAGGAACCCAATGCTGCTTGAACTTCTGCGTTACCAGTCCAGACCCTTCAAGAACCACCGGCGACAGCGAATGGCCAAACTGCCTCCCCAGTGGCTCACCTCTCCCAGTGCACAAGTATCTGCATTTGTGGCATTCCAGGAGTCCTTCCGCCTCTGACTGGTAGTATTCCACGTCCTCCCGTCCAGGCCTGGGGTTCGAGGGCAGATATAGCCCCGAAGGGGGTTCACTGTAACTAAAAACATACACGGCCATTAGGGGGCCTCAATTTCAATAGCTTGTTCAGTATTAGAACTCCGGACACCGCAGGCTGGGCCCAGACATCAAACAAGGAGCAGAACAGGAACAAAATCTGCCAGGGTATTTCAACACGCCAGGGAAGTCTCTGGTTCAGCCACCCCAGAGGGCATCCACTCTGCTAACTACCCCCATTACTCACCCCTGGATGCCCTCTGCTAACCATCTCCAGCCTTCGATGCTGGTTGGTCAGCCTGGAGGCGCCATCTAACCGGGCAGATGGCAGCCACCTTCCTGAGCTTCTCAGTCCAGCATGGACCAGGCCACTTCAACACTAGCTTGCCTTCACACGGCTCTGATGCCCGGGCTGGGGACGGGACACTGATGTGTAAGGCAAGCTAAAACGTAGCTCTGTCATTTCCCACGCCACACAGTTGTAATGCCATGTGGCTTTACTAGTATTCAAGGAAACAATAGCTGGTCCCTGGGACTCTACGCGGGCACGCCTTTTGTCACTGTTCTGCTAGTTGGTTCTAGATAATGTAACATAAACTCAGGATAGCAGCTTTCCCGCTATGTGGACACAACAGGTGGAGAGACCGGGCTGAACCCCACAAGTCCCACAGCAGAGGGGAGTCTGACTCCTCCTTAGAGACGTGGGCAGGTGTCAAAACCCAGAAGGAAGTCATCACCGCAGGTCCTGTCTGCTTCCTTGTTGGACTGGCACACATCCTGGGCGTCGGTGGATTGGGATGGGATGTTCTGTGGGTCTAGGTCTAGGACCACCTCCTGTCCTCCCTTCCATCCCACCCTCTCCCAGCTCAGTCTCCCAGCACATCACCCTGCTTCCAGCTCAGGGGCTTGGTGGGAACTCAGTGTTCTACCGGGCAGGGGTGGCAAAGTCTGCTCAGACAGAAGGGAGGTGTGTGACACAGTCATGGCATCTGAATGAGGCTGCCCAGGAAGACCTCACTGACAAAGGGGGGAAGGAGGGGATCTTTGCCCTTCAATGGGCAGTTTCTGGTAGATTTCATTCTTTGGTTAAAAGTGTAGCTTCCTCCAGCTGCCTGTGTTTGAAATACGTATATCCCTGGAAGGGATTATGCATTAAACTATTAACCCGACACTGGGCCTCCAGGAAAAGGGTACCTTGGGGAAGGCTGGTTCTGGAACAGGAAAAGGGTGTGAAGCCCCAAGGGGCAGCCCTGTGACCACGTGGTGGGGGATCAGGGAGGAGACTCAGGTTACCTCCAGCTACATCTCCTCCTTCCCACCCCTTCCCTCCCCGCCCCGAAGTCCTCTCTATCTCCTATCCTGGTGCCCCGGCTCTGCCCCTGCTAACAAGGGTGGTTTCTGCTCTGTTAATCGGGTTCAGGTCAAGACGTGGGGGCTCCATAGGTTTTCCTTCCAGCCCAAGTAAGAGCGCAAAGGAATGGCACTGCCTGCCTTTAGACCGGCTTCCAAGGGGCCCGGGCGCGCCGCTGGCCTGAACCCCGGCGCCGGTCTCAGGGCCCCGCAGCTCCAGCTCACCTTTCCGGTCCGCGGCGCCCGGTGCCCTCCTTCCTGTAGGGCGGTGACTCCGGGGTTTCCCAAGGCGCGGGCCAGGGGGGCGGGGCTGCGTCCCAGGTGGGCCTTCGGGGGCCGTCCCGCGTCCGGCTTTGGCGGGGTTTTTCCAAAACTCTTTGCTCCCCAGCGCGATAGTCCCCGACCCTGCGTCTGTCCTGGTGGGGGTCTCGGTCCCGTCCCCGGTCCCGGTCCCGCTCCCCGTCCCTCCGCTCGCCACCCCTTTTCTCCCTGCGCCGGTCCTCCGCTCGGTCCCGCGGTCGCTCCGGGTGCCGGTCCTGCTGTCGCTCGGGGTGCCGGTCTCGGTCCGGGCGCGGGTGCCTGTCTGGGTCTCTTGGCCGCGTCCGGGGCTCGCGAGTCCCCGACGTGCCTTCCATGGCCGGACGCCGCGTCCCGCCCCGGAGCGACCCGAGGGCAACAATCAGCACCAGCTTCCCCGGCAGGTGGCCGAGCCCGGGGCGGGGCGGGGCGGGGCGCACACCTGCGCGCACACGCACTGGCCGCGCTCGGGCCTGGAGGGCGTCCACCGAGCGCGCCCCGCCGGCAGGAGGCGCAGTTGGGCGCGGCTGAGTCCTGGGGAGGAACCGGAGGATCCCTCTGCTGTGCACCCCAGGAGCCGGCGACCGTCAGCCCCGAGGGACCCTCTGTGAGCCCACAAAGTGCGCGGCCTCTGGAAGCGAGCTTGCGAAGCGAGCTCTCCGCGCGCAGGTCTGGGGGAAGTTGGAGAGTTCCATTTTGGACATGTGAAACTTCAGGTGGCTGTAATTCATCCAAGTGTAGATGTCCAGTTGCAATAGCATATATGAATGAGTCTGGAGTGTGTGTGTGTGTGTGTGTGTGTGTGTGTGTGTGTGTGTGTTGGGGGTGGGGGTTAGGGACCTGGAGATACTCTGGAGTGTGTGTGTGTGTGTGTGTGTGTGTGTGTGTGTGTGGGTGGTGTGGGGGTGGGGGTTAGGGAGCTGGAGATACTCCTTGGGAGTGAAGGGGCTCACCTGAGGCGGGAGGGAGTGAGACAGGAGAAGGCCTTGGGCAGAGCCACAGGGAAATCTAACTTCAGAGCTAAAATGCCCGAGGATTAAGGAGCGAGGAGTGAGGAAGGAGGAAACCCAGGAGCGCTGGGTCACCAGGCCTGTCCGCACATCCCACAGAATCGCTGCTGTGAGTTCCATCCGCCTTTCTTTCCAGAGTGGAGGGGACGGGGCCCAATTGCAGGACCTTCCACAGGTATTTATTAGAGCCAAGCTCCATTCTGAGCCTGGGACAGCAATGGGGACTGAGGACCCCTGGTGAAAGGCAGACACAGGGTGGTTTGTAAAGTGGCAGAGCCCTTCCTCTCTCGGACCCTGGGCCCCCTGGAACCCTCTTTTTGAATAAACAACCTCCCGTACCAGCTCACCTTTTTGTTGCGTTTGTTTTGGTTTTACATTTTTACCTTTCTACATTAATTAATGTCATTTTGACGCATTTCTTCTATCAATAGCTAAAAACTTTTTTTAATGAAACATTTGAGTTTAGGTTCTAGACCAGCCGTGGGCAAACTACGGCCTGCGGGCCGGATCCGGCCCGTTTGAAATGAATAAAACAAAAACAAAAACAAAAACAAAAAAAAACAAAAAAGACCGTACCATTTTTTAAAAAAATATATATTTTATTGATTTTTTTTTACAGAGAGGAAGGTAGAGGGATAGAGAGTTAGAAACATCGATGAGAGAGAAACATCGACCAGCTGCCTCCTGCACATCTCCTACTGGGGATGTGCCCGCAACCCAGGTACATGCCCTTGACCGGAATCGAACCTGGGACCTTTCAGTCCGCAGGCCGACGCTCTATCCACTGAGCCAAACCGGTTTCGGCGGCCATACCTTTTTATGTAATGATGTTTACTTTGAATTTATATTAGTTCACACAAACACTCCATCCATGCTTTTGTTCTGGCCCTCCGGTCCAGTTTAAGAACCCATTGTGACCCTTGAGTCAAAAAGTTTGCCCACCCCTGTTCTAGACACATGTAAATACTTCCACATGTATCTCGAAAGGACAGTGTTCTCCTAAATAACCACACTGCAAAATCACAGTCCAGAAATTTAGCATCGATATATTATTATCAAGAATATATCCCATATTCAAATTTCCCCTACTGTCTCAATCATCCAGTAATTTTAAAATATATTTTATTGATTTTTTTACAGCGAGGAAGGGAGAGAGATAGAGAGCCAGAAACATCGAAGAGAGAGAAACACCAATCAGCTGCCTCCTGCACACCCCCCACTGGGGATGTACCTGCAACCAAGGTACACGCCCCTGACTGGAATCGAACCTGGGACCCTTCAGTCTGCAGGCCTACACTCTATCCACTGAGCCAAATCGGTTAGGGCAAGTAAATTTTTTGATCCTTAAAAATTACCCAAATTTGGCCAGTGGGAGTCCCTTCAAGCTGCCTCTTGTGTGCTTTTGACATCAGGAGACATACCCTGATGTGCACATCAATTTTTGTGGCTTCAGCTTGTGCCTGAACTGCTTTGTCTCCTGGCCTAACCTACCTCTTCCCTGAAGATCCCACTTCCCATGATGCTCCCTCAAGTGGAGAATGCTCGCTCCTGAGCCCCACTTAGGAATGGTCTGTTCACTTCCATATTCGGAGCCACCCACTACTCCTTTGAGGTTTGTCGTAGGTGGGTTATAAGATGGGCTGGATGGCCTAGACACCCAACACAGCAGTAACTTAAACAAACATGATAGAAAGTTTATTTCTCTCTTGCAAGAGTTGGGGTTGAACTGGTGGCTCGGCTCTGTGAAGTTCTTGCAAGTTTAAGTTCCTTCTAGGTGAGCCATGGGCAAACTACCGCCCGCAGGCCGGATCCAGCCCGTTTGAAATGAATAAAACTAAAAAAAAAAAAAAAAGACCGTACCCTTTTATGTAATGATGTTTACTTTGAATTTATATTAGTTCACACAAACACTCCATCCATGCTTTTGTTCCGGCCCTCCGGTCCAGTTTAAGAACCCATTGTGGCCCTCGAGTCAAAAAGTTTGCCCACCCCTGTTCTTGTTTGTTCTGCCACCCTTCAGGTGTCGCCGTCATTGGCAAGGTCTAAGATGCCTGGCTGCTGTGCCTACGTCCCAGCCCACAGGAAGGGAAGAAGTGGGGGCCAGGAATGGCTTCCTCTCTTCCTTTAAGAGTGAGACCCACAAGTTGTGGACGTAGCTTCTGCTCACATTATGCTGGCCAGAAGATAGTCACAGGACCATAGGTAACTGCACAGGAAGCTGGGAAGTGTAGCCATGTACCCAGCTAAAAACTGGAGGGGGGTCATGCTGTGAGAGTGAGGGGGAGAGTGGATGGCAGGGGACAATCAGGAGTCTTATTCATTCAGTTTCTGCTCTGCTTGGATGATGTCTCTCATTAGCTGGTGTGAGTTGGTTCCTGCACACTACTGCCTGCATTCCACTCACACCTGTTCTTTGACATCACTGGGACTCTGTGGGTCTTAAGTTTTTTTTCCCCCCTGATTATATATATATATTATTTTTTAAAATTTTATTTCAGAGAGGAAGGGAGAGGGGGAGAGAGAGAGAGAAACATCAATGATAAGAGAGAATCATTGATCAGCTGCCTCCTGCATGCCCTCTACTGGGGATTGAGCCCACAATCGGGGTATGTGCTCCAACTGGGAATTGAACCATGATCTCCTGGTTCATAGGTCGATGCTAAACCACTGAGCCACGCTGGTCAGGCATAATATATGTAATTTTTAAAAAAATACTCAACAGAGGATATGTTTTCATTGACTCTAGAGAGAAGAAGGCGAGGGGGGGGGGAGAGAGAGAGAGAGAGAGAGAGAGAGAGGGAGAGAGAGAGAGAGAGAGACTGAGAAGGAAGAGAGAAAGAGAAAGGAAAACATCGACCCATTGGCCTCCCATATGTACCCTGACTGGAAATTGAACCTGTGACCCTTCAGTGCATGGGATGATGTTCCAACCAACTGAGCCATACTGGCCATGAACTAATATTTGTCATTTTTAATAAGTCAATTTACACGAGTAAGGAAGGAGTGAGTTAGAGCCCAATGAAAATTTGATGGGTTTATTTGATTTTAGTTTCTGTTCTTTTACTTTAGTTTTTGTGGATGAGAAGGTTAGGAGCCAATGCCCTAACCTCTCTTTTGCCTTAGTTAATAATATAATGTTTTTTGGCTCTGGCCGGTGGTGGTCAGTGGTTAGAGCATTGGCCTGTGTACCAAAGGGTTGAGGGTTCAATTCCAAGCCCAGTCAGGGTGTGCACAGGAGGCAACCAATCAATGTGTCTCTCTCACATTGATGTTTCTCTCTCTCTTTCTTCTTTGCCCTTCCCTTCCTCCTAACCCTCTCTCTAAAAACAAACAAAAATCAATGAAAAAAAATACCCTCAAGTGAAGATTAACAACAACAAAATAACCACAACATTTTTTGGTTGTTCCACTGTTCTTCCAGGAGCCCTTGGACAGACATGATGCATCTGTGGGAAGTCACAGGAAATGCCCAGTGTTCCACCAAAACAAAGAGCACATGCAAATGGCAGATGGCCCAAGAGTCGAGAAAAGGAAAATATTTGCCAAGGTGCATCCAAGGTCATTTTCCAAAAAAGGTAAAATCACGAACACATACTAAAGATTTCTTTAAACTCAAAAGTCCCCAAGAGAATCAGGCAGGTGTTACAACAGGTTCAGGAGAGAATCTTAAGGACAGTCCCATTGTAGATCAGGAATAACGAGATGAATGTACAAAGGAGGCAGAACTGATTTCTTCCAAAGGGGGAAAGCAGCATCCGTCGAACCTCTACCAGACAGGATTAGCTCTGCATGTCTACAAACAAGAACTTTTTTTTTTTTTTGCATTGCTCTTAATTACCTGTAATTTACAGCATCGTAAAATAGCATAGTTTTCTACTAAAGCCCAAATGGAAAGACATGGCCTTTGCTTAAAATGGAAAAGTGGGATTCTAAATGGTCTTAGAGACTTTGGGGCTTGGGGAAGTGTAGCCTGAGGGTAACCCCAAGGAGAAAGGATACCCATTTGTGGGTCTGACCTCTTAAAACAGAGGTTGGGCATCTATGTTTTTCAATAGTTCCGTCAGGCACCCCATTTGAGAACCAATCTGTTAATATAAGTACCATTCAGTTTTCCCTCCTAAAGGAGAGCCCAATGCAAGAATAATCTAAATGCTTAGTTAAGTATTTTTCTTTAAAAGTAAACATTTCTGTCGGTTGGGGCACCTTCTGTGGCATTTGGGGACAGAGGGTTTACTTTCCCAATTCTGTTCTGACTCTGAGGGGGTTCACTGAGTCATCCCTGTCAGGGGGGTGGTCCTGCAGGCGTGTGGATCAAGGGGCAATGCCTGCATATTCCCCACCTTCTGACTCTCACTCAGGTGGCAGAGGGGACTTTTGACCCAGTTAAGCCTGCAGCGGGGCAGAGCTGGCCAGTAGGTGGCAGTGTAGGCTCAGGCTGGGGCGACTCACACAAAGCCTCTCTTCCTGAGCCTGAGCACTTGCTTGCCCATGTGAGCCTCATCACTGGGGTGATACAGAGCGGGCAGCTCAGTTCATTATTTCCTGAACTGCGCATGCTTCCTAAGTGACCTTGGGAAGTTACTCAACCTCCCTGTGCCCAAGAGTTTTCATATGCAAAGTAGGGGTAACTGTACCCATCATAGGATTAAATAGTGTAAATATGTATAAGCACTTGAAGCAGTGGCTGGCAGATATTAGTATCATAAAAATATTGGCTGTTTTTATTGTCATTGTTATGATTTATCAGGGACTGTGGATGTCTAAGTGAATAAGACAGGCCCTTAGAGAGCTCACAGTTTAACAAGAGAGGCAGAGAGGTAGATGTTGTGGATTATTACTAAGAAAAAAGATGTGCATGATGTGTAGATGGTACATGGAGGTGGAAGTAACTAGAACACAGCTTCCCAGAGGAAGGAGTGCTTGAGAATAGCTTTGAGGAAAAAATGAGGCAGAGGATCTTGGGGTTGGGGGAGCCAAGTTGGGGGGCAGAACTCTAAAGAAAGAGGGCAGCAAAGAGAAGGTAGGCAGGTTTGGGAGCTTCAAGTTGAAATCCTTCCATTTTGGACCATAACACTAGGAGCAAGGGAGAGAGTAAAGGGAAAAGAGACAGAAGAGGTAGGCAGGGGCCAGATCATAAGAAGCCTTGAAAGTCAGCCATACAAACTTGAACTCACTGCTGTGGATCTGCCGTCTCCAAGGAAGTACATGCAACCTCCCTGCAGTGTAGGGGGTAAACTAGAGCTATTTAATTTGTAAATGTTATCTCTTTGTGAATTTCTTTTTCTGTATTTGATTTATAATGGAAGCAATGTATTGGTAATGGGTACACAGATACAATTTATAAAGGAATATTGTGTGTTGGTGTCCATAATAGGTTTGTGACTACAGGCCATGCAGTGCCACCAGGGATGACTTTTAACCAGGGAAGCACCTCAGTCAGATTCATTATGGAAATAACATCTGAGGATGTTTGGAAGGAGAGCTGGTCCAAGCCAAGGCCTTGGCATTAGGAATGAAGAGGAAAAGGATTTGAGCGATCATAAGGAAATATCCTAATATATAAAAAGCCAGGGGCTGGCACGATCTAAACGACCGAATGGACAACTGAACAGCAGGTTGTGTGGGGAGACTAGGCCAGCAAGGGGGGCAGTTGGGGGTGGCCAGGTCAGCAGGGGGCGCAGTTAGGGGCAATCAGGCCAGCAGGCAGAGGTGGTTAGGGGTGATCAGGCTGGCAGCGGGGGTAGTTAGGGGCAACCAGGCAGGCAGGCAGGTGAGCAGTTAGGAGCCAGCGGTCCCGGATTGTGAGAGGGATATCCGACTCCAGGTTTAGGCCTGTTCCTGAGGGGTCCCAGATTGGAGAGGGTGCAGACTGGGCTGAGGAGACACCCTCCTCCCCTGTGCATGAATTTCATGCACTGGGCCTCTAGTAGTTCCATAAACAAGAAGGAGCAAGTGATCAGTAAGTAGTGCCAAGTGGCAAGAGCATGGTTACTAAATATCAAATGCTCAAGGAAAGACAAATATTCAAAGAATGGCTGGTACTCAATGAAGGTCAGGTATTTATAGTTGTAAACATTATTTTGTTAGAAAGATAAGTATTTTTTCAAATGCTTTTTCTGCATCAATTGATATGACCATGTGGTTTTTTTCTTTCAATTTGTTTATGTGATGTATCACGTTTATTGATTTGCGGATATTGTACCATCCTTGCATCCCTGGGATAAATCCTACTTGGTCATGGTGTATGATCTTTCTGATGTACTGCTGGATCTGATTTGCTAAGATTTTGTTGAGGATTTTGGCATCTATGTTCATGAGGGATATTGGCCTGTAATTCTCTTTCATTGTGTTGTCTTTACCTGGTTTTGGTATTAGGGTGATGCTGGCTTCATAGAATGAGCTTGGAAGTGTTCCTTCCTCTTGGATTTTTTGTAGTAGTCTGAGGAGAATAGGTTTTAGTTCTTCCTTGAATGTTTGGTAAAACTCCCCTGTGAAGCCGTCTGGTCCTGGGCTTTTGTTTGCTGGAAGCTTTTTGATGACTGCTTCAATTTCTTCCATAGTTATTGGCCTGTTGAGATTTTTAGATTCTTCCTGATTGAGGTTTGGCATGTTGTATTTTTCTAGGAATTTGTCCATTTCCTCCAGGTTGTCTAGTTTGTTGGAGTAGAGCTGTCCATAGTATTTTTTAACAATCATTTGTATTTCTGTGGGGTCTGTTGTTATTTCGCCTCTATCGTTTCTGATTTTGTTTATTTGGGTCCTCTCTCTTTGCTTCTTGGTGAGTCTGGCTAGAGGTTTGTCAATCTTGTTTATCCTTTCAAAGAACCAGCTCTTGGTTTCATTGATTTTCTGTATTGTTTTTTTGGTCTCTATGTCATTTATTTCTGCTCTAATCTTTATTATCTCCTTCCTTCTGCTCACTCTGGGGTTTTCTTGTTGCTCTCCAAAATTCAACACCCATTTTTGATAAAAACTCTCAGTAAGGCGGGAGTAGAAGGATCATACCTCAACATAATAAAAGCCATATATGACAGGCCCACAGCCAACATCATACTCAATGGACAAAAACTAACACCATTTCCCCTAAGAACAGGAACAAGACAGGGATGCCCCTCTCACCACTCCTGTTCAACATAGTACTGGAAGTGTTAGCCATTGCAGTTAGGCAAGAAGAAGAAATAAAAGGCATCCAAATTGGAAAAGAGGAAGTAAAACTGTCCTTATTTGCAGACGACATGATATTATACATACAAAACCCTAGAGACTCCATCAAAAAGCTACTAGACTTAATACATGAATTTGGCAATGTAGCAGGATACAAAATTAACCCCAAGAAATCTGAGGCATTTCTATACACCAATAGTGAACTTTCAGAAAGAGAGATTATAAAAACAATCCCATTTACCATCGCACCAAAAAAATTAAGCTACCTAGGAATAAACTTAACTAAAGAGGTAAAAGACCTCTACTCAGAAAACTACAGGACGTTGAAAAAAGATATAGAGGAAGACATAAACAGATGGAAGAACATACCGTGTTCGTGGATTGGTAGAATCAACATCATTAAAATGTCCATACTACCCAAAGCAATCTATAAATTCAATGCACTTCCCATTAAAATACCAACGGCATACTTCACAGATCTAGAACGAACTCTCCAAAAATTCATCTGGAATAAAAAAAGACCCCGAATAGCTGCAGCAATCCTGAAAAAGAACAAAGTAGGTGGGATCTCAATACCAGATATCAAGATGTATTACAAAGCCACTGTTCTCAAAACTGCCTGGTACTGGCACAAGAACAGGCATATAGATCAATGGAATAGAATAGAGAGCCCAGAAATTGGCCCGAACCAATATGCTCAATTAATATTTGACAAAGGAGGCAAGAACATACAATGGAGCCAAGAAAGTCTCTTCAATAAATGGTGTTGGGAAAATTGGACAGATATATGCAAGAAAATGAAACTAGATCACCAACTTACACCATACACAAAAATAAACTCAAAATGGATAAAGAACTTAAATGTACGACAGGAAACCATAAAAATTCTAGAAGAATCCAAAGGCAACAAAATCTCAGACATATGCCGAAGCAATTTCTTCACTGATACAGCTCCTAGGGCACTTGAAACTAAAGAGAAAATGAACAAATGGGACTACATCAAAATAAAAAACTTCTGCACAGTAAAAGAAACCATCAACAAAACAACGAGAAAACCCACTGTGTGGGAAAACGTATTTGCCAATATCATATCTGATAAGAGCCTAATCTCCAAAATTTATAGGGAACTCATACAACTTAACAAAAGGAAGTTAAACAATCCAATAAAAAAATGGGCAAAGGACCTAAATAGACACCTTTCAAAAGAGGACATTCAGAAAGCCAAGAGACATATGAAAACATGCTCAAAGTCACTAATCATCCGAGAGATGCAAATCAAAACAACAATGAGGTACCATCTCACACCTGTCAGACTGGCTATCATCAACAAATCAACAAACGACAAGTGCTGGAGAGGATGTGGAGAAAAAGGAACACTTGTGCACTGCTGGTGGGAATGCAGACTGGTGCAGCCACTATGGAAGACAGTATGGAGTTTCCTTAAAAAACTGAAAATGGAACTCCCATTTGACCCTGTGGTCCCACTTCTAGGAATATATCCCAAGAAACCAGAAACACCAATCAGAAAGGATATATGCACCCCTATGTTCATAGCAGCACAATTCACCATAGCTAAGATCTGGAAACAGCCTAAGTGCCCATCAGTAGGTGAATGGATTAGAAAACTGTGGTACATCTACACGATGGAATACTATGCTGCTGTAAAAAGGAAGGAACTCTTACCATTTGCAACGGCATGATTGGAACTGGAGAGCATTATGCTAAGTGAAATAAGCCAGTCAATGAAGGAAAAATACCACATGATCTCACTCATTCATGGATAATAGAGACCATTATAAACTTTTGAACAATAATAGATACAGAGGCAGAGCTGCCTCAAACAGATTGTCAAACTGCATCGGGAAGGCCGGGGAGGGTTGGGGGGCAGGAGGTAGGGGGGTAAGAGATCAACCGAAGGACTTGTATGCATGCATATAAGCATAACCAATGGACATAAGACACTGGGGGATAGGGGAGGCTAGGGGACTCTCAAGGGCGGGGGGGAAAAATGGAGACATATGTAATACCCTTTGTAATACTTTAAGCAATAAAAAAAAAGGAAAAAAAATAATATTTGGGGGTTGGGTACCACTAGTCAATACCCCATATGACCTTGAAGACATGCAATGATCTTCTGCCTTATTTCCAAGTGTTGAATAATTTTCCTTAGTACTGTGTAAAAGCAAAACAAAACAACAAATCACACAAAAAAACCCCAATACCGCTTCTGCACCTCACCCACAGCACCCATTTCTCTAGAGGAAAGAGAAGTTGTCAAGGGAAGGCCCAGTCCTCAGAGCCTTGGGGGGACTTCTCATGGTGTAAGCTGTCCACTTGCATAATTAAGAATTATGTGTCTGATATTATGCACCATTTCCAAAGGTTGCAAAACTTTAGAGCCCAGGAAGTTTAGAGTTCAGGCCCAAGGGACTGGGCCCACACAGATAATTCAGATAATTTCCTTCTCTTAAAATCCCCAATTATATCTGCAAAGCCACCCTTTGTCGTGTAAGGTAACATATTCACAAGTTCCAGGGAGTAGGATGTGGATATGTTTGGGGCGGGGTGCCGAAGCCCGCCGGCACTACAGTCGAACAGTACCTGAAAGGGAGGTGAGGATTAAGAAAAGAGACAGACACCAAGATGGGATCGGAAGGACTGCCAGTTCAAGACTGCAGCCCCGAGTTTATTTCACACAGTCTTTTTATACACTCACTGGTTACATATGCATTTAGCAGAACTTAAGCAACTTTCGATATCATCAGCGCAAGCCTCTCGTCTAACTGTCTCGGCCAGCTTCCCTTTTTTCAGATCCTTCGTCTCAGAGGTGGCTGAGATTGACTTTCCTGTTCTGAGCTCAGCTAGAGTACTTCCTTATACTCACATGCTATACTGCTGCAGCATAATTTCCTGCTTATGTGGCGTTTAGCAAGCTAAGTAAGTAACTTGAACTTTAGAGGGATAGAGCGTGAGACAGCCCACCTTGTGAGAGACTGTCTTCTCGGGACCTTGTCAAGCCGAGACCGCTCCCCACATCTCCCCCCTTTTTATTAATTAAAGCATAGTTTTTAATCTTATCTCATGGATACCTGCCTGTAAAGCTAATAGACCAGCTATTCCTCTTCTGACAAGAAAAGGAAATAAGCATAATAACATTACTACTCCTGTCCCAATTACTGCAATAGCAAGAGTTGGATATCTTTAGGAGATGGGACAGCTTTTAACATCTGCTGCAAAAATTCCGAAGCAGTTTTGGCTGCACTAAAATCTAAAGGCTCTGCACTCTGGAGTCCCTGAATTTCCTTATGCAGTTCTAATAAATCCACTGACTCATTAGCATGATGCCAAATTCCTGTGAGATGATTTTGCACTTTTTCCCATGTATATAAGCTCCGATTATATCTAATAGGAGTAACACAAATCCATTTATATTGAGCATGACATTCTAGTCTAGTTCTTAGCTTTAGGCTCTGAATCTCTTCCCCTAAGTATTGCACCATGTCATAGAGTGCATTTAATTTTTCTTCCATTTTTCTGTCAATAGATTCCTGTGTTCCAAGAGCAGTGCTCACATTCTTAGACAAATCATTTACAAAATGTGCAGTCTGTACAGTCTGAGTTAGGGCTACAGCGGCAGCAGAAGCTGCAGCAATCATGGCAACAAGCGCTGTAATTCCTGCAATTACTAACCCAATAAATCTTCTTGGTCTACTTAAAGTTCCTGTTAATTCTTTCCATACCTGTAACCCTCTGTCTGAATACCATGGTTCAGAGATATTGACAGGTAGCATAACAAAGGCTGGTTGGTGTAGAACAACCACTTGCTTCCCTATTGGGATATTAGTAATACAATTAGTTAAATGACAGTTCTTACAGGAGATGTTAAACATTGTTCTCTCAAAGGTAATATTTACATTTCCCACCAATAAAGCATAAGGATCTGGTACACAAGCCGTTACATTTACAGTCCAGCTGGGGGTCATAGGCTGTTGAATCCAGGCCTTATTCGGGAGTAGCCACCAATTACTCCTCATAGCAATTATATCTCCCAAACTGGCTACTAGCTTCCATAATTGCAGTTGTACATGTCCCCCCTCAGATGTCCAGAGTCCCTCATACATGCCTCGTGACCAGGATGTCTTGTTTGGTTGTGCCCAGTCCAAAACAGTCTTATTAGCTCCAGGGATGACATATTGCACAGCCTGCGGTATATGACATCGAACCCAAGGGACAACATGTTGCTTGGTGAACACCCGTTCCTCACACGGAGAAAGGTCCTGTGGCTGAGTAAGATTTACAGCAGCCCCATTTTCCGCTGGAAGTCCCCAAAGCCTTACATTCCAAGTTGCTGAACCATTGGCACTGGCATCCAAGGATCGCCAACATGGCCAGGAAGACCGTGACGGGGTCCTACAGGATCCGCTAGCAACAACAAGCTGATCAGCTCGGGTGGTCAGCTGCTTCACCTGGCCTCAGGTGCGCAGCTCTGCATGACGTGTGGAGTACGCTTGCCCACACGGTGTATCACGAAGTTGAAGCCTCTTCATCTTCCTCACCAGGTCCTCAGGTCCCCGCGGTCGTACCAGCGCGGGGAGCCAGCGCGGACCTTCGGCATCCTGTGGGAAAGCACACACATGCCCTCGTCCCCAGATTAGTACTGGATCGGGCCCATACCATAAGCCTGTCAAAGGATCTTTCCAGCGCACCTGAGCATAAGTGTTTGCAGTACCGGTACACCAAAAACGCTGAGCAGCAGAGTTCCCTTGTGAGCCCAGAATTAAAAAATTAAGAATAAAGAGAGCATGATGTAGAGACTTCTGTGGAGATATAGGATATAGCTCCCCCTTTTTTATTTTTTGCAACTGATTTTTTAAGGTGCTGTGTGCTCTTTTATATATTGTTTTATTTTTATTTTTATTTTTTTAAAAATACATTTTATTGATTTTTTACAGAGAGGAAGGGAGAGAGATAGTTAGAAACATCGATGAGAGAGAAACATCGATCAGCTGCCTCCTGCACATATCCTACTGGGGATGTGCCCGCAACCCAGGTACATGCCCTTGACCGGAATCGAACCTGGGATCTTTCAGTCCGCAAGCCGACGCTCTATCCACTGAGCCAAACCGGTTTCGGCTGTGTGCTCTTTTAATTACACTTTGACCTTGGGGGTTGTAAGGAATACCTGTTTTATGATCAATCCCTAGAGTATGACAAAATTTTTGAAATTTTTGATCTATGTAGCCTGGTCCATTATCAGTTTTTATACATTTGGGCTGTCCCATGACTGCAAAACATTTTAAACAATGAGCTATGCAATGCTTACTTGCTTCTCCAGCCTGACCAGTAGCCATCAAGAATCCTGAAAAAGTGTCTATAGTGACATGCATATTTTTACTTTGCCAAAAGAGGCAATATGAGTGATGTCCATCTGCCATAAGTGATTGGGTTTTAACCCTCTAGGGTTAACTCCATAATGAGGAACAGTATGAGTTTCAGGACAATGGGCACTTAGTTTGACAATTTGGCTGCTTCTCTGGTAATTTTAAATTGCTGGCGAAGGCTGTTGCTATTCTGGTGATGTATAGCATGAGATTGTTGTGCTAATTGTTCTTGAGAGTAAAAAATTTGCTGTGTAGCTAGATCTGCCTGATTATTTCCTTCTGAAAGAGGGCCTGGAAGGCCAGTATGAGCCCGTAAGTGGCCAAAAAAACAGGGTAAAGTACACTGCGGAAGAGCGTGTTGTATTTCCCTAGAAAGGCTCTGTACCTGTGGATTAGTAGTTTCTATGAAAGGTACAGTCTCTATTACCTCCATAGCTCGTACAACATAGTGGCTAACTGTGTAGAGATTAAAAGCTTGTGTAGGCAAATGCTCAATAACAGCTAAAACAGCCTGGAGTTCTACAACTTGAGCAGAGGTGTATCTAGTGTTAAAGACAGTGACTTGACCCTGAATTGTAAATACTGCTCTTCCACTGGAAGAGCCATCAGTGAAAACCAAGACAGCGGAAGCAATTGGAGCATCCCTCACTGCTTTGGGAAATATAAAGGCATGGCTGCTAGCAAATTGTAATCATTTTTCCTTTGGATAATGATTATCTAGGACATCTGAATATCGTGCTAAAGCGATGGCCCAATTGTCGCTGTTTTGCAAGAGCCAATCTAACTGTTGCTTGGTATATGGGAGGCAGATAGTGGGTGGTTCTTTTCCGATAATTCTTCGAGCTTCTACCCTAATCATTTGTACTAAAGTAGCAACCTGATCAAAATACGGTGTAAGGATTCTGGCAGGAGATACTGGAAGATGGAGCCACAGTAAGGGTCCTTCTTGCCACAGCACCGCTGTAGGGGTGTGTCGAGTGGCTAAAATATACGCGGACCATGTTGAAGAGGAATCAAAGTAGGTAACCTGCTGCTGACTGATAGCCTCCTCGACCAGGGCCAAGGCTTGACGAGCCTCCTTGGTGAGCTCTCTTGGAGAGGTAGGCTTTGCATCTCCTTTTAGAATGTCAAATGAAGGTTTTAACTGACCAGTTGTAATCTTTAAATATGGTCTTAGCCAATTTATATCCCCTAGAAGCTTCTGGAAATCATTCAAAGTTTTTAAGTGATCTTTTCGGAGTTTCACTTTCTGAGGAGTTATATTGTGTGGATGTAGTAGATACCCTAGATATGAATAAGGGGGCTTTCTCTGCACCTTTTCAGGTGCAATGACTAATCCCATCTTGTTAAGTCCTAATTGTAGCTGGGCGTATGCAGCTAAGAGTAGACCTTCTTGTTCATGTGCCATTAATATATCACCCATGTAATGAATTATATATACCTGAGGGAAACGTTTTCTAGCCTGGCTGAGAGCTTGTGCTACAAATTTTCGACACAAAGTGGGGCTATTAGCCATACCTTGAGGTAGGACTAGCCAGTGATATCTTTTCATAGGCTCTTGAAAGTTGGTGGAAGGGACACTGAATGCAAACCTTTTGCAATCTTGAGGTGCCAGAGGGATAGTATAAAAACAATCTTTTAGATCTAAAATAATTTTAAATGTATTAGCTGGAATTGCCGAGGGCGAAGGCAAACCTGGCTGTAAAGCACCCATTAATTCCATAGTTTCATTTACTTTCCTCAGATCCTGTAAAAGCCTCCACGTTCCTGACTTCTTCTTGATAACAAAAATAGGAGAGTTCCAAGGCCAGTTGGATGGAGCTATGTGGCCTTTATCCAGCTGCTCCTGCACCAGCTGCTCTGCGGCCTTAATTTTTTCAGTTATTAGGGGCCATTGATCAACCCACACAAGGACATCCGATTTCCAAGTAATCGGGTCTGCATGGACTGCAGGAGTGTCAATGACCCCTTCTAGATATACCCTAGTCCTGCTCTAGTAGGTCTTACTTATGGTATAATAGGCTCAGCTCTTCCTTGATTCTGTCTTCCCAGCCCTGTGTGGGCAGTAGCCCTTGATCAAACATCTGCTGAGTCACAGCTGCACTAGGGCTATAGATGTATACTCCCATGTCCTGCATGACATCCCTTCCCCATAGGTTCACAGGCAATCCTGGAATGATATATGGTTGAAAAGTTCTTTCATGATCCTCATCGTCTTTCCATTGTAGGCAATTACTGCTCTGCTCTGGGGCATTGGCCTGACCTATTCCTTGTAGTTGAGTCATAGCCGACTGTTTTGGCCAAGAGGGTGGCCAGTGATGGTCTGCAATAACAGAGACATCAGCTCCTGTGTCTAATACCCCCTTTAAATTTCTTTCTATCTATGGTAAGTACGAGTTCAGGTCGCTGTGCCTTGATGGCCTGTACCCAATAAATATCCGATGATCCAAATCCTCCCCTCCCTCGGGAGGCACTTGTTGCTGTTCTACCTGCCTTAGTATAGGGAATGAGCAAGAGCTGTGCTATTCTTTGCCCTGACTGTATTACAGAAATTGTTGTAGGGGAATGTGTCCTAATTCTTATTTCTCCTGTGTAGTCCTCATCAATAACTCCAGGGGCCACATGCAATCCCTTCATAGTACTATGCTCCTACCTAAAATTAAACCCATAGTGCCTTTTGGAAGCGGCCCATATACCCCTGTAGGTAAGGCCTGCACTCCCATTTCTGGAGTTAATACTGTGTAGGTGGAGGCACAGAGGTCCAGTCCTGTGCTTCCTGGGGTTGCCCTGTATAATTCCTGAATGGATTTCCCTGCTGCAGGCTGGGTTCGCTCTGCAGCGCCCCGTAACACTGTTGAGGGGCCCGGGGCTGGCCCCTCTTCCCGTTTCTCTGCATCGGGGGTAATGGATTTCCTTGACTGTCCTTTTTGGAATGGCATTCATTTGCCCAATGTTTGCCTCTCTTGCATCTAGGACAGGTCCCAGGCTGTTTGCTCCCATCCTGTTTCTTAGGGCATTGTTTGACTTGGTGACCTAGTTGTCCACATCTATAACAACTACCAGGTGGACCAACTGTTCGCTGACCCTTAGAGTTTCGCTGTTGGAACAAAACTTCTTTGACAGATTTTCCTTGCAAAGCAGCAGCGATAGCGAGTCCCTGGACATAGGAGGGCCCAATATCTGAGCAAAGCCTCACATAATCAGATAAACTACTTTTCTTTCTAAAGGGGCGTATAGCCACCTGACAGGCTGAGTTAGCATTTTATTTTATTTTATTTTTTTTTAAATATATTTTATTGATTTTTGACAGAGAGGAAGGGAGAGAGATAGAGAGTTAGAAACATCGATGAGAGAGAAACATCGGTCAGCTGCCTCCTGCACATCTCCCACTGGGGATGTGCCCGCAACCCAGGTATATGCCCTTGACCGGAATCGAACCCGGGACCCTTCGGTCCGCAGGCCGACGCTCTATCCACTGAGCCAAACCGGTTTCGGCATGAGTTAGCATTTTCATAGGCAAGCTGTTTTACCAGTAACATGCCTGACTCTCCATCTCCTATAAGTCTTCCCGCTGCTTGTAACAGCCTGGACACAAAGTCCTGAAAAGGCTCATCAGGCCCTTGACGGATTTTGGATAAGTCCTCTGTCTGTCTACCACTAGACAGTAACTTTCTCCAGGCTTTAAGTGCTGCAGCATTTGTCTGGGCATAGACTCCCGGAGCAAAATGAATCTGCTGGTCAGTATCTCTGTAAATCCCTTCTCCTGCAAGCATAGAACCGGCCATTTTTAATTCCTTAAGCTGCTTAAAAGGGAGAGGTTGATGGACTCTTTGCACTTGCCCTTGGGCATCTAATTGCTCAATTACTGGATATCGCTGAAAGCCTCCTGTATCCTCACCTCGATCAACAGCCTTCTGCAAGGAAAGCTGAAGCGGAGAGGCTTCTGGCACCCAAGGAGGGTCTCTGTTAGGTTGAGACGGAATTCTCAGTGGGCGTTTTTCCTGGTTATTTTGAACCATAGCTATGACAGGGGTTGCAGGGGGTGGAGGATCTAATCCAGCTATTATAGCTGGAGTTGCTGGAGGGACAGGGGTTAACGACCGCCTCCTTACAACCATCTGCTCTACTTTGGAAGTCAATGCAGCTATAGCCTCTTGCAATTTTCTCATTTCTTTTTCAAATCTTTGTTCATGCTCCTTGTCAGATCTTCCTGAGCCGCTGGCCATGGACATGACAAGCCATTCATCATCCTCATGATAATGAGCGGCAGCTTCTTCTAAAGCCTCCTCCTGATCCTCCTTTGAAGGCTCAAAAGAGTCAGTATAGGGGTGTTTTTCCTTTTTAAAAGCCAAAAGTTTCTCCTCTCCTGGTTTTAAACTATAGGGATTTTCAGGAGGTGGAGGTAGCGGAGGCAAGTCCACCTCTTTTTCGGGCAGGGAAAGAGGAGGGGCTGGTGGTACAGCCACAGTCTCCTCCAATGTTAGCTTCTCTAGACTCGGGCAAGAGGGACTTTTCCCTTTTATCTCTGGTCCCCATCGACTGCTTTCATGGTGGGGGTCAATACAATCCCTGATCAAATTCTATAAAGAAAATGTATCAAAAGGAATCTTTTTTGGTCCATGTACAGAATAATAATCCTGTAACCTCTCACCTACCTTTGCCCACGTCTCTAGACTCACAGTCCCTTCCTCTGGAAACCATGGACAAACTTCTTCTACAGATTCTAAAAAGCGCTCAAGCTGTTTCTGGCCAACCCTTGTTCCTCTAGCGTGAAGCATATTTTTTAGCACTTGCATAAACAACACGCGGCTATTGCCTTGCCCCATGATTATTCTCTCCCGACTCTACCTTCTCACTGCCCCTACTTACTTTGAATAGACGCGTCCCCTGCTTCGGCAGTGTCCTTCACCTGGTCCCGTTTCCAGTCCCTGTTCGGGCGCCACCTACCGGAGCCCGCCGGCACTACAGCTGAACAGTACCTGAAAGGGGGGTGAGGATTAAGAAAAGAGACAGACACCAAGATGGGATCGGAAGGACTGACAGTTCAAGACTGCAGCCCCGAGTTTATTTCACACAGTCTTTTTTTTTTATACACTCACTGGTTACATATGCATTTAGCAGAACTTAAGCAACTTTCGATATCATCAGCGCAAGCCTCTCGTCTAACTGTCTCGGCCAGCTTCCCTTTTTTCAGATCCTTCGTCTCAGCGGTGGCTGAGACTGACTTTCTTGTTCTGAGCTCAGCTAGACTACTTCCTTATACTCACATGCTATACTGCTGCAGCATAATTTCCTGCTTATGTGGCATTTAGCAAGCTAAATAAGTAACTTGAACTTTAGAGGGATAGAGCGTGAGACAGCCCACCTTGTGAGAGACTGTCTTCTCGGGACCTTGTCAAGCCGAGACCGCTCCCCACAGCGGGGGGCAGTATTCAGTTTACTACACTGTGGGTCTGAAGTTCAGGAGTGGGTGGGCTGGCTGGTTAGGGGGTCTTCCCCAAGGTTGCAGCCAAGAGTTTGGCAGGGACTACAGTCTGCTAGGCTTTAATGGGGCTGGAGGATGTATCTGCTCCAAAGGCCATTCATGCACATGGTGGGCAAGTTGTCAAGAGGTCTTACTTTCTCTTCATGGGGAGCTCTCCACACAGCTGTTTGGTGTACTTACAACATGGCAGCTGGCTTTTCCCGGAGCAAGAGATCCAAGAGTCCAAGTTGGAAGTTGCAATGCCTTTTTTGACCTTTGCCTTGGAGGTCACATGGTCCTTATTAAGGACCATGCAGAGGCTTGAATATAGATGTCAAGGATCATTGGGCCACCTAGGAGACTGGTTATCCCAAATGGTTATTCTCACTCATTTTTAAAAAAATACATTTTATTGATTTTTCATAGAGAGGAAGGGAGAGGGATAGAGAGTTAGAAATATCGATGAGGGAGAAACATCGATCAGTTGCCTCCTGAAACTCCCTACTGGGGATGTGCCCACAACCAAGGTACATGCCCTTGACCGGAATCGAACCTGGGACCCGTCAGTCTCAGGCTGACGCTCTATCCACTGAGCCAAACCAATTGGGGCCTCACTCATTTTTTGATGTGTGGTATCCTTAAGAATTTCTCCAGATTGTGGAGATTTTTGCACAGCAATCTCTGGTTTTAGAAAAAGTCTATAAAAGCATCCTATAGAATAAAAGACTAATATGCAAAATGACCGAACGGCAGAACTACCAGTTGCTATGATGCGCACTGACCACCAAAGGGCAGACGCAGGAGCTCCCCGCTGGTGGTCACTGTGCTCCCACAGGGGGAGCACCACTCAGCCATATAAGCCCTGAGCTGGGCTCACAGCTGGCAAGCTCAGTGGCAGTGGTAGGAGCCTCTCCTGCCTCCGGGGCAGTGGTAAGGATGTCCGACTGCTGGCTTAGGTCCGCTCCCCACAGGTCTAAGATGTCCGTTGGACATCCCCCAAGGGCTCCTGGACTGTGAGAGGGCGCAGGCCGGGCTGAGGGACCCCCCACCCCCGAGTGCATGAATTTCGGGCACCAGACCTCTAGTGTCCTTATAAAAAGGGTACATTTGGCCCAGCTGGTGTGGCTCAGTAGATTGAGCATCACCCCATGGATCAAGAACCAGTTCAACTCCAGTCAGGACACATGCCCAGGTTGCGGGCTCCACACCTAGTAGGGAGCATGGGCCCATGCACTTGCCTCACACTGTTGTCCCCAGTATGTCCTGTCCTGTTCTCAGCCCCATGTTGACCAGTACCAGGTGTGGGGTGATTCCCAACTTGGGTTTCACAATGTTCCAGGGAGGGTGGTTACGAATAGGAGGTGGCCTTGGATCAGAGAGAGTGTCGCTCTGACGACAAGAGCCAGATCCAGTAAAACCTAAACACAGATGAAGCGTGCTGCTCACTACCTTCAAACCTCTCCACACCACATTGTTTCCCTCTTTGGGTCACACGTTGCCCCCAGCAGGCTGCAGTCTCTCCCCCCATATCACCTATCCCCAAAATCTGCTCAAAGTACACTTTTCCACAGAGGGACAAATGATCTGTGCCTCATAACATTACCCTTCCCCACCATGGAAACTTCCCGGGACCTGCTGTTTTACGGTTAAGACAGTGCCTGGCATGTAGTAAGTGCTCAAGAAACACATGTTGAATAGAGGAATAAACTTCTTCGTCTTTTAAAGTTATTGCTATTATTTTGGATTATTAGCAGTACTTACTTATAGTAGAACTATTTGAAAATAGAGAAAAGTGTAGAGAAGAAACAAAAATCACCCATAAACCTACCATCCCTTATTCCAAATAATGTTAATGCTTTATTGTTTTCCAGTAATGTTGACATCCAATCCTATATACTTGCTATTGTGAAAGTGCTTTAAAATAGTATAAGGTGGGCCCTAGCCGGTTTGGCTTAGTGAATAGAGCGTCAGCCTGCAGACTGAGGGTCCCAAGTTTGATTACAGTCAAAGGTACGGACCTTGGTTGCAGGCTCCTCCCCTGCCTGGGGCCCTGGTTGAGTGTGAGCAGGAGGCAACCAATTGATGTTTCTCTCATATTGATATTTCTCTCTGTCTTGCCCTCTCTCTTCCACTCTCTCTAAAAATCAGTGGAAAAACATCTTCAGCTGAGGGTTAAAAAAAATAGTATAAGGTGGTTGTTATGCCCAGATTTCAATATCCCCAATAGACCACACCAGGGAGCCAGCCGTGTTCGATGCAAAAGCAAAGAGTCTTTATTCGAACTAGTTCGGCTCCCTGACCACACTCACCGATGCAGTGGCAAGCCAAGTGGCAGAGAGAGCTAGCCCGTTGGGAAGAGGAGTTTTATAGGGGGGTGGAGTAAGGGGAGGAGAGGTGACTGTGGGCCCTGCCGATTGGCCAGGTACAAGTTGGGTCTTGTTACACAGGATGTGGTCATATCTATGGCACGCACCTCCCTTGATTGTCATTGGTTAGTTTAAAGAAATCCTGGGTGTGGCTAGCAGAGGCTTGGGCTTCTGGGAAGACCGAGCACATGGCCCAAAAATGGAGGATCTAGGGTAAGATGGAGGGCGCAGTCCTCGCCCTTTCAGTGGTATTAAAGATAATAATTTATAATTTCCTAAAAATGGTCTCTTGGTCCCAAATATTCTCTCCTGCATCCATTCCTGTGCCCAGGGGCCATCTTCTTTTGTTTACAATCTTGACAGAGGGGATAGGATTATCTTAGGATATGATGACACTTGCAAGAACTAATTAATTTTTAAAAGTAAGCCCATGCTTTGGAGAGGGAGGCTGTAGGGAGCTGGAGGGTAATGGGTAGTGTCACAAAATCAAATAAACAACCACAACATCTTGTATGTCGCAACTCCAAAAAGGTTGGGAATGATCGTTTCCCAACAGCAATGGTCCTGTGACTCTGTATGTGAAGGACAACCCTTCTAACAAGCCAGCCCCAGGGACCCTGCACCTTCTGTGCTGGGCCTCTTCAGACTATAGTTCTCTCAAAAGCTCTCTCTTTTGAGTTGATGGCTTGTTTAAAACCCAAAATCTAACTTAAAACTTTGTTTTAGGTCTTCTCATAGCAGTGCTATTGTGAGAACAGTAGGACTAGGAGAGAAACTTGGGTATTTGTAGGAACTCCCTTGTTTTGCAAATGAAGAAACGGGCCCAGTTTGCTCAGGATCAGCCACACATCCTCAACAGACTAAGACTGGAACCCAAATTCCATGACCTCTTTTTATTTTGTCACACCAGTACTGCTGTTTGCTCCTTGTTAGGGCTTGAGTTATGCCGCCAGGTGAGGATGTGGAGAAACAGGAATCTCATTCATCAATGGTGGTGAAAGGAGTTTTAGCAGAAAAATAGGCAGGTTTAGGGAGATTTAGTAAAAAAGAGTGTCCACGGGGGAGGACTGCGTAGGTGAGGGCTGGGAGCTGCCAAAAGGCAGACATTCACAGAGGGAAAAGGAAGGTGCCACAGGATAAGGGGAGAGGAAGACATCTGTCTACAGAAGAAAAGGAAAAGCCGCAGGGTATGGGGAGAAAAAGGAAACAATCTTTCACAGAGGATAGAGAAATGCGGACAAATGGGAGACAGAGGAAAACAGATTTTCACAGGAGAGAGAGAATTCTACCACTGAAGGGGAGAGAGAGAGTGCAGGCGCACCAGGTGGGTTTTGGGCTTTGAAGCTGATATAGTGACCAATAAGAAGGGAGCATCAAGAGATGAAAGAACTGCAGCCTTTATAAACCTTAGCAAAAAAGAGCGTGGTGGGTTACCCCCTTGAGACCTCCACCCTACTTGCGAGTCTGTATTTGCTGCCAATACATTTCCACTCTTTTCGTCTACCACCTTTTGTCGGTGGCTTCATTCTTTGAATCCACCTGGACAAGAACCTGGGAAAGGAAATCACCCTTGCATCCTGCTCAGGAAAATGACCTGACTCAGTGGGAATGCAAAATGATATGACTGCTTTGGAAGACAGTTTGGCAGTTTCTTCCAAGGTCAACATCATCTTACCATCGGATCCAGCAATAGCGCTCTGAGATATTTACCCAAAGAAGTTGAAAACTTATGTCCTCATCAGAACCTACTTGATGTTTATTCATCATTGCCAAAACTTGGAAGCAAACAAGATGTCCTTCAGTAGGTGAACAAATAAACTCAAGCTAAAGAAATAGCTTAAGCATTATCAGAAGTCCCCAAGCTTCCTGAATCTTCCATTCTCAGCTATCATGTTACCAAAATGCACATTACACATACACCAACAATCCAATAACTTAAAGTAAGTTTTAAATATTTTGGATTTTTTTTTTGCCCTGACTGGTTAGCTCCGTTGGTTAGAGCATCATCCCAATACACCAAGGTTTTGGGTTTGATCCCCGGTCAGGGCACATAGAAGAAGCAACCAATGAATGCGCAAATAAATGTAACAACAAATTGATCTCTCTCTCTCTCTCTCTCTCTCTCTCTCAAATAAAAAAATTAAAATTAAAAAATATTTCAGAATTTTTGTTGCTGTTTCCTTTTTCAGTCTGTGGTTTTGCTATGGCAAAAGAAATTTAAGAAATTTGAGGGTTACTGTACCACTTACTAAGTACCTGGTCAAAAGCACTCATGATAAAAAAACACACAAAAAAACACTCATGATAACGATAAAAGTGACTGGCAAATCCTTGAGAAGTTTCTTTCTGGTTATATATTTGTGATTAAGGTAGATCTGGGAGCCAGTCTGTCTGGTTTTGTGTAGGAAATGGGCCTCTATGATCCATCTCTAGCATGGTCTGCTTTTCATGGAATTGGTTGCTGAATTTCCCCAGGGCAAACAGAATGTTGGGAGGAGGGAAGAGGATGTAGGAACAAAGAACTGTGGATGTGGGCTAGCATCATGGTAGAAACCCCTGAGGCGACTGCCTCAGCTATACAGGGGGAGGTGGAGGCAACTAGAAAAGGCCTCAGCCCATGTTTATTTTATTTTATTGTAGTTTTGCACATTACTTTATTTATTTATGTATTTATTTTTATGATTCTTTATTGTTGAAAGTATTACATATGTCTCCTTCCCTCCCGCCATTGACCTCCTCCATCCTGTCCTCCCACCCCCCACCTCACTGCTCCCATGTCTGTATCTATGGGCCATGCATATATGCATACAAGGTCCTTGGTTGATTACCTCCCACCCACCCACCCTCCCCCACTTCCCTCCGAGACTCTACACTCTGTTCCGAGCTTCCATGTCTCTGGATCCCCTCCATTCATTAGTTTATTTTGTTACTTAGATTCCACATATGAGTGAGATCATATGATACTTGTCTTTCTCTAACTGACTTATTTCACTTAGCATGATGCTGTCTCAAAGAGTAAGAGATTCTTCTTTTTTATTGCTGCAGAGTATTCCATGGTATAAATGTACCACAGCTTTTTTATCCACTTATCTACTGATAGGCACTTGGGCTGTTTCCAGATCTTAGCTACTGTAAATTGTGCTTCTATGAACATAGGGGTGCATACATTCTTTCTGATTGGTGTTTCAGGTTTCTTAGGATATATTTCTAGAAGTGGGATCACTGGGTCAACAGGCAGTTCCATATTTAATTTTTTGAGGAAACTCCATACTGTTTTCCATAATGGCTGCACCAGTCTGCATTCCCACCAGCAGTGTACTAGGGTTCCCTTTTCTCCACATCCTTGCCAGCACTTGTCATTTGTTGATTTGTTGATGGTAGCCATTCTGACAGGTGTGAGGTGATACTTCATTGTTGTTTTAATTTGCATCTCTCTGATGATCAGTGACTTTGAGAATTTTTTCATATGTCTCTTGGCCATCTGTATGTCCTTTTTGGAGAAGTGTCTATTTAGGTCCTTTGCCCACCATTTTTTTTAAATGGCCCAATGGGAGACAGCAAAACCTAGGAGACGTTTGAGGAAACAGGTGACTCCCTAGTACTCAGCCTGTGAGGAACCGGAAGAGGAACTGAATAAATAAGCTGTGTTTGTTGCCGCAGGTGTGCCTGAACAACCAGACAAACACCCGCTCTCAAGAACATGTTATAAGTCTCGTTTTCGCCATACTTCTATCTCTGAGTGTGTTATTTGAATTTGAACAGGTGAGCATTTCTCACAGTTTGGACCCCAGATCCATCACCTGGTAGACTTGTGAACTTGAGCAAAATATTTAACCTTTCTGGACCCACGTTTCCTTCAATGAAGTGAAGTTTCCCTACATTGCAAATGAGTGTAATAGAACTGACCTCATAGGGTGGTTATAAGAATTGAATGACTAAAGGTATGTAAAATATCTAGAACTAGGACTGATGTATAGTAAGTTCTATGTAAGTGTTAGCTGTCATTTTTAGTTTCTCTTGTATCACTTTACCCTCCCATATTTTGCCAGGAGGGAAAATATAAGCTTGAAAAAAACCTATTTTTATTTAAAAGAGGGGAAAGTCTTTTTTTTTAAAATATATTTTATTGATTTTTTGCAGAGAGGAAGGGTGAGGGATAGAGAGTTAGAAACATCGATGAGAGAGAAACATCAATCAGCTGCCTCCTGTACATTTCCTACTGGGGATGTGCCTGCAACCAAGGTACATGCCCTTGACCGGAATTGAACCTGGGACCTTTCAGTCTGCAGGCTGACGCTCTATCCATTGAGCCAAACCGGTTAGGGATAGAGGGGAAAGTTTTGATCGAATGACTTAAAGATCCACGCAGAAGGGCAGTTGGAAGAGGACCTCCACTGCTGTGCTGGAATCTTCTCCCCACTCTGCCTACATCAGACCCAGTCGAGAACTGGCGCTCAGTGCTAAAAACATCAGAGTACACGTGCTTGCCCAAGCTGTCGCTTGAGCTGGGGTGTATTTTTGGTCTGATTTATTTGGCACTTGTAAATCACCTTTGTTTTATGAGTTTTAAAAAAACTGAGATGTGTCAAGGTGTCATATTTTAACCTTCCCTTGGAAATAAGCACCCACCTCTGGATTGCATTGGGTTGTTTATGTATGCCCTTGTGCGTGGAACTAGCACTGTGTAAAGTCAGTTAAACAAACATGGCCCCTGCCCTCAGAAATGCACAAATATGTTGGTCTTCCGGGAAGATAATGCAGGGAACCCAAAACCAGTGTAAGAATTCAGCTCCTGTGCAGGTCGCTGTAAAGACAGCACACCTTGCAATTAGAAGATACACAAGTGTTTGCTGAACCTGAGAGTGAGATTTTGTTTAAATGAACCTGTATGTCCAGTGTAATGGAGCACGTGGGGTATCGATGTAAGAAATGTTTCTATGAACAAGAAGAAGAAAAAAGAAAATAAAAGACACAGATATACATACACTTTCCCAGAGTTCATACTTTGGTAAAACACAAGCCAGGAATACATTGGTCAAATATTTACAAGACACAAAAGCATTGTAGCTAATCATTTTAATGTTAGGGCTCACTGACATCTAAGTGTGAACTTAGTGATAGTTGAGAAATCAATAGAGTCGTACAAATTAATAAGTTTTTTAAAATATATATTTTTTGGTTTCAGAGAGGAAGAGAGAGAGAGAAACATCAATGATGAGAGAGACTCATCGATCAAGCCGCCAACCCAGGCATGTGCCCTTGACTGGAATCGAACCTGAGACTCTTTAGTCCGCAAGCCGACACTCTATCTACTGAGCCAATCTGGGCTTGGGCTAAAATTCGTAAGTTTTATGAGCAAACGTATTGGTTACTTTGCTAGATTGATCATATATATTAAATCTCTTGGGGAAAAACTGATATAAGTACCTGTGTATATAGTTATAACTATTATTTGCTGTTTTTTGTTTGTTTGTTTTAAAGAAGAGACAGGGTTCCCGGGAGACCCTAGAACAGCTGGCATTCACTGGCCTTGTAGTGACTGATTATTGGGCTGATGTCAGGCAATCTTCCGTCACCATCTCCACATGCCTGGTGCCCTTTCCAACGTATGCAGGGAACTTGGCAGGCCCAATCTCCAGCCACTCTTTTTGGGTTCTTCCCTCTCTCTCTGTATCTGCGGATGGTCCTTAGTTATTTCCCACTCCCATTTACCAGGATTCAGCTCTGCCTTGGCCTCTTGATTCTCATTTGGGGTGGGAAGGTGGGGGTGCGGGGGTTGGAGAATAGATCCATTCTGTGGCATACGCAATCGGGTGCAACACTGAAGTCATTGCGGCCGACATTTCTCAATGTTTGCTCTAGCAGAGATAGGGAGCCAAGGCTGATCTCTTGTTCCAGGGGACTGACAACCATGTTGTCAACAGAAGGCCATGAATCTACTCAGCCTCAGGTCTGGAGGGCAGGAGGCTTGCAGGGCAGTTCAGTCCAGTCTTCCTTTGCTCATTCACTTGGCAAATTGACTCCTTCAAGTTTAAGCTCGAGGGTCGACAAAGTTCCCTCTCCTCCTCTGGGCTTAGCCGGCACCGCCTACAGATCTGCACGGTGGCAATCATTGGCTTACCAGCCTGTCCCTTATCTGTCTATCCCAGGCATCTGCCACGGTGCTTGTCATGTCAAGGACACTCAATAAGTGTCAATAGAACAGAAGCCAACCAGAGCAGGTTGGCTCTGCCTTCTCTCTGCCACTTGAGATAATGTAGGGCAGAAAACAAAATGGCCCAGTTAACCAGGGGGTCCCTTTGGTCACAAAAGATTTTCGTAGCTTTATTAACTACCCCTTAAGTCTCATCAACATAAGGTAGGATGTTTTAGGGGTTATGAGATAGCCTGATGGATAAGAGTGCAGGTGCCTTGGTCTGAGTTTTGACTCTGCCATTTAGTAGCTGTGTGATCTTGGGCAAGTTCCTTAACCTTTCTGTGCCCTCTAATTCGGTTCTGTCCCATGCTCCTTGCGAATGTACCCCACGCACAAAGACTCATTGTAATAGCAAAACCACTCCAAACCAGTGTTCTGATAGCGATATGTTTTCACAAAGGACATTCCTTCCTAAAATGAGCAACAGACCGCCCCTGGGCGAAATCCCAGCTGTTTCTGCAGAATTACTTTGGAGGATGAGATATTTGATTGAGATTCAGTGGTAACCTTCTCAGCACAGATGTCTTTGGTTTGGTTTGATTTTTTGGGGAGGTAACCTGTTATTCTTCCTTTTTAAAAATTAAGATACAATGTCCAAACAGTAAAATGCACTCTTTTGGTGTACAATTCTTCAGTCTTTTGTCATATAACCAGCATCACAATCAAGATATGGAACAATTCCTTCGTCCTCCCAAATTCCCACATGGAGCCATTCCCTCCTTCCAGCCCCAGCCCTGGGAAACCACTGATCTGTTTTCTATCCTTGTAATGCTGCCTTTTCCAGAACAAGAGTGAGAGCCTTTAAAATAAATTAATAAATTAATAGCTTCCTAATTTCTCCTATAAAACCTGTAAGGTCCTATAGCCGTAACCACTGAAATTATTGCTCCCTCAAACCGTCTCTCCGCAGGACTCTCAGATGAGGGCCAAGGGAATGGCTGGATTTGCAGGTCCTTGGGTGAGAGGAGGCAGAGTGTGTGTAAAGCCCCTGAAGGGTGGGCTCCCCACCAGAGCCCTAGTCTGTACAGACTCAACCAGAAGAACAGCTGCTTCCACCTTATCTGCGTGTCTGTTTGTCCTTCTGGTCTGCACCCAAAAGCAGAGTTGAGTGACCCTGCTGCCCCACGGCCAGCAGCACATTGCTTTGTGGGATTTGTTTTAGTTTTGAGTGGGGGTCAGTTCTGATGCAGATGTGCGCTCCCACCCCTTTCTGTCCGAAGGCATTCGTAGGTGGCGATCTGGGCTGGGAAACAAATTGCCCCATGTTAAGCCAGGAGCCCTACTCAGTCCTCTCAGTAGCAAGACTGGAGCGCTCTCTCTCTTACTCCGTCCCGGCAACCTCTGCTCTGCTCTGCTCGCAGCAGCCCGCTCACCTGGCTCTGCCTGGAACATGCCAGGTGTAGTCCTGCCTCAAGGCCTTTGACCTTGCTGTTCCCTCTGCCTAGAATGCTTGTTGCCCCCGGGCCCATCCGCAGGACTCATTCTCTCTCCTCATTCCCATCTCCCATTAAATGTCAGTATGTGGTGGTTGGAGGGCGCAGCATTCCGATGATCCTACACTTCTAATCCCACGTCCTGCTTTATGTTTCTTTACGACATTGATGGCTCCTACCATATGTTTCTCTGTTCATTGCTTTTCTACCCCCAAAAGGAACATCGGTTCCAGGAAGGTGGGGGCTTGGTTTGATTCCCTCATTACTGTATCTCCAGCACTCGGAGCAGAGCCTGGCTCATAAACACTTGTTCAATGAGTGTATTCATGGAAGTTGGTTGCAGAACTCTTGCTGTGGAAGAGCTTTAAGTGATCAGTAGGCACTATGCCCCGCCTCTCCAGGGTTGACTTGGCTCAAACCTGAATTCTGTTCTTGTCTCATTTTTTTTTTCATTCTCTCTGCCAGTCCTCCAGCTGAGAGAGGTGTGTATCCCGTGGTCCTCTTCGCAAACACGACAATCCCCCTGTGTTTCATCACTGTTTTGTGCAAGGTCTTGAGAGAACTCAATGTTCCCAGGCTTGGGTAGTTCCCTGTGGTTTGCCCCCATGAATGGTTCTCTCCCATCCACAGATGCCAGCAGTGAACCTGGATAAAGTTTGTGGAGTTACATCATCTCTGGCACCTGTTTCGAGGCAGCATGCTGAAGGGGTGGCCTTGAGGCCTCATTGGGGGATGGCAGCAACAAACCCTTTCACCTTTGGAACATCTGATACTTCTTGGCCGAGAGAATTCTTCAGAACGGCAGAGCCATGGAGATCTACCCAGGACTTTCTACAGCACAGAAGCCAGGCTCAGCACCTGCCTTGTCTGTAAGGAAGACCCCATAAGGCACAGGGCAGGGGGTGCTTAAGTTTGTGCTGTGCTACAAGCAGCTGCTCTTCTGCATGGGAAGTCCTATCTTGTGGCTCAGACATCTCCCTGCAGAGGAAAATGGAGGCCTGAGTAAAAAGCTGAAGGCTCTTTTGGGTCTCATAAGCTCAGGAGCCCTCCAGAAGCTCAGGAAAAGAGAAAGGTTATGTAATTCATGTCATCATTAAAACTATCCCTTTAGTTGGCTGCTCAGAGATCAGACTGGATGCGAAAGGAATCCCTCTCTCTACGTACACTATATCTATATATCCTCCTCTTATTCACAGAACTAGTTAGACCTTCACGAGAGACTGAGCTCCATTTTTCCAAGAAGGACAAGGAAATTACAAAAAAACAATTTGCTCGGCTTGGAAAGTAAAAGACAATGTTTTCTTGAGCATATGAACGATTCACTGTGCAGCAGAATACATCCCTCCTTCTTCTCCTTCTCCTTCTCCTTCTCCTTCTCCTTCTCCTTCTCCTTCTCCTTCTTTTGTGGATGGCTGAAATCTCAGTCCCTCGGTAAGTACAAATGACACTCGTTCTCAGTGAATGTGGGACTGAGATTTCAGCCATCCACAAATGAAGGAACACCGAGTTCCGACCAAAGAAAAATGACTGCGTTAATAGGGCATGATTTCAATGGTTATGCAAAGCACAAAACAAACAAGATGGTGTTATTTGCCAGACTTCATGCCAGCAGTTATTTCAATCAGCAAATAGATGAAAGTTTTATGTCCTTTTTAACCATTAGAGCTCTGATATGAAGTGAATGGCCATTACATGAAAGCTCCACTGGTCCTCCCTTCTAACCAGGAGAAAAACATCAGATGAACCCAAATGGAGGGACCTTCTGCATCGCAACTGCCAAGGTCATGAAAAATAAGGAAAGTCTGAGGAACTGTCATAGGTCAGGGGAAACTGTCTAAGATCAGATTAGTTTCAGGAGACAGAAAAAAAGGATATTAGAAAAACTAGTGAAGTCCAAATAAAGTGTGGAATTTAGTTAATATTAATGGACCAAGGTTTATTTCTTAGTGTGACTAAAAATGTATCATAGTAACATAGACGTGAAAAATAGGGGAAAACTTTGTAATCCTTTTGCAACTTTTCTATAGATCTAAAACTATTCTAAAATAAAAAGTTTAGTTAAAAAATTTAAAGCTCAACCAGGTTCACCTCTCTGTTCTGACAGCCTTTTCTCTACCCAGCTTACAGATATAACTTATTTTTTTATTTATTTTTTTATTTTGATTTTGTAAAAATTACATGTGGGGACAAATTACAAAGCTCTCTCTATGAATTAAGATGGCATTATGAGTGATCAAAGTCCAATCTAGCCTCCTAATCCCTCCTAAATTCCTTACCCCACCCTCTCTAACTATGCAAAGGCTTTGGTTTCCCTCATCTACCACACCTACCATTTCTTTCCCTCTAATTTATGTACTATCCATTGTCAACTGGCAAGCAAGCATTGAACATGGCTCATATAAGGCTCCATGCCAGAGGCTGTGGAGAAGTCCAGGATAAGGGATGCCCCCTTGTACTTTCTCAGGGAACTTACGGTCCACTAGGGGAATTAAAACCTCAGTACCCAACTGATGAATGATCATTCATAATGGTTTAGGACGAGAATGCACAAAGTAACTATTAAAGAAATAAGCAGTAAAAAGCTGGTGAATAGCCCATGCTTAATCCACATAGTTAATTCATTATTTTCTTAAAGTTATCACCAGCTGCCTGTCTCTTCATGTTTTCTATTTATTTATTTTTTCCTATTTATTGAAGAAAGGACTCTACTTTTCAACTCACATAGTCCTCTAAAGAGAGGCAGACTTGTGTAGTGAGATCTGGAACTCCAATTCACCACTCATTACCTGTGTGACTCATGTTCACCTGTAAAGTGGGCAGAGCCCAGGCCCGACTCCTAGAACGGATTTGAGGATTCTGAGTTGATTCAGCTAGCGTGTGTCAAATAGTGCTTGGTATGGGATAATTGTCCAGTGAGTATGCTCTGTTATGCTGCTCTGCATGGGTAAAGGAAGGGTGTAAGAATTAGATCTCTAGACATGAAGAGCCCAGGCAATCATTAAAAAATAAGTTTAGCCTTGGCCAGTGTGGCTCAATTGGTTGGGCGTCATCCTGTGCACCGAAGGGTTGCTGGTTCAATTCCCGGTCAGGGCACATGCTTGGGTTACAGGCTTGATCCCTGGTGGGAAGCGTGCAAGAGGCAGCCGATCAATGTTTCAGCTTCACATTGATGTTTCTTTCTCTCCCTCTAAAACTGAATAAAAAAATAATGTATTTTTTTGAAAAAGTAAGTTCATAAAAATTTTATAGTTGTAGGAAAATGTTCATAATACCATGTAAAATGAGACTCACTGAACATTGTGATACATAAAGCCTATGGAAAAGATACATTTCAAAATGTTAATTGTTGGGAAAATGGTTAACAGTGGTTATCTTTGGGTCGTGGCACTATTTAAAAATTAGTTTTCTATCCAAAAAGCAGAAAGTTTTAATGTAGAAAGGTGGTTGCCAAGAGCTGGGAAGAGGATGGAGGGAGAATGAGTGTTTAACGGATGTAGACTTTCAGTTTTGCAATATGAAAAAGCTCTGGAGATCTGTTGCCCATCAGTGTGAATATACTTAACACTACTTGTTGAACTGTACACTTAAAAATAATTAAATTGATAAATTTAACCCTTTGAGTGCCAACCAATATCCTAGGAACTATGCTAAAATTGCCAAGGCATTTTTGCTGATTTTACAGCAGTTTAGGAAAAAAATTATGATTCGCAAGCAAATGAAATTACATATTCAAAAACTTAAGGGAACATTTACTACATTGACATATTTAGCAATATCATCATCACTAACAAAAGCAGACTTAGAACTGGACGCCATTTCAATGCTTTGATAGCGCTCCCGACACTTTTGGCGAAAGACGGGAGGAGCGTGATTGCGCTCCCTGGCACTCTAGGGGTTAATGTTATGTGTGTTTTTTTTACCACAATTGAAAAATTACTTTTCTATGGCAATCACAATCCTATCTAATAAAGAGGGAATATGCTAATTGACCCTCATGCCATCACAAAGATGGCGGCACCCACAGCCAATAAGGAGGGAATATGCTAATTGACTGCCCTGCACTCAAAGATGGCGGTGCCACAGCCACAAGATGGCCACCAGGGTAGGGCAGTTGTGGGCGATCAGGCCAGCAGGGGAGGGAAGTTGGGGGAGTCCAGACTGGCAGGGCAGGGCAGTTGGGGGCAACCAGGCTGGCAGGGGAGGGCAGTTGGGGGTGACCAGGCCAGCAGGGGAGCAGTTAGGTATCGATCAGGCTGGCAGGGGAGTGGTTAGGGGGCAATCAGGCAGGCAGGCAGGCGAGAGGTTGGGAGCCAGCAGTCCCAGATTGTGAGAGGGATGTCTGACTGCCAGTTTAGGCCTGATCCCTATTGAGGGTCCCAGATTGGAGAGGGTGCGGCTGGGCTGAGGGACACCACACACCCCCCTCCCCCCCAGTGCACAAATTTTGTGTACCGGGCCTCTAGTAGTTTTATATTTAAGAAAAAATCAATGAAAGGTGTTCTTTGATTTTTAAATGAACATCTTAACTATGGCTGGGTGGTGCAGATTGTATGAGTATTTCTACAGTGTACTGGTCTTGGCTGCCAGTGGAGTTCACCTGGTAGCAGTATTTTCCTAAATAGAGTGGGGTGGGGTCCTCTCATTTGTCCCCTACCCTGCTCCACCCCCGCCCCCTCCCCAGCTTTCTACGGAGAGAAAACATGAGCTACAGAAGAGGGGTATTACCAAAACAGTTTGCTTTGCCTGTTTTTCCTTCTGACGTAGGTTCAGTTGTCAGCTACTGAATGAGGGTGGTACCGCAGCCCCGGCCCCCTCAACCCACCTTGGGTCCTGCAGAACCTGCGTCAGCTGCTCTGTTTGCAGACGGCCCTCCACTGTCTTGTGCTGCTGGCTGTTTATTGATCTGTGAACCTGAGCCTGAGCCAGACGAGTTGAGACAGCGGAGGCTGGGCTGATGATCTCAGAGCAGCTGTTTTGTTGCCTTGGGTAGCTTCCTAGGCCCAGGTGTTACCTAAGGAAAACATGTGTTCCCCCTGCAAGACAGGTGAGGGACACATAATCCACAGACCACCAAGAGCTAATAAATACTTGAAAAGTGACCCCCCAACACACACACACTAAAATAAAAATAACAGAAATAACAGCAACCTTTTCTTTCCTGTCAATCAAGGAGCAAAGATTTTTTTTTTTTAAGAAAACCATTTCCAGGGTTTGCAAACAGTGACTAATAGGTAGGAACTGGCCTTTCTGAAAGCGAGCTCACGATGTGTATCAAGAACTGTAGAAACAATTGTTCTAGGAATATCCCATAAAAGTTTCAGGAAGACTCACTCGGGAATTCCGTGTAAGGTAAAGGGGACATTTCAAATGAACAAGGAGAGAGACTTCCATGTCTGACAACACTGAGCTTAGGATGACCTGAAAAACCTGCAATTATAAAAATATTGAGAAGTGTTGGATAAAATATAACAAAATGCTTGAGCTCCAAAGGTAAAAAGAGGCCAAGCAACAAGGACAGAACACCAGTGACAAGGGCGGGCTGACATGGCGGCTGCCCTAGGTTATTTATTTGAACAATCTGAGGCTACCGTTTTAGTGTCCGAATGAGGACAGGACACCAAGCCTTGAGGTGGGGTGTGTGTGTGTGTGTGTGTGTGGGAGGAGGAGGAGTTGAACCTGAGTCTCAGGTGTAGCTGGGGTCCTTGAAAGTCCAAACCTTAAGGGGCAGAAATCAGTCACAATAGCTTCTCCCTTCAAGGAAATCCCACCCTTGTTGTCTTGACTCTTTGCTAAGGCCAATATCAAGAAGGGTCTTCACCTCGGAGAGTCTGCCCACCATGAGAATGCTCGGCTGATTCCCTGTGTCACCCCTGAAGGTAGACATGTTACCCAGAACAGGCAGTCTCAAGTCCAAGAGGTTGCCAAAATAAGACATATTTGTATGTTTTCTCTTCCTACTGGCCTATCTGTGGATCAGTTTGGCAGGTCTATCAGTGTTTGAAATGTGATTCTATCTCCCGGAAACTATCCCATAAATCACATGATTCTTATAACAATTGGGTTCATTATGCTTCATCTGTAATAGAAAAAAGTAGAAGCTGCCCATGTCCAAAAGCCAGGAATGGTTAAACAAACACTATTAAAAGGAGTGAAGTGGATCTCAATGCATGAACAAGGGAAGAATATCCACACTACACATCATTTATTAAGGTGTTTTAAAAAGTGAACAGCATTGTCCAATAAGAACAGAGTGCAAACACATAGTAATTTCAGATTTTCTAGTAAAAATATCTTAAAACATAAAAAAGAAATAGGTGAAAGTAATTTTAATAATATGCTTTATTTCTCCCAATGTACCCAGAATACTAGTTAAGCATATAATCAATAGAACATAATTGATGAGATAGTTTACATTACTTTTATATGTCTTTGAAACCTGGTGAGTATTTTATACCAACAATACATCTCATTTCAGACAAGTCACATCTACAAGCACTAAAGAGCCACTTATGACCAATGGCTGTAATAAGGGACAGTACAGCGAGATATGTGTGTATATTTGTGTGTGTGTGTGTGTGTGTGTGTGTGTGTGTGTGTGTATTCCAGGGCCAGTTATATAGTACTGTACAGACATAGGAAACACTTGGAAAGATACACAAGAAATAGTTATAGGGTCTATCTCTTCAGAGTGGGATTGTGGGGAAAGAAGGTGTTCAGAGTTTAGAAACATCTATATTTGAATTTATTACATGAGGATATATCATACTTTAACTACTAAAAAAAACAAAAAACAAACCTAAAAGTAAAATGTTTATTTTCTTCAATGCAGTAAATCAATGTACAGAAAAATTTATCTTAAGGAAATAATAACTATACAAACCAACATTTTTGTGGCATTACTCACAATGATATAAACTAGACTCCACATCATGTCCAACAATAGGAAAATTATTTAATAAATTGTGATACTTTATGATGGATGTTTTGCATAACATGGGAAAATAAATATTCATGACACAATTTTAAAAATCACAAAACAAAAACTATCCAAATGAATTAGAATAGATATATGTTCAGACAAAAAAAAATGTGTACAAATGTTAATAGTAGCATAATTCATAGTAGCCAAAAAGTATAAACAAAGCAGTGTCCACCAGCTGGTGAGTGGATAAATAAATGCGGTACATCCATGCATAGAATATTAATCAGCTATGAAAAGGAATGGAATATTGATATAAGCACCACATGGATGAGCCTTGAAAACATTTGCTATATGACAGAAGCCAGACACAAAAGGCCACATATGGTATGAATCCATTGATATGCAATGTCAGGAATAGACAAATCCCTAGGGACAGAAAGTGGGTTTGTGGTTGCCAGGGGCTGGGAGGAGGGGAGGGGGAGTGGCTTTTCAATGAAAATGCCTTGGCATTAGATGGCGATGATGGGGACACAACATCCTGAATCGTGAGCTCCACTGACCCTTCTAATTTGAAATGGCTAAAACGATGGATCTTTTGTTATGTGAATTTTATCTCACTTTGAAAAAGATGTCTATAGACTAAGATCCCAACTTTATAAAATAAGACTAATGTGTCAAGAATGGTGGTGGGGTTATAAATGCTTTTTAACTTTTTCTGATTTTCTCCAGCACACATGCACTATATTTTAAATGGAGGGCCATGGAATAAAAGCACTTAGAAAAGAATGGTCTCTCTGGATAAAATCTGTGTGCTTTGGAAACAATGCCGTGTTCTCACTGTATTAGCTACTACACAAAGGGCCGGCCTGTCTCACCTGCGGAGTATGCTCCCACCTATGCAATGTTTAATGGCATTTGCTACAACAAACAAGCCGTAGGTGCCCAGTAGTAGAGTTGACTCCGGACTTTCCTTTTCTGTATCTGTGCATGTTGTAGAGATGGGGTTATCTATTCACCTTTTGAAACAGGGTTGCCCTGATTACGTACCTTAATGTTCAGGGCTCCAGCTTCAGAACTTGGACTCTCTTGGCGCAGGCTGGCTTCCTGCCCTTGGAAGAAATCCTGATGATTTCTGCCACTTCACTGATAAGGTGAGGTGGTAAATGCTTGCTTCACCGGAGTGGAGAAGAGAATGTATTAGATAAGATCTTCAACGCACTAAGAAACGAAAAGGTCCAAAAAAAACAAAAGGTTATTCAACCCCTCTGGAGACTCGAATCACTGAAAAGTAGATGGAGGAGAAGGAACTTACATAATGACTCCTCATCACCCAATAAATCAATAAATAAACAGATAGGATCTGGGGGGAAGGGGTTGGAACGGGGGTGTCACTGAGGTTTCTCTTAACCCTTGAATGGGTGGCATTTTTCATAGGCTCACAGGAATGATGGGATCTTGGCTGTGCTTGCTTAGTGATGTTTTGCTTAAATCTCACCTGATGTCTTATTCTTCCAATAACCCCATAGCAGGCAAATGAATAAGGATAAGGATAACATTGCACAGGTTTTGGTTGCCTGGAAGACCCCGTGCTTTTAAGATATTTGCTGAGTGGGCCTTAAGTCATTTCAGCTGTCCAGTTTGTTTTGACTGGGGTAGAACTTTGTAGACTGACAGGGAAGGGAGTCCCAGATGTAGGAAGCAAACAAACATGTCATGGGACAAGTTGCAGAACATGATCCCATCTGTGTTTTGAAAATCTAAAATCTTTATGTATCTATGTACCCTCTACCTACCTACCTACCTAGCTGCCTACCTACCTACCTACCTAGCTGCCTATCATCTCTCTACCTTGGTGAATGGATAGAAAAGGCCCTATTATTACCACTGCTTACCCCTGAGAGCGAGAATGGAGTGTGGGTTAGCAAAAGGCAAGGAAGGACTCTCACTTTCTACTTTGCCATTTCTGTACTATTATAAAATGCTAATAAGTTGTTTTGTAACAAAAAAAATTAATAAAAATTACCAATTGTAATCACAACTAACACCCCCCCCCCCACACACACACACATACATACAGTCCTCTCCAGCATCTCTCCACATACCTAGAAAGAGTTAACACAGAAAATTCCAGATGTCTGATGAGGACAAATTCCTGATTTGGTCCCTGGGGGTGGGAGGAGGGTTAGAGGTGAGAAGCGCCAAAAAGTGAAAAGGGGAGGAACGCAGAGGATTGGCTCCCCAGCTCTCCACCCAACCAATAGCACAAAAGTTTCCGGTCCAACGCCCACCTGTGGAGGGTATTTCAGGAGACAGGAGTTGCATCGGAGTTCACTGTCACCTGTCAGAGAAGAATTAAGACAGCTTTCTGGTTTGGCTCCCCGGAGGCTGCTTGCAACTCCTTCACTCAGAGGTAAAATTTAAAGCGTCAGCTGTTCTGCTGGTGGGGATGGGGGGGGGAGTGTATGCTTTTTCCTCTGTGGTATATTGACTTCTTTTTCCACAGGGCAGACATGTGTTTATAGGATAGTGCTCGATTTTGACAACACTATTAACATGAAATCCCTAACAACGTGCAATGAGTCTTCCTGGTTCTTGCTTACAGAAGGCAAGATACAGTCTGTTGGTGTGTTAGGGAGTCGTTTTGCTTGGACAGGCACTGCATGGGAAAGAGAAAAATACCTATTCTTTGATTGTTTAATAGTTATTGTGTCAGTCCCCCTGTTTCATTGAGAGCCCGGTTAAACTTTTATGAGGACTAGGATTGCAAACAGCCAATCTCACCGTAGATAAGTAAGTATTCAACAGAATGCTAACATTATAGAATGGGCTCTTGATTTTCCATCTCAGCAAAAGGTCTTAAAACTCCCCTCATTCATAACACAGCTACTCTTCACGAGAGAGCAGCAAAACAAAGAAAAAAGTTTGAAAAGGGATGTCCAATGAAATCACTCCTATGTTTAGGTCCAAATATAGCCGCCTAGGATGGTGCTCTGTGCTTCGTATCTCTGCGACCTCCTTTCCTCTCCCTTCTTCCCCCACAGACCTTGCTAGTGATGGACCCATACGTGATCGAGATGAATGGCAGCAGCGACCGCCCCTCCGTTCTGGATGTGCATGTCAACGTCGGTGGGAGAAGCTCCACGCCAGGAAAAGTGAAAGGCAGGAAGGCCCGGTGGTCTGTGAAACCCTCGGACATGGCCAATAACACTTTCAACCCCATCCGGGCCATCGTGGACAGCATGAAGGTGAAGCCAAACCCGGACAAAACCATGATTTCTCTGTCAATTGGTGAGTTGGGGACACTCGACTGAGGGGTGGTCATTGTTGCCCTCTCCCCCATCCTCGTAGGCTGTTGGGAGAAGACGGGAGAGGAGGGTGAGTCTGAGCACTGGGCGTGGAAGAGTAATATCTTGGTGGCTTTTCTTTTTCCTCCCATGAAAAGGGGACCCTACTGTGTTTGGAAACCTGCCCACGGACCCAGAAGTTACCCAGGCGATGAAAGATGCCCTGGACTCCGGGAAGTATAACGGCTACGCCCCCTCCATTGGTAAGCTTCTCCTGACACTCTAAGTGGCTTCCGAATCTTTGGTGCTCTTCAATAGGAATGCATTTCCAGCAATTCTCCTTGCTTTCCCGCACATGGTTCCTCAGGAGAGGCTAAGATAGATGGCCACCTGGATTTGGGGAAGAGGGTCTAGGATCAGCCATGGGCAAACTACGGCCCGCGGGCCGGATCCGGCCCGTTTGAAATGAATAAAACTTTAAAAAAAAGTAGACCGTACCCTTTTATGTAATGATGTTTACTTTGAATTTATATTAGTTCACACAAACACTCCATCCATGCTTTTGTTCCGGCCCTCTGGTCCAGTTTAAGAACCCATTGTGGCCCTCGAGTCAAAAAGTTTGCCTACCCCTGTCCTATCCTATTATGGCTAATTCTCAAATGAAGGCCTTGAACTTGGCTGCAGCTGCTTGTTTACTGACCCTTCTGGGTCCTAAGTTAATCGGCTTGGCTTTATTTCTCCTCCTCTGTGTATTCAAGGCTTATTTTTTTACTAGAGGCCTGGTGCACAAAATTTGTGCATGAGGGAGTGGGCCTACGCCGTCAGCCAGACACCTTAGTGCTGCCACGGAGGTGGGAGAGGCTGCTGTGGAGGTGGGAGAGGCTCCCGCCACCGCCGCTGCGCTCGCCAGTTGTGAGCCCAGCTTCTGGCTGAGTGGCACTCTCCCTGTGGGGGCGCACTGACCACCAGGGGGCAGCTCCTGCATTGAGCATCTACCCCCTGGTGGTCAGTGCGCATCATAGCGAGCAGTTGAGTGGCCTTAGCATATTATTAGCATATTATGCTTTGATTGGTTGAACAGCTAACTGGATGACCAGACACTTACCATATTAGGCTTTTATTATATAGGATGGTCCTGATCACACTCCTAATGAAGTTGTAATTGTTTCATATTAAAGAGGAATAAATACCACCCACACCACCAACAAAGAATAGACTGTCCTATTGAAGAATAGAGGGTTGTTTCTGACAGAAAGAAATTATTCCTATTTATGTTTAACCCTCTCCATCTATGAAACATGTCTACACTACACATTTTGGTAAAATCATGATTCCTTGGCTTTGTTTCAGTGTTCACATTTTTCTCCTGTGTTTATGTGCACATAGAAATGTATTCTTAAGGCAGAATAAAAGTTAAGTTTCATGTTAAAATAGAATTTTAAAAATACTTCAAAGAGGTTTCAGGGGCATGATTTTTAGGTTGCTTATTTACATTTTATAAAGCTTCATATAACAAAAATAAAGACAAATTAAGACCAAAAATTAGGTTATAAAAAAAGTTTGTAGTGATTTTTATAACCAAAGCTTAGAGAATTGACTCAACCTGAAAAACCAAAAACAAGTTTTGTAAATATTCAAAGGATATGAGCACTCAGGCCAAAGAAAACACAGATAGGAATAGACAGTATATCTTGGGAAATGCTCTTCCTCGTTAGTAATTAAAGAAGTGCTGATATCTGTAACTTCAAGAGATCTTTCTCTACCTTTTAAGTTAACAAACATTGTAAAATATTGCCTCTGGCCCTGCCAATGAAAGACAATCTTTTTGAAGAGCAGTTTGGCAAAACATGGTCATTTGCATGAAACTGTCTATACTTTCAGCTTATAAGCCAACATTTAGAAGTAATGTATGAGACTATGATTTCAAAGGTAAAAATTGTACAAAAAACAGTAATAGGGATATAATATGAAAAACTTAAGATGGACTGAATGCAACACACTCTTTGATTATAACTTTTCAAAAAATATAGTCCCTGGGTGGGACTAGGGAATAATTGAAATCCTGTATTTTATGGAGAATAAACACATAATCATAGTAACCAAGACGGTGCAGAGTGTCCTACAGTTTGGTGAGCTCTTTCTTGTTATTATTTATATATGTGTGCTTATTTCACAAATTTCAAATATAAACTTAATTTCCTTTGTCAACAGCGGCAGAGAGCTAACCTGAGTAGTATGTGCTCTGAGCAGGGGCAAAAGGAAGCCTGCAGCCCTGTGACTCTGGTAGAGCTGTCAGTCCTGGGATGGAAACTTCCAGCTTCCTCCTTCTGTTCCTTTCTTTCAGGTTACCTGTCCAGCCGGGAAGAGGTCGCATCCTATTACCACTGTCCCGAGGCACCCCTGGAAGCTAAGGTGAGCCTGAGACAGGGTTCCAGCTCTGAAGCAACACTGGGCAAACTACACCCTTTTCATTGTTTCTGTTCTGCAAATAAAGGTTTCTAGGGGAACAAATGCCAGGGATGGTTTCCCTTTAACAACTCGAGGACTTCTTATATAATGAGGGCCCTAATCAGTGATTACATTTAATGTTGTCACAGTATGATGATGACACTGCATACAGTTTATATGGTGTCAATCTAAAGGAGGCTCAAATGACTCAGAGATCATTCTATGTTTGAGTCATAAATGCCAAACAGTTAAAACTTTTTATTTTACCAATAGGATCTTTGCATTTTGTTAATCTTCACTTGAGGATATGTTCCCATTGATTTTTAGGAAGAGTGGCAGAAAGAGGGAAAGACAGAGAGAAACATCGATGTGAGAGAAACACATCGATTGGTTGCCTCCTGCATGAGCTCTGACCAGGGCCCGGGCCTGGGAGGAGCCTGCAACCAAGGTACGTGCCCTTGACCGAAATCGAACCTGGGACCCTTTGGTCCGCAGGCTGACTGAACTTCTATCCACTGAGCCAAACCGGCTAGGGCCCAATAGGATCTTTTTAAAGCTTCCCTCATTCACTTTAGGTCCCTCAAATAGGAAGACTGAGCTACCATGACATATTGAATTGATGGCAGTGCCAAGTTTAAATACCACCCTCACCTCTATTGTTTACCCTTCACCTACATTTCAGAGAAGAGCTAGGCTTCAAACCTCTGGTCAAAAGTAAATAAATAACCAGGTGAAAATACCCAAGGTTATAATGGCCACTCATGGAAGTTGGCTGAATCAGAGTTGACCTGTCCTTTTTTTTAAAAAAAATTATTTGTTTACTTCTTTTAAGTGGCCAGCATTTTCAACAATCTTTAGATCAGCGGTTCTCAACCTGTGGGTCGCGTCCCCTTTGGGGGTCGAACGACCCTTTCACAGGGGTCGCCTAAGACCATCGGAAAAACACATATATAATTACATATTGTTTTTGTGATTAATCACTATGCTTTGATTATGTTCAATATGTAACAATGAAAATACATCCTGCATATCAGATATTTACATTACAATTCATAACAGTAGCAAAATGACAGTTATGAAGTAGCAACGAAAATAATTTTATGGTTGGGGGTCACCACAACATGAGGAACTGTATTAAATGGTCGTGGCATTGGGAAGGTTGAGAACCACTGCTTTAGATAGAGACATATATATATGGCTGTTAAATTCTTTCTGGCTTAGTACAATCCCTACTCCTTTACTTAGAATTTGTAAGTCAGTTTATCTTTGTCCCACACACACCCATCTGACAATTTCCTTTCTCCTGTTGCTGGTGGAACTGCTAACAAAATGAATCTTTTATTTTTTTTTTCTTCACAGGATGTCATTCTGACAAGTGGCTGCAGTCAGGCTATTGAACTTTGTTTAGCTGTGTTGGCCAACCCAGGGCAAAACATCCTCGTTCCGAGACCCGGTTTCTCTCTCTACAGGACTTTGGCTGAATCTATGGGGATTGAGGTCAAACTCTACAACTTATTGGTAAATGACTTTTTAATTTTAGACACAAGTGCTCAATTACTACTAATGTTAGCAGGAAAAGATCTGGAAGTGGGTGGTTGAAACCACAGACACATTTTGTTATTTATCTTACACCATTGGTTTAAATGAGTTTTCTCCTTAAATTTCTCAGAATCATCTTTTTAAACATATATAATATTTTTTATTATATATATAATATTTTTTATTGATTTCAGAGAGGAAGGGAGAGGGAGAGAGAGATAGAAACATCAGTGATGAGAGAGAATCATTGATCGGCTGCCTCCTGCACGCTCCACACTGGGGATGGAGCCTGCAACCCAGGCAGGTGCCCTAACCGGGAATCAAACAGTGACCTCCTGTTTCAGAGGTCGATGCTCAACCACTGAGCAACACTGGCCGGGCTCAGAATCATCTTAACCTCACCCTTTCTTCCTCCCCAGCCAGAGAAGTCTTGGGAAATTGACCTGAAACAATTGGAATCTCTGATTGATGAAAAGACAGCTTGTCTCATTGTCAATAATCCATCAAACCCCTGTGGGTCAGTGTTCAGCAGAAGTCATCTTCAGAAGATTCTGGCCGGTGAGTCCAGCAGGGGAGAAGATGAGGATGCAATCCTTTAGTCATTGATCCAAATGAGAAAAGAGTCCGTCACTACATTCCAAGCCTAGGATGGAGGTTGGGGCGCTCCACTAGGGTCTCTAGTGTGCCATTGGAATGGTAGGACTTGCTTAAAAGAAGGAGAAAGAGAGGAAATACTTGACACATCACCACTCCCATCATGTGGAAGAAAGGGTCTGAAATATCTAGTTAATTAAATGGCAAATTTAGGCCTTGTACCCTGCAAGAATGTGTACCCATTTAGTTCTTAGAGAGCAAGACAAAGTACAAAAACATGAAAAGCAAAGTACAAAAGCTCAGGTAAATAATAAATGCACAGGCAATTCACATTAATGATTTCTGCGTGTTTCTTTTATTTTCAGTGGCTGCAAGGCAGTGTGTCCCCATCTTAGCTGATGAGATCTATGGAGACATGGTGAGTCTTGGGCAGGAAATCTCACTGCAATAATCTCCATTCCAAATTATTTCGTTGGACCTTCAGAGGTGGCATCTAAATCATCAGAAGCAACTCCTGATCACTTCAGTACAACCAATCAAGATCCCTGTACTCTTCACAGATACATAGATCTATCTATGACTCCTCAGCCAGTTGTCTGAAATCCAGAAAAGCTATGAAAATCCAAAGATTTCTTGCAATTCATTTGGTGGCAGACCCTGACTTGGCTGATATAAAGATATTTGTAGATTTCTATTTTTCTCACTTATGGATCTGTATGAGCGTAGGGGAAGGGGCAGAGACGTTAATATGCTTGATTAGGGGTGCTATCCCAGAGTGCTCTGGGACTGTTACATAATAGGTGGTGACACGTGCTATATAACCTTTCTAAAATCCAAATAATTCTGCAACATATTTGGGCCCAGGAATTTCACTAAGTGTCTGTGGACCCATATTATACCTCTAAACCTATAGCTCCAAAGGCCATGCCTTCTCTGGAACTGGCTTCAAGGGGCTGTCCATATTTCAGGGCTAGGGCCAGTTTCCTCACTTTAGGCTTCCTTTAATCCAGACCAGACACCAGGTTCAATGTCTTCCCATAGCCCCCTTGGGAGCCCCTTGGGGTCCCAATCATGCTTCAAGGTAGGGATGAGCCCCCAAATCCGAGTGATATAAGGAAAAGGGGAGGAGGCGTGGGATTTGGAGGAGGGTACGCCAGAAGACAACTACAGCAAGCTCTTCTCCACAGGTGTTTTCGGGTTCCAAATTTGAGCCTCTGGCCACCCTCAGCAGCAACGTCCCCATCCTGTCCTGCGGAGGGTTGGCCAAGCGCTGGCTGGTTCCTGGCTGGAGGCTGGGCTGGATCCTCATCCATGACCGCAGGGACATTTTTGGCAATGAGGTGAGAGCTGCGTGGTGTGTCTACTTTGGGATACAGACTTACTTTGGGTGCGCAGTGGGTGGGAGGTAGATTTGTTTTCCCCCCTTTCTTCCTGGCCCTGTCGTTCTGGGTGCCTGGAAAGATGCTAGATAACGGTGGTACTGCTTCCTCTCCAAACTCAGTTTTTCTTTCTGTTCCTGGCTCTGTGAAGAAGTTACAGCTGTCTCCAATTTTTGGACCAGCAAAAGGGGAACAATAGCAGTAATAACCCTAATATTGTTTGCAGGCATACAATGTGCCAGTACTTTATATGCATTATTTTAATTTAAATCTTCCCAACAACCCCATGAGGCCAGTATTAGTATTCTCTCCATTTTACAGAGAGTTGAGAAAAACGAGGCACAGAGAAGTTGTACACTTTTCCTAGAGTCACACAGCAGGGTCGTGGCAGAGCTGGGCTACAAACACAAGTGGTCTGATCTAAGCATGACACTAGGCACCATCACTTCTCCAGAAATATAAGAACTGATAGAAAGAATGGTCAGCACCAGAGTTCCCAAGGCCAGGGTGCCTAAGACCGGCTAAATACCGTGTTTGCTGGGGGTGGGCTTTTAGATCCGAGATGGGCTGGTGAAGCTGAGTCAGCGGATCCTGGGACCCTGCACCATCGTCCAGGGAGCTTTGAAAAGCATCCTGCGTCGCACCCCTCAAGAGTTCTACCACGACACCCTAAGCTTCCTCAAGGTAAGGGCAGCCCCTTTGGCCTTTCACTTTGGGGGGTCAGGGAATGCCACCAGTGGAATTAGGAATAATGGGTCCTCATTATTCCTGGAGCAGCGTTCCATGGTGGTACGTCCAAATCCGGGAGTGGTATCCGTGCAGGTGTCTGTCCACCCATGCATTTCCGGCTTCTGGCCATTCGCTCTGCGCCTGGCCAAAGTTTCATGGGGCAGGTTTTTGCCTCATTGACTCCTTATGCCTTACCTTTGATGTGGACTCTCCTTAAAAATAATGTGTTTTTTTAAAAATATATATTTTATTGATTTTTTTACAGAGAGGAAGGGAGAGAAATAGTTAGAAACATCAATGAGAGAGAAACATCCATCGCCGCCTCCTGCACACCTCCTACTGGGGATGTGCCCGCAACCCAGGTACATGCCCTTGACCGGAATCGAACCTGGGACCTCTCAGTCCGCAGGCCGACGCTCTATCCACTGAGCCAAGCCGGTTTCAGCAAAAATAATGTTTTTTAAACTGATTTCAGAGAGAGGAAGGGAGATGGAGAGAGATAGAAACATCAATGATGAGAATCATTGATCAGCTGCCTCCTGCATGCCCCCGACCGGGGGATCGAGCCTCCAACCCGGGCATGAGCCCTGACCGGGAATCGCACTGTGACCTCCTGGTTCATAGGCAGAGGCTCAACCACTGAGCCACACCGGCTGCTCTGGGTTCTTCTTTTAATGACTTGTTTTTTCTTTTACTTAACTTTTAATCTGCCTTCTCTCGTAGTCCAATGCTGATCTGTGCTATGGGGCGTTGGCTGCCATCCCTGGACTGCGGCCAGTCCGCCCTTCTGGGGCCATGTACCTCATGGTAAGCGTGCGGGGGCAGTCACCTGTGGAAAGCCAGGGTGCAGGGCTCACAAAGAGCGAGGCTCCTGTGTCAGTCCGTTTGGGAATTACTGTGTTCCTAACTGTTCCACTGCCATGACCTAAGCTCAGTGTTAGACAAAACCAAACCCTCTTAAGATGAATTAATTCCTTAATAGACTCACTTTATATATACACATAGAGAAGAATAAGACAGAAGAGACTGTCTACACATGGTCGTTCTCAATTTGGAATGATACTGGTTCCCTAGGAATGTACGGGAATGTACGGGAATCTTGTTTTTAGAATGGCTGGCGGGTGCTGTTGGCATTTTGTGGGCCAGGCCTGCTAAATATCTTGCAATGGGTGGGAACGTTCCATGCAATTCTGAATTGCCTGACCCATGAGGCTAATAGTTTACTTTTTGAGAAATACTGCCATTCTATTTCCAGCTGTCCTTTATCAGCATACAGGAAGGAACCGCTCAGTAAACTAAAATATTAATATAAATACATTCTCTCTTCGTTATGAAAAATCCCATGAGCTCGTAAGGGCTAGAACTTACTCATCAAGCTAGTTATCAGTTGCAGAGTTCCAAGGTATTTTTCAGAGCAGTTCCTACCTTACTTTCTGGCGTAGGGAGTGGGCCCGTTTTCCCTCCTTCTGCTAAGTTTGCCTCTCCCTGTTATTGGTACAGGTTGAAATTGAGATGGAACATTTCCCAGAATTTGAGAATGATGTGGAGTTCACGGAGCGGTTAGTTGCTGAACAATCTGTCCACTGCCTCCCGGCAACGGTGAGTGTTTCTACACCTCCCAGGACATTCTCCGCGGTTTCTAGACTCTCAGGAGCTCTCCCTGAGCTGGTTTTTATCGCCACCTTTCCTCCCCCAACAAAGTGTAGTCTCATTTGATAAGATCCGACCTGATGTGTCTTGTGGCCTCTGTTTAAAATTTGTTTCTCTCCATCATTATCCCATCAGTACTGGGAAGAAAAGGTATGGTGGAACATTCCCGGGGAGGGGAAATCAAGCTTTTAAGATGAATGAACTCAGTGACTGACTTAGTGTCCCAATGATGCCCTGAGTAAATGGCGCTGCTTCTTCTATTGGGGCCCTGGCCTTTTTAGGGTGGTCCAGGACCAGGTTGCATTGCTCTGAGAATAACAGGCTCTTCTTTTTGCAGTGCTTCGAGTACCCGAATTTCTTCCGAGTGGTAATCACCGTCCCTGAAGTGATGATGCTGGAGGCCTGCAGCCGGATCCAGGAGTTCTGTGAGCAGCACTACCACTGTGCTGAAGGGAGCCCCGAGGAGTGTGACAAATAGGCCTGAGCCCATGCTCCTGACTACGTCCCCTCCAGGGAGGGCCGGACTGGGCCCCGCTGCTCCTCAGGGAGTCAGGCGCCCCTGTGGGGAGAGGAGCCTCAAAAACACATCGAGGGTTCAGAATTGCCCCTGCTTTACCCCAGCCATATCCATACGCACACTCTGAATCCCGGATTCTCCTCTCACTCTGCCCTGCTGGAGTGACTAATTCAGTAACTTGCCCCACTTCCATGATAACGTCCTCCTTTTTTTCTGAGAGTAGCAGGTGAGCAAAATTCACCAGCAAGCAGTAGAGACAAGAAAATTCAGAGCTCCAGATGAGAGAAACAAGAGAGAGAGAGAGAACTTGGGCCCCCCAACCATTTCCTCACGCTGTAAGAACATAGTCCCTCTAGTCAGATCTGAAGCCCAGTTCTGCTACTGCCTATCTTAAGGTATTCCTCACTTTATGCGCTAGAGTTATAATGAAAGAAGTTGAGGACATATGTATTTGGTTTGTTATATTCTAAACCCATTAGGAAAATTTGCTAATTCAAAGGATCCTTTACACAAACATTTTTTTGGGGGGTAAAGAATTACTTTTCGATACAAATAAATATCCTGTAATGATTGCCTTTCTAAACTTAGATATGTGTGTATCAAGCTTTCTTAAAATGAAGACACATCGATACTAAAAAATAAAAAAAAAGGGAGGAATCATTGGCTCTTCCAGAAACACTGCTCTGTAAGGGTCACAAATATCCCTACTTGTCATTGTTATAGAATCATTGTTACTTTGCCTGTAATGTTATTGATTTATTAATATATATATTATATTATCTTTTCATATGTTTTCTAAGGAACATTTATATTGACAAGATCCTTTATTTTGGCAAAGGCATAAATTATTGTCTCTTTTTATACAAAAAATAAAATTTACTAAGTATGTTCTCTGGCTTTGTGTTTTTTTTCTCTTCTGTGGAGCATTTCTATCCCCAGGTGCTGCTCATTGCTCAGTCTGATTGATGCCTTACCCATCAGGCTTCATTGATTTCTTTGTAGCTGTACTGACATTTGGAGTTACTTAAGAAACACTATTCCTAAAATATTTTATTTGGGAACTCAACTTCTGGCTTCCTACTTACACACAAGGCAAACTAAGAAGCAACATTATTAACTTCTGGCCTTAGACTTTACACTTTCAACCTTTTGGGTCCCCAATCTCTGGTCCCAATTTCCTACACTTGTCCAGATCCACTAACTCCCTGGGGAACGAAGGCGAACTGGTTCCGTTAACCCAGGGAATGAAGGTGCCCAGGGTCTCCTTTCATTATGAGCTTTTCTTCTGCAATCCCTCTTAGGCACAGTTGCCTAATTTTTTTGCCTCACCATTTCCTTTAGAGGAGGGAGTCTGAAGTTATCTTACAATTGTTGGGGGCAGAAATATATTATAATTCCGCACAGAGGGACATTTTCCTTATCTGAAAGAGGAACTTCGGTATCAACAGCTGGCAGTCACACCCAATTAATTTCCTTTGCAAAAATAAACATCCCATGTCCCCCGTTCAGGGAGCTTACACTACAATTTACCTTTCCATTTTCTTCAGCAAATCAAAAGGAATATGCAATGATTGAGATGATAAAGATTGGTTTCCTGTATGGTGCCACTGCTGATAATTTTCCAAAAAGGCTGGCTCCTCTTTTCCTGTGGCCTCCCCCAACCCACCCCCCCACCCCCGCATCTCTGTTCAGAAATAAACAGGAAGACTTGGTGGGTTACACAAGACATTTCTTCTTCAAACATACATATTCTATCAAGCATTACTCAATTCTACTCAGACTTCTTAAATTTCCGAATTTCCTTGGTGTCTACATTTTTATGGAGTCAAACATTCAAACATTTACAAAACAATCCATGCGCTTTGGACAAACTTAAAACAATACAACCCTCCTCCCCCCTCTCCCCCAACCCCCCCCCCCCCCCCCCACTCTGATCAGTTAGCAGTTGCTGGTTCATTCTTTGAGATTACCCTGTGTATATGCATATGTAAAGGGGGGGGAGTTTTCCTCTTTTACTTCCTTTCTGCAAAGTATCCCTCAACTTTATAATTCAGTTTCCTATTGAAGAAATGACATTTGAGGCGTCCCTCACGTCCGGGATGCTTCTGTAAACATTCTTAAAAACATTGTGTTTTTTAAAAAAATGTGTTGATCTGAGAGAGAGACACGGACTTGTTGCTCTAGTTATGCATTCGTCGTTGGTGGATTCTTCTTTGTGCCCTGACCGGGATCCAACTGCAAACTTGGATGGGGAGGACCAACTGCGCTACCCGGCCAGGGCCGCCCTGGATGTTTCTAGATTAAATAAAAAAATAAAAAAAGGAACCCCGCACCGAGGCTGCCTCCAAACAAGTTAAAAATTCCCCGAGAGACGACTTCCAGCTGCTTGGCGGATAACGGAGAACAGGAGAGGCGGCGGCGCCTGAGCGTCCCGGGGTAAAACAAAAGGATGCGCGGACAAGGCCAGAGACACGGGCTCCGGTCTGCAGCTTCCCCTTTCCCGCTGGGCCGGAGCACCGCCTGCCGGGAAGCTACCCACTGGGGGTGCAACCAAGCAGCCCACTCGGGTGCGCGGCCGCCACCGGCCCCCCACGCGGGGGAAGAGGCGGGAGACCCGCGGCTGCGCAGGCGCGGAGGCGAGCGCGGCGGGCGTTGCGCTGCGCGGGGCGCATGCGTCGTTGCGAGGCTGCGAGGCGCCGCTCGGGGATGCTGGCGCCGCACCGGAGGGGATGGCGAGGGTCAGTTCCTTTAAGCGGGCGCGGACTTTCCTCAGTGATGGCTTTGGGTTTTATTTCCTCCTGGACCCGCGCCCTGTGGAGTGATTCTCATCCTCCTCCGTGTCCTGCTGCTTGGGCCGCGGCCAGCAGGAGGCTTCCGGGAAGTCGACAGGTCATCCCTAGGTAAACCCTTACCCTTGCCCAGCTCTGGGCCCGGCCCAGCAAGGCCGAGGTTTGTGAAACAGAAGCAGAAATTCCGTCCCAGGAGCGGTTGCCGGTTTCCAAAAGTTTGGTCCCTGGAACTTTCCCCCTAAAGAACCGTGGACTTCACGCTCCCTCGTGCCGGGTGAATGTCCGCATCTCGCAGCCAGCGCGTCCCGGCCCCGCCCCGCCCCGCCCCGCCCCGCCCCGCACACCAGCGCATTAGCACGCGTCCGGGGCCATCCTTTAGGCTACAGGTCGAATTATTGCGTCCGTTGGAGGAGAACTGAATTCCCAGTACATCTTACTGGTTTTCAGCCATGTTGGTGTATTTACAAACAAGTTCCAGACGGTATCGTGGCAGCGGCAAATATGGATGCTGTCGTGGGTCAAATTGTTGCACAGCGTCTTCCATGCCATTGAGGGATGTGTGTAGGAGGCGATGCCAAGTCAGCAAAGAAAAGGCTCAGAAGTCGCAAGTGTGTCTTCATTTTTGTTAATGCTCCAAGCAGGGGAAAAGCTGCTTGCTCCTTGAGGCATTTGCTCGTTGATAACTGAAATCCAACGTGTATTATAAAATTCAGAGTGCATTGTGCCCCGTTACAAAAATAAAGCCACTTGGAGTGTTTGCTTTGGCAGCCCACATACTAAAATTGAAACAATGTAGAGACGTTAGCAGTTTGAATGCAACAGCACTTTAAGAGGATTATACATCCTGACTAAGTGGGATTTATTCCTGGGATGCGGGAATAAATATGAAAAATTAATCAATGTGATATACCACAATAACAGAATGAATGACAAAAAGATGACCACCTCTAGGAAAAAAACTTTTTAAAAAATCTGTATGAGATAATGGATATTAACTGAACTTCATGTGGGCATCACTTCATAATATACATGTTCATATACAATATACATAGTCAAGTCAGTAGGCTGTACACCAAGCATGTCAAACTCAAAGGCTAACATGGGCCAATAAAATGAGGCATACGGCCCATGGGCTGCACGTTTGACATGCTTACTGTACACTTTAAACTTACACAGTTTTGTATGTCAAGTATAGCTCAATAAAACTGGAAAAAATTTAAAACATGAAAATGGAAGTTTTATGGGGCAAGAATTTTTTGGTCTGTTTTAGTCTCTTCTATATGCTCAGTAACCAGAACAGCCTCTGGCATATAATAGGTAGTCATATTTGATGAATGAATGAGAAAATACAAAGACTAATGTATTGCCATTACTTTTTATCTTTTAAGTGAACTACAACAAGGAGATACGAAGATTAACTAAAGATAGTACTAACGTAGAAGGAAGATTCAGGGACAGAGGTATTTATTTATTTATTTATTTATTTATTTATTAATTTATGAGAGAGAGAAAGAGAAAGAGAGAGAGAAACATCAGTTTGTTGTTCCACTTATTTATGCATTCATTAGTTGTTTCTTGTATGTGCCCTGACTAGGGATCAGACCCACAACCTTGGCATACCAGATGATGCTATAACCACCTGAGCTCCACGGCCAGGGCAGAGACAAAGATATTTAGAAAATTTATTTTCAAAGAGGTACAAGGAAGTGGTCAACAAGCACTTGAAAAGTTGCTCAACATCATTAGCCATTAGGCAGATGCAAATCAAAATCACAGTGGGGTCATACCCACTACAATGGCTATCATCAACATACACACACACACCCCTCCCCCCAATAGCAAGTATTGGCCAGGATGTGAAGAAATTGGAATACTCCTATATTGCTGATATGGATGTAAATGATTCGGCCACTTTGGAAGACAGTTTGGCAGTTTTTCAGGATGAAACACACAGTTACCATGAACACACAGTTACCATGTGACCCATCACTTCCACTCCTAGAGAAAATAAACCAAGAGAAATGAAAACCTGTGTGCACATAAAACTTTTACAAGACCGTTCATAGCAACATTATTCATAATAATAAAAAAATGGAAATAACCTAAATGTCCATCAGCTGATGAATGGATAAATAAAATGTGATATAGACGTAAAATGGAATATTTTTGGCAGTAAAAAGAAATGAAGTACTCGTGTAGGCTGCAACATGAATGAACCTTGAAAACATTGTGCTAAGTCAGTGGTTCTCAACCTTCTGGCCCTTTAAATACAGTTCCTCATGTTGTGACCCAACCATAAAATTATTTTCATTGCTACTTCATAACTGTAATGTTACTACTGTTATGAATCATAATGTAAATATCTGATATGCAGGATGGTCTTAGGCGACCCCTTGAAAGGGTCCTTCGACCACCAAAGGGGTCGCGACGCACAGGTTGAGAACCGCTGTGCTAAGTGAAAGGAGCCAATCAAAAAGACTAGCTTGTGTGATTCCATTTATATTAAATGTCCAGGATAGGCAAATTCAGAGACAGAAAACAAGATTAGTGGTTGTGTAGAGTTCAGGGTGCGGTGTATGTGGGTTTTGGGATGGACAATGACTGCTTACAGGTATAGGGTTTCTCTTTGGGGTGATGAAAATGTTCTAAAATTGATTGTATTGATGGTTGCACACCTGAGAAAATACTAAAAATCATTGAATGGTACACTTAAATGAGTGAATTGTATGGTATGTATGGTTTCTCTAGACATATACAAGCCAATTGAAATACAAATTTATATTCCTCCTCCAGTACAAAAGATAGCATGCAATCACAGTTTTGTACCTTGCTATTTTTCTTTAAATATATAAATATATATTGAAATTGTGGAGCTTTCCATATGTGCACACAGAAAAATTTTTCTCTTTCCTGCTGCATGGTATTCCATAGTATGGTTATCACCATGACTTTTGCCCACAAATTCTGCCCATCACCGCGGGATTGGTTAATAGCTAAGTTAGTTGCTTAATAAATAAATCATGGTATAATTTGGGGAACGCCAGGAGAGAAGCTCAGGGCCAGAGCAGCTTTCCCATGAAGCAGTGGCAGGCTGCCGGCAGAGGCTTGCCTGGAGGGTGAGTGATAGAGCCTGTCAGGTGGAAAAGCGCGGGAGCGGTCCTCCGACACTGGTGAGGATGGTGCCCCTGCTGGAGGGAACGCAGTGCTTCTGGAAGCAGCCGGAATGACACTAAGGCCCAGGCACTTGTCCTCAGGTTCCTCGCTCAGCCCCTCCCCTTCTCCCTTCCAATATTTCTGCATCAACTCCTGCCTTCTCCTTAAGAACCATTGAATCCCAGAGGTTTCCATTGGCCAACTCCTCCCTTTCTGAGACGTCTTATCGCTGCCTCAGTAACCATAGGGTGATGATTCCCAATGTACATCTCTACTCTAGACTTCTCTTTTGAACTTTAGACTTGCACATCTCTCTGCTCTCTCCCATCTCCATTTGGAGGCCTCAGAAGCACTACTAATTCTTCATTTCCAAGAGCTCACTCATATCTCCCCAAATCTGGCCTTCTCCCAGTGTTACTTCTCTCAAGGAATGGCATCTCTGTCCACCTGCACAGGCTAGAAACCTAAGAGTCATCCTCAGCCTCTCCTTTTTCTGCATTTTCCCATACCCAGTCCTCCCAAGCACACCTCAGATCTGGCCTTTGCATCTCCACTGCTCACTCTAGCCAAGCTCCAGTGGCTACCGCAATCTCCTGACTGGTCTGACAGCATCTTTTCTGCTCAGTTATCCTCTCAACATGTCGGCTGAAATTTGTCTTTTTTTTTTTTAACATGAAATTTTATTTTGTCACCTGCTTACCCCCTTTAATAATGTTCCATCGCTTTAAAGATTGAACAGAATCTCTAGCATAGCCTTCAAGGTCCATGGTCTGGCCCTACCTGCTTTCCTCCATTCTCACTTTGTACACATCCTTTGGGCTTTCCTACGGTGAGGTCATGCTCCCTCCTCTTGCCATCGGCTTTTTGCTCACGCTCTTCCCTCTGTCTGTATCAGCTTCTATTCCTTCTTCGAAGCACAACTCAATGGAAGTCTCCTTGTGTCCCTCCACTTGGGACACTTCCTTTTCATCATTGCTGTTATCATCTTCTGTTACTGTGCATTCCTTTGGGTGGTCCCAGCATCTGATTAGTGTCTGTCTCCTTCACTAGGCTGGAAACAACCTCAGTCCAGCGGCTGCCTGGTTTTGCTTATTATTGTCACCCGACAATTAATTTTGAATAAGTGAATGACTGCTGGTTCCATGACAACCGTGAATGGTGCCTCTTTACCATCTTTAGCCACAACCATTCCCTTGGGCGCACTGTGGACCACAGTCCTATTTCTTCCTGGGGCTGCTGGAGGAAGAAGCATCCGCCAGCCAAAAGCATGTGCTCTGGAGGCAGGGAGATAAGGGCCCGTTTCTGTGCTACCATTTACCAGCTGTGGACCACTGTCTCTCTGAACCTCCGTTTCCCAGTCTCTAAAAGAGAGTCATCACTTACCTCATAAGGTTGTGTGTTTTTTAAGTCACACCCAATACATTTAATTTTTTTTTCTTGAAAACATCTGGCACACTATTCATTTTCAAAGTTTTGAATTGTCCCCACAATGGTTTTTTCCCAGCCTTTTTAAAAAAAATCTAGTTCCAGTCAGAGTTTACCCATTGCATGTAGATCATATCTCTTTAGTCTTCTTTAATGTAAAGCAGTATGCCTGATTTATTTTTTTTATTTATTTATTTTTTTTGCCTTTCATGATAGTGACAGTTTTGAAGAGTTCAGGCTCATTGTCTGGTAAAATTTCCCAAATTCAGCTGCCTCATGATTAGATTCCAGGTAAACATTTTCAGCAATGATGTTGTGTTCTTCCCCATACCTTCCACCAGGAGGCAGACAAAACCAGTTTATCCCATGATTGGTGATACTAAATTCAGTCACTTGGTTAAGGTGCCCTTAATGTCACAGAGCTATGATGGGGGATTAAATGAAGGAATGTACCCAAGGGGTCTGGTCCATAAACCTTACTTCTTGCCTATTTCCCTTCAGCCTTCACTTTCAGGCAAATACACAACATTCCTGACTACACTTTCCCACCACAAGTGCCTCTTGGTGGGACTGGTGGTTATCACTAACCTGAGACTGCTTAAAAAAAAAGTCTTCTAATGAAATTTTTCATAAAAGTAGGGAAAGTATTATAATGAATCTCAATGTATTCATAACTCAGTTCCAAAAACTATCACCATTTTACCAATTTGTTTTCTTCCCTCCACTTTTTATTTTTCTGGTGCATTTTAAAGCAAACCCAAGATAGTATATGAATTCATACATAAATACTTTAATATGGTTCATCATTAACACATAGGGACTTTTTTCCCTTCCTTTCTTTCCTTCCTTCCCATCACCATTAACACCTAATGAAATTGAAGATAATGTCTTACTGTTACCTAAAAACCGAATCATAACGCTTTGACATTGCTTTGGAGTTTTATCTTTTTACGCTGCTTTTCTTTTTCCTAATGCACAGGTCCAGGAAGTCTACAACTGCCTCTTGGGAAAACAGTTCACTTAGGAGTTCTCCTCATTCTGCTGGTCCAGTTTGGCAGGCAAGTGCTAATGGTCGATGCACATTTTTGGAGATAGTAGGCACTGGTTCAGTGTATCCAGAAATGGCTGTGGTGCTTCTCAAACCGTACACAGATCACCTGGGAGTCATATGAAATTGTAAATTCTGATTTCACTGCTCTGGAATGGGGTCTGAAGTTCCGCATTCCCCAGCAAGCTTCTAGGTAAGGCTGATGCTGCTGGTTGGCAGAAAATGTTTTGAATAGCAGTGTTCATGGAAGGTGAAATCTTGATGTTCTGGATGTAGGTGATAAGAAGGAAACAAGTTAAGTAAAGCCTTACATTTTTTGAGTCTTTGATTCTAATCTCTAGCAGTTTCCAAGCCCAGTCATTCCACTCCACATCTGGGAAGGAGAAAAGCAAACTTGAATTAACACGTTGAACGTCCCCCCACACCCCCCCAAAAAAAATTGCTGTATGTTTGTTCCAATTTTTCCTATATAATCAACAATCCTAGTGTCTTGTTTGATGCATGGAAGCATTCCCCAGACTGTCACACAGACTTTCTTCTTATCCTTTTCAGACTGTTTGTTTCTAAAGGCAGGCAGATGTGTAGTTAAAGAGCAGAGACAGACCAGTCTCTGCAGGTGTGGCCTACGAATTTGTAGTTTTAATAAGCACCCAGGTGATGGAGACTAGACTAGGTGAGGGAGAGATTATTTGTGCTCATGAGAAATGGGAAGAATGGTTGGAAAGTTTCAAATAATTTACTCGTGGATTTATCATGTTGGTGTGGGATTTGCATCACGTACTTATTGAACATCTTCTATGGAGACAAACAAGACAGAAATATCCTAGCAGTAGGGGAGACAGAAAACAAACATGCATACAAATAACTAAGACAATTTCAGGCGCTGAAAGATGTTACAAAGAATTGTAAAAGAATTAAAACAGCCCTAGTTGGTGTTTCTCAGTGGTTAGAGCATCGGCCTGTGCACCAAAAAATTGTGGGTTCAGTCCCTGGCCCTATTTGGGGCTCTTATGGAAGGCAACTAATTGATATGTCTCTCTCATATCAATGTTTCTTGCTCTCCCTTCCCTCCCTCCCTTCCACACTGTCTCTGAAAAACAGTGGGGGGAGGGAGAGGAGGATCCTCTGGTGAGGATTAAAAAAAAAAAAAAAAAGAATTAAAACAGACCCTAGTTTTCCACGTTGTACTCTTTACCCTCTTTCCTTTTTCTCTCTCTTCTTCTTTCCTCTTTCTCCCCTTTCTATTTCTTCCTCCCCTGAACCTAAATTAGCACTCAATGACAACAGGGCTGAGAAAAACCGTCCTCAAAATTAGCGTGGGACCAGTGAGTGAACTGAGGTGGAGGCAATTGGGACCCAACATGCTCAGCTTTCTGTGCCCAGGTAATGCTTGTGCCCACAGGTGGAAATGGGGTTTTGGAAGGAAGTCCCAATCCAGTCCCCTGCCTGAGAAAGAGCTGATGTGCTGGCCATCTGCCTCCCCCGCCCTGCCCCCCACCCCCCCAGGTAAAACCATAATCCTAAACTAGAAGCTGAGGAGGGAGGGAGCCATATCTTCTTGGCACCTGCCTGGAGTAAGACTTCTGTCACATCGAGTTAGGAGAGATGGGGTCAGGTGATGGCTCAACTGCCACAAACTCTTACTGTTCTTGTCAAGATTTACTGCCCAGCTGCTGTGGCTTAGTGGTTGAGTGTTGACCCATGGACCAGGAGGTCTAAGTTCCATTCCAGTCAGGGCACGTGCCCTGGTTGCTGGCTTGATCCCCAGTAGGGGGCATGCAAGAGGCAGCTGATCAGTGATTCTCCCTCATCATTGATGTTTCTATCTCCCTTTCCCTTCCTCTCTCTGAAATAAATAAAAATGTATTTTTTTAAATTTACTAAATTTTCTTGAATAAATGTTTCTCTGTTTGCTGCATACTCTTAGGACAATATCCAGAGACTTTAAATGGTTGCTTTCCATAATTTTCTCTAGTTAAATGATCTTTCAGCAGGAAGTGTCAGACAGCACTGCTATTGTAGGAGTGTGGGCACCTTAGAGCAGTGGTTCTCAACCTGTGGGTCGCGACCCCTTTGGGGGTCGAATGACCCTTTCACAGGGGTCGCCTAAGACCAAGGGAAAACACATACAAAATTACATATTGTTTTGTGATTAATCACTATGCTTTAATTATGCTCAGTTTGTAACAAGGAAAATACATCCTGCGTATCAGATATTTACATTATGATTTATAACAGTAGCAAAATTACAGTTATGAAGTAGCAATGAAAATAATTTTATGGTTGGGGGTCACCACAACATGAGGAACTGTATTAAAGGGTCTTGGCATTAGGAAGGTTGAGAACCACTGCCTTAGAGGTTTTCATTTCCCCCATAACTTTAGTATGAAAATTTTTAAATAGCAAAACTGAAAGGTTTTCACAACCAATACCTATATTCTCCTTACCAATATTCTACCATTAACATTTTAGTATAGTTATTTTATTATATCTCTATCCATCTATCATTCACTCTGATGTATTTTTGATGCATTGCAGAGTAAGTTTTAGACATCAGTAACTCCTAAATTTCTAAAATATGTGTCATTAATTAGAATTCAATATTTTCAATTGCAATTAGCATTCAATATTATATCAGTTTCAGGTGTATAGTATAGTGGTTCGACATTTCTATAACTTATGAAGTAGAATTCAGTATTTGCATTTTTTATTTTGAGGTAAAATTTACATACAATGAAATATATAAATCTTAAGTATAACCATTAAGTTCTGACAAATTCATGCACCTAGACAAACCAAACTATCAGGATATGAAACATTTCCATCACCTAACAAAGTTCCCTCGTTTCTCTTCCTCAGTCTATTACCACCTCTTCCCTGTGATGATTTTCCCTCTCCAGGTTAGTCTTTCCTGTTCTGGAACTGTATATAAAAGAAATCATGCAGTATAAACTCTTTCCTGTTAAACTTTTACTTACCCTAATGCTTTTGAGAGGCATCCATGTTGGAGGAATCAGTTCATTCCTTTTATTGCTGAATGGTATTACATGGTAGGAATTTACCAATTTGTTTATCCAGTCTCCAGTTGACAGTCACCTGGGCTATTTACTGGAGGACTGTAGGCAGAGGGTTGACCTCTAATTACCCTTTAGATGGGTCACTGTGGTTAGTTAGTTAGTGGAAAGTGAGCTATAAGGACAGGGCAAGAAGAGACAATAGAGCAATCAGGAGGCTCTGTCAGTAGTTCCAGTGATAGTTGAGGTTGGCTTGGGTGCACATTGTGACATTGGAGATGGTGAGAGGCGGTCTGATTCAGGGTGTACTTTGGAAGTCAAACTGATAGGAATTGCTGATGAATAAGATGTGGAAAGTGAAAGAAAAGAAAGAATCAAAGATGACTCTCTTCCCTCAAGCCATTCCTTTAACCATACTTTGCCAACATGATGGTGGAGAGGCAAGCCGGAAACTCTCTGCTTGGAAATTTGGCTAAAAACCAATTGGAAGGCAATCAGTAAGCAAATATTTGCCAAATGCTCCCAGGTGGCACTTAATTAGTTCATATGCTGTACCCTGTGAACACATGCAGCTCTTCAGAAATCCAGCATAATTTGCAGTGTTTCTTGCCATGGTAATATCACTGTTAGAAATATAAGTCAACTTAATTTTTGAATCCCTACTTTATTCCCCCTTGCCACCTGCCACCCCACTCAGCCCAGCACTTCTGAGCTGTTGGCTTTAAGATTCAACTTCCCTTCTTCTAAACAGGAAACTTTTAAATGTCACTTCTTTCTTATTTTAATCTTTAAACATGTCACTGTGTTTCTCATAATAGAAGATTCTGTGGTTGACCTTTTGTCTAAGTGTTACATAACGAATGAGACCTTTACAAATAATACAAATGAGATCAAGTTAAACTCATTAAACAAGTGTTTATTGAGTGCCTACTATGTGCTAGTAATCGTGCTCGGCATTGGTTATACCAGAGTGAATAAGACAGTGTCTGCCCTCAAAGAGCTCAAAGAATATGTATAATGGAGGGGTTTATTATAGCGTGATCATTTTTATGATAGTAGAAAGCCTGTACAATGGCACTCAAGAGAGGCTTAAGGATAAAACCAGAAGAGGAAAAAAACCTCCCAGAGGAGGTGTTTTCATTGAGAACTGAGAGGTCAGAAAAAAACAAGCCAGAGAAATTGGAGTGGGACAGAATAGGGTATTCCAGATGGGAGAAGCATGACCTAGGATCCAGATGTGTACATGGTTGGGTTCAGGTGAAATGAAAGTTAGCAAATGACCACTGAGTGAATGAGCAATATGAAATTTAATTTTTACTGTTAGTTAGAGCTGTTTGAAAAGAGGGCAGAATCCAGAGTGGAGTGGTTGAGGAGGAAGTAGAAGGTGAGGAAACAAAGCTAATGAATAGAGACAACTCTTCAGAGCAGTTGGGCTGCAAAGGTGGAGAGAGGCTAGTAAGTAGTTGGATAAGGATATGGGGGTGACGGAGAGGTGGGTTTTTTTCCCCCCAAGAAGAAAGAGAATTGAGTAAGTTAAAATGCGAGAGGAGTCCTTTGGAGAGAAGTTGAGTTCAGAAGAGAGGGAGTGAATAATAAAAATGTGTAGTTCTTGAAAAGGTGAGAGGGGATGTAATCTAAAGCTGGGGAAACTGGCCTTAAACAGGAGATAAAACAACATCAATATTGTAGCACAAAACAGGAGGGAAGACAGAATGGTAAGGGAGGTTTAGATGCTTGCACTGAAGAGCTGAGAAGTCCATGTCTCATGGCTTTTCTTCTCTCTGGGAAGGACGGCAAGGTATGTGGTCAGAAGATGGTTGGGGAAGGTTCTTGTGGAGAGGGGAAGGCTTTGCAGATAACTGTTGAAGTGATCATAAACTGATGTAGGTGATCATAAACTCCTTGTAAAGTAAGCTGCCTTCGTGTGATTTTCTCCATTCGACGTTTGCCCGCTTGGGCTTGGGAGAAAGCTAGGAGAAATCAATGTTGGGGCCTTTGGGGTTATGATTGCTGGACACAATTCAGCATTTCTCAAACCGGTCTTTTTCAAAACATTCTCCTAACAGATGTAACTAGGTATATTGATAAAAAAAAAAAAGTTGTTAGTCCAAGAAGTTCGGGAGCACTGCTTTATACTCTATTCTTAATCTGCACATGAACATATTTGAAGTTCTGAAGGTCTTAACCCAGTTAAATTTAGAATAGCCAACTTTTTCAAGCTTAGTTGCATCCAGAATGCTGTGTGTGTGTGCCTGTGTGTGTCTGTGTGTGCGTGCGTGTGTGTCTCTCTGTGTGTGTCTGTGTGTGTGTCTCTGTGTGTGTGTGTGCCTGTGTGTGTCTGTGTGTGCGTGCGTGTGTGTCTCTGTGTGTATCTGTGTGTGTGTTTGTGTGTGTGTGTGTGTGTGTGTGTGTGTGTGGCATATGTTAAGGTATCATAGTTTGGTTTATGATGGGTTAGATAATCAAGAGTTCCCTCCATTCACCTTATCTTTACAGGAGCCTTTATTCCTTTCATTCAGCACATTTACTTGGTCTGTAGTTAGCCATTTAAATCACATTGATTTGGGATGCAATCAATGAATCCCAAATGTTCTCCTGAAATGTACCTCATTCTTTTTAAAAAAATATATATTTTTATTGATTTCAGAGAGGAAGGGGAAGGGAGAGAGAGACAGACATATCAACGATGAGAGAGAATCATTGATCTGCTGCCTCCTGCACACCCCCTTCTGGGGATCCAGCCCGCAACCCGGGCTTGTGTTATGACCAGCTGTCGAACCATGACCTCCTGGTTCAACACTCTGAGCCACGCCAATCAGCCTGCTCTGTATTTTTATAATGTCTACTCTGCCACTCTCTTTGAGATGACTTGAGTGGGGACCAAAAGAGCCCTGGCTGTGGCATCTCCCCAGTCAGGACACTTGGCTGGTAGTGTGCTATTTGAGTGAGATTGAATGTGATTGAATGAGGATGGAAGAGAAATCTATTTGAATCATCAGCTCTTCATCCTTCATGTATTGTTCTCTGATTAAAGTAGGGTTTCTCAACAACTGCACTATTGACATTGTGGACCAGAGCATTCTTTGTGGGGGAGGGAGCTTTTCTGTGCATGGAGGGAGGTTTAGCAGCATTCCTGGCTCCTCCTCACTAGATGCCAGGAACACTGCTACCCCCAGCCCCAAGTTGTGACAAACAAAAATGTCTCCAGACATTACCAAATGTCCCTTGGGGCAGGGAGGTGGAGGCGGGGGGGAGGGGAGGGGGGAGGAGAAGGGAGGGGGAAGGGATCGCCTCCAGTTAGAACTTCTGCTGAAGAGAAACAGAGAAACTAGAAGATCAGGAAGCTATGGATCTCCTAATCACTATCAGTATGATCAGCAATGCCATAAAGGGCTCGTGATCTACTGTTAAGCATCACCTTAATGAGGATGTTACCAGAAATGATGGAAGACAGTCCTTGAGAGCCAAGACCAGGTGTTAGCATGATATTTACAGCCGACACTTAGGGAGTGCCTGCGTGTGTGCCAGACACTTGCTAAGTGCGCTCTGTACTGCCATTATTGTACCCACCCTACAGCTGAAGGATCTCAGACATGGAGATGTTAAGGGACTTGCCTGAGCTCACCCAGCTGGTAATAAGAGTCAGCTGGGCAGCATAGTTCCAGAGCCCATGTGCTCATGAGCACATAACCCTCCTGTCATACTGTCCTTCCTGTAACATCTGTACTTCTTCATTCTGTACAAATTCAGCATAGCACCGAGCACATGACAGGTTCTCACTAGACCCTTATTGTTTCTGTCCATATTGACATTGGCATTTAATGGGGCACTTTGCTCCAGATGTCTGCTGCACAAGTGTCTGTGCTCAAATATCACTTCCTCAGTAATAACGTGCCTTATCACCGTCTTTATAACATTATTCTCCTTCATCCCTAGCTCCTAATCCTACTCTACTGCTTGTAATACATATGATCATATATTTATTGCTTGTTGTGCCACTCCCCAACTGAAATATAAGCTGCATGAAAGGAGGGGCTTTGCCTGTGCTTTGCTGCTGTATCCATAGCACCTAGGACATACCTTGGCATATAGTAGATGCCCATTTAATGTATGAAATTAATGAAGACACCCTTTAATGGAAATGCTATATTCAAATCTCCTTACTCTGGTTATTTATCATTGCTTTTCCCTCAATACTGCATTTAAAAAGTAACCTTTCTCTCTCTCTCTCTCTCTCTCTCTCTCTCTCTCTCTCTCTCTCTCTCTTTTATAAATTTTTATTGATTTTGGAGAGGAAAGGAGAGGAAGAGAGAGAAAGAAACATCAGTGATAAGAGAGAATCATTGATTGGCTGCCTCCTGCATGCCCACTACTGGGGATTGAGCCCGCAACCCGGGCATGTGCCCTTGACTGGCATCGAATCCGGGACCTTTCAGTCTGCAGGCCGACGCTCTGTCCCAGTGATGGTGAACCTATGACACGCGTGTCAGAGATGACACGCGAACTCATTTTTTTGGTTGATTTTTCTTTGTTAAATGGCATTTAAATATATAAAATAAATATCAAAAATATAAATCTTGGTTTTACTATGGTTGCAAATATCAAAAAAATTGTATATGTGACATGGCACCAGAGTTAAGTTAGGGTTTTTCACAATGCTGACACGCCGAGCTCAAAAGGTTCGCCATCACTGCTCTATCCACTGAACCAAACCGGCCAGGGCAGTAACCTTTCTCTTAATGACCGGGAAAATTTGTGCAGAAGAGTGGCAAAACCCTTGACAGGTTATTGGAAATCCTAAACTAATGTCTATCAGAGATTTATTGTTATCTGGCCTTTGTCAGTCACATATATTCATTTTAAATTTTGCTTTGCTGGTCTGTGAAAGTAATTCAATATAAGTCATGATAATGTACATAGTCTGTAAAATTATTCTATATTTAGCTTGCATTTAAATCACATAGTAAATTATAAACTGTATTTAAAAAGTTTTTAATTCATACCTGAGGATATGTTTATTGACTTTTAGAAAGAGGGAGGGAGGGAGGGAGGGAGGGAGAGAGAGAGAAACATTGATATGAGAAACATTGCCTCCCATATGTGCCCGACTGGGGATTGAACCCATAACCTAGGTATTGACCAGCAATCAAGTCCAAAACCATTTGGTATAGAGGACAGCACTCCAACCAATGGAGCCACCTGACCAGGGCTATAAACTATATTTTGAGAAACATGTTACAGGCAATATAATGGAAGATTTTTGCACAAAAATAATCGGAAGTTGATTCAACCTTCTCATCTCTCTCCATAACTACTATTCATAAGTTGAAAAGAGTAGTTTTAATTAACATTTACTAAAAACTTAGCAATTGTTCTCATTATATGGATAATGAAGCCATCTAGTAGCATAGTTAAATGACAGTCAGTCGAAGCCCTTTTGTTTCAAAATGATCTCTTTCTCACCTTCCAAAAAACTATCTAAAATGTTTTGACTCCTTTCTCTCCCAAAGTGGAGAGCTTAGGGTAGGTGCCCAGTATGGTTTTTGTAAAAACATCAATTGCTGACCTGAAATAAGGCAGTTCAACCCACTTTGTTTGATCTAGACAGGAGAGAGCTCATTCCCCAAACTTGCATACTAGCCCTGAGAAATTTAGATAAAATGCCCTCTCATCTGTGTTTAAACACCTCAGATCCCCTGCAGCTACATAAGCTGAGCAGGCAAATAGGTGCCTTTCTGTTGCTTGGATTTAGGGATGGAACAGATGTCTCCAAATTAGGAAGGATGTTCAGCAGAACACCATCTTCTAGGCTCGTCACAGGTTCTCAAACTCCCCCTATACCACAATTAGTGTGCTGCCACCTTCATCACTGAATTCCAGTGTCAGCCACCTGAGCACATGGACAGGAGACTAAGTGCTCACTAAGTCTTGCTCAACACTGGGTCCGATTTTTAAAGAGGTTATATAGCATGGCTTTATGCTACAGCTACACTGTCTTATGTTTGTGGAAGCAAGAACCTTTGCCTGGGAGATCCTAGGCTCTTGAGGTGTGTCTAGAGTGGCTTGGATTTGGATAATTGAATAAATTCACTCCTTTAAAGCCCCATATAAATTAACTTCAAAGACACAGCTGGCAGAGGTAGCTACTTAAGCATGTTGAAACATAAAGATGAAATGATGTTACCTTTCAAGTTCGGACAAAATGAAATACTTTAAAAGTTAGGACTCAGAGGTCCATGGAGTTCCCAGATAGACTTAGACCTTCTTCCAGTGCCTTCCAACCTGAGGACAGCAGCAATATCAGGAGTAAGTGGTATAGACACTTGGCATGCCATGAAAAGTCACCTGTCTTGGAGCAAGAAGGCCAACAGCGCTGGTGCCAATTGCCAGGCTGGCCATGAAAGAGTCACCTGGTCACTTATTTTATATAATCTCATCCCCTGTCCTGGGAGATTCCAATTCCAGAAAAATGCATTTTTAACTGATGATTCTGATACACAGCTAGATCTGGGCAATGTCGCAAAGACTGAGAGAAACAACTTTTCTTGTTAGGAGAGGTGACCAGGAAGGGCTCAGTATCACCAGTCATACTGGGACTGAGGTCCGTGGCTGAGGGATCAGATTTAAAAAACTCCTTACCCAGACTCTAGAGCAGCGGTTCTCAACCTGTGGGTTGAGACCCCTTTGGGGGTTGAGCGACCCTTTACAGGGGTCACCTAAGACCATCGAAAAACACATATATAATTACATATTGTTTTTGTGATTAATCACTATGCTTTAATTATGTTCAATTTGTAACAATGAAAATACATCCTGCATATCAGATATTTACATTAGGATTCATAACAGTAGCAAAATTATAGTTATGAAATACAACAAAAATAATTTTATGGTTGGGGGTCACTACAACATGAGAAACTGTATTAAAGGGTCGCGGCATTGGGAAGGTTGAGAACCACTGCTCTAGAGTGATGCATAAGGTATCATTACAACTTATGCCTCAGACAAGAAAGAAAGGGCTTGGTTGCTGGTTTTCTACTTTCTACAAATTCTTAAGAGGGCAATGTATCAATTAGTATTGATCAGTTTATACTTACTTTATCATCTGACACTGGACATCTTGGTAACTTTTCTATGTGTGGGTGATCCTATATAATAAAAGGCTAATATGCAAATCGACTGAATAATGGAATGACTGGTTGCTGTGATGCACCCTGACCACCAGGGGGAAGACGCTGAATGCAAGAGCTTCCCCCTGGTGGTCAGTGTGCTCCCATAGGGGAAGTGGTGCTCAGCCAGAGGCCAGGCTCACAGCCGGTGAGCCCAGCAGCAGTGGCAGCAGCCTCTCCCACCTCTGTGGCAGTGCTAAGGACCCCTTGGGGGATGTCCAACAGCCAGCTTAGGCCTGCTCCTGCTAAGCTGGAGATGATTATGCTCTTAGTTTGGGATCCTCTAAGGAGCATTTATTCTTAAGAAAATTAGAAAACATAAAGAGGACATTCCAAACAGAATCTTATTTTGGAATTTTAATGTTAACAGATGGTAGCTTCCAGGTCAAAATCTTCTATGTATTAGGAAAACACTGAGGAGAAATGACGTGGAAATCAGGCCCAGCCACCTCATAAACTTAAGAGCTTGCTCTGTTGTGCAGAGATTTTGTTTTATATTTGTGATAACGGATAATGGATAACTGATGTCCAACCTCATGGGTAAGTGTCCAATCCTGTTCCTCACCCCCTCTTTGAATCCACTGGGAACTCTGAGAGCTCAGAGTTCACATCCCTGTGGAATGGACTGATGGGCTCTTTACTGGAAGACACATTTCCTGTCTCTCCCCTTTCCCATTGGGCAGGATATGGACAGAGAAGTTAATGGATTTACTTCGCTGATACTGTGTGGTACCAAATAGGACCCCAGCCACAAAGTCTCTGAGGTATACACAGATAGGAAGGCTAAGGAGAGATGGCAGTATTCCTTCTCCAGTGGTGGAATGTGCCACACACACATGCACACAGTTACTGAGTCTCTTTTCTAGACCTGAATAGAGCTATAAAGCTTTCTTGGCTTGAGCATGTGTGGGCACAGCTTGTGCTCACGTGTACATACCAGCAGAGAATAAGCAATGTTCAGACATAAGCAGCCTTCAGTTAACGTGGCTGAGGCTGGTGCCAATGGGGACAGAGCCTCCTCAAGGGGTCCAAGTAGACAGAAGACACAGCGACAGGTTTCTCTGCTCTTGCTCAGACCTGACGAGGCGGTAGCCCAGCAAGTTCATGGTATCACCACAGACTTTCTGAAGTCGAGAAACCTTTTCATAAGGCAAGGACTGGCGCCAGGCCTGGGAGATACTGAGGGCATCCCTGGAATCTGTTTTGAAGGAGTGGCTACCCATGCCCTTGCCTCGAGTGATGTTGTGCACCCAGGCCTGGAGGTGTGGCAAGAATTTCAACCCTGTGTATTCATACATTCGGGCAGTCTGGGCCAGGGGGTCCTGGACCATGTCCTCATAGCGCATGAGCAGGTAGCGCTGCTTGAGGGCTTTGGGCAAGGTCTGAGCAGCCTTATAGATCTCCAGCTGGCTTTGACAGATAACCTGCATCACATAGTAGGGTTTGTCATCCTCCTTGAGTTTCTGCTGCTCCTGTCCCATCACAATTTGGCTGTCAATCATGAGTTCACTTGTGGTGTGTTCTCTGGAACGGAACACCGCCCGGGGGTCCCGAACCAGGTGCACGATGTGCAGATTGAGGGAAGGGTCCCTCAGCAGCGGGTAGAGCACCTGCAGGTTGAAGAAGCGCACCTCCTTGAGCACCACGTGGCTGTAGTTGCGGCAGGCCTTCTCCACCATCTCAAAGGGCTGTCTGCTGCATAGGGTCTTGCAGCGAGCCCTCGGTGTGATGGTACCCCGTGGGAAGGCGTTGCAGGCAGGCGGGGAACACAGAGCCCGGCTGGTTTCCCACTGGAACAGGCTGGACTGTATTCGGGGACCAGGTTTCATGTAGGCATCAAAGACGCTCATGTCACACAGAAAGATGGACCGTATCAGATCCCGCACCGCCATATGCAAGTTCCTGGAGGTGCTTTGTGTGAAGGTCATCCAGACGTGCCAGGCAGGCTCCATCAGGTAGAAGACATCCGGGTGCTGTCCGAAAAGCTGCCCCAGAAAAGAAGAGCCAGAGCGCCAGGAAGACAGGACCAGTACATGCATGGGCTTGGGCTCCTCCCTCGTAGACAGGGAGTTGAAGTTGTGGTTGTACAAATGGATGTATAGAATGAAGATGGCCATCTGGGAAGCCAGGAACAACAGCAGTGGCCTCATTTTGGGGGGCAGTACCATCGTGTTGAAGTAGAAGACCTTTAAGGAACAAGCAGAGGGGCTGTGATGGGCTGTTGTTTTGGTGTCTGCCTTCTCTTCCCTCCTCAGCCAAAGCCACCTTCTCCCCAGTCCCTACCAGTGAGCAATGCAGAGAGCTGGAGCCTTCTTGCAACCGTTTGCACAAATCCTCCTCAGAATCAATTCCTGACTCTTACAATTTGTGTGTCAATAAGGTCTATTTATTTTAGGCTCTTTACCTTCTCTCTCCTTGTCTTTCTTGTCCTTTTGTGCTATCAAAAATGTCTAAACTCTGCCATATTTCATCATTCATTGTAGGGGAACAGCTCCACCCTGGCGCCCTGGTGACATGCACGTCTTCACTCAGGCCACTAGGCAAAGCTTAACTGCAGTCTGGCCCAAATTGTGGTTGAAAGCCCTAAGGTTCCTTCGGAAACTAAGGAAGATAAGCTGGCTTATGAAGAACTACCATGAGGCCACCCTCTTTTCTTGAGATTGCCACCTTACCTTTCTTTATCTCAATGAAGCACAGTACTCTCAGTCCACTGAAGGTTATGGCTGCAAGCTACAAAGCTGCTTGGCTTTAGTTTGGAGTAATCTCCTCAGTGTCACGTGGTCCCCCTGATTTGGTGTCACCCTGTGGGACTAGGAACATGGGGAGCTGACCCAGTGCTGACCTCACATTATGTGGAGGTAATAAATTATCTGAAGCTATTTAGGTAGAATTGTCTCTTTACAGCCAACTCTGTAAAGTGTGGTGAGCCAACCTGAGCTGCAGTCATGATACTGTGGCCTGTTAGGGACTGTGCTGCCACTTGGGAGATGCTGGGCCACTTAACCTACTCAGGGCTGCCCAGTATGGTTGGGCATGTTGTGTGCTGGACAACCCTAGGGAATGCTATCTCATCAAGAATTTAAGATATTTATTATTTAAAAAATGTTCTGGTAGGTAACAGTAAACTAATTTTGTCTGACAGAATAAGTATATTAGATTGATTTGCTAGTTGTTAGATCCTATATAATAAAAGGGTAATATGCAAATTGACCAATCAATGGAATGACTGTTCCTATGATACACACTGACCACCAGGGGGCAGATGCTCAATGCAGGAGCTGCCCCCAGGTGGTCAGTGCGCTCCCATAGGGTGAGCACCGCTGAGCCAGAAGCCAGGCTCACCCGTGGTGGCAGGAGCCTCTCCGTCTCCGTGGCCGCACTAAAGATGCCCAACTGACAGCTTAGGCCTGCTTCTGTGGGACATCCCCTGAGGGCTCCCAGAATACGAGAGGGCACAGGCTGGGCCGAGGGATTCCCCCACCCCCGCCCAAGTGCATGAATTTCGTGCACTAGGCCTCTAGTGTTAAATATTTAGAGAAGCGAATTTCACTTTGTGATTCTCTGTAAGGCTCACACAATCCTGAGCTACTCCTGTCACAGTCGGGGCCCGCTTTGTGTGAAAAGACCATGGTTCTCAGCGTCATGTTAGAATACTATTCCAAGGGAGATCTTAACCCTCTTCAGGGGTTAAGATGATTCTGGATCATTTTGAGTGACTTACTAACTATTAAGAGATAAGATAGCCTTGGCTGGTGTGACTCAGTTGGTTGGGTGTCATTCCATGCACCAAAAGGTTGCTGGTTTGATTCCCAGTCAGGGTGCATGCCAGGGATGCAGGCTTGATTCCCGGTGCGGGGTGTGCAGGAGGTAGCCGATAGATGTTCTGCTCTCACATTGATGTTTCTCTTTCTCTCTCCCTCTCCCTTCCTATCTCTCTAAAAAATCAATATTTTAAAAAAGAGCTAAAATAGCTTATTTCACAAAGGATAAAATATTAATAGTAGCAAGGTGCTAATTTGCATATCACTATATAACCCAGAAGTTCTTCCTTCAAGCTTTAATAAAGAAGAGAAAATATATTTCTAGACAGTAACTGGAGTTGATTCAGGGTTGTTACTTTCCTGGTGACAGGTCTTATCACAATTTTAAAAAAAGGTTTTACTAGGTAATAGTCACATGGTTCAAATAGTTTTTAAAAATATCATTAAGTATTGGGGGATCACTTCATGAATTATATAAATGTCAAAGCACTATGCTGAACACCTGAAACAAAAATAAAATCATACTGAATGTCAACTGTAATTGAAAAATTTAAAAAACCCACAATCAAATAAAAAACACACACCAGTATACAAAAAAAGTATCATTATCATGGACATTAAACCCACAGATTCAGAATTTAAAAGGAGGCTTCCTAAGATTCTGCAGCAGAAAGGAAATAAGAGAAGTACTTGCCAGCCCACAGCTTGCCTGTCACTCGGTCTGTCACATACTGCACGGTAGGCAAGGGGAAATCCTGTGACAAGGAGCTGTGTCTGTGGAGGAGGCCTGGTCATAAATTAGCAAACTTCTAGAGCTATTTGTAAACACAGGTAAAGACATACTTTTTATTTTTTTTATTTTTTTTATTTTTATTTTTTAAATATATTTTATTGATTTTTTACAGAGAGGAAGGGAGAGAGATAGAGAGTTAGAAACATCGATGGGAGAGAAACATCGATCAGCCGCCTCCTGCACATCTCCCACTGGGGATATGCCCGCAGCCCAGGTACATGCCCTTGACCGGAATCGAACCTGGGACCCCTCAGTCCGCAGGCCAACGCTCTATCCACTGAGCCAAACCGGTTTCGGTAAGACATACTTTTTAAAGAGGCCACAGTATTGTCCTGGGGGAAAGAACACCTAAAATGTTGATCTGTTTCTGAAGCAGTAACTTCTTCTCTATTTACTAACAGCTAATATTTACCTATTAGCTGGTGTTTTGTCATCACTGTCAGTGAAAAGTCCGCTAACACTGTCCTCCATCTGCCCATTTCTAAACTTGCTCCCAGATAGCAACTGAGTTCATTTATTAAGTCCTTTCAGTTGCTTTTTTTTTTTTGAATACATAAGAAAATTCAAATGTATATGTGTTCTTATTTTTCCTTCTTTATAATGCAAAAAGCAGCAAGTTAATCCACCCTCGCTACACCTCACTTTTTTAGCTTAACAGTATATCTTGGAGAGCTTTCATGGCCATATGTAAAGTGTTTCCTCTTTCCATTTTACCACTAGAATAGAATACTATTGTGTGGATATACCACAATTTATTTAAACAGTTTCCTCATTGATGGACTTTTGGGTTATTTGCCATTTCAAAAGCCTCAATAATGACCTTTATATTCACACATCATTACTCATGTATGTAAGCTAATTTCCCAGCAACAGAATTGCTAAATCAAAGAGTACTGATGTATCTTTGATATCTATTGCTCCTGAAGCCTTCATACTGGTCACAAACCATGCTGTAGGTCCTGAGTTCCAGAGATTCTAGGGAATGGAGCTCAGAGGAAGAATTGGGCAGCCGCAGAGGTGACATTGGGAGTTTATAGTAGAGCGTTCTTGGCCAGTTCATGGGCTTCCCATGGAAGTCCCCTGAACCTTCTGGGAAGTGTGCAATGACCCAAGCCAAGCCTTGTGTGTCGGTGGCACAGAAACCCCTTTCTATCATTCATTACAACAATGCGTTTCCTCCCTGTGTGCCAGAAGGAGCCAGTGAGGATCATCTCTCCTTGGTGGCCAAAAAGTGCTTTGCTATGTGCGAGGGAAATGCCAGTGATTGGTAATCCCTGGCTTGGCCCTTACGGTTAGAACAGGAACAGCGAAGGTGTGCTCCTAGTTCTTTGCAAATTGAGCCCAAATGGAAATGATTAGACACCAGGCCATTATTGATAATGCTCCTACCCCTCAAAGACTCAAGAGGTAACTTTAGCAAGAGATGTTCTCCCAAAGGCCATGTGAGCATGAAGAAAAGTTTGAAGCAATGGAGCAAAAGAGAGGAAAGTGAAGAAGAGAACTTGACCTGTGCACAGTTATCAGGAAACAGATAGAATTTTATAAGCAGGGCCTGTCATCAACTCAGGCAAAAGCTAACCTTTCCTTGGGATTAGACAAGGAAATGTTTCAAGTTACCCCTTTCCTCCCCATAATCCCAGCTTTGAGCCAACTCGGTGTCCTGAGCAGGGCCTTCTGACTCTGTCCCCAGTTGACCTCAGAAGTTAGTCGTTCTTGCTTCTCAGGAATTCCCATGGAAACCCTTTGACTTCTTTCTCTGTTTGTTTGTTTTTCCCATGGGCACTCTCCCTGGCCAGAAAGAAAGTATGCTTTTGTCAAGTGAGTTCCATCTTTTATCTCTGGTGGGATTGAGGCACATCCTGGATCTAGGCAACATGACGGGCGGACCAGAACTGCTAGGGAATGCTTTAAGGTGCATCTTGGGCAAAGCTCATATCTGCAGAGACTATAATAAGTGGTAGAGATGGACATTCTTTTTTCTTTAACCCGGGGATATGTTTTTTTATAGATTTGAGAGAGAGAGGAAGGGGGACAGAGAGAAACATCGATGTGAGAGAGAAACATTGGTCAGTTGCCTCCAGTACGCACCCTGACCAGGATCAACCCACAACCTGGGTATGTGCCCTGATCAGGAGGTGAACCCTCAGCCTTTTGGTGTACTGACGACGCTCCAACCCACTGAGCCACCTGGCCAGGCGAGAAGGACATTCTTGAGACCCTGGGAGAAGCGAGGTGATGTGGCTCCGGAAGAAAAGGGAACCGGCAATCTCTTCTAACCTAGCCACTACCTTTCCCCGATTGTTCTGCACTCATCTCCTCTGTAGTCCTTGGCATCGATAAGCATTTTTAGGAAGTCTGTGACCTGCCTCCATCTCAGAGCCCCTGCTCCACCTTCCCAAGTGTTCTTTTCTGCCTGTTCAATTGCATGCTTGAATCCCGCCCTCCCTGTTGTCCGAATCCTAAATCTGCTCATCTCTAGCCTGGCTTTGCCAGTAAGTACTAGTAGCCTCTCTCTTCTGTTCCTCAGCTCTCCACATCAGCCACTGCTGCCCCAAACTACCTTTTAAACGTGCAAACTGGTCACTCTCCTCCTTAAAATTCTTCAACAACTTTTGGGAGGAAGCAGAGTTTACCACACCAAATTATGCCTTTTTGGAATCTTAATTATTTTAAGTTGTTTTTTTTTTTTTTTTTTTTTAAGAAACAGAGACTCAGAAAGAACTTTTAGCCTTTGCCCTAAATGAATAAAATCATTCAGCCAGAAGACCTGCTTCAGGCCGGGGGCCTCTTACTGACAGATAGCTGTAGTTTGCTATAAACTAAGTATGATCAAAGTCCTCTCTGTGTCCCATTGTTAAAGATGTCCCAGCAAACACTTCTGTACTAAATGTTTGCTTTTACGTCTTTTTTTTTTATAGTGCTGTACGTATTTATTTAAGAAAAAAGACACACCCAATGTGTATAATTGGACCTGTGCAGTTCAATTCCATTTTAAGGGTCAACTGTATTTGTCTTTTTTCAACTGGCTTATTTGCTTAGCATAATGTTCTCAAGGTTCATACATGTTGTCAGGGTTTCATTCCTTTTATTTAGTTTTATTTTTTAAAATATATTTTTTATTGTCGATAGTATTACAGATATCTCTCATTCCCCCCCTTTCTCACCTTCCTCCCAGCCCCTACCCACCCTCACCCTCCCACCCCCAGGTCTTCACTAACCTATTGCCCATGTCCATGGGCTATGCATGTAAGTATGTAAGTTCTTTAGTTTATCTCTTCTGGTCCCCCCAACCCCACATAGAGGTATGTCTGTCTGTTCCATACCTCCGTGCTTTGGGTCTTATTTTGTTGGTCAATTCATTCTGCTCATTAGAGTGCACAACTAAGTGAGATCATGTGGTATTTGTCTTTCTTAGACTGGCTTATTTCATTTAGCATAATATTTTCCAGGTCCATCCATGCTGTCCCAAAGGGTAAGAGAGCCCTCTTTTTTATAGCTGCATAGCATTCCATTAGTGTAAATGTCCCACAGCTTTTTTATCCATTCATCTACTGATGGGCACTTGGGCTATTTCCAAATCTTAGCTATTGTAAATAACGCTGCTATGAACATAGTGGTGCATATATTCTTTCTGATTGGTGTTTCTGATTTTTTGAGATATATTCCCAGAAGTGGGATCACTGGGTCAAATGGAAGTTCCATTTTTTATTTTTTGAGGAAACTCCATACTGTTTTTCATAGTGGCTGCATCAGTCTGCATTCCCACCAGCAGTGTACTAGTGCTCCCTTTTTTGCACATCCTGGCCAGCACTTGTTGTTTGTTTTTCCATCTTTATGTGAATTACCTTCCTTTTGAAGTCCTAACCACAACCCCTCCAGCTCCCTTCTCCTTAGCTCAAGATGGCGTATAAGCCTTAACTGCCCGATCTGTCTTTGGGCTGGTACTCTTTTGGAACCCCCTATGAAAATGTGGTCATTTTCTCCTGTTAATCTCCCTCATGTTAATTTGATTATTAGTTCAGCCAGAATTTAAAAGTGTAGAAGGAAAAATTATTTTTCCTCCCCCACACTTTCTAACCCATACAGTATTACGTCAAAATCCCCAAGTCTTGTACGCAGGGTCCTTCATGATCTGATCTTTGGTTACCTGTCACTCCCCTCCTTTTGGTGCCATAGGCTCCAGACTTTACTTTCAGCTCTTCCCAACTTGCCCTGTTGTTTAGAAGCCCCGAGACATTTGCAAGACTACTTCTCCCTCAAGATTGCCCACATAGCTGCTTTCTCCCTGAAAGTTATCTCCCTTCCTCTAAGATTTAGTTCCCCAAACTTTCCATTAGCATCCACCTCTCACTCTATAGTAAACAGCTGTAGAGGAATGTCTCCCCCCTGGTGGTTGTAACCTAAGGGTAAAGTTTATGTCTCACGTTATTTACAGATACATAACACTTACAAGTGATTAGGGCTCAATAAATACTTGTTGAATAAACAAATAGTTGACTGTGGGAAGAAGCAGTTCCTACAAAGCAGATAACTGAACAAGATGCATCAGAGACAGAAACTTGTCCTTTTCTAAAATGTACACGAATGTCTCTTTAGTACCAGTTACTAAAATTTAGGTGAGTCCATTGAGTATAGAGCACAGAACCAATAATGTCTTAATTGCATGAAGCAAGATACTAATACATACATCAGAGGCATAGCTTCAATCCAATATGGCACAGTTAACCTCACTCCAAAAACATAGTTACTACACTGAGCATGTATTAATTAAAACTAGGGGGAAATGAACATTATAAGAAACATTTATTAATAAGAAATAAAAGCCCCCTTGCAGAGCAACAGAGTACTCAGATCACTTCCCTTGCCATAACCAGCTCTGTTAGTAAAAGAAGAAAAAACCCTCAGCATGTCCCATCATCACTGCCCCCCCCCCTAAAAAAATAATTTAATAACATGTTGCCTCAGTATGGGCAAGTGTTATCATCCTGGCACACAAAGGACACCCCATCATTGAAGAGTCATGAGAACTTTAGGATCTTGACATAGGGGTGGCGCCTGTCAGGCACAGGGAACATGAGGGACCAGATTGGCGACCCCATTGGGCAGCCTGATTACAGAGGGCGGAGTTATAGATGTCCCCCAAGTTGGTACCATGGAGCCTTTTAGAAACAAAATAAATCTGAGAGAAAAACAGACAGACATCAATTTTTGAGTCCTGTATCCAGCCCCTGACACATTCCTAACTTAGATTCTCCAGTGAGATTATGCCTCTACAACCAGGAATTATAGATGGCAGAAGATAGGTGCACAAAGAGAGAAGAGAGAGAACAAATAGAGCAGAGCTGGGCTGAGGAAACCAACACCCACACATATAGCTGTAGGCCTGGGAAACCTGTGGGGATAAGCACCCAGCACAGGAGGAGCACAGGGTGTCCATATGGTAACAGACTATAACTAGACTGAAAGGACCAGGAAGACGGGAACTGGGTCCTGGCCAATTGCTATGTCTCTAGTGCCAACAACAGTGCCTGGGACACAGAAGGTGCTCAAGAAACATCTGTTGAATGAATGAATGAACGAACATTTGTAAAGCATTTTTTACTGCTTAAAGTGCCCTCATTTGACCTGGTTAGTAAGGAAGACGGAGGCCAGATATTTTTATTTTGCACATATAAAATATTTCAGTTCTAGTTAGAAGTTCCAGACTTGTCCAAGGCTGTACAAGATAGAGATCTCTTCTACCTTGGCTGATGTGCTGGTCTCATAACTTAGTCTTATTTTCCATGCTAATGGCGCTCCACAACTTTGAAAGTTCTTTTAGCCACAGACATAACACTAATCCAGTGAGATATACTAGTATAGACACACCATTTTATTGCACTTTGCTTTAATGCACGTCACAAATACTGTGTTTTTTTATTGTTTTTCTTAATCCTCACCCAAGAATATTTTTTCCTCATCAATTTTTAGAGAGAGTGAAACGGAGGGAGGGAGGAGAGAGAGAGAGAGAGAGAGAGAGAGAGAGAGAGAGAGAGAGAGAGAGAGAGAGAGGAAGAGAAGAGAAGAGAAGAGAAAGAGAGGGAGTGGGGAGAAAGAGATATGTCTATGTGAGACACATGGATTGTTTGTGTCCCTTCCCCCACCGCCCCACCACTGTACATTCCTCGACTCTGGGATCTGAGCCAGGATCCAACCTGCAATCTAGGTATGTGCTCTTGACTTGGAATCAAACCTACGATAAGTGCATGGACCAATGTCTAACCTCTTATCAACACCAGCCAGGGACAGATGCTGCATTTTTTAAAAATCTAAGGCAAGACCTCCACCAGTAAAAAGATTACAGCTTGCTTTATTATGAGACTCTTGATTGCTGTGATCTGGAACAGAGCCCAAAATGTCTCTGAGGTATGACTGTATGGGACTGTGGTGGTCCACGTCCCCAATTTTTTACAATAAATAAACTGAACTTTGATGGATTGATTCAGTGGTGAAAATGCCCTGCCAGAGCCAGAACCCAGGTCTGTTAGGTTCCAGATCCCAGAATGTTCAATTATCACACTACCCTTCACCGAAGGTAGGGGAAACCTGCAGCTCCCTGCACCTCTGGTCTGCCACTCCCCAGCACCTGCACAGCGAAGCGCAGGAGGTACAGAGACTTGACCTCCGAAGCAGGATCTGAACAAGTTAGATGCTTCAGGGGACTGGCTACAAAATACACATCAAAACAGCCCTGCCGGCATCCTAGGCTCTTTCAGACCCTCTCAGGGATGGAGCCATGTGGATGGAGGAGCTACTGGCAGGAGCTTGCGTTTTGTCTGGGTGATTCTCCAGGTGAGTCTTTGTCAGCCGCCCTCCCTTTACGTTATCACTGAACTCCCAGTTTAGCTGTCCCGGTGACCTGATACCCACTCCCGTGGCCCTGGGATCAGGGCCCTGCTTTGGAGGTGTATACAGAAAAAACTGTCCTTACCTTGTTACTGGCTTAAGCTTCCCACTGCTTTAGAGGCTCGCTGCTAGCCAAGCCCCGCAGCTTTTCTCCTCTGACTCACTCTCTTCTCCGCTTCCTCCTCCTCCTCCTCCTTCTCCTCCTCCTCCTCCTCCTTGCATTTTGCATACCCAGCCCATCTCAAAGGAAATTCCACTGCCCTCTCCTTCTGCCAAAGAAATGACCCACCTTCCAAGGCAGGGTGGAGAAAGCCTTCACTCCCAGGGAGTCTTGTGAGGCTCGAGGGGTGGGGAGACTGAGGTGGGCTGGCTATGGTCCTGGAATGTTCACTCCTGTAAGCAGCTGAAAGGTTAACGCCCTTAGGGCAGAGTGAAAACCAGAGGGCAACCCCGGAAAACTGGGAGCTGAGGTTGATAAGCAAATCACCCGATAGTTACAACCAAAACGCTGCAGAATATGAAACCTGTCTTCCATCTTAACTTTATCTCTTGCAAAAACAAAGGGTGGGGGGTGATGAGAAAGCCATGTCTGGATTGCATCTGACTGCTCACTCCATGTTATTAAGGGGGTTAACTTTTTTTTTTTTTTTACTTCTATATCATATTTGACATTTCTGTCCTTGCAGGAGGTAATAACTAGGTGTATTACCTAAATGTACAAACTGCATGTATGGGAGGACATAGGAGCATTGGCATTTAGCTGGGGCATAGGAAAAAAAATTTTCCCCCAAGAAAAAAAAGAAATGAATTAACATCAAAGAATATAGCTTCTCACTAGCTGCATGTCATTGGGCAAATCACACAGCTACTCTGAGCTATTTCACACAGATTGTTGGGAGTGTAAAACAATAGATGAGAAAACTTTACAACATGTACACAAATACATGTAAATTGTGGTGGAGTGTATAAAAGTCACTGACTTCGGATTCAGACATCTGGGCAAGTCATTCCACCTCTTTCAAGCCCTGAAATATCAGTAAAATAAGGTGTAAAATATCAGTGTGAAATATATATTCACCTTACAGAATTTTTTGTGAACAATTATGATTGGATTAATGTATATAATGTCCCAATGTGATATTATGACAATAATGAGTTAAAAAGTGATAGTTATTATTGAATCAAATAATACTTCTTTCTTCTTACACAGCTGCTGGCTCATTTTCCAGGCCTTGAAAGAGAGGGCAGGCAGAGATGTCTGAGTTCGGGGGTAATCTAGGAAGTATCTTTACTGGTTTCCATCAGCTGAGCCCCTGAAGGCTTTATCGCTGGCACAGATGACCAGCCATGTGGCGGTTCCTTGTTTTGATTGCAATTGTGTGTCCCTTCCTCCCTCCTTATTTCTCTCTGGTGGGGAGGAGAGAAATGTCTCTTCCTTTGTACGCTGTGCAGAGATATAACTTGAAGAGCCAGAACTGGGCAGTTGGTGGTTTTGCTTGTATTCTTATTATCAAAGTAATACTTGCTAGTTATTAAAATTTTTGAAAACTACAAAATGTATAAGGAAGACAATATAAATTCCTTTATATTTTGCTAACCAGAGAAAGTGATAGTTGATCCACCCTCCCACACACACCCTCTCCCCCACTCCACGAATATAGAAATCTGTATACTTGAGATCACACTCGAAAATGTAGGCTTGTACTTGTTTTCCCTTGGTCTTTATTTTAAAACATTTACATTATGAAAGTAGGGCATAAAGGTATGACCACTTTTTAAAAAACTTTTTTTGTTTTTAAACAAAACAAAAACTTTTTTTGTTTTAAAACTCACCCAAAGATATTTTTTCCATTGATTTTAGAGAGAGTGGAAGGGAGGGAGAAAGAGACAGAGACACTTGGACTGGTTGTCACAGGAGTTGGGGGGCAGAAGATTCAAACTCCTGTCCAGGTATGTGTCCTTGACCAGGAATCTGCCCATGACTCTTCGATATACAGGCTGACGCGCCAATCACTGAGAAACACCAGCCGTGGCAATTCCTCGTTTTTCTTTATAGTTTATCACCTTAAGCAATACAATTAAAATTTCCCCAGTTTGACCTTTATTACATAGAATCATGCCCCATGTATTCTTTTGTGCTTTGCTTTTTAAAATTTCACATTATCCTTATAAGATTCATCATATTGTTACATATAGTTATAGCTTTTTTTGTTTGTTTGTTTTTATTACTGGACTAGAGGCCAGGGGCACAAAATTCATGCATGGGTAAGGTCCCTAGGCCTGGCTGGCGATCAGGGCTGATCCGGGCCTTCTGGCTGCTGGCTGGGGCCTCTTTTCCCCAGCTGCTGGCCACCGTCGGGGACCTTCCTTCATTCTGCACCACCCCCTGGTGGTCAGTGCGTGTCATAGTGAGCAATAGACCTCCTGGTCTCCCGGTCAAACTCCTGTGGGGACACTTTGCATATTAGCCTTTTACATATATAGATAATATTCCCTGTGTGAATATACCACGATTTGTCCATGATGTTGTTAATGGACAGACATTTAAGTTGTTTATGGTTAAGAGCTATGACTACACATCCTAGACCCGTCTCCTGACATGTTTCCATAGTGACATGGGAGGGGGTTGGCTTTGATTTTTTCAGTTCACACTGTATCAGAATCATGTACCCATGTCAACAAATATTTATGGAAAACATTACTTTGAGAGGATTTACCATATGCCAGTATTCTCGTGCTCTATTGTTAGACATTTAGATTGTTTCCAATTTTTCCCCTATTACATATAAGTCTGTGAAGCAACTAGCACAATCCTCAGTACAAGTAACTGCCGCATCTCTTACCTTCCATGTAATGCCACATATCTTAGCCCCTTGAGTCTGTGATTAATAAATCAGGAAGAACTATTGGAAAGGTTGGGCTGGAAGCAGCCATTAGAAATAGGTGTTCATAGTAATTAAAAATCCAGGGTATCCAAAACAAAGAGTATTCCCAGTAAGTAAGATGGAGCATGAAGACCATGAAAGAAGACAATTACGGCTGCTGTTGGTTCAGAGCTTGCTATAAGTGAGGTACTGCACTTCACACGTAGGTGGATATCGTATTCAGTCTTTCCCAGGACCTTATGGTGTATGATCCACATTTTCCAGATGATAGAATGGAGGCTTAGAGATGCTAAATAATATATCCAATTTTATGGCATACGGTGTAAAGTCTGAACTGAACCCCAGATTTGGGATAAAAGTCCAGGACTATTCATCAAGCAGTGCTATGTCCCTACATTATCACGGAGCAGGACTATTGAGTCTATTTCCTTTTATTGTGCTGCTGAGAACTGTCAACATGTAGAGCAGAACTCTTTCTAATTATAGGAATAGAAATTTAACATTCATAAAGAGCAAAGAATTGCCAAAATTCCCTGTCCCACCACGTAATCCCAGCCCTTGCTGACCTCACAGGGGTGTCTACTAACCTCTGTGAAAGTAAAAGAGAGAAACACCATCTTCGTAATTGCTGATGAATACTGATAGTTCTTTTCTTTTTCTAAATCTCACCTGAGGACATTTTTCCATTGATTTTTAGAGAGGGTGGAAGGGAGAGAGGAGGGGCGGGGGAGAGAGAGAGAAACATTGATATAAGAGAAAATCATCATTTGGTTGCCTCCTGCACATGCCCTGACTGGGGTCAGGGATTGAACCTGCAACACAGATATGTGAACCTTTGGTGTGCGGGCCAACACTCTAACCACTGAGAAACACCAGCCAGTGCTTTAGTGGTAGTTTTAATCCAGACCTTTTTAATGTTCTCTTCATGCTTTTTTGAAGCCTGCCCAAATCTGAGGTTACTCAAACACAGCAGAATCCCTAAATAATTCATATCACCTAAGTAATTGATTCCATCTTTTCCTTGATAGGAATTCATGCTGATAGAATGCCAAGCAGCCGAAGAAAAGCATCTTCTGGTCACTACTAGGTGGTAGTTAGCAGGTTTAGATATTGGGCTCCCAAGGACCTACAGTATTCCACAGCACCAGGAAGAAATTTGAATGCCAGTGTCTGATATCCAAGCTTTCTCATGGAAATTTCACAGAGAAAACACCATTTCTCTAAGGCAGCACTGTCCAATGGAACTTTCTGTGATGGGGAAATGTTATGTATTGCACTAATTCAGTAGCCACTGCCCCATGTGGTCATTGAACACTTGAAATGTGGCTAATGCCACCATATTGGAAAGTACAGTTAAGGTTGCACAGATCCAGTCTCTTTATTTTTGAGTCTCAGAAAATCTGATGAAAGGTGAAGACCTTCTCGCCAGAAAAATGCATATTTGCTCATCATACAAACACAAAGTCATGTCCAGTTTCAAGGGGTTCCAAGTTAAGAATACCTACAAAAGGTTGCATGTATTTCATGTGCTGTTCAGCAGAGCTTTGTGCTCCCTCCTTTGTCCTTGGATCCTTACCATCTAAGTCTGGGTAAAGGGACCCTGGGTCAGCCACTGAGCCAGAGCCTGATTTTCTCAGGGGGCAAGGAGGATCTTCTGTGGGAGGGCATGTGCGGGAGACTACCTTTGCCCAGACCATAGCTCCTTGTGTACTAGGATCAGAGTTCCATCATTGCTATACTTGGCTACGTGTCTTTCCTGTCCCCTGTGACACTAAGAATAGTCGGCTTTCCTTGAGTCCTTTTCATGTGGCACTCTAGCCTTCCTCACTTAGCTCAGTATGCATCAGCCTGCAATGTGGATGTCCAGGCTGAAACCTGAGTGGCATTACGCTCTCTGCGTTGGTCACCAGCCCTGTGCTGCTTACCAGAGCCTGGTATCAGGCCTGACTAGGGTACTGGCTAAGTTGCTGGGTTGAGAGAATGGATTCTGGAGGACTGGGACTTTCTGCTTTGGCTAAGCATATGCAGGCTGTAGAGGTTGGACCCTCTGCATTCTAGGGAACTAGTATCTTCTGAAGAAATTTGTCAGGAAGGCAGTCTTGATTGCAATAAATCCTATCATCAAATGGACAATTGCCTTCAGTAGAACCTGCTTCCTTGAGTTGGACCGTGGAGGTGGGCACCTATATAGAGATCCCCTGGCAATAGGATAGATCGCTGTATCAGAAGTATTTGTTCCCACAGTGGGAGAGTAAGTTGGGTTAAGGTAGGTCAGGATTTGTGTCAACAGTGGGAGAGTAAGTTGGATTAAGATAGGTCAGGATTAGGGAAAAGGTGAACACAGTTTTAAGTTTCTTGGTTGTTGCTTTCTTGAGGCCCCTTAACAGGGCAGAGAGGGTGAGAAAAAATGGGGAATAAAGACCCAGGAGTTACTTATAAAGTCCAATCTTGTATGTCTTTGATGGTTCAGGAACTTGAACCATCAATTCCTTACCTGGAATAAGGCCAGGACGTGACCTGAGAATTCTACATCCAAGCTTTCAAAAACTTCCAAAGACTAGAGGTAATCTATGATGCAATTTGGGAAGGATAAAGGGTGTCTTTTGGTGGACTGTAAATCTGTGTGTCACATGATCCTCAAGGTCTGTCTACTCCTAAATGTCTAATTTGCTTCCCTTCTCTTTATGACAACAGCCATTGTCTTTGCTCAAGTTCTCAATTTTTTCTTGCTTGAGTTTCTGTCGACTCAACTATTCCCTCTAGCTCCAGTCCTGCCCCTTCCAGTCTCTGCTGCACCTGTAGCTAGAGTGATCTTTCATTGTGTGGATCTGATTCCTACTCCTTCTCTGATGAAAACTCTGCAATGGAGCTCATTCTAGACAAGCTCATCCTTGGCGTGTCATTTAAGAGCTGGTGTCTCTCTACTCTCCATCATAATCTCTTTTATGCAATAAATTCCAAAAATATTTTGGGGTACCTTTACATATCAGGGTCTGCTCTAGGCCCTGAAAATTACAGTGAACAAAAACAGAATTCTCTGCCTTCCTCTGGCTGATATGGCTCAGTTAGTTGGAGCATCGTCCTTTATAATGAAAGGTCATTGGTTCAATTCCTGGTCAGGGCACATACCCGGGTTGCAGGTTCGATCCTCGGTCAGGGTGTGTACAGGAGGCAAATGATTGAGTTTCTCTCCCACATTGATATTTCTCTCTCTTCCTTCTCTCTCTAAAATCAATGAAAACATACCCCAGGGTGAGGATTTAGAAAAAATTCTCTGCCTTTGTGGAACTTGCATTCTACTGGGTAGGGGACAAACACATCAATAAAATGTGTAGCATATCAGCTTGTGGTAAGTGCAATGAAGAAACATAAGGAAAGAAGAAAACAGAGATTGTGACTGGGGGTGGGTTTTCCCCATTTTAAATAGAGGGGTCAGGGAAGGTAACATTTTTGGGAGGACTTGAAGGAAGTGAGAAGTACAACAACAACAAAAATATCTGAGGAAAGACCATTCCAGGCAAGGGAACAACAGGTGCAGAGGTGGTAAGGCAGGCATCACAAGGAAACAGTGTGCGTGACCGGTCAGAGTTAGGGGTGGGCGGGGATATTTAAAAAGGAAGTTGAGAGGTAATGATGGGCAGGGTGGGACAAATTGTGTAGGAATGCAGTAGTCCTTATTAGTGGGAATTTGACTCTTATTTATAGTGAAATGAGAAGCTACTGGAAGGTATTTGTTTAGGAATGACTTGTGTTCTAAAGAAATCATTTTGGATAAAGTGAGGACAATAAACCATAAGAGAGGGTCACAGACAGAAGCTGAAAGATTAGCTAGGACAGTGGTCGGCAAACTGCAGCCCCTTGAGTGTGGCTCTTCCACAAAATACCACGTGCAGGCACGCACGTACAGTACGATTGAAACTTCGTGGCCACACTTAAGGAGCCAAAGAGCCGCATGTGGCTCGTGAGCCGCGGTTTGCTGACCACGGAGCTAGGAGGCTAGGCAAGAGACCAGTGGCTTGGATTAGGGTAGTAGAAGTTTAGGTAGTGGATTCTGAAATATATTAAAACATCTTTTTAAAAAAGGTAGAGTCAAATAATTCACCAATGGATCAACTGTAAGGAAGAGAGTAAGAGAAGAGTCAAGGCTGACTGAAGAATGTGGTTGCCATTTTCAAAAATGTGAAAAATTGGGTTTGGGGTTGAAGATCGGGAGTTTAATTTTGGATGTATTAAGTTCAAGATGGCTGTTGGATATTTAAATGGAATATTGAGGAGGCAGTTGGATATATAAGTCTAGAGTTCAGAGCAAAGGTCCAGGTTGGGGATATACATTTAAGAGTCATCAACCTAGAATGATATGTAGAGCAATGAAGCTGGATGAGAATGCTCGAGAAGAATGAGAAGACAGAGAAGGGGACAGGGAAAACCAAGAATGAGTCATCAGCAAGTTAAGAGGAAAATAGGTGAGTGTGGTGTTCTGGAAAGCAAGAAAATGTTTCAAGGAGAAAGAAATAATCAGTTATGTTAAAAGCTTCTGAAAGATTAAGAAGGATAAAGACTGTATATTGGCCACTGGTTAAAGCAACATGGATATCATTAATGACCTTGACAAGAGGATATTCTGTGGAGTCGTAAGCATGAAAATACGATGAGAGGAAAGGAATTGTAGATAGGGAAGATAGCCAACTCTTCAGTTTAAAGGGGAGGAGAAATGGGACAATAGTTGGAAGGGAAAGTAAAGTCAAGAGAAAGTTTTTTAGATGGGAGAAATAACAGCTTGTTTATTTGCTGGTGGAACATGATCCAGGAGAGAGAAGAGAATGGTCATAGTGATGGAAAGGTGTACACAAGTGGAGAAGTTGGCCAAAATTTGGAGCAATACGATTTCATCCTTATGCAGATAGGTGCAGGATGCTATTCTGGGACTTTGTGGATATTGTCCTATTGTTTTCATTTTCTAGGATTGGGAAAGAGTTATGGAAAGTTTGAAGAGAGAGGAGAAGATAAGGAATAGCCATCTATGAGGATGGTTTAGGGTAATGTAAGAAGGATTGATGCGTGACATCGATGGCCTTTGCGAAGTGAGTGCCCACAGTTAGTTTAGATGTGCGAGTTCTCCAGCCATGTCCAGTGGCTGCACTGTGCTGGCATTAGTGGGGAGTTGGATTTAGTCAAGGCTTGTGTTCTATCAGGAAAGTACACTGAAGTATGAGAGGGGAAAGGGAACCAAGGGTACATTCAAAGGAGTGATTATAATAATGGGCCATGGAATCTCAGGTGGATGAGTGGTGAAACAAGAGCACGAGAGGAATAACTGAGATAAGGAGGACATGCTTTTGGGAGGAAAGGAGGTCAAGATTTTAGAACTAAGCATTTTGGGAGGACCATCAGTAATAACAATGAGAACAGGTGGGAGCAAGGTTGGAGAGTGACAGTGGCCTTATGACTTGGATGAGGTTAGCATAGTCTGTTTAACATCAGAATCAAACCTAAGCTAGGAAGGAGGGAGGCAGAGTGGTCTGGAAATAGCAGTGAGGAGCAAGGAGGACACCTACTTCACTGTGGGATGGGGGAGAAAAACAGCCAACTCTTTCAAGGGCTGCAGAGGAAGCAGTGCCCTCAAAGGAGTCCTAGGTTTCCCTTAGAATGGGAAGGTGAAGAAAAAAATTTCGGACTTTGTAAAAAGAGAGATTTTGTTGATACTGATAATGAATTCTTGGGGGTTTCAGGAGGTGGAGGTAGGAAATGGGGTCAGAAAAAGGATGTACAGGGCCCTTTGGGGAGAAATGCAAGAGATAAGGAACTGACTTAGGATCCTGGGCTACTTGTGTGACTCACATAAACCAGGATAAAGGGAATAATGATAATGCATAATGATGATTTCAAAGTAGATGTTGGTGGCTAAACTGTGAATACCTGGGGCTGTGAAGGATTTGCCAGGAGAGTCTAAGGTGCCCCGTCTTTACTCATAGCAATGACAATGTGCAGGCCAGGGCCGGGGTGTTGCCTTATCCAGAGCACCTGAAATTCTAGACTTTGAGAAGCCATCCTGGAGATCAATAGTATCACCACTTCTGCTAAGGATGTGAAGCCTTTGGAATCAGCTTGGCCAAAGAAACAGGAGTTTTGATTGAAGGAAGAAAGGAAGGTAGTGGTGGAGCCAGAAACACTGAAGGGCAGGGTGGTTCTGCAGAGGATTTTGCAGGGATTCCTGGATGGTGACCAGATGACAAGAAGGCTAGAGGTGCTCGGTGGGAGTTGTTGCTGTGACTCAGGATGCTGTTAGATGCCATCTTTCTGTAGAACTTCAATCTGCTGTCTATTGCCTCATGGTCATAAGAAGGCTGCTGCATATCTAGGACTCACACCCAAATTCCAGATAGGAAATGGGGGGAAAGTTTATAGGTGGAGGGTATATACATTGTATGAAGCAAAAATGCAGGAGTACTTACAATCTTCTAAATTATTAGGTCTCGTGGGTTGATCTGAGAAAAGCACCTCCCCTTCTTTATGATTTAGCTAACTACCATCTCTTTCAAGGTTCAGTTCAAATCAGCATGAGTTAGGTGTCCCAGGTCTAACTATTTAGAGCCTGTGATAGATTGCAGTGACCCCCCCAATTCTCCTGTTTTTGTACTCATGCCCTGTGCCATGCATCTGATTCTGGTCTTAGCCATGAAGCTCGCCTTGATCAATAGGACATTTTTAAGCAGAGGCATAACAATCCCTTGTGTGGTTAGGCGTGCTCTTCCTCTGTGTCTGAGCCACTGCCATGAGGGTGAGAGACACACAAAGCAGAGTTGAATCATCATAATGAGGCTATCCTATATCAGTGCAGCCACCCCCCAAACCCAAGGCACCCAACGAAAATCAGCAGAACTGTCTAGGCAACCACCCCAGATACCTGAGAAATTAACAGTTATTGTATAACACTGAAGCTCTGTGGTTGGTTGTTACTCAGCATTACTGTAGCTTTAGATAATTAATAGAGTCCTTTGGGCATAGCTCTGTCACAAGTCTTAGCCCTGTCTCTCCCACTAATGGTGGGGAGTCTTTTAGGAAGGGCCACCTTTTTTCACAGTGCCTGGCACATGGAAGATGCTAAGTGAAAGCTTGGGAAAGGAATGAATGAATGAACCTTTGTTCAGTCTTTAAGAAGGAACTTTGATGCTTTGCTCACAGCAGGTGCAAAATTCCTAACCACACAGTGTAATCAAATGAACCCACCCACAGAAAACCTGGTTCAACAAGATATGTGAAGCTACAATATAAATAAATTCTCATCACAGATTAAGGTGCTTTTTTTCCTCAAGTACAATGGTCATTTCTTAAACATGGGTACTCTATTTTATATTTTATTAATACTGCATAGATTAGTTCACAGGTAATCTAAATCCTATAAGTACACTTTAAAGGGTAGAATGTAAATAAGTGGATATGACTCAGTCTAGATAGCCTTACTATTATCTTCAGTACACAATACCAAACCATTATTACTGTTATTTCCTAATAAAGTCAAGAATCTTGAATTGCTTTTAAAAATGATATTATTTATATTAACATAAAAAATAAAAAGAGAGGTCTGCAGAGGAAAATATATCTCGTAGCCTAGCCATGTATGGGGTGGGATCGTGAGAACATCATCTTTATAAAAGTCAGCAATTGGTTCTCCTCTTCTCCTGTTCGTTAGCCACATCTTCCTGAGCCGTGCCAGCTGCAACCCTCAGACATGATGGTGAAGATCAGAGTGAATGGATTTGGTTATATTGGGTGCCTGGTCGCCAGGGCTGCTTTTAACTCTGACAAAGTGGATATTGTCACCATCAGTGACCCCTTCATTGACCTCAAACACATGGTGTACATGTTCCAGTATGATTCTACTCATGGCAAGTTCAAAGGCACAGTCAAGGCTGAGACAGGAAGCTTGTCCTCAATGGAAAGTCCATCTCAACATCAAATGGGGTGATGCTGGTGCCGAGTATGTTGTGGAGTCCACCTGTGTCTTCACTACCACAGAGAGGGCTGGGGCTTACTTGAAGGGTGGATCCAAGAGGGTCATCATCTCTGCCCCTTCGGTGATGCCCCCATGTTTGTGATGGGTGTGAACCGTGACAAGTATGACAACTCCCTCAAGATTGTCAGCACTCTCTCCTGCACCACCAACTGCTTGGCCTCCCTGGCCAAGGTCATTCACGACAACTTTGGCATTGTGGAGGGACTCAGGCCACAGTCCATGCCGTCGCTGCCACCCAGAAGTTTGTGGATGGGCCATGTAGCGTGATGGCTGAAGGGCTGCCCAGTACATCATCCCTGCTTCTACTGGCGCTGCCAAGGCTGTGAGCAAGATTAGGTGAATGGGAAGCTCACTGGGATGGCCTTTGTTGTCCCCACCCTCACTGTGTCAGTGTGGATCTGATCTGCCACCTGGAGAAAGCTGCCAAATACGATGACATCAAGAAGGTAGTGAAGCAGGTGTCAGATGGTCCCCTTAAGGCAGTGGTTCTCAACCTTCTAGCCCTTTAAATACAGTTCCTCATGTTGTGACCCAACCATAAAATTATTTTCGTTGCTACTTCATAACTGTAATGTTGCTACTGTTATGAACCATAATGTAAATATCTAATATGCAGGATGGTCTTAGGCGACCCCTATGAAAGCGTTGTTCGACCGCCAAAGGGGTCGCAACCCACAAGTTGAGAACTGCTGCCTTAAGGGCATTCTGGGCTATACTGAGGACCAGGTTGTCTCCTGCGACTTTAACAGGGACCCAGTGGATCCGCCTTCAATGCTGGAGCTGGTATTGCCCTCAAGGACCACTTGTCAAACTCATTTCCTGGTATGCCAGTGAATTTGGCTACAGCAGCAGGGTCTGCATGGCCTCCAAGGAGTAAGAGCCCCTGGATCACCAGCCCCAGCAAGAGGAAGAGACCCTCAGCTGCTGGAGAGTCCATGCCTCCGATCGGTCCTTGAGCACACCGAGAATCTCCTGACCGCCAGTTTCCCTCCCAGACCCCCTGAGGAGGGGCGGGGACTTGGGGAGCCCTACCTTGTCATACACCATCACTGAAGTTCACTGTACCCCCTCCCAAAAAAGGTCACTGATCACATAGTATAGCATGTTTGGGGGATACTGAGCAAATTAATTTTGCTAAAGAAGAGGGTTTCTGCAGAGAAATAGTAAAAAAGGCTGGGAATAACTAATATGTTATGTGCCAATTACATCTAAATTTTTTTCAAAAGGCAGGGTATGGCAGGGCATTATGAAGCCAAATATATGGAAATCTGAATATAAGATCAGGGGCATTTTAAAATTATATTTTACTCAGTAGGAATGCTATAACTTTTGATGAAGGGAATGGCATAATTCTAGCAGTATGGCATGGGAAGGTTTTTGCAGAAACATGCTTAATAGTCATATTAAATAATTTAATATAAAAAACTATTATGCAGATACTATCCCCATTTATTTCTAAATCACATGTCTCATTAAAATCTAGATTTATGCTGGATGCAAATGACCAAGGAATTATTTTGAGATCATAGGTTTGCTCCTCTCTTCCTGACAGTCATTTAGCATATTGTCCATTGGGAGTCCATGAATTATTCCCCGCACATCCTGCTGGTCCAGTTCTGTGAAAAACTAATAATAGCTAGGGGTCAAGTTCAGGAGTAAGAATGAATGAGACTCCATGTAGCCAAAACCAGAATCAACATTGGGATAAACTGTTCCAAGTGCCTTTTCTAAGAGCACATCTCACCTGAGTTGTGGTAGCATTTACCTTCTGGGTGTGAAGGTGTCATATTTTCCTTGAAAGGCGTTTCATAACCCATTAATTTTATTTGCCACATGGGTGTCACTATTTATTCTTATTTGAGTTGAACTTAGAGTCAGGAAGTGTAAATATCTTACCAAAATTTTATGTCCTGTTAGTGATAGAAGAATGTCTTTTCATACTCCATTCCTCTATACCTGTTTTCTCTAGAATGTTCTCCTCTCCACCTTACCCCCATTCCACCTTAAAAACTTCAATTCAGCCTTCTAAACCCTATTCAAACATGCCCACATAAACAAAAACTCTTTGAGACCAAATAGCTTGAGAATAAATGTACTGATAATATTTAAGTTTCTTCCCAGCTCTAAAATGTAAGGGTACTATGCTTGGAAAGCAGTTTAGGTCATATATAACTTTTGGAGGTCAGAGGCTCAGCAGTGAGCATTGACCCATGAACCAGGAGGTCACAGTTCGATTCCCAGTCAGGGCACATGCCTGGGTTGTGGGCTCGATCCCCAGTAGGGGGCCTGCAGAAGACAGCCAGTCAATGATTCGCTCTCATCATTGATGTTCCTATCTCTCTCCCTCCCTCTCCTTTCCTCTCTTTGAAATCAATAAAAAATATTTTTTAAAAAGAAAATCATTTAAAAAAAATCTGGACATACTGAAAACTTAGATATACTCGATGTTGTATATACTATATATACTGGATAAACTTTATATTTTCTGTTCATTTGCTGGTGTTTAAATTTGCTGGTGATTTCTTCGTGCTCTTGCATTGTTTTCCTGGTATTTTCCCAGTCTGATGCATGTGGAGAAAGAGGTCAGTGTAGGTGCTATTCTGGCCCAGGTCACTGATTTGCTGTCAGATCTTTGGCAAGTCTTGCCGTAGGTCTCCATGACCCACAGCTGTTGCAGAAGAGTAACACTTGCCTTTGTGAGACAGTGAGGAGGGAAACACAAGACTCATACAACAAAGCCTTTTAAAAAGTTAAAAGTCCTTTGCCGAAGCCGGTTTGGCTCAGTGGATAGAGCGTCGGCCTGCGGACTGAAGGGTCCCGGGTTCGGTTCCGGTCAAGGGCATGTACCTGGGTTGCGGGCACATCCCCAGTGGGAGATGTGCAGGAGGCACCTGATCGATGTTTCTCTCTCATCGATGTTTCTAGCTATCTCTCTCCCTTCCTCTCTGTAAAAAATCAATAAAATATATATATATATATATATATAAAAAGTTAAAAGTCCTACTTGGGGCCCTGGCTGGTGTGGGTGAGTTGGTTGGAGCATCGTCAACTTCTTTTTATTTATATTACATTCAAGCTACCCATAGGCATGGCCACACTTGAGACCTTAGATTCACACCCAGTCCTTTGTAGTAAAGAAGACTGTTGGCGACTGGCCGGCATGGTTTAGTGGTTGAGCATCCACCCATGAACCAGGAGGTCTCGGTTCGATTCCTGGTCAGGGCACGTGCCCGGGTTGTGGGCTCAATGCCCAGTGTGGGGTGTGCAGGAGGCAGCAGATCGATGATTCTCCGCCACCATTGATGTTTCTCTCTCTTCCTCTCTGAAATCAATAAAAATATATTTTAAAAAATAAGACTGTTGGATTTTAATTGATAGATCTCTAACCCAGATGTCTGTAGGTTAACCTGGGGTTATTTGTTGCCTCTCAAGAAGGGTCTTCCAGGCTTCCATGCAGAGTGTATAAAGCCTGGTTGATAGTGTTTGAGAGCCAGGTGGGAGAATAGGGCTGGGCAGTGGTGAGGCACTGTGGTGCTTCTCTGTTCAGTATGCAGACTTTCATTCATCTTCTTGTTTTACTATACGTAAATCCTCTGCTTTAATCTGGCCCTTTGCTATTTTCTTCCAGAGAATAAACCTCCTGTGTTACAGGGCTTGGGAGAAGTCTCTGGGCTATGCTTGTGGGGATGGGATCTGCAAGTCTAATTGCTCCTTATATCTCCCCCTTCGGCTGTCTCCGCCTTGCAAAGTACTGTATCTGATGCCTAGTTCCTGAGCCTTTCCTGGAGGCCCCCCCAAAGTGAGTCCACTTACTTCCTGGTATTAGACATGAGTCCTAACCACCCTCCTCCCTACTCCAGTCCCATGCAAGGCTTCCAGTTTTCCCTGGTTACCATCTCTATCCCAAACTGTATTGACATCTCTCATCTGTTTTCATCTTTCTCATGCTCTTATCCTTGTAGATTCTCATCCATTTTGTGATTTCAGTGTGTCGTGTTCCAGAAATGCCTGTGTTCACTCCACCCGTATTCAGTAAGCAGCTGTTCTTGAAGTCCACCAGTGCCGTGCAGTGTAACACTCCGCAGTTGCTAAATGGAATGACAGCGACATGTCTGGACCTGTGAAGTGGGCAATACAGAAAATTAAATGAAAAAAGACAGCTGCAGGTTGGTATGTATGATACCATTTTCATAAAAATTTTATATATATAAACACACATATACATATGTTGTATGTATAATATAAAACATATTCTCCTTAGCATTATCTGGGACAATATAAATAACTATATCAGAATAAATATACTTTTAGAGCTAGTTGGATATATTCATTTGGCAAAAACATTTCCAAGGGTGTGATTTAAAGTCTAGTCAATCTGGTGAATGTAGACATTTACTTTGGGGGCCATGGACCAGGAACTAGCATTCACATTGTGTTCTATATGAACAGTGCCCCCTGCAGTTGTGCAACTGTGGCGGCCCTTCCTGGGGGTCCCCCCAAAGAAGAACCTGACCTCTACAGAGTAGCAGCAGGGGTTCACTTGCAAAGGAGATGCTTCTCCCACGTGCAACTCCTAGTGTTACCTTAAGCTGTCAGTTGGAGTGTAGGCCTGGCTGGCAACTTTGGAGGGGCAAGCCAGGCACAGGGGCTGGGCAGAGGATGTGGCCACACCTAGATCTAGGGGTGCCCTGTGGACTCCAAAAGGCTCCTCCAGATGTGTGGGTTCGATGTCCAGCTTCTGGAGAAGGGCTGAGGGCTGTTGGCATCCCCCACCCCACTACCAGAGACAGTCAGGGAGCTCTGGGGAGTCTCCTCTATTGACCAAGATAGTGTGTGTGTGTGTGTGTGTGTGTGTGTGTGTGTGTGTATGTTCGTTCTTACACTTAGCGGCCAAAAGCTAGAAAGATGAATGGACAGGGCTCAAGGGCCCCCCAAAAGCTGACAAGATAATTGTATAGAAAAAAAGCCCTCCCCTCCCTATCCCTGACCGAGTAGCTCTGTTAATTAGAGCACTGTCCAGATACACCAATGAATGCATAAATAAATGGAACAACAAATTGATGTTTCTCTCCCTTCCTCTCTCTCTAAAATCGATCAATAAAAAAGTTTTTTAAAAAGAACCACAGGCTTGAGCAGGAAGGGGGATGGTCTTTGAGACAGGAGTCCACCATTCTCTCAGGTCTGTGGCACCTGAATTGACCTTTCATTTTGCACCAGCACCTGTCTCATTAGTTTCGTTTTTCCTTGCGGCAGGCAGACAAACCGATTCCCGGCCAAGGCATGTGCCCAGGTTTCGGGCTCAATCCCCAGTCTGGGGGTGTGCGGGAGGCAACCGATTGGTGTTTCTCTCTCACAATGATGTTTCTCTCTCACTCTCCTCTCTCCTTTCTTCCTCTCTCTCTAAAATCAATAAAAACATATTAAAAATAGAGATAAATAAAAATCCGATGCTGAGGCTGAACCTTTAGAGAGTTGAATCTTTTTTTTTAAATATATTTTATTGATTTTTTACAGAGAGGAAGGGAGAGAGATAGAGAGCCAGAAACATCGATGAGAGAGAAACATCGATCAGCTGCCTCCTGCACATCTCCTACTGGGGATATGCCCGCAACCCAGGTACATGCCCTTGACCGGAATCGAACCTGGGACCTTTCAGTCCGCAGGCCAACGCTCTATCCACTGAGCCAAACCGGTTTCGGCAAGAGTTGAATCTTTAACAGGGTTTCTCAACCATGGCCCTACTGACCTTTGAGACTAGACAATCCTTTGCCATAGGGGGCTTTCCTCTGCATTGTGGGATTTTAGCACCATCCCTGGGCCCTACACACTAGATGCCAGTTGAACCCTCTCCGAATTGTAATGACCAAAAGACATGGCCAAGTGTTACCTGGTGGGAGGAGCAAATCGCCCAAGTGAGAATCACTGCTGTAGGGGCCAGGATCCAGGCATCATATTTTTAAAAAATCTTCCCAGGTGATTCCGACGTGCAGTCGAGTTTGAGAGTCAGTGCTCGGATGGAGTTTCCTCTGGGAAGTGTATCCTGATGGAAAGCCCCGGGAATTTTAGAGAGGTTTCTGTAAACTGTGATTTGCTACTGACTCAGCATGAATGGATCTATTCTGGGCCAGACGAGCAGTTCCGCTCATCTTATCTAGTAAGACTATTTTTTCCTATCAAGGGGACTTTGGAAAACAAAGAGGCTCTAACATCTCGAGAAGCTAGCAAAGCCAGCTGAGCTAGAAACACAGAGAACCTTTACAGCCAGCCAATGAAAGAGACCCAAACTAATGAATGGGCTAACCAAGCATGTCAAACTCGAGGCCGGTGGAGTTTAACATGCTTGGTAAGCAGTACTTGAGGACCCACAGGGTGTACCTTCTTGATGCCAAGATAATATTGACTGGAGATGCCCTGTGGGCCAGGGTCTTGTGCTGGGGGATCTCTTTACATGCCACCAAATAAGACATCTAAGTTATAAACAATATGTTAATAAATTAATCCTATATAATAAAAGGCTAATATGCAAATTGACCAAAGGGCAGAATGACATGCACTGACCACCAGGGGGCAGATGCTCAACACAGGAGCTTCCCCCTGGTGGTCAGTGTACTCCCACAGGGGGAGCACAACTCAGCCAGAAGCCAGCCTCACAGCTGGCAGTGGTGGTGGCTGGAGCCTCTCCTGCCTCCATGGCAGTGCTAAGGATGTCTGACTGCTGACTTAGGCCTGCTCCCTGCCAGTCGGATATCCCCAAGGGCTCCCAGACTGCGAGATGGCACAGGCTGAGTTGAGGGACCCCTTCTCCACTGCACCCCCCCCCAGTTCACGAATTTCATGCACTGAGCCTCTAGTATTAATAATAAATAGGTCTAGTTTAAGGAATAGACATGTCGATACTTCTGAAACATGTTTTAACCCTAACTTGTGTACAAAAACATTTATACATTTTGAGTCTGCTCCCCAGTATCATTGTGGCAGAAACTACAGTTTGGCTCTTTCTACACCCTTCCATCCTCTTTTCTACTAAGGACACCAGAAAGCTAAACACTTGCCTTCCAGATTTCTCTGCTGGTGGGAGTAGCCATGTGACATAATTTTGGCCACTAAGAATGCAAGCTCTATGAAGACAGATTTTTGTCTATTTTGTTCTCTGCTGGTTAAAACTCACCAAATCTTACACTCTTAAAAATGTCCACTCCAGGTGGGGGGAAAAGACAGATGTTGTTTAAGGGTACAAACTTGCAACCAATAGTAAATAAATCCTAGAGATCTATATGCATAGCATAGTGATTGTAGAAAACAATATTGTATTACAATCCTTAAACTTGCCAAGAGACTAGAACTTAATTATTCCAACACTAAAAAAATGATAATTGTGTAATGTGGTAGAGGTGTTAATTATTGTCACAATAGCAGTCATATTATAATATATAAATGCATCAAATTAACATGTACACCTTAAATTTACACAATGCTATATGTCAACTATGTTTCAGTGAAAAAAATTAAAATGTCCAGTTTATGTATATCCATTATTTCAAAAATGTGAAAAATAAAAGAGCAATTGTTAATAAATTACAAATTGAAAAAAAAAAATTGGCCCTTCAGAGAGAATCCTGAGAGGAATTAAGACACCAAGACCCTGTTTCTCTAAAGTTCAGGTAAATTGCAGTGCTGAAATGGATCTTGCTAACACTAGATGTCACCATTGTGCTGTGCAAGAGTAGCTGACCCTCAGGAGTGCTGTTTATTACTCACCACAGGGTCAGGCTGTTCAAGTGTTAGAAGATTGTTCATCCTCATTCCACCCATGCTGGGCTATGATCGCTGTGGCCTTATTAAAACTCCCTAAACGTTGATTTTCTCTTGGTTATAATTCATTCTATATTCCTGTGCCCAGTACTGCTTGGGGCCAAGTTAGAAGGAGAGGAGGGTGCCAGCCTCCATGCTCTGTGCTTCGGATAAAGAGTTCCCTGTGCCGTGGTTCCCACCTCCAGGTCTCTCTGGGACCCGTGCTTGCATCTCTCTGGAGGCCTCTGGGGGCTGAATTTTAATAATGGACTTATGATTCTGCAGACACCAAAGTGATTCAGATAAAGAATCAGTGGAAGTTGCTTGAATCAAGTGTCTTTAGTTCCAGTTGTTGCTTCCTCAACAAGATATTAGTCTTTAATTTTCCATAGCGGTTCTTTAATGAATACTAATAACCAGTACATTTTGTGATGCTTATTTATCAAAGATTCAAACCCAGGCGGCCTGGCTTCAGAGCCCATGTTCTGACCATCACACAATATAGCCCTCCTTTTTCCACTGCTGTTTTGGGGTAGTTTTTTTTTTTTTTTTTTTCAGCTTCATTGTATGATTGATATACAATCAGCTTGTTGATTTCTACAAAAGGTCTTGCTGGGATTTGATTGGATTGCTTTCAATATATAGATCAATTTGGGGAGAACAACATAGTATCCATGTATTAGATATTTTTGCATTTCGCTTGTTATTTTTTAAAACTTTTTTTTTTAACCCTCACCCAAGGATATGTTTACAGTATTGATTGATTGAGAGATTGAGAGAGAGAGAGAGAAAGGGCGAAAGGGCAAAACCTGCATCAGTTGCCTCCTGTATATGCCCTGACCTGCAACCTTTTGGTGTGCTTTTTATTCAATCTCAGATTTCCCCGCTTGGCTTTCTCCTGTCTCCCTAATCTACCAATGGATTTCATATACCCTGCGGGCCCCCCCCCCCCCCCCCCCGTCTTCTCCTTTGATTCTAGTGTATAAAATAAGGTGCAAAACTGCCATTTCTCAATCCGTTGAGATTTTGCTTCCCGGCAAACTGTCCTATTGTTGGTTTGCTCAAGTAAACTCATAGAAATTCTTACAGATTTGGACATTTCTTATGTCGGCAAATTATTGATAAGAATAACCTTGATAAGAATGACCCGTATTTTGAGATACTGCATCTACATTAACTGTAATGCGATGAAAATACCTGATTTTCTGACAAAAATCACAGGTACTACTGATACTACCGTGGTTTGTTGCCAACACGCAATTGAAGGAAATGCTGTTTCGGTTAGAGATGAGCGAAAAGGACCATAAACTTGCTCACCTACTCAAGGTCCCTGAGGGTCCCAGCTTAAGAAGCCCCGCGCTGGGAGCGGCGCCAGAGAACCACCGAGCTGCGCGCTCCGGCATCCTAGAGAGGAAGCACGTGCGGCCTGGGCGGCGCGCTCGGGTGACGCACTTCCGGTCACGCCGGCCTCGGCGCCTTATCGGAGGTGAGTGTTGGGTTTGTCACCTGGGAGTCCCTGCTAGGAGCGCTCCTTTCACCTTAGAGGAGGCAGTCGCCTTTGCCCCTGCTGCCGCGGCGGAAGGAGTCGGAGGCGGCCTGCGAGCCAGGCCCGCTCGCCCCGGGTGCCCTCGCTCCCAGCCGCTTTGGGGGAATGGAGGCTGTGGATGGAAGGAGACGCGCTGCGTGCCCGGCACAGCCACAGAGTCCAGTCGCTGTTCGAGGTTCCCGGGATGCAGCTAGGAATGAGACGGGTGTGGGTCCCGGCCGCAGGGAGCTCTCAGTTGAATGGGAAGTTAGATATTAGTCACCTCTGATCACCTCACCCCTCTGGTCCTAACCGCGTCGCTGCAGCCGGTTGCTTTTAGGTGAAGACCAAGTCCGCAACGTGCGCGAGGCCTGCGGGGCTTGGTCCCTTGCGCTCTTTTCCTCGTGTTGCAGCGCACTCCCCCTGGCTCAGCTGCAGACTTTCACTTCTAGGACGAGCTTTCGCACTTGCTGTCACTTTTGTAAAGATTTTCCTTTTAATCAAGCCAATTCCTGCTCAGTCTTATCATTTAGAATAGATTCTCCGGGGCACTAGTCACAAATGTGATCTTAAAGTTATTTATGATAATCTTGGATTGATATGTGTGTGTCCTTTAGCCCTAGACCAAGCCCAGGGAGGAAAGGGATCACCTTTTTTTCTCTCGCCACTATCTCACACTTGGGCTGGAATGTATGCAGTAGATGTTTGTTGAACGAAGAAAGCACACATCAGTGTGTCATCTCAAACATGGGCGACATAGTACACAGGGGAGGGAATGCAGTGCTAGTGGAGTGTGTAACAGGGGACCTGCCTGGTCTGGAGAGGGTGACCTGGAGGCTGAGTCGGCATTACCTAGCTGAAGAGGGGATCCGGCTGCTGGGGAGTATGGCAGGTGGACAGAATCCGTTACAAAGGCTCTAAGGCAGGGGTGGGCAAACTTTGTGACTCGAGGGCCACAGTGGGTTCTTAAACTGGACCGGAGGGCCGGAACAAAAGCATGGATGGAGTGTTTGTGTGAACTAATATAAATTCAAAGTAAACATCATTACATAAAAGGGTACGGTCTTTTTTTTTTTTTTTTAGTTTAATTCATTTCAAACGGGCCGGATCTGGCCCACTGTAGTTTGCCCACGGCTGCTAAGGTCTCATACAGATAGAGAGGTCCTGAATTAGCATCGCAGAAGAAACTGAAAGAAGGCTAGAATGGCTAGACCAGGAATAAGGGTGGTACAGATGAGCTTAGCAGGAAATTATACCTTGCAATGAGTTTTCTTAAGGAAGGTGCTGGCCTTTTGGTAGAATATTACTACTTAACAAGAATACACAATGTTCGTAGGGGATATAATTAAAGTAACAACTATTACATTTTGGAATGTTAAGTTGGCCTTTCAAGGTCCTTTGAATGGGACGATGAACAAAAAAGATGCCTGCCTTGAGACCCAAGAAAAGGAAGACTTACTCAGACTCTGATTCTGAATTTCTTGGCTACTCATTTATTTCCCATATTTACCTTAGAATCATGTTACCAGGTTCTAACAGAAATCCTATTGGGATTAGATTGGAAGCAACTGAATGTAGTTATTAAAAGCATGACTTTTGGAATTGGCAGATCGGAGTTCTGCCTCCAGCTCATCCATCCACTGACCGAGTGACCTTGGTAGAGAAAATTAGTCACTTAGCCTTGTTTTCTCCTTTGGGAAAAAGAAAAGGTTCAGAAGATTATTGTGGCTATTGAGTGAGAGGGTGCCTATATTTCACCCAAAAAGCATGGTATTTGTTTCTATTTCCTTTAACCTTTTATGTTTCCCAGTAAAATAGTTTTTAAAATGAAGGTCTGAGTTTCCTCTTGTTAGGAGTTGATGCTAGTTTTTTTGCTCTTTGTGTACTCAAGTTCCCCCTGTATTCATGTCCTACCTAGGACAGAGCATTGCTTGATGTTGGGGAGTATAGGTTTTGATGCCCAAGGGCATCCGAAATATTTATATACCATCTACTCAGTGGGCGTTTAGTAAATGATTGCTGCGGTTATTGGCAGGTTTGTTGGTGTTATAGAGGAGAGCCTTTGGGCAAGGCTTACTTTGGTTCTCTTTGCTTCTTCCCTCAGCCCCTGCCCTTCACTGAGAAGGAGCCCAGGTGATGGCAGCCATGCCCCTGAAAGCCTGGTACCAGGTGAGCTGTTAATTCCTCAGGTCGACCTTCGAGAGACGTGATTTGAAGGAAATGATGAGAGGGATGATTCTGGCAAAATTCTTGGAGCCAAAGCAGTAGGAAGATCCCCCGTTGATTCTCTCCAACTGGACGCTGGGGGAAAAGCCAATGATGGTGAAGGGCTGAGCAGCTAGAAGCCCACCAAGCAATGGTTGGAGAGAGTGTCCTGGCAAGTGGAATTGTAGCCTGTTCCACACTGGAGGGTCCCCAGGTTTAGAGGGATCTGTGAGAATGAGGGACTCGGGCTAGTGGTGTAGGTATCTGGTTGCAAGGTTCTTGGGAAGTGGTGACAGAAAGGTGGCAGGAAGAAGACAAGAATGAAGGAGCTTATATCATTTATCCTCCTAACGAGAGAAGTTAGGGCTTCAGAATCAAGGGTAATATATCCTCCTTGAGGTCAGTACTGGCTAAGGCAAGGCTGTGGGCTCTGACAGGAAAGCTGTGCACTAGGACAGGGCACCTGAAGTTAGGAATCCCATCAGGCCTCAGTGGCTTGACCAGTCACTTAACCTCTTTGCATCTTAATTGACTTCATTTGTAACGTGAACATTCAGGACCTTACATTTGTGGGGCAAGGAAGTTTTTGTTTTGACTTGTATTTCACTCTGAGACTGATGAGTTGCTGGGTACTGCTTTACTTACCATGTCTTTCTCGGGACTTATTTACCCAATAACTTAGCATGAACCATATCCCAAGTGCCAGTCCTGGATTTCTGACATCTGGCAGGTGCCTCTGCCTGACTGTTTCACTGATACGCCTTGTCTTCCTTGTAGCTCACCCCGCTTCTGATGTTCCGTAAGTACTGGCGAGTCACTGGTGCCACCATCTCCAAGTCCTGACCACTCACTGTTTCGATTGCTGCTTGCTTATTGACCCTTCTTCCTGGGTACCGCTTCCAGAGAGTCACCAGGTCCAGTTGCTTCTGCCTGCTACCCCTTCCACTTGTCCCACATTTTATACTGCCTTCCTTCAAGGTTTGTTCTTCTCTGGGATTTTGTTTGAGGACCTTCCCAGCTAGTTTCTCTGTGTACAGTCTTGTGCCTCCCCCTCACTGTCCACTGGTCACCTGATACATCTCAGTTTCCTGAGCTTGGACTTTATCTTCTAGTCCAGGTTTCTCAGATGTAGTGTGCATCACGGTCACCTGGAGGGTCCATTGATGGAACATTTGCTCTCGGATGGGGCCTGCCAGTGTGCCTTTCCAGTAAGCTACCAGGTGCTGCTGCCCTGGGGACCACACTTTGAGAACCACTATTGTAGTTAGTGGTGACTTATTAAATCATTCAGTTGAGTGGGTCAGGTTGTCATTTAAAGTAGATCATTGTATGTGCTGGCAGAGGATGGATTCAGTGTGGGACAGCTGGAATTGGAGCTGTTGAAGGTCCCCATCTGTTGAACTGTTGTACGGATTGTACAATAGTGAAGAGTCGGTTCCAGAAATATTTTGGTAATAAAATGGGTAGAATTTGATTACCAACTGTCAGAAGTGAGCAGTGATGGGGGCAAGTTAGTTTAGGATGAATCTTAGGGAAAGAAAATTGTCACTTACGTGTGAATTAGTTTATGTGAATTAGAGAGGGAACCAGTTTAGGGGGGCAGATGATTAGTGTTAGCAGGTGGGTCAGGAGAGAGTGTGAGGCATGGGGACTAGTGGAAGGGGCAGATCTGCACATCAGTCAAGGTGTTAGAAAGTGGGAGGATATTCACCACATGTTCAGGTAACCACATTTAATACTAAAGTCTAAGGTGTGAATAAAGGGCCTAACCAGATGCTGGAGCTTTCTGGGAAGGTAGACTTGGGGCCAGCTGCAAGGGGCAAGGATGGCTACTGAAAAAACCCGGAGGCTTGGTTGGCAAGAGCTATTGCAGATTGTGTTGGGGCTATAAAGACACGAGGCTAAAAGCTCTACCCAGCAGCAGTTTGATTCCAGAAGCATATTCTCCTAGGAAGACACATCAGGGAGCAGAATGCTAGGCTGCCCAGGCAGCACGGCTCCCTCTGCTGGGTGATCTTGAGCACAGACAGCACAGCAATCAAACAACAGATGGGGCTGGACGCAAAGGGCTCGTCATGGCAAACCATGACTCTGTTCTTGTGTGGGCTTGAGGTTTGGGGCGCAGTGAGCACTGGGGCAGTGAAAGGGGAACAGGTAGTCCTGAGATGCCACCTGGAGTGAGTGTCTGGACATTCTGAAGCTAATGGCCCTCCTGTAGGTGTAACAGTGAAAGACGGACAGTATTTACAAAGTCAGAGATTTTGCTCTGAGAAGGTGAATAATGGGAGACTCTCCAGGCTTTCTGAAATGTCTTATCATGTTTTGTAACAGTACATTTTATGTTCCAAAGGAAGCTCTTCTGATAGAGAAGTTCCAGGTTGTTGGTTGTAGAACTAGCCATTTAATGGTCTAACACCTATTCTTTCACCTTTTCTCATTAGCCATCTCTAATAGGACTCCTCCCTCATACTGTCCCCTGGGTCCCACACTCTGGCTCTGAGGCAGAGGATTGGTTCTGGGATAGCAGGAACCTCTTGTTTCAGGAGGTGGTGACCTTCGAGGACGTGGCTGTGCACTTTACCCAGGCAGAATGGGCTGGCCTCTCTTCTGCACAGAGGGCCCTGTACAGAAGTGTGATGCTGGAGAATTACGGGAACTTGACATCCCTGGGTAAGGCTACTTCCTCCTGGGACTCAGATCTATGCTTTCCTGCTTCCTTCTTTTTCCTTATGGGCTGGGGGTATGGCGTGGAGAAGGAGGGGTTGTCTCTGGTATCCCCACTGCATGGTTCAACCACTGAGCCACACGGCTGGGCAGTTTTCCTTCTTTTGACATAGCAGACCCAGGGCTGAAAGGTGCCATTTCTCTCCCCTTTTCAGGATACAGAGTTCCCAACTCTGCCCTCATCTCACTTCTGGAGGGAAGGGACTTGCCTTGGGGCCTGGAGGCACAGGATGACCCACCTGCAGAGAGGAGGACACACGTCTGTCAAGGTAAACGAGGCCAGTTTAAAATGGGCAGCTGTGGGGCTTTACAGAGCGTATACTTTAAAATGAACCATGCTCGCAAGGATTTAAATAGGTGATCTTTCCTAATAGGTAAAATATGAAACCTTTCCCACCAGTTTTAACTCTTACCAAGATAACTATTTCTTCATGCATCTCTTATGCAATTCTTGAATCCCTTGTTGCCTACCTCAGTGGCCCTTCTTTGGACAGGATGGATTTACGTAGGAGCAGTTTTTCGGTACTTGAGTGTGCCAGGTTTTGTTTAAGACTCTCTAGAGCAGCAGTCGCCAACCTTTCGGACCTCACGACCACCAGTGGTCCGCGGATACCGCTGCTCTAGAGGATACAAGTTGTGGAGACCGATGTAAAAGCTTTTTAAAAATGTGTATATAGGCAGTGGGCTGTGGGAGCTCAGCAGGAAAGCTTAGAGGAATTACCGTTTAGAAGCTCAAGTAATGGTCTTCAGGGGTAGAGCCATTTGTTCTGAATTTGACCGGTTACGTGGATAGCATGTGGAGAAGAAGAAGGTAGACTGGCCCGAGGAAGGGAATAAAGGGCTCAGTAAATCAGTGTGAAGGACTTTGCAGCATAATGTGCAGGCGAATCACCTGGGGAGCATATTTTAAAACGGGGTTTTTTCTGGAGCCCACCTGCAAGTATTCCTCTGTCCTTTCTAGTAAGTAGTGCAAAGGACTCAGAACCCAAGCAAGGCTTCCTAGCATCGGGGCTGGCACAGGGTGTGCAGTGCATCCCGACCCCCTTCCTCAGCCGAAGGTGTGGTGCTGTAGTTGGTCTGTCTCACCCTCCCAGCATTGTGTGGAACATCCAGATGCAGGCTTTGTGGTGGGCCGGAGGGCTCCATCCTGCATTTACAGCTCAGGAATAGGATATGGGAGAGCAGGCAAAACAGAACCGGCAGCAGTAGCAGTGACTGATTTTACCGGCCTCAGTGTCACTACTTAATCTCTGAGCCTGCACCTTCTTTGGTATTTTGTAGGCCTATAAGTGCCTGAGGTCAAAAGATACTAGAACATACGAGGGACAAGCCATTCGAATACAGAGTCTGGAAAAGCTTAGGAAGCAGTCCGACGTGTCGTGTGTACGTTGACACCCTATTCCACCTCGACAGTTCTCTGCCCGTGTGATATTTGGCACTGTTATTGCTAGCAGCCGATGTGGAGGTTGAACTAGTCATCTCTAAAAGCTCTGTTATTTGATGCTCTTTTGTTTCTAGTATCATTCTCAGGTGGCACTGTGCTTTCTGTTTATGTCAGATCCCGAGACCAACATTGGCAGCGAGTCCACAGGAGGACAGGGAATTTCTGAAAACAGAGCCGTGCTGTTGTCTTGTGGTCTGCAGAAGATGGCTCCTCAGAGAAGCAACGTCCTAGGAACATGTAAACTGGAGAAGCACCAGGAAATCTCCACAAGGAAGCATGGTAGAGGAAAGGTTCCCAGAATCCACTGTGACGGGAAAGCCTTCCGGTGTGAGGAATGTGGGAAGTGTTTCAGCTATTTTTCTCACTATGTTAGACACCAGAGAATCCACACTGGGGAGAAACCCTTTGAGTGTAGTGAGTGTGGAAAAGCCTTCAATGGCAATTCCTCATTGATTCGGCATCAGAGGATCCACACTGGAGAGAAGCCCTATCAGTGTGAGGAGTGTGGGAGAGCCTTCAATGATAATGCAAACCTGATGAGGCATCAGAGAATCCACAGTGGGGACCGACCCTATCACTGCCAGGAGTGTGGGAAAGGCTTCACCAGTAGCTCTGAGTTTGTTATACATCAGAGAATCCACACTGGAGAGAAACCTTATGCGTGTAATGAGTGTGGGAAAGCTTTTGTTGGTAACTCACCACTACTTCGGCATCAGAAAATTCACAGTGGAGAGAAACCCTATGAATGTAATGAATGTGGCAAAAGCTTCGGAAGGACTTCCTATCTTATCCAACATCAGCGTATTCACACAGGGGAAAAGCCTTATTCTTGTAAAATATGTGGGCAAGCCTTCAATTTGCATAAAAAATTAACTCGACACCAGAGAGTCCACAGCGATAAGAAACCCTTTGACTGTGTAGCTTGTGGAAAAGCCTTCAGTGCTCAGGAACAACTAAAAAGGCATCTGAAGACCCATGTTCAAGGGTCTTCCTATGTATGTGATGAGTGTGGTAAAGTCTACACTAGCAAAAGAAGTCTTCTTCAGCATCAAAGAGTCCATACTGGAAAGAAACCCAATGGGTGTGTCAAGTATGAAAAGACCTTTAGGACTTCTCCCCAGCTAGGTGACCTTGAGCATGTCCACCCCGGAGAGAAACCTGTGCTGGACATTTGTCGTTTTGGCCTCCCAGAGTTTTTTACCCCCTTTGACTGGTAGTATATTCACTTCCCTTTGGGACTCCATCTTCTACTCAAGAGTAGAATGTGTGACACAGACCTGCCTTAGCCATCGTTGTTGGTCAGTAGGTGACCCAAGATGGTCCAATTAGAGTTCCAGGATGTGGCCAGACTTAACAGGAAGAAATACTGTTCTTTTTCCTTAGTCTTAAAGCTGAGAGGAATTCCTGGATTATTGTGGAAGCTGAGAATAGAGTCAATACAGCAGAAAAAAAAAAGTGTTGGAGAGTAATCAGCCTTGACAATTCCATTTGAACAACTACATTAAACTATGTCTGAAGCTAGAAATGCATCTGGGCTTTTGAATTCCAGTAACCAATAAATTCAGTTTTGTTTTTCTCAAGCAAGTTTGAGTTAAGTTTTCTTTCCTTGGAATGGTGCCTTAACAGTCTAACAATTATCCTATATAATAAAAGGCTAACATGCAAATTGACCAAACGGTGGAACGACCAGTCGCTGTGATGCACACTGACCACCAGGGAGGAGATGCTCAACGCAGGAGCTGCCCCCTGGTGGTCAGTGTGCTCCCACAGGGGAGCGCCATTCAGCCAGAAGCAGGGCTCAGGGCTGGCAAGCACAGTGGTGGTGGCAAGCCGTGACAGTTGGATATCCCCCAAGGACTCCCAGACTGTGAGAGGGCACAGGCAGGGCTGAGGGACCCCCCTGGAGTACACAAATTTCGTACACCAGGCCTCTAGTTTTTAATAATGGTTATAATCTAATAATCTTCAGGACTAACGAAGGAGAAATGTTTTGTGTGTATGATGTATGGGAAAGTCTTCAGCTATGTCCCAGCAGCCCTGGTAACTGTAAGAAGAATAGGAAACCCATTGGAACATGGGAGCCCAGGGTGCATCAGGACAGCACCAGGGGATGGAAGTTCTAACAGCTCAAACTCTGTGACAGACGTTTAGTCTTACTACAAAACTATCAGTAAGTCCATTCTCAAGAAAAGTCTTAACTATGTAACCAAATGCTATCAAAACAAAAGACTTCAATTTTGTTTTCTCAGTTTTTATTTGGAATGGATACTATTCTAGGCACCAGACTGGTAAATGCCAGGCTATTGTAGCTTTTCCAGCTGGGTGTTTGTCTTGAATAGCATGCCCATCCTTCCCTTTGATCTAGAGTAGTGGTTCTCAACCTTCCTAATGCCACGACCGTTTAATACAGTTCCTCATGTTGTGGTGACCCCCAACCATAAAATTATTTTCGTGGCTACTTCATAACTAATTTTGCTACTGTTATGAATCGTAATGTAGATATCTGATATGCAGGATGTATTTTCCTTGTTACAAATTGAACATAATGAAAGCATAGTGATGAATCACAAAAACAATATGTAATTATATATGTGTTTTCCGATGGTCTTAGGCGACCCTTGTGAAAGGGTCGTTTGACCCCCAAAGGGGTCGCGACCCACAGGTTGAGAACCGCTGCCCTAGAGTCTGTTACCGGATAAAAAGGAAAGAACGGAGGTTGGCAGACAGTGGTCTCTGCTTCTGCATGCCTTCTGTAGGACTTCTGTAACCTGGTGTGTGCCTGTCTTAGGAATCGGGGCTTCATGATTACTGAGGAGGTCTTATGTTCTTACCTACAAAATTAGGTGACTTTTTTGCGATCCACCATTTGGGGTCAGCATTTCTGTGACACTGATCTGCTAATTTCTTCCTTAGACAAGCCTTTATTCCTAGCTAAAGCTCTGTTTTCTGAGCCTAGGAAGAAGTGGAAATCTTCATTGCCAAGAGCAACATAGTCCCCAGCAATCACTGCCCAATTGTGGGACCATTTTCCTATCTGAATGAGAGAAGCCATGTAAATTGCACAGGATCAGGGCAAAGCAGAGAAGGGCTCCTTGCAATGGTCAGAGATCCCAGGTATAGGACATATCCTCACTCCAGTGCCAGAAATAAAGAAGGGTCCTGCCCTGGAGTTGGAGTTGGACCTGGAGCCTTTGGATTACATCAATAACAAACTACATACCTCCTTCATGCCAGGCCTTGTACTTTACCTGAGGATAATGGTGTTGAACAAGGCAGCTATAGTCCCTGCTCTCTGGAGTGATCAGAGGAAACATGTTTAAATAAACTGTCACCGTTAAATAAGCACAAATGTACTAAGCACTGAAGTACAGAACGCTGCAATGCTTCATAACTGACCAGCCTCCCTTTTACTAGGTGGTCAGGGAAGGCTTGCTTTCCAAGGGAAATGGGATTTTTAGCTGATACCAAGTAACAGTCAAGACCGAGGTGGGAATGGGAAGGGAAAGGCATGGTAGGTATCTAAAACAGCATGTTCAGCAAGTGGGGCTGAAGTGGAGAGGGGGAGAATGGGAGTGCTAAGAGGCTGGAGAAGTGAGTGCAGGCCTCCAACCACCTTCCAGTGCAGGAAAAGGAAGGGATCGGAGCTGGAAGGAGAAAGGCCAACACCATCAGACTTGGGAGGGACCCTGCGGGTGGGTGGTGCAATCCAAGGGCTTATTTTGGAATTTTATGGGGGTGTTTTTGTTACAGTGTTTGGTGGTAACCAGGAGTGTCACAAATCCTGCAATGCACAGGATGGTTCTCCCTACTGAAAAAGTTTTCACAGCCGTAGTCAGTTTGGCTCAATGGATAAAGCCTCAGCCTGCAGACGGAAGGGTTCTGGGTTCAATTCCAGTCAAGGGCATATCCCTCGGCTGCAGGCTCCATCCTGGGGCCTGGCCCTGGTCAGGTGAGTGTGGAAGGTAATGAGTCCATGTTTCTCTGTCTTTCCCTCTCCTTCCACACTATATATATATATATATATATATATATATATATATATATATATATATATCTATCATCTCAACGGGAAAATAACCTTGGGTGAGGATTAACAAAACAAAGTTTTCACAGACATTGGTCTTGCTGGACATTCATGGAGGTAAAAACTGCTTCTAAAATACCTGAATCTAGAACTTGTTTTTAAGGTAAACACAAAGTGGTTTTGCACAGTTTTAACATTTGCTGATTCTCTAGGAATATGATCAAGACAAGATTGTCCTGTGTTTCGTTTAAACTTGACCAAAAGGGTTCACCATTTTGGATCCCACCTTGTGATTTCTGAGACACCAGTATAAGACACAGCATGTGGCTGTGGCATTCAGGCATCCTGAGTGCGAAGGCAAATATCTGGCCACTTCCTTAGGTCTCCTACAGCAGCAGTCATGACCAAACCTTGACATATCGAAATGTGTTTGCAATTACAAATCATTTTCCTTTTATTTCTCCTTTATCTCAGTTAAGGCATAACATTAGTTTTTAAAATGTAAGTTTATATTGTCTATGCTTTTCTAAGTGTTATCTATGATTTTCATGACAAGAGAATAAACTGGTCACTAGGAAATACTTGTTACAAAAAGAGTGGCCTTGGTTTTGATACCGTGTCATCCACTGAATCCAGCCCGTAGACTCCCAAACCTGGTTGCACCGCAGCTTTACTAAGACACGGACCCCCGGCACCACCCCGAAGAGCAAACGCTCGGGAACGAGACCCAAGGGAAAGGGACAAAGAGCGCCAGGCTCCGGGGCTCAGGTTTGGAGCGCAGGGGGCGGGGCCAGGGCACCACCGAGAGGGAGCGGCGGCATTCCTAGAGGGGCTCGGCCGCAGCCTAGTGACGCACTTCCGGCCGCCCCGCGGAGGCGCGAGCAGCGGAGGTGAGTCCGGGAGCAGCGGAGGTGAGTGGTACTGTGGATGGTGGGGTGGTACCCTGGCTCTTTGTGCGTGAGGGGTGGAGCTGGGTTGTGATTTCTGAGACACCAGTATAAGACACAGCCCGGCTAGGAGCTGGGTTGCCCACCCCTGGAGCAGGGAGCAGGGAGCAGGTCGGCGGCCCCTCTCTGACTCCCGCTTTGAACCTGGCGGCCGAAAACGTCCCGTTCCCGTGGGAAGCGAAGCCACAACCAGTTGGGGAGAGATGCTGCTGACTTTCGGGAACGTGTGTCGGAGCGGCCGGCGGGGGGGATGTTTGCCGGGGCGAAGCGGCCCGAAGGGGTAGTCACGAGTCCTTTGACACGTTGAGGTCACGCAGGCGCCCTCACCAAGGGTGGGTTGCGTGCGCTCCGGCTCCTGACATGGGGCCGTGCAGCAAGGCCCCGGGGAGGAGCAGAAGAGGCAGGGCCCCTCCGCCCGCCCGAGAGCGGAACAAGCCGGCGTTTGGAAGGCGCTGTCCGCTTACCGGAGCGGTGTCCGTTCCCAGAGGTAACCGCGCCCTGCGCTCCGTCTGCGGGATGACAGCGGCCCGGCAAGGATTGCTACAGTGTAACTAGTGACTTGTTCAGGCCTAGAATAAATACGCTTAACTCCTGCATTGTAATTCATACCCGTATGGAAAGCAAGTTTGCTGATGTCAACAAAGATCTGAGGCCACGAAACAAGTTTATTTGGGGTCTTCGAGGACTCGAATCCAAGAGAAGCGGATTCAGGTAACAGCCCAAACTGAGCTCTGGAGAGAACGAAGAAAGGCAGCGTTTATAAAGGCGCACATCACAGAATGTAGTTCTTCCATGCAATTGAGGTGTTGCCGGCGAGGTTAACAGGGTTTGGTTAGTTCCAATATGGAAACGAGGGAGGTGAGAACTGAGGAAGTAAATTCCATGTATGTCCGTGTAGCAGTTGTTCTAAGATGTTTATGATTCCCGCATGTTTATGTCTCGGCCTTGAGCGGAGTTTAGCACCAGGCTTTGTGCTTTGTTTGTTGTAGTGTGACAACAGGACGAGCAACAGTAAAAGTAGCTCTGAAAACAGGCACAACGTGTGCGCAGGCCCCACTTCCCTCATAGCCTCCTGACGCTATTAAAGTGACTCAGCAATGTTTATTACATTTTAGTTTTTCCCGTTCTCACTAGAGGGCGGCATTTGAGTGCAGGGCTTTATAGCCTTAGAGCATCTAGTTAAAATACTGTTTTCCAAAGTTACCTAGCTCTTGTCTTTCCCACCATTTCAGTGTGGGCACGTGACTCAATTGCAGGATGGTTAGGCTCATTTGATGTTGTTTGTGTTCCTGTTGTGGGTCATCACCACCATCCCATCCTGGTTGGTTGATTTTCAATATTTATGTGTATTTATTTACTTGTTTATGTGAAACATTACTCTGGTTATAAAAGAACAAAAGGCACACTCAGAGACACGACACTCCCTTCTACCCAGTTTCCTTCCATCCTGTTCCCATTCCAGGGTTCCTTTCACCCACTTACCACCCACACCTGATGTAACCACTCTCCTTTGTTTCTGGCTTATCCTTCCATTTCTTTTTGTATAAATGATCAGACACATATTTTCTTATACTCCTGTTTTTGCACTTTGTTTTTTTAAAAATTTTATTTGACAAAATACTTTGAAAATCACCCATATCATAGAGATAATTATCTTTTTTAAAAAATGCCATTCACGTATACATAAGACTGCATCTACTATGACAGTTAAGAAGCATAGTAAAATGAGCAGCCATGAACACACCACCCCATTAAGGAGGAGAACATTACCAGTACTGCTGCATCTGTCTGTGTGCTCAGCCCCAACCCAACTCCCAGCATCCCACCCCTAGAAGTAACAACTGTCTTAAATTTTGTGTTAATGTAGCCTTGCCTGTTTTTAAAAATCATTTTCTCACATATGCGTGTATATGTAAATAATGTGTTTAGTTTGCTTTTGAGCTTTGTGAAAACGACAGCATAGAGTCTGTAGTCATATGTTCCTAAATTCGTCCATGTTGTTGTGAGTCATTCATTTTTGCTGCTGGGCAGTTGTGTTGACGCTACCCAACTCAAGGGGTTCACTGCTTAGGGGGTTCTAGTCAAGGAGACATGGTTGTTGTTAGGTAGTTTTATTTACTCACAGCAAGTGAAGGAGACCACAGATTCACGTCCAAACCTGCTTCCTGGAAGAGAGGCTTAGCCATTGCTTTATACACTGTTTGGTCAATTACATGTTGATTTCTTTGCAGTTGGCTAAACTTACCTGGATTTGGTTAATTGCATGTTGAGTTCTTTCTTTTTTGGGGGGTGGGGGGGGCAATTGGCTAAACTCTTGGGTTGAGTGGTCAAGCTCATCCTGAGTGGATAAGCCGCATCTGCAAAATAGTGTGCTACATTTTCACACTTAACAAGATCTGCCCAGACCTTGAGACTCTTGTCCCATCTAACATTGGCGTGATCAAAAGATTGGGAAACTTATTTTGCTCTTCTCTGCTACAGTTTATTTTTTTTATTTTTTTTAATATATTTTATTGATTTTTTACAGAGAGGAAGGGAGAGAGATAGAGAGTTAGAAACATTGATGAGAGAGAAACATCGATCAGCTGCCTCCTGCACATCTCCTACTGGGGATATGCCCACAACCCAAGTACATGCCCTTGACTGGAATCGAACCTGGGACCTTTCAGTCCGCAGGCCGACGCTCTATCCACTGAGCCAAACCGGTTTCGGCATCTGCTACAGTTTAAATAGTGTTAGAATTACTCATTTCTTCAAGATTTGAAAATATTTACCTATGATATATATGGGCTCAGTACTTTATGAGTACACTCTTTACTGGCCATCTCAGTTTGATTAGGTAAAAGTAATCATGGATTACAGAGAAAAATCTATTTAATAAAATTGGTAGAGTTGATTCATTAAATTCATATAGAATTATATGTTCTTCCATCATATACGTTTTTAAGCATCTATAGATTATTTTTTAAATGGGCACTTCAGCTATTAACCCTCAAACATTTGTAAAGCAGAAATAAGTGTATTGGACTATTCAAACACCATCAGTAAAGCCAGAAATTATGAACAGAGAAGAAATTAACAACATACTATCCTAAACAATTCTTTGGCCAGAGACTAAACACCAGCTATCAAATAGTAATTAACACATGACATAAAACCTCTGGTATGTGGCTAATTGTGTATTCAGAGGAAAATTTATGGCCTTGTAGGTTTTAATTGCCAAATAGGAAAGTATGGAAATAAATGAATAAGCCATGCTCCCCTAAGAAGTTTGAAAAAGCCTTTATAGTCTAGTTTCCCCCAAAAGCAGAACAAAGGGCAAAGATTTGTGTGCCGGTGATTCATCTGGGAATGTAGTCCCGGGGCAGAGTGAAAGACAGGGCCTGGCACAGAGGGGAGGAGAGCCAGTACCAGGGTGCTGTCAGTGTGGCCCTTCTCCATCTGATTGCTGCTCTGTCTTACAGGATCTTGGAGGAGCTTTGGAATCTCATTTGGGGGTCTAAAGGGGAAAACATTTATCCATTGACCTCTGTCCCCTATTGGTCAAGGGTGGCACCACAGGCATTAACTCTCCTGCACTTTAGGGACCAGCAAGTGTCCACAGGTTTCCGCAGGGGCCCCATACAGGACAGCAGAGAAGCCCAGGGCAGGAGCCAGGCATCGGTGGTGTAGGTCCTTGCAGAGGCATTGGCAGGCTGCACCTGCACAAAGCTGAATAAGCTTCTGGAACAGGACTAAGTGTGAGACAAGAGGAATGGAGTGGTGCGTAAAAGTATCTCTTGCAGAGCCTAAGAAACAAACTAAGAAACAGAGCTTAATGAATTAAAATCAATTAGGGGAAAAACAAAAACAAACAGTGTTCTAAATAAATTAAAAAGCTGGTTCACTGAAAATAAAACAACATTAAAATAAATAAACCCATGTTCAGCCTTCTTTATTAATCTGTTTGGGATGCCATAACAAAATGCCATCGACTGTGTGGCTTTAACAACAGGAACCTAATCTTATAATTCTGGAAACTGCAAGTCCAAGATGAAGGATCTGCTGATTTGTTCTTAGTGAGGGCTCTCTCCTGGGGTTTCAGGTGGCTGCCTTCTCACTGTGTGCTCACATGGCAAAGATGGAGAGCTTTGGAGTCTGTCCTTCTCTCCCTCCCTCCCTCCCTCCCTCCCTCCGTTGCAGTATGGTTTATTAAGCTTAGTATAGGCGCTGGGACTTGCCCCTGGTGCTCTTCATGTACAAAGCCTGAACATTCTGCCAGTTCTTTTTGAGCAATGACACCAAGAAATTGACAGCTAAGTGGATGTTGTACACATCTCATCACCTGTCATCTCACGTGGCCAATAGCCGCTGCCAGACACAGCACCTCCTGCATCTGGAACTTGATTGCGGATTTTACCTCCTCAGCTTTGGCCACCATGTTCTCATTGTGGGTCAACAAGGACGGGAACTTGCCAGCCTTATTCAGGCCCAGGCCCAAGATTCATGGGATTTGCTTGATCAGAGACTCTGAAGCCAGAAAGGCATCGTACTTGGCCAGCTTCTTGACCAGTTTCTTATTCCTGCTGAGTTTCTTCAGCGCCTTGATGTCCATGTGCGGGATGTCCACGGCCTTGGCCTCATCACAGTGCTGCTGGTCGCCCAGAACACACATGGAGAACTTGGGGCGGGGCGTGGACTTAAGCCTGATGGTGCCCGAGAAGCGTTTGTCCCCTGAGGGTCATAGTTCTTCAGGCCAATCTGCAGCTCAACTGTCTCCATAAACTTCCGGCGCTTGTGCTGGTTCCTTTGCAGCACCTCCCGCACCGCCTAGGAGAGGGTGTCGTGGGAGACTTTGCTGCTCATGGGTCCTCGTGCTGCAAAAACTGGAAAAGAGCTCGTCCTTTTCTTGTAAGTGCATCAGCCCTATTAGATTTGGGCCCCGCCCTTATGACTGCATTTAATCTTATTACCGCCTCAGGGGTTAGAACTTTAACATAGGAATTTTGTGGGGACACAAGCTTTACCAAGGGAAGAGGTCTAAAAGCATATATATTCAAAAGAAGTGGGAAAAGCAAAGTAGCTCCAGATATGGAGGAAGTGAAAAAAGTCATAAACCAGTTTTCCCCACACCTGTGCGAAAGTTGAAATCCTGGAAGATGTAGATGAAATTTTAGGAAACATACATTTTCAACCTGAATTTAGGATCTGTGAGAATCAGAAAGTAGCCGCTCCGTGTGTTTTTGAACATGGTGAGCAAGGGGCTTTGGGTCATGGGGCCTACATGCCACAGCGACCCCCTCTGCCAGGTCGCTGAGATCTCGGCTTCTTTGCTCTCGGCAGGCTGGGAAGTATGAGGAGGCAGCCTGGTACCTCACTTCTGGCCCAGCTTCCTGAAGGTAAGTCTGGGCCATGGGGGAGGCTGACCTCCCAAGGTCTCTATAGAGACATTAGACCCTTGAGGACTCTCATCTGTGTGAGAAGATAGGCAGGATGTGGGGGAGCAGCTGTCCCTTTCCAGCTGCTGCCTCCCTGGGCCTGACCCGGGCCTCTGCTGGGGCTGCAGCACCTCCTGCCTGTCTTCTCTTTCAGGGGGACCGAGGGTGATACTTGTTTAGAGAGAGAAATAAATCAAAGATCTTGGTATTGTTCTGTCTCTTGAGTTGAAGCACTGCTCCTCGAGTTTTTGTTTTATTCTTTAGGCTCTGCATACATTCTTATGTACACTCGTGTGTGTGTGTGTGTGTGTGTGTGTGTGTGTGTGTGTGTGTGAGATGTGTGTCAGAGTTGTAAAGTCCTAGGGTTCCTGGCAGTGAGCATCAGTGTCATGGCTGGGAGGAGTCCGGGGTACTGAGCGATTGAACAGATCAGCCCCACCTTCCTATGGCAGCTCCTGCTCACACTCCTATGTGGACTCAGGCTGCCTGCATCTTAGATCTTCTCTTCTTGGTCGGGGTGGCTTACCTCACACTTGTCTCCCTCTGTGCTTGTCCTTAGCTCCAGCCCTTCTCTGAGAGGGAGGCGAAGCAATGGCAGCCATGCTCCTGACAGCCTGGCCTCAGGTGAGCCGTGGTTCTTCGGGTCTTCCTCTGAGCAGTTTCACATTGAGAAACCGAGAAGGGGAGCTGGTGAGCTGGTGATGAGAGCTGGAGAGAGCCTCCATGCTCACACCTGCCCGACTGGACTTGTGGGAAGAGTGGTGATGTAGAGGGACGGAAGCAGCAGGGGAGCGGGGCCCGAAGGCAGGGGTGTCGTGCTGGGCACATGGAGGTTCTTGGCTCTGGGGATAGGAAATGTGGGAACTGACCAGGTAGGATGCTCCGTGTATGGGTGTGAATGGAGGAGGCAGCAGAGGACTGGGATTCCCAGGGCCCAGGTACAGGTGAAGCAGGGCTGTGCTTCTAATTGAGGGGAAGAGGAGGGTAGTGGGGGCAAGGGAGGAAGGAAACTGGAAGCCTGCGGGACAGGCTGTTCTCACTCTGTCCTCAGAGGCTTTCAGGGCTTGGGGGGCAGTGGCTCAAACTGTAGGTCTCTGATAAGAGCTCTGGGCCTCTCCCCCGGAAAAATACATGTGCAAACAGTTTTCCATGCAATTTTAGGGACTTCATGGAGCCCTGAGGCTCATCCATGGACTTCCATGGACTGCAGGTTGGGAAAGTCATAGTCTCAGTAGCTCCACTAACATCGCTTAAGGCTCCCTATGCCGCAGGCACCATACTAAGCACTTGGCATGGATCGCTCATTCCTGACAACTGACCTCTGAGATAGGTGCTGTGTTGGACTCATTACACCACAAAAGACACGAAGGCAAAGGAGATAGAGTGACTGGCCCAAGGTCTCACAGCCATTGTGTGATTCTTCACTGCCCAGCCTTGGGGCACGTGTGGGACCAGTGGAGTTAACTTGGTCAGATTTGTGATGGCCGTGTAGGGAATAACTTTCAGGGAGATTCAAAAGCAGGGTGACCACTTCAGAAAGAAGTCCCCTGGTCCAGGCGATGGGGCTTCATCAGGAAAGTAATTGTTAAAGAGGGGGATCTAATTCCAGTAATGCTTAACATAAAAACCGTTAGGAGATGGGGGTAAGGGAGAGGGAGGAGTCAAGAATTAATCCCCAGGGTTCTTGCTGAGGTTTCCTGCACAGATAGTGGTGGGTGACACCAACTGAGGTTTGAATTCAGGAGGAGGCACCAGCTTACCTGGGGAAAGGGCGGTGGCAGTGGGCTGTGAAGGCATTTAATTTTGTGTGGAGAGGTTATTTGACCTGTCCGAGGTCACACAGCGAGTGACTCACAGTAACTCCCAGAAGCTGACTAGATTATTTGCTGGGTGGAGGTTGGTAGAGTCAACCAAGACAGATCCTGGCAGATAGTTGAGGGCAAATCCCTGCCAGTGTGCCCCCAAGGTTGTTAGAGAAGGCTGAGGCGGGCAGAGAGCAGCCGGAGTCTGCAGCTGCAGGAGGGAGGAGCCGGGCCTGCGAGCATGCAGCATCAGCCCTGAGTGGCAGAGCCGGTGCTGACTGCAGAGGGTATGGATGCAAAGAGGAGCAGCCAAAGGGTGTTTGAGGAGCTCGCCAACAGGAAAGCTGAGCTCCCTTCTCGTCCAAACGTTGGATGACGGTGCAAAGGATGAGGCTTGAATGGAGGGGGTAACAAAACGTCAGGTTTTCAGCAAGACCCAACTGGAAGTGGAATGGCTGTTGCTGCCACCCCCTCACCCTTGGTCCCCAAGCTGATCTGGGCAGCACTGAGCTTCCTCTGCTGGAGGTTCTGAAGCAGAGGCGGCACAGCCCCTTGCTGGGAAGTCGGTGACGCGGATCAGGCTGCAGATGGGGCTGGATGAGATGGAAGCCATGGCCATTCTTTGGGAGCAGGATGGAGAAGCCCACACCTCAAGGAGAAGAAGTGGGAATGCTGGTGGGTGGGTCCTGAGCCATGTCCACCAGTGAGGGAGTGGCTATACTGTCTTTGAGAAGTATAAAAACGGCATGAGGTTTCTCTGCCACGAGAGAAGTCAAATGTGCCCTGGCTTGCTTTTCAGGTATTTTTCTCACAGTTTTTGGCATGTTATTACTTTCATGCTCTTCACAAGCTCCCTCCCCGAGCCCTTATACTGCCCTCTGCCCCCCACTTAGGGCCTGAGCCATGGAATTGGCCCTAGGGCAGCAGGAACCTGTTGTTTCAGAAGTCGGTGACCTTTGAGGATGTGGCTGTGTACTTCACCCCAACGGAGTGGGATGGCCTGTCCCCTGCACAGAGGGCTCTGTACAGGGATGTGATGCTGGAGAATTATGGGAATGTGGCCTCCCTGGGTAAGGCCTCTCCCCTGGGCCCAGACTTGTCGGTTGGGGTTTCCTGACTTCCCTTACATGTTGCAGGTGGGGTCTCTGGTGAATCCTTTACTGAGTGGGGACTCCAGAGGCTGAGATTCCTAATTCCCTAGACCCAGGGATTGCTGGGAAGGGCAAACCCCAAGCCCTTTTTGGGTCAATTTAGGATTTTGCCGGGACTAGTGTGCACTCTTTATGAACCCTATAGAAGCTGTGTTTTAGACAGTATGGAAAAAGCAACTTACAGCGTTCTCTTTAGTTCCCCCTCACCCGCATCTTCGCTCTTTCCAAGGATGTCAGTGCACTCTGAATACCTCAGGCCAAGGTCAAAAACTGGTGTCCCTTTGGGCAGATTCTGTTTGCTCTGCATGAAGTCTCCTGGGCCATGGTCTGGGCCCTTGTCGACTTCTCCCTCACCTCCTCAAGCCCTCCCCTCCCCACCTCATGGACACCTTGGGGCTCTTACCTCCCCCCAACCCCCAGTTGCCAAGACAATCGGAAAAGAGGCTTAGATATCACCCAATGGCAGACTATTCACCCTTCTCTCCTGTTTCCTTTTCCCCAAAACAGGATTTCCACTTATCAAACCTGCTGTGATCTTACAACTGGAGGGAGGAGGTGAGCTGGGGGGCCCATCTCCACTGGCTGCTGAAACAGGCACAGACCCTCCAGGCCTCTGGACTGGTAAGGGAAGCACATATTGCCTATTATGCTGGAAAGTTTAACTCTTTAGGAAGAGTTAGCATGTAAGCATAAGTTAGCATGTTAGCAACATATAACCGTGCCACGCTTATTGGCCAGCTATACAAAGTAAAATTTAAATAAATTTTGATGATCTATATATAGATTCAATTAAGATCTTTTCACAATTTTCTATTTCTTTGTACTAAGAACAGATCATTTTCAAATGCCTCATTCTAACTTTTTTTAATCCTAATATTAGAATTTTACCTTACTTAGAAAAAAAGGAATGGATTAAGTAATTTGGGTGCAGGGAGAGGGTTCTTGCCAGTTTTCTAAACATTGTCTATTTAACACTTTACACAGAACAGGAAAATAGCCCTGTGGTTAGAAGTATAGTTTTGGGGGCAGATTTTCTGAGGTTCAGTCCTAACTGTGCAACTTCCTAGTTGTGTGACTGAGCAAGTCAGTTATTTAGTTCTCTGAGAGTCAGTGTTCTCATCCCTGAAAGTGAGATAATAATAATAAAAGTAGGTTTTAGTGCTAGTCTTAGAGTTTGAGGATGGAATGAGATAACATGTATCATGTGCCTGGCTAAGAGTGTGTGCTCAATGATACATTAGTTATTTTTGTTTTTTTGGAGGAGACAGCTTTATATAGTAAGCTATAGGGACTAAGGCAATAGGGAGGAAGTGCTGTAATTCATTGCTTCTCAAACCATATGCAAATGAATTACCTGAGAGTCTTACAGATATGCAGATTGTTATTCAGTAAGTCCGGTGTGGGGCCAAGATTCTGCATTTTTGTTAAGTTTCCAGGTGATGCCAGTGTTTTCGGTTCCCAGACCACACTTGAAGTAGTGAGGCTCTCATTGGCTCAGGCAGAGTAGCTGCCATATGACTTCTCATTTCCCATGAGGCCTAGCTTTACCTCCTGCATTTGGATTCCATAAGATTCTCTTACATCCCTTCAATGAATCCTCTTTTTTTAAAAGATGGTTTCAGCCAGATGATCTCTGACCAACAAAGACATGTTTTGGACATGGAGAGTTTGAAGTGCTTGGCATATAGAGGGGGGGAAAGGTGATATTGTGGAGACCCTTAATCAAAGGTATCTGGAAAAATCTATAGACAGTAGATAGTCCTGAAGTTTTTGAACATCCCATCATGATCTAAGCTAATAGTAGAAACATTGATCTAATCCATGAATATAGGTTTATTGGGGTGAGGACTCAAATGGGTTTTAGGCAAGCAGAGGGGAAGGTGTAAGGTATAAGACTCATGTCAGCAGAGTTGACTTTCTTTTAAAAATTATTTCCTGATGTCATCCCATACACCAAAAAGGTTGTGGGTTTGATTCCTGGTCAGGGTACATATCTAGGTTGTAGGTTTGATAACTGGGCAACCAATTAATGTTTCTCCCTCACATAGATGTTTCTCACTTTTAACCTTTATGTTATTGGTTATTATTGGTTTAGAGACAGGTAGTCTTTTCAAAATCATTACTTTAAAATTATACTATTGGCACATGCTCAAAACAGTAAAAAAGGTATATAAAATGGTGGGGAAATATATTAAACTTCCTGTTATTTTGCTCAGTTTCTTTTGTCTTCTTCCAGAAGTTTTCTAGGCATAGTACAAAAACATGTCTATGTCCGCCCTTTTTATTTACTTTTACACAAATGGAATCTACTCTACATACCATTTCTCAACTTGTTTTTCTACTTAACAGTATATCTTTATATCTTTTCCTATTAGCACATATGGATTTAACATTTCCTGTTTTATGTTTTTTATACTAGATATTGATATCCAGGCTGACAATAATATGACAAAGGAAATGAACAAAGAAAAACATAATACATCATTTGTACTTCAGGGGGACTTTTCCCAGGAAACAGACTTCTCAGAAGCCTATATTCTAGAAAAACAACAGCAGGAAGTCCACCTAGTAGTAAGTATGAAGAAAGAAAACAGCAGTGTCATTGACAGAACAGTGAAAAATGACGCAAGCCTCATGGAGGAGTGTTTGTTTAGTCAGAGTCTAAACTTGAATCAATGTAATACCATCATCACCACTGGAGAGGAGCCCCCTGAGTGTACAGGACTGGAGAAATCCTTAAGCTTTGACACAAAACTTATCCATCATGAAATAAGTAATTCCAGGGAAAGACCATTGGAATGTGAAGAATTAGTGGAAACCTTTAAGTATAACTCTCAACTTCATCATCAAAACAGCTACCTTGGGGAGAAGCCCTATCAGTGTAAGGATTGTGGCAAAGCCTTTAGTGTTAATGCAAAATTAATTTGTCATCAAAGACTTCATAGTGGGGAGAAACCCTTCAAATGTGTGGAGTGTGGGAAAAGCTTCAGCTACAGTTCCCATTACATTACACATCAGACAGTCCACAGTGGGGAGAAGCCCTATCAGTGTAAGGTGTGTGGGAAAGCCTTCAGTGTTAATGGGAGTCTAAGCAGGCATCAGAGAATCCATACAGGAGAGAAGCCTTATCAGTGCAAGGAGTGTGGAAATGGCTTCAGCTGCAGTTCTGCATATATCACACACCAGAGAGTCCACACTGGGGAGAAACCTTATGAGTGTAATGACTGTGGGAAAGCTTTCAATGTTAATGCAAAATTAATTCAACACCAGAGAATCCACACTGGAGAGAAACCTTATAAATGTAATGAGTGTGGGAAAGGTTTCAGGTGCAGTTCCCAGCTTAGGCAGCATCACAGCATCCACACTGGAGAGAGGCCCTGTCAGTGTAAGGAGTGTGGGAAAGCCTTCAGTAATAATACAAAACTCTCTCAGCATCAGAGAATCCACACTGGTGAGAAGCCTTATGAGTGTACTGAATGTGGAAAAGCCTTTAGTGTCAAAGGGAAGTTAATCCAGCACCAGAGAATCCACACTGGTGAGAAGCCCTATGAGTGTAATGAATGTGGAAAAGCTTTCAGGTGTAACTCCCAGCTTCGACAGCATCTGCGAATCCACACTGGAGAGAAGCCCTATGAGTGTAATGAGTGTGGAAAGGCCTTCAGCGTCAATGCAAAACTAATGCAGCATCAGAGGATTCACACTGGGGAGAAACCCTTTGAATGTAATGAGTGTGGAAAATGCTTTACTTCTAAAAGAAACCTACTTGATCATCACCGAATACATACTGGAGAAAAACCTTATCAATGTAAAGAATGTGGGAAAGCCTTTAGTATCAATGCCAAACTAACTAGGCATCAGAGAATACACACTGGGGAGAAACCTTTCAAATGTAAGGAATGTGAGAAAGCATTTAGCTGTAGTTCTGATTATATTGTACATCAGAGAATCCATACTGGAGAAAAACCCTTTCAGTGTAAGGAGTGTGGAAAAGCCTTCCATGTTAATGCCCATTTAATTCGGCATCAGAGAAGCCACACTGGGGAGAAACCCTTCAGATGTGTGGAGTGTGGCAAAGGCTTTAGCTACAGTTCTGACTGTATTATACATCAGACTGTCCACACTTGGAAGAAACCCTATGTGTGTAATGTGTGTGGGAAAGCCTTCAGGTTTAGCTTCCAACTTAGTCAACATCAGAGTGTCCACAGTGAAGGAAAATCCTAATGAGAAGGATGTAGAAAACTCTCCAGATTAATGTTGAACTGAATCAGGTACCATGAGACTTACCCTGGTGGAAAACCCTGAGAGAGATGAATGTAGCAATCTTTACATGGAAACAAATCTTTCTCATTTTATTTATTACATTTTAAATCAGAAATGAAGACCAGTTAAAAAGTAACATTCAAAAACAAATAGGTCATTGGGTGGCAGAGAGAGGCTTGCCTACGCCCAGCATCCTGGCCATGGACATATGGAGAGTTGATAGTCTGACACTCGGAAAACAAACAAAAACAAATAGGTTTTTTTATACCAACAACCAATTAGAAAATATAATGGAAGAAAATACCCCATTCCCAACACCATCAAGAAAAGTAGATTTTCTAGGAAAATTATATGGATCACCACTGAGGGTCACAAATGGAAACAAATGGGGAGAGAGAAGCCTTGTTCTTGGATAGGAAAACTCAGATATTCACTGTACCTAAATTATTTCCCTTTCATTTTTGACAATAAGCATGTATCACTTTTGTAAAGAGGAAAAACAATAAATATTTCTTTAGAAAAGGAAAAATGTGAGTAGTTTTTATTTTCATGGAATAGAGCTAACCTTTAGAAGTTTAGATAAAATCATCAGCTGAAACCCCACCCATGCTCAGCAAGCCCAGCCTCCAGAAACCAAATATAAGGGAAAATATTGATAAACTGACTTCAAAAGTAAATATTTGTTTTAAATCCAAATAAAGTTAAAAGATAAAGCACAAAACTAGAACCCTTGTAAAATTTGTTATGTAAAAGTAATATGCAGAGAGGTCTTACCATTAAGAGAAAAATCCTATATAATAAAAGCCTAATATGCAAATCTACTGAACAGTGGAATGACTGGTCGCAATGACGTGCACTGACCACCAGGGGGTGGTCAATGCAGCAGCTGCCCCCAGCCCGCAGGCCCCAGGCCAGCCAAGGCAGGTGCCAGCGACCCCTGCCTCCCATTGCCCCACCAGTCGCCCCACAGGTCAGCCCTGATCGCTGGCCAGGCCTGGGGACCCTACCCATGCATGAATTTTGTGCACCAGGCCTGTAGTAATCTAAGAAAACCCAGTAAATCACACTAGTAGGCAGCTTTAAAAAAGATTACATTATTAATAAAGTAAGATGTTCGGTCTTGGTAGTATTCCAAGGAGTGTAAACTAAAACGGGTGCAAACAACCACGCACAGGAAGCCCCTGAACCTCTAGCACAGACACGAGGTGTACACACAGACCCTCCCGTGGAGGCACAGATCCCTGCAGACAGACACAGGCCACCTCCCTGCGCAGACCTCCCTCCTGCGCTGTCCAGCGCGAGTGACCAGTGTTGGCTGGGAGGGCCATCGAGGGCTTCACAGGACCTGCTCCGGTCGGAGAGCTAATGACGCGCTCCAGGACTCGAGCTGGAGTGTCCAGGATGCCATGCACACGCCCTCCCCCGCCCCCATGCGCCTCGGAGCTGGTCATGTGTGGCGGCAGACCCTGGAGCCTCAGAACAGGGGTGCCAGGGCCCTTCTGACCCGCTGGCCCTGCTCTGGGAAACTCCAGGCCGAACACCGAGACCCAGAGTGCACCGAGGCATGGCGGCCACTTACTTACAGGGAAGCTGAGGCCCGGAGGTGGACACCCCCTGGTCCCCAGGCCAGAGGAGAGCTGCAAGGCCATAGCTCGCTGCAACCCTCCCGGTTCCCGAACGTCCTGCCGATGGTGTGTGGGTGTGCGGTCCACGGAGGCGGGGACAGGAAGCCCTGCAACTCCGGTCCCCGGCCGGCCAGCCGCAGGTTCTGCTATGGCAGCGACTAGGCAGGGACGCCAGGAGGGCCCAGTGGCTGCAGACAACCTGATCTTCTGTTGTCCTGATCTGCCTCCACGGCCGCGTGTCCTTGGTCTCCCTGCGTCTCCGGCTCCTGGGCGGCTCAGGGGTGGAGGACGGGTCCCAGGCTCACGGCCCTTCCCACCCGGGGGGTCCCCGAGGGCGGCAGGAGGAGGCAGGCACCCGCCCGTCCTCACGCAGCACCGTGGCCCGCCCGGACTCCCGGCCAGTGGAGCCCTTACCAGGCGGGAAGGGGCCACAGCATGGAGACCCGCCCTTCACACGTCCAGAGGAGCCAGGGTTAAAGTCCCCTCGGCCTGGGTCAGCGCGTGCTGCCCGCAGCGCAGGCGCCTCCGCCCCGGCTGTCACCCTGTCAGGGCCTCGGAGAACAGGGGCCGCCCTTCCAGGTCAGGAGGGGAAACTGAGTTCCGGGAAACATGGCTGCCGCGGGGCACCCAGCCATTCGGGGAGGAGCCTGGTGAGAGGCCCCAGCGGGGCTGGGATCTAAGGGGGGAGGGTGGGGAACGAGAGGATCCGCACTGCTCCGGCAGCTCTCCCCTGCGGGCGGTGGGGCGGGGGCTTCCGGCGGCTCCCGGCCACACCCCCTCCTCCGGTCCGCTCACAGCCCACCATCCGACTGAGCCTCTGTGGGCGGCCCGGCCCGCGCCTGGGCTCGCCAAAGGCGGGAGCGGGCGCCACCCGGCCTCTCCTCCCCGAGAGCTGCCTCCCCCGCCCCCCCGTTCCCCCCCCGCTCCCCCCGCTCCTGCCCCGCGCGGGCGCCATATGCCCGAGACCACGTGGTCTCCCCTCCGACAGCTCCCAGGACGCCCCGGGCCCCGCGGTCTGGGCGCGCCCGGGCCGGGTCCTCCGCCCGCTCCGCTCCGCTCTCCCCTCACCAGCCTCGCGGCGCGGCGTCCCCGCTCAGCTCTCCTCACCGCCGTCCACCGGGCACGGAAGCCCCACCCACGCCCGCCTCCAGGAAGCCCTCCCGGCTGCACGGCCGCGCGGAGGGCGCCTTGGCGGGGCTCCTTCAGCCGCACGGTAAGGGCCGCTCCTCGCGTCCGTGGCCGCGTCCGTGGCCGCCTCCGCCGGGAGCGCCCGGGGCCCACGTGGTCCCGGCGTGTGGCCGCGACGCCCGGACCCCGCGGGGTGACGGGAGGGCGCGCGGGTGAGGAGAGGGCGGCCTCCGCTCCCGGCGGTGGCCATTGGCTGCCTCGGGCGTGGGCGGGAAACCATCGCAGGCGGCCCAGCCGGCGCTCGCGGAGGGAGAGCGGTGCCTCCGCGGGCTGGGGGCGCGCGCTGGGACCCGGAAGTCCCGCGGGCTGGCGGCCGCGCCCGAGAAGCACCGCCCGCCCCGCGGGGGCCCAGCCCGGGGACTCCCGCGAGCAGGGCCGCCGGGGAAGGCGGCGAAGGGCCCGGGGCCGCGGGCTCTGCCTCGAGGTCCTGAAGGCGGGGCCGGGAGCCGTCGGGGGCAGGACCAGAGCGCCCACGGCCCGCCCGCCCGGCGGGGAGGGGCCCGATGGCACTAGATGGGGCGACAGGAGCCTCCGTGCTCCCGGGGGTCGCAGGATGAGGGCGCTGGCGGGAGGCTCCGTGACCACGGGGAGGAAGAAGGCCGCCCCGGGAGCGGGGTCGTGAGCACGGTCCTGGCTGCGCCTGCGGGCCCTCTCCCCGGCTCCTCCCCGCTCCACTGACCTCGGCCGGCCCGGGGCGCCCTGGTGCCGGGGTCCGCCTGGCCTGCCCGCTGTCAGCGCTCAGCGCCGTCTAATGGCTCCCACTCTCTGCCCCCCCCCCTTCTACTTGGAGTTGCTCCCTGGGGTGCGCCCTTGGCCCCGCAGGACCCGCTGGGGCATCATTTCGCGGAGAGGATGGCGGCAGGGAGCCGTAAGGGAGGCAGTGGTTGTGTCTATGCCGATAGGGCGCGCGCATTTCGCCGGCAGCCTCCCAGCTGAACGCCCCGGGGCTCCGGGCGGGGTGCGTGGGCGTGGGAAGGGGCGGTGCCCTGAGCACCACCCTCGGGTCCACCAGCCGGTGGCCACAGTGGTACGAACGGGGTTGCGTTTCCGCTGCCCGCGGGAGGGCGCGCCAGCCTCCAAATAAGGATCTGGAAACTGAAGTTTGAGGTCCGGCTCTGCCGATCCAGTCTAGCCTCGGGGTGCGCCCAGGGGCTGGGGCTCCCCCCCGCGCCCCCCCCCCCACCCACACCCACACACACCACCGCCGTCACCACCTGTGGCTGTACCTGGGCAGGGACACAGGCAGCTTCCTGCTCCTCTCCCGGGGAAGCAAAGGTGAGAACACCGCCCGCCTCAGGCCAGTGAGTGAGGGAAACGACAGAGAAGGGAAGAGTGTGCCCAGCGCGGGGCGGGCCGGGCCCTGGCCGAGGGGAAAGGAGGAAGCAGACAGCAGAGGCTCCGGGCCACCCCCTGCCCCTCCTGCAGGAAAGGGACCAGCGGGCAGAGCGGACAGGCCGTGCCGCTCAGTGGGGCCCCGGCCGCCGCAGGGTGACATCACCTGGGAACTTGTTAGAAATACCGTCTTGATGCCGAAACCGGTTTGGCTCAGTGGATGGAGCGTCGGCCTGCGGACTGAGGGGTCCCAGGTTCGATTCCGGTCAAGGGCATGTGCCTGGGTTGCGGGCATATCCCCAGTGGGAGATGTGCAGGAGGCAGCTGATCGATGTTTCTCTCTCATCGATGTTTCTAACTCTCTATCTCTCTCCCTTCCTCTCTGTAAGAAATCAATAAAATATATTTAAAAAAAAAAAAAAAAAAAGAAATACCGTCTTGGGCCCGACCCCAGACGCACAGAACCAATCTCTGGGGCTGCCCGCCCCCCACTCTGTTCTAAGAAGATCTGCGGGGGGGGGGGGGGGTTCTGATTGCTCAAATTTAAGAACCCCTGGGCGAGACAGCCGCAGAAAAGAATGGCTTCCCTGCTCTTTACTTTTTTAAAAAAATATGGAACGCTTCACGAATTTGCGTGTCATCCGTGCACAGGGGCCATGCTGATCTTCTCTGTGTCGTCCCAATGGTAGTATACTGCTGCCGAAGCGGGCACCCGGCTCCTCGCTTTCAGGGACACTCACCAAAGGTCACAGAGCCAGGCCTGTGACGCCAGGACAGGGGGAAGGAGAAGAAGCGGCTCCGCCTTCCCCCACAGTCACCCACGCTGGGCAGCCCATCGCCGGCTCCCTAAGCGAGGGGGTTCACCCAGAGGCGGACATTTGAGTGGCTCTGGTGCACAACCCAATCCAGCCGCACACCTCTGAGGAAACGCTAGCTTTGTGGGCGGCCTGAACACCATCCAAAGACGTGTCCCTCTAAAAATTTCTCACTCCATCTTTCCTCCTGCCCTGAATTTACTTGGCAGATCCCCACCTTGCCCCTCATCCAAGGACACCGGGGTTTTTCGGAAATGGCACCCCAGGGGTGGCCTGCGCTTGGCTGTGGTTGTGGCCACGCCTGGTCGATGGGCCATTCGTGGCAGTGCCTGGTGTGGCGGGGAGGGTCCAGAGCTGGGCACGGGGTTCCCGGCACGAGCAGAGCTCGGCCCTGCTGACTTCCCGGCTCTAGGGTTTGGCCTGCTTTCAGAGGTGGGTGTCATGCCGTGGGCGCGGTGGCGTGCTCACCTTGTTGGCAGCGTTGCCTCCCTGCGCTGGCGTCTTATGGTGAAGCTTGGGAAAGAGGGGGAGGCCTCTGTTCCCACCGCTGGGGCTAGGGCAGAAGGGGAATCCGGCCATCAACTCTCCCTTCTCCTCTTTCTAGAAAGACTCTTCCTTCTCTTTCTTAGGGCGAAATCCTGGTTAAATGGCTTCACTGCCTGTAGGCTTTACCTCACCCCCAAGCGGGAGTCTGGACAGCTGACACCGCCCCCGCCCCCCTTCACACTGGGCTGGGAATGTGTGCTCTGTGCCTCTGCCCTCACCAGGGCCCAGGCAGCCCTGGTGGCCCAGTGAAAGGGGCCTGATATGTGTCAAGATGGATTTGGTTGAGTATCGACCCATGAACCAAGAGGCCATGGTTCCATTCCCCGCCAGGGCACATGCCGGGGTTGCAGGCTCAATTCCCAGTGAGGGCGTGCAGGAGGCAGCCGATCAATGATTCTCTCTCATCATTGATGTTTCTCTCCTTCTCCCTCTTCCTTCCTCTCTGAGATCAATAAAAATATATTGATTAGCTATTTGCTCGCCTGCTCTGAGCTTCAGTTTAAAACACACACACACACACACACACCCCAAATAACTAAGAATCACCAGGGCCCCAAATAATCATTTGGGGGAAGGTGAGAAAGGAAGGACTTGGTTGAGAAAAAGACTCCACTTCCACAGTTTTTAATTTAGGTTCAAACAGCCACAAGTATGCAGAAACTCTCCCAAGTTATTTAGCAACAAATTTTCCTCCCGTTCTTCTTTCCTGTTTGCCAATTTCCATGCCCAAAGCATCCACTTTCCTAATATGTACATCCAGACATGTGCAAAGAAAGGCTCTCAAGTTCGCCTTTCTTTTACACAAAATCTGCGTGTTTTCAGGACCCACCAGTCCGCCCGTGAACACTCCTTGGAATTTCCACATCCACGCACTAGTGTCCATGCACTTGTTGTTTTTAACAGCTGCACAGCATTCCGCGTTATGCGTAAACTGTGGCTTACCTCACCGGCCCCCTGCTTTGGGGGTGTCCCCTCATCTGCTGTCACAACCAGTGCTTCCGTTTGTACCGATATCCTCTTGCATACATTCAAGGGCATCTTTAGGACAAATGCCTTAAAGTGGAAGTGCTGGGTCCGAGGGAAGCTGCCTTTTAATTATGGTGGATGCTGCCTTCCTTCCTCTGATGGGGAGGTAGGAGAGGAGACTGTTTGGAGCTAGACAGGGCAGAGAAGAGAACCTTTTCTCTGTGCTTACGAGCTATTTGCTCACCTGCTCTGAGCTTCAGTTTTAAAAATCTGTAAAATGCGGCACAGTTATAGGATAAAATGGGCTCAGCTACATACAGTGTTTGCTTCAGGGCCAAACACACAGCGAGAGCTCAAAGGTGTCAAGTTGTGGAGGCTTTGATACAACTGCCCCTGCATTTGCCAAAGAGCAGGCAGCCTGTTTTCCCTGGGGAGAATGCTGGGGCATTGGAGAGACGCGGTATCTGAGAGCCAGCGTTTGAGCCTGGTCCACAGGCAATGGCTCCCATTAGAAGATGCCCTCCCCAGCCCCACCATCATTTTTTTTTGTCCCCGAGGATTCTCACGTTCCCTGATAATGGCACCCTGGGCCTCCCCCGGGCCTTCCAGGCTACCTGAATGAAGGCACTTGGTCTGCCGTAAGTCTTCCCCGCTGTGGTCCCTGGCACAGTCCACAAATAAATGCAACCTCTGCCGTTTATTGCATGTTTGTCACTGGCTTTACATAATTCTGCGGCGTCTACAGGCATGATTCCATTCAGTTCTCAGAGTTCTCCCATAGGGGGGGAAAGATTACCACCCGCAGACACCCTCCTCCTTGCTCCGCAACCTGGTCCCATCCAAAAGGAACATCATGTTCGCGTGACTTCTTCAGAGTCCACCCCCCCCACACACACCCCGCCCCGCTGTCCCCTCCAGGTGGCAAGAGGCCCTGTGATGTGAGTGGAGTTTCCTGTTGCCTTACATTTTATTTACACTGGGGATGAGCCTTCATTTGTCAGATTAAAGGGTGGATTGATTTTATGGGACTGGAAATGCAGTGTGTGTGTCTAGAAGGAAAAACACGATACCTGGTAACATCTCAAAATGTCTCTGTGAAACTTGTCACCAGTGCTGCCGACATTTTTTTATATATATATTTTATTGATTTCAGAGAGGAAGGGAGGAGAGAGATAGAAACATCAATGATGAGAGAGAATCATTGATTGGCTGCCTCCTGCACGCCCCCCACTGGGGATCAAGCCTGCAACCCAGGCATGTGCCCTTGGCCGGAATCGAACCTGGGACCCTTCAGTCCTCTGCAGGCTGACCTCTACCCACTGAGCCAAGCCAGGCAGGGCAGCTGCCAACATTTTGTATAAAAAGTTAGCGACTGATCTTCTGAATCCTCTCACATGAGAGGTGTTCTCTGACCCTTCTGAATAGACCCCAAACAGCGCTCCTGTATCCGTTCTCTCTCTTGCTGCAGGGGGTAAGGACGGATTGGGAGCCCAGCCTCTGTCTGAGGGCCCATCACTTAAGCTACACCAGGTGCCTCAGGCAGTTCCTCGGTCTAAGGACATGAGTGCAAAGAAGGAAGAGACCGCATTCAGTATTCTCAGAATTTATGAGGGATCAGAGCCGAGGAGGTATGAGCCAGAGGGCTCTGGCCTTTCCTCTCAGCACAGGCATCAAGCACAGCCCCAGCTGGATGGGGTGTGTGGCACCCCGCAGTGGTCCCCAGGCTCCCCAGCGCAGCAGGGCCCGGTGTATCAGGAGATGAGCACTGTGACCCCGCAGCAGTGGGCCCTCCAGGCCCTCGACAGGTCCGAGCTCCAGGCCAGCTGGTTCTCTGAGGGGCGGTCGAGAGAAGAAGCAGAGTTTGCCTCCAGGTAGGTCTCCCCTGGGGGTGGGGGTGGGGGGGGCAGGAACTGACAGGGGTGGGGGGCGGGACTTCCTAGCAGGGAGCCCTCCATTTCATGCTCTGTCTCCCCCTCCCCCTCTCCCTTTGTCCCAGCAGCTTACTAGGATTCGAGTTTGGTGAGTGCCACCGGGACAGTGTGGACAGGGAGGGTGGCAGCTCAAGGTGCTCAGATGGGGCCTGGGAGAGAGGCCCTGGCGCCAGGAGAGCAGGCTGCCCGCTGCCCTCTCCGTGAGCCGTGGGCATTGATACTTCCCTGCAGGCCTGCCTTGTTCTTCGCCTCCTCCCAGTGACGAAGTCTGGTCCTTCCTCAGAGCAATTGTAAGTGTCTTGTTTTTTAAAAACAAAAACTTGGGATCTTTCTCTTCCCCGTTCCCCCCAAACAAGAAGGTGAGGGTGTGCAGTGTCCACACTCGCTCGCTCTCCCATAGGTGGCGGGCGTCCTGTGGCTCCCCCCTTCTCCCGCCACCAGTATTCAGGGCCTCCACTCAGTCACTTCCAGAGCTGCACCCGTGGCGGCTCTGAGCCAGGCTCTGCCCTCGCTGCTGGCACTCGGAATGGTCTCAGAAACATGGCCCTGCTTATCGCGGAGGCGACCTGGGCCTGACCTGGGCTAGCGCAGAAGATGTCAGGGGGCTGAGGTCCCCAGCTGAGACACGATCCTGCCTGGGGGTGAGAGGGGAGCTGTTGGGTGAATGGCTAGGAATGTAGTCAGAGGACAGGGGCAGGCAGTCCCCATGGATGAGGGGGGCCCAGGGCGATGGCCGTTCAAGGCCACCACCCTCTCCTCTCCCAGCCTCCCGTGGCAGACGAAGTGGTGGTCAGGCAGAGGATCCCACGCAAGTCCTGGAAGGTGGGCAGACTCTGCCACGGCAAGAAAGTCTCTGCCATTGCCATCAGCAGCTCGACTCACCACGTGTACACGTGTGGCCACGGCTACATCAGGGTGTGGGACGAGAGTGCCCTGCATACCTGGAACAAGGCCCCGCAGGCCCAGCTGAACTTCCAGGTGAGGGCTGTGCTACGAGGGCTCAGGGCACCCAGACGCGATTCCGTCAGGAGCCTCGCAGCCTGCACTTTGCAGAGGTGATGTGAGCATGTGACCGTCCCTACAGGACCGTCATAACTGTGTCCTCAGCTGCAAGCTGTTCCCCAACGAGCAGAGCCTGATCACCGGGGGGGTGTCCCGGACCCTGACGCTTTGGGATCTGGCACCCACACCCCGCATCAGGGCACAGCTGGCCTCCGCAGGCCCCATATGCTACTCTCTGGCCATCTCCTCCAATGCCCAGATCTGCTTGGCTTGTTTCAAAGGATTCATTGAGATTTGGGATCTGCAGAACCAAATCTTGATCAGGTATGCCCTGGGGGCGGGAAGGCATGTGCCCTTTCTGGACCTCACTCTCCCCTCTGTGCGGCAGGACTAAGTGAGTGAGTGTGGAGAATATATCTGGGGTCCTTCTAGGGCAGCGGTTCTCAACCTGTGGGTCGCGACCCCTTTGGCAGTCAAATGACCCTTTCACAGGGGTCGCCTAAGACCATCCTGCATATCAGATATTTACATTACGATTCATAACAGTAGCAACATTACAGTTATGAAGTAGCAACGAAAATAATTTTATGGTTGGGTCACAACATGAGGAACGTATTTAAAGGGCCAGAAGGTTGAGAACCACTGTTAGGGCCTTCCTGGGCCCAAAACTCCTGGGGGTCCCAACCAAACACAAACCTCTGAGTTATTTCCCACCAGGAAGCACCAAGTCCCTGAATATGGGTCCCGATGTGTGGATATCACGGGCAATAAGTTCTGGACCGGAGGCGAAGACACCAGCCTGTATTCCTGGGACCTGAGGAGCTGCCAGAAGCTGCAGCAATACAACCTCCACCATGAGGTGCCTGGCCGGGCCCAGCTGGCTGAGTGCGGCCCCCAGGGCCTGGGAGCTGTGGGTGCCTGCAGGAGCGGGACCTGAGCTTGGAGGTGGGCACAAAGGATGGAGTTGGCAGCTCGGAGCCCTGACTCCACCTCCTTCCCCACAGATCCTCAGCATCGCCCACGACCCCAGCGAGGAGTGGCTGCTAGTGGGCCTGCGGACCAGTGACGTCATCATCCTGCACACGCACCGGAAGGAGGCGTTTAAGGCCGTCATACATAAATACGTCCACCACCACAACCTCAAGTTTGCCGCCTCTGGTGCGTGAGAAGCAGGGCAACACCTCGGGGTGTCCTGGACACTCTGGGGTGTCTACTCACTTTAAAGTCTGGGCCCAGACTATTTCAGACTCTTAGTTCCTCCCTCTCCAGCCCCAACACTGGCCAAACAGAGATCCAGGTGTCTGCTCTCCCATTGCTCTCACCCCTGCATCACCCCCCACTCCCAACCCCACCAGTGTTTCTCCCTCTGATAGCCCGGCTACCTTTCCTGTCTTCTCTCTCTCCTCGCCCCTTTCCTTCCTGGCTCTGTCAGAAAGGGTTGCTTCCCCTGCAGAATGGCAGCCTGAAGACACGGGCAGACGGAAGAGGCACGAAGCCCCAGCTACTGTCCTGTTCAGCGATGCTCACCGTGATCCTCTGTGGGGTTGGCGGGTGGGGGCAGATGAGGGAATGGTTCGTGTTGTGTCTCTGATTTTTATATTTGGGGAAACTGAGGCAGAGAAACCTCTTCCCTAGTCCGGCGGGAACAGCGGGACTAGGATGCAGTATCTGGCCCTCCATCTGTTTTTCCTTTGCAGGGAGCTATTTTGTGACCACAATGGATGAGTCAATCTACTGCTTATCTGCACCTTATCTACAAAGGTTGTTTCAGGTACTGGAAGGAGGGGTGTGAAAACCCCGTACTAGGAGCTGTAGTCCTAGATCCCAGTGGGTCAGGCCCCAGAGGCAGTGTTGGAGAGGACCTCTGAGATGGCACCCAGGGCCATTTAATAGATGCGGGGGGGATGAGGACTTGAGGCCCTGTAAACTCAGGGGCTCCACCGTGAGCCCCGAGACCTGGCCCTGCCTCTAAACCAGCCGTGGGCAAACTACAGCCCGCGGGCTGGATCCGGCCCGTTTGAAATGAATAAAACTATTGAAAAAAAAGACCGTACCCTTTTATCTAATGATGTTTACTTTGAATTTATATTAGTTCACACAAACACTCCATCCATGCTTTTGTTCCGGCCCTCCGGTCCAGTTTAAGAACCCATTGTGGCCCTCAAGTAAAAAAGTTTGCCCACCCCTGCTCTAAACTGAGCCTCAGGTCTACGCTGAGCCTTGAAAGAGCCCTAAATGAAACCTTCATCTCTGGCCCAAGCCTGGCCCCTGCACAGAGGACCTTTTTTGGCGCCTCTTTTCCCCTAGGAGGAGGAGTCTACAGAAGTCCTGTGTTGCGACGTGTCCTCCGACAACCAGTATCTGGTCACAGGCTCCAGAAACTGTGCCACGGTTTACAAGCTCTTGTATTGAAGGTTGGGTGTCGGGTCCTGCTGGTGAAGATCCAGAGAAAGCAGCGTGCTGAGAGGTGACCTTGGGCGCCGACCAGCTTCCAACGCTTCCTGCCTCCACCTTCTCCTCGATGGCAGGTCACCTGTCTGTTCCCCTCTCCTAGCCTGCGCTCCCAGGTTTTTAGTGTACAGCTTAGGGATTTTTCACTTTATTTCTTTACCACCGATGGCTGGGTTTTGGTGGGGAAACTTGCCTTTATAACTAATAAAATAGAAAAGCAAAAACCAGAATGGCCTGGATACGTTTCATTATGGTGGATTCCTTATGCCCCCAGTCAGCAAATCCAGGGTAGGGAAGGACTTAGGTTTTTTTAGAAATCTTCTTTTCTTTCTTTCTTTATATTTTTTAAATCCTCACCTGAGAATATTTTTTGACTGATTTTAGAGAGAATGGAAGAGAGATGGAAAGACAGAGAGAAACATCGATGTGAGAGAAACACATTGATTGGTTGCCTCCTGCACAAGCCCTGACCAGGGCTGGGACCAGGGAGGAGCTTGCAACCAGGTACGTGCCCTTGACTGGAATTAAACCCGGGACCCTTGGGTCCACAGGCCAATGCTCTATCCACTGAGCCAAACCCGCTAGAGCAGGACTTAGTTTTGTTTGTAACTTTTTTTTGTGGGGGGGGGGGGAGGTGCGTGCAGGGAATTCTTGGAATTTAAGAAGGCTTAATAAGAAATGTATGTATATGTACAAATTTTCAAGTTATATATTGGAGTTGGTAGATTAACAATGCTCAACTCTTTTGTTAATCCTCACCTGAGGATAAAGAAAAAGGGAGAGAGTGATGTGAGAGAAATATTGATCGGTTACCTCCCATATGGGCCCTGACTGGGAATGGAACCAGTAACGTTTTAGTGTACGGGACGGTGCTCCAACCTACTGAGCCACCCGGCCAAGGCTGAGTCTCCATGAGCTGGTCTAACCATATCCCAAGAAAGGCTCTCCTTTTAGCTTCCTGATTCACAATACCTCATTTTGTCTGAGTCTTCGCAAGTCCTGATCCTAATTCTGGCATTTGGTGCCAGTGAAAAGCTACAGTTTTGTGTCAGCTTCCTCATGTTTGAGGATGTGATGATGTAATTTTTCTGGCCTTCCCCAAGTTGAAAAAGCCCCAGCTCCCCAAAACAAGCCAGGTAGGCCTGCTTTCTATTCCTCTCCCATCCTGCCGCCTCGTTGCTTGGTGGTGGCATGGCTGAGAGATAGCTGCCCACTCAAGTTTGTAGCTTAGAGTTGTCACTGGGAGGAGACTGCAAAGCCATGGATTAACCCTTTGCGGTCATTTGTCTACTCTCAGCCACCAAAGCTTTTTTACCGTTCTGGTCGTATGTCTGCTCTCAGCCACCACAGCAAGGAACCGTACGAATCTTAACTCTATTCATTCCTGTATCAGTTCATAATTTCTCTGAAAGCTCTTAAGTGTCTAAGCGACCTTGTCACGAACCAAAACATTGCCCCGACAAATCGGAGATACCGAAACTCAATATAAACAAACGCGCTCGTTCCACACTCACCATGCAAAACCCCGTGGCGAGTCAGTCGCCTTTTGAGAGTGAAGAAATCGACAAGCTTTGGAGATACTTTGCAGAATTTCAAATAAAGCTTTACAAATTACGTTTAACTATAATTAGGCATTCTCGCTTGTTAAGATATTTCAAAATAATACTCCAAAATGGCAAAAAGAAAGTTACCGAAAGAAGTGTACTGTGAATCTGAAAGTAACGATGAAGAGTTTTATTTTGGCACCTTGAATACTGACTCTGACGTAGAAAGTGAAAACGTTTGTAGTGATTCTACTAGTAGTGACGTAGTTCCAAAAAAGAATTAATAAATCTTGTTTATCCTTCATAATCTTGCATGTTATGTATCACTGCTCTTTCAATGGAAATTAATTCCGACCAGTACGACACCCATGTCCAAATTTAATACGACCGCAAAGGGTTAAGTGTGCCATCTTTGCATTGAGATGTTGTTGGGTACCTAATTCTTGCTGACCAATGATGAGAGAAGAATGGGTCCCATTTCTGGGCCAAGGCTAAAGGAGTAGGGGTGTCCCCTCCAGGTTCTCTGTCCTCTTCTACCAACCCAAGGCGAATGGCATGGAAGCCCTAGAGCAGCGGTTCTCAACCTGTGGGTCGCGACCCCTTTGGGGGTCAAACGACCCTTTCACAGGGGTCGCCAACACCATCGGAAAACACATATATAATTACATATTGTTTTTATGATTCATCACTATGCTTTATGTTCAATTTGTAACAATGAAAATACATCCTGCATATCAGATATTTACATTACGATTCATAACAGTAGCAAAATGACAGTTATGAAGTAGCAACGAAAATAATTTTATGGTTGGGGGTCACCACAACATGAGGAACTGTATTAAAGGGCCGCGGCATTAGGAAGGTTGAGAACCACTGCCCTAGAGGATTGTAGAGCCATGAGGTGGAAGCATCCTGTTTCCACAAATCAAATATGGAGAAAAGCTGCGCACTTTGGATTGTTATGTGGACGAGAAATAAACTTATATTAGAGCTGTTAGAAATTTTGGAGTCTATTTGTTACTGTAGCCCTGGAAACAACAAACTTAAAGGGCCAGGTAATAAATATTTTAGGCTTTGCCCCAAAGCTCAACTCCTCTGCTGTAGCGTGAAAGCAGCCATAGACAATACATAAATGAATGTGTGGGACCGTGTTCCAATAAAACTTTATGTATAAAAACAAGCAGTGGCCAGATTGATTTGCTGGCTATAGTTTGCCTACCCTGCTGTTGCCAGTGTGCCTCTAAATCAGCGGTTCTCAACCTTCTGGCCCTTTAAATACAGTTCCTCATGTTGTGACCCAACCATAAAATTATTTTTGTTGCTTCTTCATAACTGTAATGTTCCTACTGTTATGAATCGTAATGTAAATATCTGATGTGCAGGATGGTCTTAGGTGACCCCTGTGAAAGGGTTGTTCAACCGCCAAAGGGGTCGCGACCCACAGGTTGAGAACCACTGCTCTAAATAATATAATTAGCATTCATGTAAAAATGATACAGAGAGTAGAAGCCAATAGTAGATCTATCCTACTGGGCTATAGGAACAAATAGACTCCAAAATTTGTAATGTCCTTCGAGGTTTAAGTCCAAATATATGAGCAATTATAGTGAATGTAAGTAGAGTAAATATTCCTATTAATGTGTTTATATATGACTGGATTTTTAAAATTCTCAGATGTATGTGTTTAAAATATATTAAAACATAAGGATACAAAAAGGATGAAAATGAGATATTTTGTGTGCACGCTAAATCCAAGCAAGCTGATATATTAATTTTAGATTACATGTGCTCTAAAACAAAGAGCAATATCTGAGATAAAGGTGAACACTTCATAAATCCAACAGGAAGATACAAAAATTCCATTATGTTTTATGCATTTATTAATAGTTTCATATTTATAAAGAAAAAATGACAAAAATAGACAAATCTCTCTCTCAGTAACCAGTAGTTTAAACAGACAAAATAATAAGAATATAGAAGAGTTAAATAACATGAGTAAACTCAGAATAATTCATACAATCACTAGAGTATATATTTTTCACATACACAAAGCATTTATAAAACTTGACCATAAACTGTCATAAGTTTCAGAGGATTTAACTCTTACAGAATAGATTTCATGACCACAATGCAATTAAGACAGAAATGAATAATGAAGTGAAAACTAGAAATGTTCCTGTTTTTGAAATGAAGAAATAACTAATAGAGACTAGATCACAACATAATCGGAAGCTGAAAAGGTTCAGGGAACATTCAGATCTAGCTCCCTGGCATATGTTGTCAATTTGGCTCAAGTGTAATCTTACTAAGAACAAACACCTGAATTGAAGAATTCAGCTAAAACTGGTTAGAGCTTGGTCATTCCGCGTCAGCGAAACCCCGCCCCACCTCGCTCTCGGGCCACGCGGAGGACCCGCACTGGCTGCCCGAGGCTCCCGCCTGTTGAAAGCGGAGCCGGAGGGAGCCAGGACACAGTCCGGAGACAAGAACCCGGGGCACGGCCTTGCTCCCAGCAAAGGGGCTGGAGGGGAAGGGACCAGTGGCCCAGGCGGTTGATTTGCGCAGACGTCGCAAAAGGAATGAAACCTCTCGGCCGCGATGTGTCCATTTCCGCGCCGCGGCGCCAACACCGTGTTCTCTTACCTGTGTTCCCGGGAGCGGGGAGCACGCTCACTCCTGCGGCTGTGGCTTCACCCTTCCTGGGAGGTGGAATCACGTGCGTGCCGGGCGCCGCCACAGCAAAACGCCTGTGCCCTCTCTGAGGCTCGAACTCAGGACCTTCAGATTATGAGACTGACGCGCTGCCCACTGCGCCAAGAGGGCCGCCGGCGAGGGTGCCTTCTTTGCTGCTAAAGAGAACGGTCTGCAGCCCCTTTCCCGGCCGAGCCGCCTCCGGGCGTCAGTCTCCCCGGCCTCGCGGACGCCTGGTGCTATTCGAGGCGCACGTGGGGAAGGAGGGACGTGCCCCCGCCCGGCGTTCCCCTGCGGACCGGGCCGGAGCCGCCGCGCGCCGGGGTCCCTGGGGTTCGGAAGGATGGGCCGGAGAAGCGGGCGGGCGAGCGCGAGGCCGGGCAGGGGGAGGGGGCGCGGGCGCGGGCGCGAGGGCGGGGACACGCGTCGGAGGGGCCGGTGCCAGCGGAGGTCGCGGGCGCGAGGTGACCAACGGCGGGTGTCCGGTAGACGGAGGCTGTCGGGGCGACAGCGGGCGCGGTGGGCGTCAGGGGGCGCCCCTGAGCAAGGTGAGTAGGGCCCCGGGGAGCCCGTGGGCCTGGGAGGGGCGGGATGAGGAGGAGAGAGGGACAGAGGAGTTTGGGGTGTGAAACTCCCAGGAAGCTAGGAGTGTTCAGAGATGATGGGGGCTGTCAGGACACGGGCTAACTCCAAGGTGCTCCCAAAGGCCAGGTCTGGGGTCCTTTTGGCAAACAAATAAATAAACAAACAAACAAAGAAATATCGATAGTAATGGATTATAACTCATAGAATAAAGTAAGTATCCATGAGTCCATCCTGATGGAAATAATTGGTTATGTAAACATACACATGTCCGTGGATATTATGTATAGAGCATATGTATCTACATATTGAGAAGCGGGGGAGCCGCCTGGCATAATGACAGGCAAGAATCGCCAAGGGGAAAAATTGTGATTCTTCGGTGGAGAGACCTGCCAGACATCATCTTTTCCAGTCGCCAAAGTTGAAACCAGCAGTAATGATACCTGTCGATAGGGTGTGCTGAGGACAGATCACCACTTTTGTGTTATTCTTGCTTCCGCTGCATTATCTGGATTTATTCACCAGGAAATAGTAGATAAGTCCACATGGAGGAACAGTCTACAAAAGCACTGCCCAATCCTCCCCCAGAAAATCAAGGCCGATGAGCAGTTGGTCTGTTGGAATGCGGGGGAAGTGAGAGATCCGAGGCAGTTGGAGGCAGGTCGGAGCAGAGAGGACCGTTGGGGGGGGGGGGGGGGGAGGGGGGAGTAGGGGCTGGGAGGTGCTGGTGATGAAAGGCGGCTGGAGAGGATGGTCCAGGGAAGGGTCAGCGCTTAGAGGATCAGGTGGCAATAGTACTGGGCACTGAATGGGATCGCTGGGAGCGGAAACTGGGCCGAGAGCTGGGTGAGTCCTACATTCACTGTGCTGCTTGGGTCTGCGAGAGCCCCCCCCCCCCCCCCCCCCCCCCCGCCCCCCAGGACAGATTCCTGCTTGCCAGAACCCCACAGTCAGGGCAGGAGGCCGGCGGCCATGCTGAGCTGGCCGTCTGCACAGAATGCGCTCTGCTGTAATAGATAGACGGACAGGGTGAGCTCCCGAGGCTCAAGCTAGAGGAAGGGGCTGGGCGCTCGGGTTGGCTGGGTATCAGGGAAAGGCATCCATGTGGGTAAGTCCCACTGGCCTTTGGAAATGTGGGCCTGTCAGTCAGAGGAGAGGGTGACGGCTCAAAGCAAAGACTAGAGCTTGGTCCCACAGCGACCAGAGGAGGAGTTATCGAGGGGGAACGTGTGGCTTGAGGGGCTCTGTTCTTGAGTTTCCTCACCTTTATTTATTTATTTTTATTGATTTCAGAGAGGGAGGGAGAGGGAGAGAGATAGAAGCATCAATGATGAGAGAGAATCATTGAACGGCTGCCTCCTGCACGCACCCTACCGGGAATCAAGCCCACGACCTGGGCATGTGCCCTTGACTGGAATTGAACACTGGACCCTTCAGTCCACAGGCCGAGGCTCTATCCACTGAGCCAAACCAGCGAGGGCTTGAGTTTCTTCACCTTTAAATTGGGGTATGGGGAGAACCTGTCTTAAAGCAGTATTGTGGGAGTAGATGAGCTCATATAAACTGCTTCAATATATGTACGGTACTAAACAAATGCTACCATTCATTAGGGGGCGCAAAGAGATGGAGGGGGCAACTCGAGGGGCTGCAGAAGATACCAAAGCGTGCCGGCCGCCGGGGCCCTGGGAGGAGCAGGTTTTGAGTAGAATGGAATCATCATGATGCTGAGCACCAGCTAGATGCCAGGTATGAAGCGTGTTCCCCCAGACAGTTCTCAGGGTAGCCTTTTATGGGTTTGTGTTCCGTCCCCACTCCGTGATGTAACAAGGTAAATTCCTGGTCTCATCTGGACCTCGAGTATGAAATGGCCCTTGGACGGAAGCACCTTGAGTCAGGGAGGGTGTCGTAGCCATTTCTGGGACACCACCCCCTCCCTCCCACAGTCCACATCCCGAGAGCTCTGGGCAAGTTCCCAAACCCCCCCCCCCAATTCCTGCCGCCATTGCTTGCCACTTGGGGCCCAGGCCCAGCTCTGGGCTGGGAGAGCAGGGGCTGTGGGCTGGGATGGGGGTCTTGAGGTCTGGGGTCTGTGCTAGCCCACCCAGTGCCTTAAGCAAATGGGTTCTCCCCTCTGGGCTTGGACCTCTGCACCCCTAAACCGCAGATACCTCCTTGGACTGGAAACTTCCCAGGGGCCCTTCTGGTCACTCGAATCTGCCTGGATTCCTGGAGAGGTTGTTAAAATACAGATTCTGATTCAGTAGGTTTGGACGGGCCCTGAGAGTTTGCATTTCCAACAAGCTCCGGGTGCTGGAGGCGCTGGAGGCTCGGGGACCCCTGCTTGGAGTCACAGGGTCTGGCCCCGTGGTCCTCCACCCTCGCTGAAGAGTAGGGTGGCCTCAGAGGTTCCTTCTCTTCTGGAGAGAGAAGTGGGGTGCCAGGTTGCACCCCAGGCCGGTTTAGTTCATGGATGGGAGCTGAGGACCTGGCGTCAGTGCTGTTTGAAGCTCCTCGAGTGAATCTAATGTGCAGCCGAGGTTGGGGACCACTGTGCTACGGGGTGGGCAGGGAATTTAGACAAATTAGGGGTTTTCCGTTAAAGCTTTCGCTTTCTGCTGCCCCCTGGTGGCCATCTTGTTCCTGCACATTCAACCGCAAGCGGATCACAAAAAGAAAATGATGCTGCTGCCCAGGGTGAAGGGCTGCCCGCTGCCCCAGGACCCACTCTGCCAGGAGGGGGCTCCTCCCTTGCTCTGACGCTGCAGAGAATTCCTTAAGCCAGGGGTCCTCAAACTGCGGCCCGCGGGCCACATGCAAATACAAATGTTGTATTTGTTCCTGTTTTGTTTTTTTACTTCAAAATAAGATATGTGCAGGGTGCATAGGAATTTGTTCATAGTTTTTTTTTTTTTTTAAAACTATAGTCCGGCCCTCCAACGGTCTGAGGGACAGTGAACTGGCCCCCTGTTTAGAAAGTTTGAGGACCCCTGCCATAAACAATGGCCTCTGTCCCAGAGCCCCGGGGGCAGCCAGAATGTGTTGAGAAATTCCCGGTTGGTCTGGGGACAGGGAGGATCCCTGAGAGGAGGGAGGCCTGCAGGAGCTGAGGAGGCGCCTGGATCCCTCCCTCCATCAGAGCTAGCGGACCGGGGTGGGCACTCAGGGCATCATCTGGGCCTTGGCCCGTCTGTGTTGCAGTTCCCAGTGTCTTACTCCAAAGCCCACAGTGGGAGCCATAGGAATGTAAATGGTCTCTTGTTGACTCAGAGAGTCTAGGGGGCCCTCAGACGGCCTTGGAGGCTGAGATGAAGGGTTTTGAAAGGCGACTTACTTTTTAGATTTGTGTGTGTGTGTTTGCAAATAAGAGGAACGTGCCTCTGAACACGCTTGGCTTGAACGCAGCTTCTTGATCGTCACAGGCCTCCAGGGACGTGAAGGTGCCGACGTGCTGGGTGGTTCCAGCAGGAACCCTGCGATCAGGCTGAAGGGCCGCCAGGAAGTGAGGACGGAGGACGAGCCCCGAGGGGCATGGATGTCCGAGCCCAGGCGTCAGTCCCCGCCTGGCCCACAAGCGGCCTCTTGCAAGGAAACGAAAGCAGAGAGACTGAGGCCGTCAGGGAGAGGCGTCATGGAGGACTCGCCGTTCCTCATGCATTTCCAGACATGGGTGGGCTGCTGGCTTGCGAGGAGCGCAGAGCGGGCCGGCGCCCCCCGCGTGGGCAGGCTGGGTGCACGGGTGCAGAGCCTCGGTGCTGACGTGCTCCCCCCATGAAGCAGCTACAGGTGGGCTGGGCATGCCCGCAGGTGAGCGTGGTTGGAGATGAAGAGGAGCTGCCGGAGACTGCGAGGCTTCCCGCCTGGAGCCGGGAGCCCGGAGACCACCAGAGAGGGAGGGTCAGGGCAGGGTCCCTCTCCCCGAAAATGTGGGCCCCACGAAGGGAGTGGCCTCTGCTTCACGTCAGGTGTCCACGTCCGCACGTCTGCCCTGGTGAGACGGGGATGGGGCTGGTCTGCTGACGCCATCTCCCAGGGCGGGGAGGGGCGGGAGGAGGAGAGTGTGACCCGATGGAAAGCCCGGATGGAACTGGGGTGCCCTCCGGCTGGAACTGGGGCGCCCTCCGGCAGCTGCCCAGCCTGCTGTGTCACCTGGAAAGTTACCTGCACCCGGCTCCTCTGTTCCACAGTGATCCTAACAGTCCCAACCCGCCTGCGTGGCTGTGAGGTTTGAATAAGGTCACATGCGCCAAAGGTTCTTTTGAGAGGGGCTCCTTTTCTTTACAAGCATAGACTCTAAAAGGAGCCCCTGACCTCCGTATCCCTGGGCGCCCGGTGTGTGTGTGGGGGGGTGTTCATGAATGGGCGCCCGGTGTGTGTGTGTGGGGGGGTGTTCATGAATGGGCGCCCGGTGTGTGTGTGGGGGGGTGTTCATGAATGGGCGCCAGGAATTAATGCCCCAAACTGCAAAGCTTTGTGCCTGCGAATGTGTGTAAATACTTCCCCCAGGGGAAGTCTACAGACTGACTTGGGGAGGGGTGGGGCTTTCAAACGCCTTTCTCAGCTTTAGCGCTATTGACATTTGGGGACAGATAATGCTTTGTCCTGGGGGGCTGTCTATGTATTGTAGGATGATTAGCAGCATCCCTGGCTCTCCGGGTTGTGACAATGAAAAATATCTCCAGACATTGCCACATGTCCCTGGGGAGCGGAGAAGGGGACAGACTCGCCTCAGGTTGAGAATCACTGCTTGGATGTCCCCTGTGCAGCGAGCCCTCGGGAAGTGGCTGCTGGCTGTGCTGATGTTTAGCATGATTACTTTTCTTTTTTTCCCCCACTCTATTTAAAAATTATTTTTGATTGATTTCAGAGAGGAAGGGTAAGGGAGAGAGAGAGAAGCATCAGTGAGGAGAATCATTGATTGGCTGCCTCCTGCACGCCCCCTACTGGGGATCGAGCCCGCAACCCGGGCATGTGCCCTGACCGGGAATCGAACCGTGACCTCCTGGTTCACAGGTCGCCGCTCAACCACGGAGCCACGCCGGCCGGGCAAGATTACTGTTCTGTTGGTCTCTGCCTACTTGCCCACTTCCAGGCGCGGTCTGGCCGGTCCCGTGGGATCCTGCCACAGGCGTGTCTAAGTTGCTGGCCTGCAGCCCTGTTTCTCTGACATCACTGGTCCCCGAGTTTGCGGGGCAGCGGTACCGGACCCGGACTCAGTACTCATTGCAATCTCAATTGTGAGTTCCTTTACCATGAATGGGAACCTGGGCTCCCATTAAAATTAAGCCGGAGGTTCCGTGGGGAAGAAGGCCTCGAGGTCATCTTCTGTGGTGAACACGTTTTTTTCTTTTAACCGTAAACCTCAGAATCGGGAAGGCCCCGCGGGAGGCTGACGGGGACGCACTGGAGGGCCCGCCGTTAGGAGACGAGAAGCACCCGCTCGCGGCGCCCCCTGCTGGGGCGTCCTGGGTGCGATGAGGGCCTTTGCCTCTTGTTCAGTGATTGGTTGTCCTCCACAGACGAATGGGGCACAGGGCTGGCTCTCCTCTTGCTTCCCCCTTTACTCCTCCTCCGACATCTTCCCAGTAATTCCGAACGAGCAGAGGTGTCGCTGCTCACGAGTGATGAAGGTTCATCCGGACGCTGGGAGCTGTTCCTCCGGACGCTCACGGAGCTGCTGGCTCCCGGGGCTCCGTCAGCCATGGGCTCACCAGCGCGGCCCCTGCCATGCCTGGAACCGGGCAGCCAGCGTTGAAAAGGCTGTGGGTCCAGCCGGGAGCGCCCCTGGGTGCGCCCTGCCTCAGACCGCGGGAACCAGTGCCCACCCCGTGTTTGCCTTGGATTGGCTTCTGCTCTGCGGGATTTGGGGGTCTCGTCCGCGACCGCCGGGATAAGAGTCAGGGTGAAGTCGGGCTCTGGGAGGTGCCGTCGGAGTCCCCCTGGCAGTCCTAGGACCTGTGCCGTCACCTGCACGTCGGGCCCTGTGAGCTCGGTGGCCAGGGTTCCAAGTAGCACCTGGGGACACTGGCTGAGCCGTGACAGAGTTGGGTGAGGCATGTGCGCCCCGGGAGGGGTGCTGGTTATTTTAAAGCAAAGAGGTGGTCCTTGCTGTAGCTGTTGCCCTGGGATCCTAAACGGTGGGGCTGGGATGGTGAGGGCTGCACGCCATGGACCAAGTCGATGGTGCAGGTCATCGACCTGCGGTGCTGGAGGTTCTTGCCTCATACGAGCGTGGTCGCCGTGGAGCTGGGGTATCAGGTGTGGAGTTAACTGCCGATGGCACCTCCAAGCGTGCATTTCCTCGGGCTGGCAGATGGCCCCAGGACCGCGGTGCAGCAGTCAGAACAGTGTGGAATCTTCTTCGCTAGACAGACCGTGGGGGCAGTGCCAGCACGGCCAGTCTCCACAGGTGGGGCCAGCTGGTGGGGGAACCGGGGGGCGGGGCTGCGGGGGCAGGTGATGGCAGGGTGGGCCAGGGCCCAGCCACCTTTGTAGGAACCGAGTTGGCTCCTCCTTGACACTGTGACACACACGGTGGCGCTCCCGTGGGCACCCGCACACGTGAAGGGTTTCAGCAGAGCACAGGCGGGACCTTAGATGAGCCTGGAGTGGACCTCCGGGAGGGCGGAGGACTTACAGACTGGCTCCTTGGTGGTGGTGGGAAGGAGCCATAGGCAGCGTCTTTATCAAACCCAGGCTGCTGGGGGGCTGTCTGCGAGCTCTGCTGTTGGTAGACCCTCTTGGGAAAAGAGAAATTCGTTCTTGGGGGAACCATCAGGTGGACGGACAGGGTGGTGGCCTCCCCCGTGGGCTGGGCGTCTTGGTGTGACCATGGGAATCATGGGAAGGACCGGTGGCCTGTGGCGTCCAGCTCTTTAGAAGGGAAGGGTTTTTTGCATGTATGGGGGGGGGGGGCAGCTGTACCCACTGGGAGGCAGGCACTGCACTGGAGGCCTGCGGCGACCCCTGGGAACGGGTGCTGGGCCTTCCTGGCCAGGCCGGGCTCCGTCGGCAGGAAGAGGGCGCGTCCGCGGGTTGGCTTGTTGGGAGCGAGATGTCACCTCTTCCGGTGGTTGGGCCCCGGCCCCGGCCGGTCGCTGCGCGGCTTCCAGGATGTCTCCTGTGACGGTTGACTTCCCGGAGCCGCTTTGCGGGTCACTGTTTCTTGCAAGAGTCTTTCTCGGTGCGTTTGCCCCGAAGTGTGTGTCCAGTGGGCGGCCCCCGTCTCTGCGCTCATGGCTCTCCTGTTTAGAACACAGTGTACATTTTACAGGGCCTTGTTTTTCTCATTTTTTCCTTCAGGTCTCGGGTTTTCTCTGTGCTCGTGTTCACGTCCTCAAGCGGCTTCTGCTCTCCCTCCTTCCCGAGGGGCCGCCTGGCTGTGCGTCCACACGCCCGTGGCCGACGGCCTGCATCGAGGCCCGCGCGGTTTTGCCATTTATTTTTCAGGGGAGCACGGACCGCATGCAGGGAGCATTCCCTCCTTCCTTGCCTTGCTTTTTTAAAAAAATGTTTCTATTGATTTTTGAGAGAGAAAGGGAGAGACAGAGGGAGAGGGGGAGGGAGAGAGAGAGAGAGAAACATCGCTGAGCGAGAGACATCGATGGGCTGCTCCTGCGTGCCCACCAGCCCGCCAGGCAGGCCTGCGCCGCAACCCGGGATCGAACCGGCAACCTTTCGGTGCATAGGACGACACCCAACCAACTGGGCCACACTGGCCGGCGGCCTTCCCCCTCTGATTGTCCCAACTCCTGCCCGCTGGAGGGACGCGCGGCGCCCCTGGGATTGGAAGGCTCTTTTTCTTCCTGACTTCACTTGTGCTGCAGGGCCCTGCTCGCTGCTGGGGGCCCTGCCAAGGCGCGTGCGACGTGCCTCTTGACCTTCTGCATAGGGCACAGGCTGTACGCCTTCCTCGTTGCCCCTGCGATGGCAGAGCGGGGCCTCTGTCCGGGAGAGGAGGATGCGGCCGCCTCGTTGGTACCACTGCGGACAAGATGTATTTGATCGGACTCGTCAGACTTAGTGTTTTCCTTACCCTGGCATTCAACTGCTTTCTCTGACTTGTCGCTCCCGCGATGAGCCCTGCGCGGGGCCGGGGGCCGGGTGCGTGCTCACGGGCCCGGCTCACGGGCCGGCTCTCCCAGCGGAGAGAAGCTCTGTGGCCTGGGTTCGCTTCTGCTCTAACACGTTTTCTCCGGACGCGGGGCCTCCCTGCCGCCGGGCCCGTTTCGCTTGCCCTTTCTGTTTTTGCTGTGGCTCTTCAGCGCCCCTGCCAGCCGCCGTGGCCTTGATGAAATAGCCCATCTTCTCAGGGGTGTCTCTGGACGTTAGTGATTTTCAGGAAACCAGCGGCCAAGAAGAGTGGCCCTGGAAAGGGAGTCCCGAGTAGCAGCCCCCCTTCTTCAGCACTTTGGGGCGAGCTGAGGAGTCCCCCCGCTAGGCTGATAACTGGGTGCTGACAGTTCTCCTGGGGGCACCAGAGGCCAGGTCTGTGTGGTGATCAGGAGACGCTTCGAGACTTCGCTCGGCGTGGTTTTCTTCACGAACTCTCAGAAACCTTGCTTTTCCTAAGCCTTGACCTTCCAGTTGCCATGTCTGCTCTGACGAACGTTCGCAGTCCCTCTGAAGGGGGGATGGTGAGATGCTGGGTCCTGTTGGGAGCGGCCAGGGCTGCCAGCCCCTCTCCCGCCTCCTGCTCCCCACAGGCCGTGGGCCCTGCTCTGCCCCGGCTGGTGCGTTTGTCCCTGTTGCGGGAGGGCGGGCTGCTTCGGGGCCTGCAGGCTGTGCGTTCACACCCTCCGTGCGCGCCGTTGCGTGCCTTGAAATGGAGGAGGCCCCGTGTTCTCTCTCAGCACTGGGCCCTCCTGTCATTTACCTGGTTGGTCCTAAAGAGGGGCGGTTCCAGAGCAGCCAGTGTCCCTGGAATATGACTGAGGGCGGAGGGAGGGGCCCATCGGAATCCACGAGATGGGCGGGATGAGAGACGGCCTTCCGTGTGGGGCTCCGGGGGAGAGCATGTGTGATGGGGCCCGTGCAGCAGCCGGGGCTGGAGCAGGGCTGGGTCTGCTTAGTTTCTTCTCTGTATAACCCCCAGGGTGAGTGCGGCCTGACGCCTGGGGTTCGAGTTCCGAACTCTGGCTGTCCCACGTGAGACACGTCACAGCTGAGGAGCGGAGTGACAGTGGGACGTGCTGTCCTTGACGAGCCGCACGTCGGGGCGGGGCACTGGGCAGCGTCTGTGGATCGCGATGTCCCTGTCGCTGGTTTAACGTGAGGGAGCGCGTGCCCTTTGTGTACACCCGCGGGATCTGAGCTCAACTGCTTTCTCAGCCTCTGACCTTCCGTCCAGTCTGGGTTTTTTGCGCCTCTGCTGGGTCCCCCCCGCCCCCCGCCCCCCGCCGGGCACTCCCACTCATGCACCTTAAAAGTGTCCACTTGCAAGGATGACAGACAGTCCCCCCAACCCCTTCTGTCTCTTTCTGCCTATTTCTCCGTTGGGTACGATTCTTCCCACCTGGCCAGCACTCCCACCCTCATCCCCGCAACTGAACAAGCCCCTCGGTGAACGTGTGGTCTCTTCACAGTCTATGGCATCTCCCCAACCCGCCTGCCTTCCCTGTCCCGGCAGCTGCTCCCCGAGGCCAAATCCCCCTCCCCCTCGACTCCTCACTGCTCATGGACATGGAAGATCCTGAGGCTGGGTGCCCCGGGGAGGGTCTCTGTGTGCTGTCAGCTCTGTCCTGGTCGACTGCCGGCTGCCGCTGGGTTGGGGAGCCTGTAAGTATTTCTCTTGGGGGTGGGGTGGGCGGGACCCTCTGGTGAAGAGGGTGCATTGAAGCTCAGGCCTCCGTTCATGGCAGATTGTCACCCCCGCCTTCTATTGCTATGTCGTACGAAAGAATGGCACCGGGTCCTCAGCAGGCTCGCTGCGCCTTGCTCTGCTCAGCAGGTGTGTTCTTTGCAGCCTTATTGCACTTAAACTGCGGGTACCATTTGCTGGGAGCGGAGAGCCGGGGAGTGAGTCGGGCTTCTCTGCACTGGCCTGGTCGCAGGTCCTCTCTTGTCCATCTTCATCTTCACTTTTATTTACTTCCTTCCTTTGCAAGCCATGACTGCTCCATCTCCGTAAGCGGAAGCTGATGGGCGCCAGCGTGGTCACTCCTCCTTTGTTGAATAAATGCCTGCCATCGGCAGCGGCATGATATGTTTTCTGTTCCTTCGGTTTCACTAGCTTTGTGCTGCTGCTTTCCTTCTTGAGTCGGTGGACAAGCGGACCGGCTCTTTGGACTGATGCGGTGCTTTGGCGAAGGGCGCAGGGTGGGGGGGGGGTGTTATATCATTTCTTATTCTGTTCCTTTTTACACTGTTTAAAAAAAAATTTTAGAGGACATTTATTAAAGCTGGGGACAGTGAAACAAGGAAGGGCCTAGGATAGAAGAAGTGACAGGAGAGAGACGAGGCGGGGACGGGAACCCAGGCGGGCGGCTTCGGCTCACTAAGAAGTCAGATGAAAGGGGGCCTTGGGGACGTATTCGGGGGCTGAGCCCAGCACCAGCGGCCGCTGCCCCGTGGCTCCCTGGTGGCAAGTCCTGTGGGCTCCTTAGCGTTTGGGAGAGGCAGGCCTGAGGGGGAGGAAGAGGCGGGAGGGGAAGGCGGGGGGGGGGGGGGATGCTCCTGGAAGGGAGGGCATGCCTACACCGTGTGTTTCACATGTGATCTCACTCCTCTACAATCTGAAAACTCACCGAGATTCCCCAAAGAGCTTTTGTTTATGTGGGTTAAAGCTATTGCTGTCTGCCGCATTAGCCATCGAAGCAGAGACGGTGAGGAGCGGGTGGTGATTTATTTGAAGGTAGCAATGAGGAACGCATGGCATGTGAACGTCAGTAACATGCTAGCATTATTATGAAAGTAGTTTTGCCTCTGCAGACGGCCGTTCAGTAAGGTGTCCGTTTGTCCCCCACGTGAAAGGGCGCTGTGAGGGACACAGTCTGGAAAAGGAATTCTGTTTGTATTATTTGATACACCTGCCTCTGGAAAGAAACTCCGACATGCGTTATATTTGAAATGTGTTGTGTTTGCTCAGGTTCTGTGGGCTTGCCCCCTGGGTTTACCGATGCGTGCCGTTGCCTATAATACGGAAGATGGGTCTAGAGGACTGAGATTCTGTGTCTTGCCAGAAAACCCTTTGCTGCTTCATGTTGAATTTTTCATGCCCTGGAATAGATTATTTTAAAACACACTGAGCAAAAACCCCTCGCTTATGAACAAGCCATGTTTATCTGCTTATTTTAGTCATTGCACGAGCCAAGCCTGCACAGGTTTTTTAAAAAGAGAATTAAGATATTATTTACCTCTGTAGAGAGTTAGGTCAGGGGGTTTTAGGATATTAATCGGTTGTGCAACCACCAGCACTATCTAATTCTACCTAATTCCAGAATATTTCCCAAATGAAACCCCATCCTCATTAGCAATCACTCCCATTACTCTCCCCACCTGCAGCCCCTGGCAGCTGTTAATCTGCTGTCAGCATCAATGGTTGCCTATTCTGGACATTTCATGTAAATGGAATTATACAATGTGTGGCCTTTTGTGGGCTTTTTTTTTGCTTAGCATGATGTCTTTGAGGCTCATCCATGTTGTAGTATGGATCAGTGCTTCATTGCATTTTATGGGTGAATAATATTCCATTGTTTGGATATACCACTTTGTTAAAAATTAAGTACAACTGCCATTAGGACTGATAGCTGCAGGAAGCTGTTTAATCATATCTGCAGAAGATGGGGCCTCACTGGGTGCCATAGGGAGACTGATACTTGTTCAGTCGCCCCAAAGGCGAGCTTGAGTCCTTCAGCATCTCTGGCCTCTCGTAGCCTCATCCTGCTGGGTGTTTTTGCTAAGGCAGCGTCTACTTCGTACTCGGGCATGTGTGAGAGCTGCTCCGTGGTTGACTTGTGGCCAAGGAACGTAGGATCTTCGCTCCTCTTCCTTGTGTTTGCAACCTGGCACAGGTTTGGGAAGCTCACAGGAGCAAGGCGTTCCTGCCCCTCCAGCCTTAGAGCCTTTAGAAAAAGGAACACGGATGGGCCATGTTCCTCCAGGAGGCTGTGTTCTGGCTCCAAGTGGCTTAAGCTCATGGCCGACTCCAGAAAGTAGACTAGCGTGAGGCAGACCTTCCTCAATGAAGGCCCTCATCGCCATATACGGCATCATCTCAGCAAAGGTGGCCATGAGCTCAACCTGCGCATTGAATGCTTGGGCCATCGGCCCCACAGGGACGTGTTCTGCAAGTTCTAACAGTCTGCGGCGTTTCTTTCTTTTTCTAAATCACTAACAAGAGTAGGACTTTAAGAACGCATTTACTTGTGAATCTACGTCAGTAGGTTTTGAGGATGCGGCAGCTTGCTGCTCTCGGGGCTGCGGGGCAGGAGGGATTGCTTGTGGTTCAAGACAAGGGGTTAAGTCAACGTGTCCTTGAGGTGGGTGAGTAGAGACATACGAAGAAAGGTTTAACCTACTTATAAGTCTTTGGATGTCATCGATACTTTCTTGCATCTCTTTGATCTTCTTCTCGTGCCATCTTTAACACCTCCTGAAGAAGTGATATAGTAGCCTCAGGAGGCTTCTTGAGCACTTCGATCAATTGAAGCAAAGTGGACTGCAAATTGCAAATTACAACTCGTATTGCTTGGTTGAGTCTCTGGGCTGAGAGCATTCCTTGAACCTGGCTCATTGTCTGTGCTATTGTTTTTGGGTCTAGTGATGTAGATTCTTCTGAAGCTGCCGTTTCAGCAACTTCTACAGTTTCCGCATCTGAGAGGATTTCTCGGCGTAACCGTGTTGTTGTTGATGTTCTACTTGGGCTCTTCTGGGTTACTTGTCCAGATTCCTGGGTGGTTGTGGTCTTCCTCGCCCTCTTGGCGGACTTTGCCCTTGTGGCTGGATGGGACATGGTTTGGTTTCTTTGTGGTGGATGTCGGGTGGGGATCTGTGGCGGTCTGATGGGTGCCTTTGTGGACATGATGTCCCTGCTGTCCCTGCGGCGTTTCTTTACGTCCCTTTCCCTGCGATCGGGAGCCAGAGGGGTGACCCCTGGCCGGATGGTCGAGGACATTGCATTGAGTCGCTTCTTTATCTGCTCCAGAGGATCTTGCTGTGGTTCCCCTACAAGATGGTAGAGAAGTGATAAGGTGGATTTGACAATTCCATTTTGTGTGTCATCTGGTACGGTGACCCCTTTAAGGACCCCTGGGGCCACTTTGCCCCGAGCATCTGGAAGGCTCCTGTCAGGTGCCATGAGGTTTTGAGTACCAGGAGTCACCGCGTTTAGCTGAGGGAAAACAGCAAGGAGAGCTGAGAGCGTGACAGCCGTTCCCCGTTCCCACGGCGAGGGCTGTCGCTGGGCTGGGTGTCGGCTCCACCGAACTCGAGTGTGAGCGACACTGTGTGCCACCACATTTTGAGTCTCCATTTACCTGTTGATGAGGGTTGGGTTGTCTCCACGTTTTGGCTCTTTTGAATTATGCTGCTGTGAACATTTGTGTGTAAGTTTGTAGGTGGCCGTAGGTCTTCAGTACTCTTGGGTCTGTTTCCCTTTAAATTGTATCACTTAATTAAACAGGTAAGCAGGGTTTGTCAGGCACCTGTGCTCACATATTAATCAAGAGTCTGGATCTCTTCTGACAATTCTTTAGATTTTGCCTTCCCAAATATTTTAATAAATACAGAAAAAAAATGGAAGGGAACATTCAGGATGTCTTTGACACCTCTGATGGTCTTTGAGATTGCCCAGGGGAGCCCTGGAAAATCACAGACATTTGTTTTTGCACCTCATTAAGAGAGATGCCAGGAACGATTGGGTTTGTGCGATGAGTTACTATTGTAAGATTTGCATGAGGAGAGTTGTCAGATCAGAAGACATGTTCAGCCTTCCTGAGGCGAAGCTTATATGGACGAAATGTTAACGTATTTTAGACATTGTATGTTTTGCGGGGAGTCCCTGGCGGATTTTCAGTCCCCACTGCCCACATGTGTTTACCCTCAGGGGAGACACCCATTAAAGTCATGAAATAGTTCTGTACTGTATCCTGATGGAGAAACGTCCGTCCTCCGCGCTGACATTATTGGTTAGAGCAGCGGTTCTCAACCTTCCTAATGCCGCGACCCTTTAATACAGTTCCTCACGTTGTGGTGACCCCCAACCATAAAATTATTTTCGTTGCTACTTCATAACTGTAATGTTGCTACTGTTATGAACCGCAATGTAAATATCTGATGTGCAGGATGGTCTTAGGCGAACCCTGTGAAAGGGTCGTTCGACCGCCAAAGGGGTCACGGCCCACAGGTTGAGAACCGCTGCTTTAAAGGCTGGACTCTGGGTGCAGGCCTCTGAGCTGCCAGGACTTAAGCAGCTCTCAGACTCTCCCTTCGACCAAGGACCGAGCCAGGGTGTCCAGGGCTCGTCTTAGTCCAGAAGCAGCCGGCTTCGTGAAAGCGGACGCTAACCCCAGGTCCAGCGGAACGAGAGTGGACTAGGTCGGAGTGCGGGAAGGGGTGCAGGAGTCCCCTGTGGGTATTTAAACTCTTGCTCCTGTTGATTTAATGCTGGGTTCTCTGGCTCTGTGAGGAAGCCGCGTCTTTTTCAGCTCCCTGTCACCCACACCAATGTTGTAGACTCTGCTCTTGCAAATGGAAATAAAACTTTTCAAAATTATCTTTGGTTTTTCATTGGTGTGCAGCGGCATCTCATTGTGTTTTTTAAAAATACATATTTTTATTGATTTCAGAGAGGAAGGTTGAGGGAGAGAGTTCGAAACATCAGTGATGAGAGGGAATCATTCATCAGCTGCCTCCTGCATGCCCCACAAGGAGGATCGAGCTGCCACCTGAGCACGTGCCCTGACTGGGAATCGAACCGTGACCTCCTGATTCATAGGTCGATGCTCAACCACTGAGCCACGCCTGCTGGGCTCACTGTGGTTTTGCATTTCCCTAATGGTTAATGATGTCCATCACCTTTTACACATGTGTTTGCTATTGACATATGCTCTTCCCTGAAGTGTCAAGAGGTAAGATGTTGAGGTACTTGCACACCATTCGTTCCAAGCTTCCCATTCTACAGATGGGGGACTTGAGACCCAAGGGGGGGTGTCTGGCCAAGTTCTCCCAGCAGACTGTGGTCTCTGAATGAAGCAGAGGACGGGTGTAAGGAGGAACGAGCCCCTGAGCCAGGCTTCTGGGCCGTTTCCAGTACCTCCATCTCTTGAGCATCCGCCCAGCCCCTGCCATGGGATCCGTGTGTGCAGGTGAGCCGCCAGGCTGGGGCAGACAGAATTGTTCCCTTGGGCGTGTCGGCCAGGTTTGGAGGGCTCACGTTCCCAACGCAGGAGGCAGGGGACCAGGTGGCGTCCTCTCTGAGGGGTGGCAGGGGTGTAGGATTTCACAGATTTGGAACCAACCGGGTCCTTATGAGCCCTGGGCAGCCCCAGGATGCCCGGCTGGAAGTAGAGGCAGCAGCCCCAGTGAATGTACCCCCACAGCTGCCCCTTGGCCGTGCTGTGTGCCAGGCACGGTGCTACGTGTATGTGTGTGCCCCTCAGATCGCCTCCGTCCTCACAGGAATACGGAGGAAGACGAGTTCTCACCACACTTCATGCTGTGACAGGAGGGGGGGGGGTGCAGGACCATGTTTCTGCCTGTGTGTTTACTTCCTGTGGCTGCTGTAACCAGCGACCACAAACTTGGTGGCTTAAAACAACATGGAAGCTCTTTCCTGCAGCTCTGGGCGTCGCAAGTCCACGATGGGCTGCAGTCGAGGAGTCGCAGGCTCTCCGGGGGAATCTGGTCCTGCCTGGCCTGGTTTCCAGGTGCTTCCCGCCTCCATCTGGAAGGCTGGCTGAGCCTCTCACCCGCGTCACTCTGACCTGCTTTGTCTTCCACACCCAGGGACCCTCCGATGCTCAGGCCCACCTGGATCGCCCAGGACGCTCTCCCTAAGGCCAGCTGCTTGGAACAAAGCCTTAGTTCTGCTTTGCCGGGTAACAGTGGGTTTACTACGTCCGGGGATTAGGGCTCAGACGTGTTCCGGGGCCATTGCTCTGGGGAGTTGAGGGGCCCTAGGTGAGGAGGAGGTTTGACTTGAGAGAGGAAGGTAGAGGGAGAGAGAGTTCGAAACATCAATGAAGAGAGAGAATCATCAATCAGCAGGAGTGTGGGTAGAGCAGGTGTTGGCAGAGCGATAGGGTGGGAGCACCCCCCTTGAGGGAGTTCTAGCTGGGCGTGGGGTGGGGTGGGGTGCTGGGGGGCAGGTGGCCGGAACGCACACGGGGCCCGGGGTCATAGTGCTGTGGAGAAAGAGACGCCTGGAGGGGCTATGGCGTTGGGGGGAGGGGGCAAAGGGGAACAGGGGCCGCCGGCCTCACTGAGAAGGTGCCAGTTGGGCCAAGACTGAAAGGAGGAGAAGGAGGCGTCACAAAGCAGCCGGAGAAAAGGAGTGAAATCCCAACCCCTCCGTGGGCCCAGGGCCCTTCGCTAGCCGGTCCTGTCTGGTCCTTGAGCTTTCTTTCTTTCTTTTTTTAAAAAAATGTGTTTTTATTGATCTCAGAGAGGAAGGGAGGCGGAGAGAGAGAGAGAAACATCAATGAGGAGAGAGAATCATGGATTGGCTGCCTCCTGCACGCACCTCACTGGGGACTGAGCCCGCAACCCTGGGCACGTGCCCTGACGGGGAATCGAACTGTGAGCTCCTGGTTCACAGGTCGATGCTGCACCACGGGGCCACGCCAGCCGGGCCTTGGGCTTTATTTCTCACGTCTCCCTCTCTCGACTGACTTGCACTTCCCCCCTATGACCTGGCTCCCTCTGGCTTTGGTGCCACTGTTTCTGCTGATTGTCATTGTTTCTGTTCTTCCCAGCATGGGCCCAGGCTTGGTTTCGGACTGCCATGTGCCACCTCTGACCCTCGGGGCTGTGTCACCAACTAGCTTCAGTACCGCCTGTCCCACCGAGAGCGCTGGGCCTCAACCCGAGATTCTGGGGCTCTCGCTGGCCACATGTCCACGCTTGGCCCAGGCGGCCGTGGGCGGGGGGACGGAGGTCAGACGGCGGCTCACTGGGCTGCGCCGTCCGGGCTGTGAGCAGAACGGCCGGGAAGGAGGGGGGCTGAGGTCCGACCCAGCCACACCCACCCCGCGGCGGCCTATTGCTCCCCACGGGCTCCTGGCCCTCAGAGAGAGGACAGCGCCCAAGGTGACCTCGGAGTCAGCCCAGCCTGTCGTTGAGTCCTAGCCCGGCCCCTTAGGAGTTGTATCACCTTGAACGAGTTACTTAATGCCTCTGAACTTTAATTTATCCATCCGAAAATAGTACCCATCTCATGGGATGGTTGTGGGCTCGAACGAGGAAATGTCAAACGCACCTTATAGACAGTCAATAAGCGAGAGCATTAAAAACAGCAGTTCTCTACCCTTGCATCTCAGAGACCCCCGTGGCCCCGAAGGCTGAGCGCGTCCCACACGGGGCGGGGGGGGGGGGGGGCATCTGAGGGGCGGTCGTGAGGCGAAGCGCCCTCTGAGGAGAAGTTTGGTTGGTGGTGGTCCCGCACCCCCGGCTGATTGGGGGGATCACTCCATCCCACTGTACCTCAGCCCGTGGCCTCCCTACTGTAGAGAGAGAACGGATCTGCGGGAGGCGTGCCCTGGCTCTGGCCCCAACTGGCCGCGAGACTCGGGGCTCGTTATGATCTCCAGTTTCCTTGTCTCTGCAGAGGAGACAACCCCAGCACCTCGCCAAAGGGTTAAGAGAAACCCCTCAGATACACTGTTTAGCACAATCCCGGAGATGGAGGAACAAGCAAGGCGCAAAGAAGTGACAGGTGATGGAGGCAGGCAGCGACTCCTAAGTGAAAGCCCAGAGCTCTGGGGTCCTACGCCCTGTTTCCAGTGGTTGCGCCCCAGTTGGGGGTCCTGACGCCCCTCCCCACCCACGGAGCCCAGGCCCCCCCTCATCAGGAGGTGCGGCGAGCCGGTGAGAGAGAAGCTGAGCGCTCAACCTGCAGACGTTTCCACTTTATTGACTGTAAACTCTTCTTTGGTAAACAAGACGACAAGAAGCCCGGAGAGAGGAGCATGCTGAGCGGAGAAGACGGGAGGGGCGGTGCCCTCCGCACACGGGCGCTCTGAGGGGACAGCTACACCATCAGCAAGTGTGGGGCGGGCGGTGGCCTGCGGGGAGGCGCCGGGAGCAGGAGGGAAGGGCCCACCCAGCTGGACACAGAAGCCTAAATTACACAGCAAATGCGCTCATGCATCACAGCGAAGAGAAGCCGGGGAACCCCCACACCGCGCCCTGCCCACCTCTCAGGCTTGGTTGGTGCCCCCTGCAGGCAGAGCCGAGCTGGTCAGGCCAGGGCTGGGCTGGAGGGGAGCTCCGGGGGCCTGTCAGCTGCCCATCCTAGTCTCTCCTTTCCTGCTCTGCAGGTGGCAGGGGCGTGGGGAGGAGCGCCCAAGATCCCGGGGTCGGGGGAGGGGTGTCAGGGCCGCGGGGCAGGGTCTGGGGGGAGGAGAGGCCGCCTCGGTGGCCCCTCTACAGGGGGGCCTCGCTGCAGAGGACGATCTCCAGGTCCTTGCGGTAGAGCTTCCCCGCCTCGGCCAAGGACATGACGCTCTTCCTGTAGTTGGTGAGCTCTCGGATGTTCATCTCCTAGGAGACACAGAGAGGGTGAGAGCCGGCTCAGGGGCGGCCGCGCAGAAACCCCATCGGCTCACTCACAGCACAGGGCGGGCCCTGCCGCGGGTCCCATCGCAGTGGGGGTGGCTCAGAGGGGTGCAAAGCGCGGGCCTAAAGCCCTTCTTCACTCGCTGGCGCGTTGCTTCGGGGAAAGGATGCTGCTTGAGTCTCAGCGGCCTGGCCTGTGGAATGGGCACACTCAGGGCCCTCGCCTCGGGGGGTGTCGCGACGACTAGACGAGGCAGCGGATGTGAACACCATTTAGCTCCGTACCTGACTCGGAGCACGGATCCCAAAAAGGGCAGCTATGGCGATGACAGCCGTCACCTGTGCCAACTTCTACAAGTCCTGCCACCCCCCCCTCCCCCCCCGCCACGGGCCGCCTTTGTCGCTCTGTGTCCCTGCGGGCGAGGGAGAGGGTGCCCGGGAAGCTCCCTGACCTTGCCTCCAGGCCCCTGGACACACTTCCTAAGCCTCCCCGTTTACCTAAGGAATTCTGACCCGTGTCCTCAGGCAGCACCGCTGGCCAGCTCTCCCTGCTCACGGGCTCCCTGAGGCTTTCGGAGGCTCCGATGACAGGGACTGTGGACTGGACACACGCCCACAGCCCACAGCCTCGTGGTGCCTGGAGGCAGCATTCAGCGCTGGGCACGCCTTACGGGGGACCGGGCACACCCGCTTTATTGCGCTTTGCTTTATTGCGCTTCACAGATGTGGGGTGTTATTTTTTTGTTTGTTTTTAATTGAAGGCAAGACTCTCCACCAGCAAGAAGATTATGGCTGGCTTTACTGAGATGCTGGCCTTTTCTGTGGAGGCCTGCAGCGCCCCGCAGTTTCAGAGGTGTGTCTGCCCCCGCGTTGTAGTCATTGCTTTGGATGCAAACAGCCAATGGGTCTGGAATACAGCAACGTCATCTCCAACACTGTAAAGTCACTTAGACAGCTGTCGTTCCTCCTCCTCCTCCTCCTCCTCCTCTGGTATGGAAAATGTCCATAGATATTTTTTAAAGAATAGTTTTCACCCGGGCTGGTGTTGGCCCACACACGGATGGGTCTCAGGTTCGATTCCCGGTCAAGGGTGGGTTCGATCCCAGGCCCCAGTCTGGGCATGTGTGGGAGGCAGCCAATCCGCCAATCCATGTGTCTCACACTGATTCTCTCTCTCTCTCTCTCTCTCTCTCTCTCTCTCTCTCTCTCTCTCCCTCCCTCCCTCCCTCTCTCCTTTCCTCCACCCCTTCCACTTTCTCTAAAAATCGATGGGAAAATATCCTCAGGTGAGGAATAACAAGAATAATTCTCCTTCTAGGCTGAGGGGTCATGATCCCCATTTTGTTCTGGAGCAAACCGAGCTATAAGGCTAAGGCATGTACCAAAGGACTGGCCAGCTCACAGCCGTAAACAGCCCAAGTCCCCGAGTCCCGGAGTGTCTCTCTCCACCTGGCTCACCTGGCCTCAGTCTCCCCCTTTTCAGCATTGTTTCTGGGCACCCTCTCCTGTCAGGGGCACCCGACCCACAGGCACTCTGCAGGCCTCTCCAGCTTTGGGGGACATCTTCCCTGAAGCTGTGAGGTCCCTCATAACAGTGGGATGTGCCTGAGTTAGGAACCAAGGATGGGACCCCAAATACGAACTCCCAGCTTGAGCAGACACCCCTCCGCCCCGTGCAGTGCGGCATCAGGAGGCGGCAGCCTCGAGGGAGGGGCTGTCGGCGTCCTGTGTCTATAGGAGATGCTGGAGCTGAGGAGGCCCGGCACGCGTGGCAGCTGCCTTAGGAGGTAAGACAGACGCCTGATCCCATCCGCCTGTCCCCCAGGAGCCGCCAACATCATTCCGCTCGGCAAACAGACGACAGCCCCTGCTCCATCAAAACGGCACCTGCGTCTGCCCATGGGTTCACCAAGAGCAGCCGCCTTCCCAGCTCGGGGGCAGTTCTCCCAGCACGCAGCTCTCTCCCCACGGACTGGCTCTCTGCGTCCCCAGGCGCCAGGTCCGAAGCCGGCTGCAGGCGGAAGGCGCCCAGGGAAACAACTTTACGAATCCCCGGTTTTCTCACTGTCAGCATCTGACTCACGCTGTGCTTCCCCATCTTGAGCGACCCTGTGCCGCCTGGGAGTTCCTTCGGTGGTGGCGAGAGAGCCTCTCAGGCGATGACCAGGAAACCCAGGCCAGGCCGGAGGGTGGACGCCTGCCTTCAGGGCCCATCACCTCGGGCGCGAGGCAGGGCCAGATGGAGAACGTCCGTGCCTCATCGATACAATTACAGGTAAAGAGACTTGACATTATGATGCCCCACTCTCCTTGGTACATGGAAGCGCGTCAATAATTTCCCCCTAGAATCTGGTGCCTGGAAAAAGCCTGCCATGTCCAGACACTTGGGGAATGCTCCTCCTTCCTAGGAAAACACTCCCGGCCCCTTTCAGGCAGCTGTGGGCACCACCGAGGAAAAATAAATGTGGGATGAAAGGCATGGAGGGTGATACTCAGGGTACAGATAGAGAGGCCGGAAAGCAATCAGAAAGGGAGGCGGACTCAGAGGCTGCAATGATTCCCCCCCCCCCCCCCCCGCCCAAAATGGGCAGTAAATGTAGCTCTTGCCTGGCAGCCAAGGCAGTTACACACACAAGATATTGCAGAGCGTCCGCCTTCTAATGAAAGGAAACAGCCAACAGCCAACCTTTTGCTCAGAGGAAGACGTTTCCAGGAGGTGAAGGAGGGTGGCTGCAAAGCCTCACCTCTGGTTCTGGTCCCCCTGACCCCTCCCCCGACAAGGCACCTGACCACCCCCCCCCCCCCCGGGGGCACCTGACCCCTCCCCCCACACCTGACCCCTCCCCCCTGGGCACCCAGCTGAGGCGACGCAGGGAGGCCTCCTGGGGTCTGTCCTATGGGCAACAGACCCAGCAAAGGAAAGGAGCCCAGGCTCCGAAATTTCTCTGAGGGAACAAATGCGTCTGTGGCTCCCGTTAGCCCCCTGCCCAGCTGCAGATTCTGCCGTGAACTGGTTCAGAATACCTTCACCTCCCACTGGGCTCTGCTCTCCAAAATCTCTCCTCGGGTAAAAAAAAAAAAAAGTCTTCTTGTTGTTGTTGGCAATGTGGTCGGCACTTCCGTGTGCTGGGCCAGGCAACACAGCAGTCACCCACACAGCCACCAGGTGGAAGCCACCCGAGTGCCATCGCGGAGGAGGGAGGAGCGTACTGGTGTGAACACACAGGGGAGGGCTCGCCAGCCTTCAGAAGGCGGGGATTCTGGCGCCTTCTACAACACAGGCGGACCTGGAGGGTGTTCCGTGAAATAAGCCAGGCACAAGAAAACAAATACTGTGTGCTGTACCCATGCGAGGTCCCTAGATGGTCAGGCTTATGGAGACAGGAGGTAGAATGTGGCTGCCAGGGCCTGGGAGGGAAGGGCTGGGAGCTGTTGAATGGGAATGGAGTTTCAGTTCTGCAGGATGAAGAGAGCTCCGGGTGCGGGTGGTTGCACAGCATCATACACGCATTTGCTAGCACTGAGCTGTGCGCGGAAACGGGTAAGATGGCGAGCTTTATGCTGGGTATTTACCATAGTTCAACAGAAAAGAAATATAAGCCAATCAACCAACTATTCAAACAGGCACAAGACAAAACAACAGCCTAAACAACCGGGGGTGGGGGGGTCCCGCCTCATGTGGCTGGTCAGAGGGGAGCACGGTGCCCTCCGTGGTGCCCTCCGGGGCCCCTCCCCGGCCCGGCCCGCGGCTCACCTTCTTGTTTTTCTCGTACAGGTCCTTGAGAAGGGCATCCAGCTCCTCCTCGTCAATGTAGCCGCTGCCGTCCTGGGGGCGGGCGCAGGGCGTGAGTGCAGAGCTAGCCGCCAGCCCCACGGCCAGCCGCAGGCTCGCCCCTGGCTTCCCGACCTCCCCCGTACCCCGTGGGGCCAAACTAACAGTCGCTCTGACTGCACCAGTCCGGTCAGGAGCGGACGCGTCAGGGCACCCTCTGGGTAGCCCTTCATGCGGGCGTCTTTCCTTTGCATTGAAATGGAAGCGAGGTTCAGGGAGCATTTAGCCGAGTGTCACATCCCATAATACGATGCCAGGATGAAGACTGGGGCTCCCTGAAGCTTACCCCCAACCCTTCGGTTATAAGGAAGAGACCCTGGGAGTCTCCTGGGCGGGGGGAAGCTAAGGGGGGGTGGTGGTGGTGGTACCCTCTCATTCCCTACGTCCCAGAGAAACACCTGGTGTCCGAACCTGATGGCAGGAGAGCGGTCCTGGCACCTCCTGCCTTTGGCCCCCAACACCCTATCACACCCCAGCTCTGAACAGACGCTCTACCACCAACGATTCTCTCTGGGCCTTTAAGGCACCCAAGCCTTGGGTTCCACAGGCCATGGATCGCGGTGACATTTATCTTCTCACACAGCGAGGACGCTGCGGGGAATCAGAAGGGACAGGAAGAAACCACACGGCCCCAGCTGCCCCCCAACAGCTCGTCTGTTCCTAAGGACCAAGTGGAGCCATTCTGGCAGGGGACGCCCTGGGGATGGGGCCTCCAGGTTTCCACCCCACACCGTCCTCCCTCGTACCTTGTCGTAAAATGTGAAGATGGCGTTGAACTCCTCTGAGGACAGCTTCATGCCCTGGAAGGTCCAAGGTGTTAGAGAAGCAGAAGCCATGTGTGTGTGTGTGTGTGTGTGTGTGTGTGTGTGTGTGTGTGTATTGGGGGGCAGGAGGGTGGAAGGTGAGGCTCAGAGGGATGAGAAGAAGGGAGGAACCAAGAAAAGCAAAGAGGCTCTTTTACCTGGAATTTAAGCAGGAAGTTTTCCTGTACAGGCAAGAGTCTGGAAAGAAAACGTTCGAGCAGAGGTTAGAGGCGAGAACAGCTCGCACCCGGGTGGGGTGCAGGAGCCGAGCCTGTAGTTATGGAAACGATCGCTGAGCACTTAATCTGGAGTTAGTGGAAAGTTCTAAAGAGAGGCAGACAGACACACTGAGGTGTATCCGATCTGGCTCTGCATGGAGCTTCGTGAGGCCTGACCTGTCCCCTGCCCCCCTGAGGGATCTGAGAGTCGGGATGGGGGCACAGTGCGCTGGGGCGGAGGGCGGGCACCTACCGGGACATCTCCGAGAGGCCCAGCTTGCCATCGCCATTCAAGTCAAACATCCGCAGCTGTTGGGGACAGAGAGAGATGCTGGGGTTACTCGCTCTGACCTTCCCCTTATGGAGAGGCGGGCGGAGCAGGCTCATGCCTCCCCTGAGGTCACCGGGGGCCGGGGGCCAGCCTGGTCTGGATGGGTCACTGGGGAGAGACAGCTGGGACTCGGTCCCTGTTCCGCTCTCCCCGCCTCAGGAAGAAGGCCGCAGGGGACAGCAGGCCAGCCCCGAAGGCCCACCCTCTCCAAGTTCATCCTCTCCAGCGCTGCAGAGGTTGTCATGGAAACAGATGCTCCTGGTCTCAGTGAGAGCCTCAGAGAGAGGCTGTGGGGGGCCAGGAGCTAGAGTCCCTTCTCCAGCTGCCACCAGGGGTCACTTCACCGGGGCCCGAAGGATCAGCCCACAGAACTCTGCAAACCACAATCTCAGTGGCTTGGCCCCGTGTCCTGCGCCCCCAGGGAGGGGGGACCGCCTGCCCACTCACTATGGTTTGGGTGTACTCCTGGAGCTTGGGCTCATCATACGGCCGGTTGGCTTTCTTCAGCAGGTCCGACAGGAATCCCTGGAATGCAAAAGCCCCCTTCAGAGCTCCCGATTCCGCCAGTCCCTCATGGCTCAGTCCTTCCTGCCATTAGCACAGTTGCATCCCTCAAATCCCCAAACCCTCTCACGTTTGTGGAGTGGCCTTGGAGGCCTGGAGGTGACTCCTGGGCGCAGCCTCACCCCATAGAAAAGGCGTTGGAAACTGGCTCTGGCTCCTCAGAGAGCCCAGGACCCAGGCTAAGCAGAGCCTGGGGTCCCTGGTCCCCGAGGAATACAGGGGAAGACGGACAAGCCAGAGGCCGATCGCTGGGGATGCCTTAGGGTGCCGGTCCGGGCACTGTGTGGGGGGCAGTGGGGTGTGGTTGAACTCTGTGCCCTCTAGCTCCATGGTACTGATTTCACTCGGCTGCCCGGAGCCAGACCTGAGTCTAAACCGGTGATGGCGAACCTTTTGAGCTCGGCGTGTCAGCATTTTGAAAAACCCTAACTTAACTCTGGTGCCGTGTCACATATAGAAATTTTTTGATATTTGCAACCACAGTAAAACCAAGACTTATATTTTTGATATTTATTTTATGTATTTAAATGCCATTTAACAAAGAAAAATCAACCAAAAAAAAATGAGTTCGCGTGTCACCTCTGACACGCGTGTCATAGGTTCGCCATCACTGGTCTGAAACTGACCAAATCCGCGTTCCTCACCCAATGTCTCCTCCTTCCCCAGGGTCCTCAGACCACCCCCAATCTGGCCCCAGTCCATTCTCCGTCCCCTCACACCCTCCTCGAGGCCCATCCTACCTTGAGCTCGTTGGCTTCAATGTAGCCGCTTCTGTCCGTGTCGTACTTCCGCCAAGCCTGCAACGGAAGGCCGACCTGTTCGCAAGGCCCTCGCAACCCTGCGAGCTGCCTCCGCCTCCCTCCGCCTCCCTCCGTCCGCTAATGGGCCCGGTGAGCTTGCTATTGGAGAACGGTGCAACGGGTGGGGAGGTGGAGGCGGCCTGGCCCCGTTGCCCGTGTTGTATGTACATGAGGACGCGCAGGAGAGCGTCTTGGAAGACAACTGGGGGGACAGGGCCTCCCCACTCTCACTGGCTGCAGGTCCGGGTCTCCCTTGGGTCCTCCTCTAAGCAGGTGAGCAGCTCCCACCAGGGCTGGTGCCAGGATCTGGCGGATCTGACTTTTGCTGAGTGTGTAGGGTGTCCTTTTCCTGCTCTGAAAGCTTCTGGTTTTCTGGGTGGAGGCTGGGAGCAAGGGTAAGAACCCTCTGGAAGGGGCAGGAACAGGCTTGGGTTGCTCTTCACTGTGCTCCCTCCTCCATCCCCCAGCCCGATGCACGCGGCAGCCGTGTCTGACGGTGGGGCAGAACTGGTAGTGTGATCCGTTTGGACTATATCAAGGCCACAGCCCACATACCTCTTTCTGATAAAAAGCCTTCTTTTCTTTATTATTATTATTATTATTATTTTTAGGAAACCATCCCTCTCTCATGCTCAACCCATATGGTTCAAGAGAGGGTGACCCCACCTTTAGGGGTAGGCGTGTGCCTGTGGACAAAGTGCCCCGGTGGACAGGAGGGGATACCGTGGGGGCTGGGGCAGGGGGCTGCCTGGATCTGTGACAAAAGACCCAGAGGAGCCTGTTTTCTAAGTACTTCATCTATTTTGGTGCCTGACCATATTTATTAGATTTTTTTCTCAAGTTTCCTCGTCTTGCTTTTTATTCCCTTCTCCCCAGCTGCACACAGAGACACCGCAACACTCGCCGTTCCGAGAGTCAGCGAGCGCTCATGCTTCTCCTCGATCTGATCTCCTGCCCCCACTTCTCTGTATCATCCTTTCCTTGTCGGGATGATGAGAGATTATAGAGATTTTAGGGTCTTTCCTCCATTCCAGCAAACAAGGTTGTACGATCCCCATAGTACAGTAGTGGCTCCAGAAAGTTGCTTCTGACTTTAATTTAAATTTTTCCTAAGAAAGGTCTCTCCTCCCACCCCCGTCCTGATTTTTGAAAAGTGATTAGACACGAGCAGGACCCAGTAGCAGTGTGGCTCACACCCCAGATGATGGGGGTTGATGGTATTTAATGAGGGGAGAGGATATTCTCGGGGGGGGGGGGGCAAAAACCCCACCCCTGAGGAAGCACTAAGAAACACATGCAGGTTTTCAAATATGACTTCACCAGCTGCCTGCATGCATTTAGTGCATCAGAATTGAGTTCATCTAGGCTGGGTCTTGACGGGGGATGGGGTGGGGGAGTGGGGGGGTGGGGGGTAGGGGGGTAGGGGGGTATAGGGGGAGGAAGGCAGACAGTCCCCAAATGCCTAAAGGGAGGATAACCTGAAGGGAGCCCACCTTCGCAGGGCACCCACCGCACCCAGCAAAGCATCTGCCTGCTTTTGGGAGTGAGAACAGCCCAGCAGGTCCAGCCTAACCTCCCTCCCTCCCTCCCTCCCTCCCTCCCTCCCCCCTCCCCCCTCCCTCCCGGGAGCCGCCCCACCCCCACCCTCAGGCTCTCACGTCTCTGCCCTCCAGCACTTTGTGCTCATCCATCAGCGTGTCATTATTCTCTTCCCGTTCAAGGAAAAGAGTTCAAGAGGCTTGGGCTTTGTGAAATCTCAAAGAAACCCGCGGTGTCACTAAAATTAGAAATTAAAATGTTGTGCTGAGCAGCGGGATGGGCGCCCTCTGACAGCACTAGCTTCCAGGGCTGCCAGGGGACCGCTTCATCTTTCCAGCGGAAAAAAGCGGAACCAATGGACACCCCCAAGAGCGGTGCTGCTGGAGGATGGTGGGGTCCCCGGAAACTGGGGGGGGTGTTGGCTCAGCAGTTATGCTGGGGCTTAGGAGATAAAGGCGGGCGAGAGTATGGAATGATGTCAACTACACAGAAACCACTAATTCTGAGAGAGACAGACAGAGGGGCCATTGCTCCTCTTTAAGCATCTCTGCCCCCTGCCAGCTACCATCATCCACATTTTCCAGATCAGAGATGGAATCCAGGCCAAAGGAACCGTCAGGCATAACACCGCCTTTTCTATAGACAGAAAAATGGACTCTCTCAAAAGCAGCATCCTGACAGGTTTAAAGTCTATGCAGACCTCCCCGACCCCCACCACCCCGCACCCCGCACCTCCTCTCCCAAACAGGCAAGAGAAGGGCTGAGGACAGAATCCAGAATGTCAATTACCAACTTGGGGAATGTTGCCATCTGGAGACAACCTTCTAAAGCCCCATAAAATTCAATCCTCTGATGCTCAGGCGAGCTGCCACTGGAAAAGGCTCCCCCGAGCCTGAGCAGGCTATTTCTAACCCACGTTCCAGCCGTCTGTGGGGAACCCCTGTGATGTGGGGCTGGGGCTAGCTCCCCAGTCCTTTGAGGCAGCGACTCACGGAGAGGGGGTGATTGGCGGCTGGAAATGGGTTTAACGGGGCGAATGGCAACGCGGTCGAATTGAAGGCCAGTCACTGTTTATCACAGCAGGCGGGGTGCGGGGTGTGCGGGGCCTGGGTTGAGTTTCCCTTCCGGGGACACATACATGGAACGGCCAGGGTGCAGAGCCCTGGAAAAAGAGCGAGGAATAGCTGGTGGTTTGCTGGCCATCAGGATTAGTCATATATTTGGTGGAACCATAGGGAATTCCAGTTTTTATGATTAAAAAAATGGTTAAATATCAGCAGTATCATTTGGTGTAACCTGTTGGTTGAATATGGCTCAAAAGGCACTTGCATTTGGGTGTCCTCTTTGACTGATCTAAAGACTTTCTACTGTGCAGACAGTAACGCCCATTTAACAGGGGCCAGTGAAGCCCAGACCAGTCACAGAGCAAACCTGGAAGAGCCGGGCAACTGGAATTCTCACTGGGCGTTTCCATCCTCCCCACGTGTCTCCTCGGAACCCTGGCCTTGGGGGACAGGGATGGCACTGAGTGGGAAGACAGTGCGGGTGATCCCAGAGCCAAACCCATTGCCAGGGTCTCTCTGCTGCAGGATCTGGAGCCCGGAATACGAAACCCCCAAAGGGGAGCTGGCGTTTACACAGCATCTCCCAAGTGCACTTGACCTCGGCTTGCTTCTTGCCTTACTCCTCACACTTTCATGTGCACACAGCACCGGGGACCCCGTGAGCCTGGGTTCTGCCTCAGTGCTTCTAACAAGCACGCCATGATGGTGCGGGTCCACGGACCACTCTGTGAGTAGCTGCGCTCCAAGGGGCCGAGCGTCTCCCAGGGCCCAGGCCCAGGCGTGCGGGTGGGCCCGGCTCTGAACACGGAGAGGGCGGCGCCTCAGCCTCACCTCCATGAACTCCGCGCTGGAGCCCACGTGCTGCCGGAAGCAGAGCAGGAAGCCCTCCTCGGTGGGCAGGATCTGCGCCAGCTGCGGGTCAGAGAGCGACAGCATCGTTAGGGAGGGCCCTGCCCCCTACCCGGGAGCAGAGCAGGCGTCCCCTTAGGAAGAATGGGAAATGGCCAGGGCCGAGGCAGCAAGGGAGTCACATTTGGCTTCCTTCCTTGAGAGCAGCCTTTGGAAGGGGCAACGGATGTTCGGAGAAGTGCGTCTTTGTCACCCCAGCTGGAGGGACAGAAGGTGGCGCCAAGGACCCAGACTCAAAAGCGTACTGAATGGATGGTTCCAAACACATAACTTCCTAGGATATGCAAGGTGATCTGATGGCCCACACCAGGCGAAGGCACCTTTGGGGGGGAGAGAAATGCTGAAATCACCATCAAGATCTGGTGGTGATTACATGCCTGCCTATAACTGTGTGAACTCACAGAATTTGACACTTCAAGTCGATTTAATCAATGAGGTTTAATGTATGTAAATTATACCCCGACGGACTCTAAAACAGTGCCGGGAGTCTTGTGCAGCAAGCCCTCCCTGCCCGGCCTTTTGCTGCCAGCATCCGGGGTCACAGGCAAATCCTGATTAGTTTCAGGTAAATGTGCTAATCTTACTTCCCTCACCAGTGATTGGCTTGTGGGTAGGCAGGTGACCTAGTCCTGGCCCAGGACATGTGAGGGGAGGTCTGCTGAGGGTGCGCCTGGGAAAGGTTTCCTTGCTCTTATGAGGCGCCAACTGAGAGGAGCCCTTTCTGCATCTGGATGCGATGTGATGCCTGGAACTGCGGCAGCCAGCTTGCCTCCAGCCCGAGGATGGAGCTGTTTTAGGGGCCGAGAACAGAGCCCAGGGAACTGCCGAGAAGCAGAGCTGGAGACCTGGCCTCCTCCACCTGGAGCCAACCCTACCCACGGCCTTTCTCATCGTAGTTGAAGCCAGACGCCAGCAAACTGTGATTCCTGGGTCAAACCTGTCAGTGAACTTGTACGGGAACATGGCCGTGGCCATGCATTTGCACACTGTCTGCGGCTGCTTTTGGGCCACCATGGCAGTGCAGAGTTGAAGAGTTACGACAGGGACTGTATGACCCACGATCCCCAAACACTTGTCAAAATCTGCTTCACTTCTGTCTCTATAATCCAGGTGGACATGGATTTCAGGGGGTCCCTGGGCAGCTCCGTACACCCTCCCAACCCCAGGGACCCAAGTGTTGCTTCTGACCTCATTCAGGTGATCTGAGCTCCTTATCTCCGGTTGGTGGAATGTTCCTAACCATTTCCAGTTTGGCGCTACCCAGTTTCAATAGATCTTTGCTAAAAAAAAACTCTTGAATTTTTTTAATATGCCTCAATTTATCTTTTAACAATGTGTATATAGCTATTCACATATAAATGCATATGTGTATATAATACGTAAAGTATATTACACACAAAGTATACATGCCATATATACAGAGGTGGGCGAAAGTAGGTTTACAGTTGTGAGTATGCAAAAACAGTTTATTCTTATATTATTGTTGATTTATTATTGTGTTCTTTGTCTTATTATTGTTATTATTTCATATCCTTATGATTTATCTTTTAGGTAATGATGGCTGGTAATTTAACCTACTTTTGCACACCCCTATATTATAAGAAATTTGCATTTTTTAAAAAATGTTGCCTTTGGATGCCTTTACGCGGGGCACAAACTCTCTGGTTCCCCAGTCTTCACCCTCCCTTCTGTCTTCAGCTGGGCTCCTCACACGTTTACAAAACCTGATGGACCCTGAGAGCATCTGAGGTCTTCATCCCTGTCTTAGGCCAACGTTTGTTGCTTCCTTCCTTGTGGGACACAGGAAAAGCCCCTTGGGTCAGCCCAAGTGCTCAGGCTGGGGGCGGGGCTTGAAGGTCACCGCCTCATTTAGGTCCCTAGATGGGTGCTTGTGCCGGGGAGAGGCCCAGGTGACATGGCCCTGCCTGCAGAGCTCCGAGCCAGGACAGCAGGACTCACCTCCGCCATCTCGATTTTCCCATCCGAGTTCTTGTCATACTTCTGCATGAACGCCTTCATCTTCTCCCCCAAGTTGTCACTCTTGGACGTCTGTGGAAAGACAGAGGAGGCTGATTTTGCCACTGGGTCCCCTGTGAGGAGCCTGCCTGTTCTACCCACAAACGGAAGCCGAGATGAAGTGACTTCTCTTGGGGCCGACCAGTTAGAATAGACAGAACATGAACTCATGGCTCCTGCTTCTAAGGCCAGCATTCTTTCTACCACATAACAGCTGCTCTATGGACTTGAAAGGACTTCAACCAGCCTGGGAGGGTGTCAATTGAGACTGTAGTTGACAGACTTGAAAACCACCCCTGATGCCATCTGAGGAAGGCTGTCAGATTTGGGGCCCTTCATAAAACAAATTCCTCCACCGACACCGCGATCCCAGAGTCAGCTGTGGGGCCCGTGTTGTCTCTGATCCAGGCTTCATTATCTTGGTAACGAGGGGCGATGGGGAAGCTGTTGATAAACCCTTGCATCGCCTCCATTGCATAAGCCCATTGCCTGGACCACCTCCTCACGGGAGCCCTCTGCTGAGCTTTGAACCAGGAGCTCAGTGGTGGATTTGTGACTCATCACCAGAACTGCTCCACAAAGACTTGCTAATAAGCAGTGGACTGGCCAACAGACACGCAGCAGCGGGCGGTAGAGAGACCCCCAAAGGACCCTCCAGAGCTGGGGGAGGAAGTGGGTCTGACTCCATATATTTGAGGACCAGGCCTGGTTCTAATCACCTCACCTTTCCAATATTTCAGACGCTCCTCCAAAAAGCTTTAGTGAGTTCCACAGTACGGGGCTGGCACGGGGAACAACATCCCTGCCATTCAGGGGCGGGGATAAGATTCAGAGACACTTCTGGCGGCTAAGGAGGTGGTCTGACACCTCCGCACACGAGGCCAGCCAGTACCATTGATTCAGATGCTGGTTTGGAGCAATCCCCCATTTTCCTCTAGGCCCTTGCTGAGGATGCCAGCCTTTGTTGTTTAGGAAAGTGGTTCTCCAGTGGGGACGATTTGCGCCCCCCCCCCCCCCCCCGGCAGGGACATGTAGCAATGTCCAGGGACATTTTTGATTGTCACAACTTGGAAAGGAGCTACTGGCATCTGGTGTGTAGAGGCCAGGGATGCTGCTAACCATCCTACAATACACAGGATAGTCTCCATGATAATCCTTTGTCCCTCATGAATATCCCTCAGTCCCAGACATCCAGTGATGCTGAGACATGGTACTCTTTTTAGGGAGTAGTCCATCTTTTAAAAATCCTTACAAATAAAAGAAAAACTTTAAGGGTTGAGACCAGAGCTGTCAGGCTGGCGGATGGGATGCATAGCTTGGGACAATGCTTAGAGCCATGGTCAGCCCAGCTGGCGTGGCTCAGTGGTTGAGCATCAACCTTTGAACCAGGAGGTCATGGTTCAATTACCAGTCAGGGCACATGCCTGGGTTGCAGTCTTGATCCCCAGTTGGGGGCATACAGGAGGCAACCAATCAATGATTTTTCTCTCATCATCAATGTTTCTCTCTCTCCCTCCCTCTCCTCTCTGAAGTAAAAAAAAAAAAAAAAAAAGCCATGGTCAGATGACAGAAATCCCACACAATGGGAGAGGGGGCTGGGCTTACCATGCCAGAGACTTTTCTTGTCTTCTCCAGTTCTTGGAAGAAGTTTTCTAGTTCTTTACCTTCAATATACCCATTTCCTGCAAAGATAGCAAAGACAAAAAGCACTTAACCTCACAGCTAAAGAGTTAAGACCAGTGGAGGGGGGTACAGTGGGGAAGTGGGGGGCTTTACGGAGAATTCCTCCTCCCTGGTCAACCAGCAGGTGTCTGGCCAGCCCCAGACCGTTAGGGATGTGGGTCCTGCCCTCAGGCATCTGCAGCTGTAGAGACGGTGCGTCTTTGGGGTACACATGCAGTAGTCAGGGAACATGGGGCGGGGCCAGCGTCTGGGCCAGCACCGAGGTGAGCAGGAGCTGGGAGCTGTCCCTTAGCAGCTGGGCAAGCAGCAGGAGCTGGAGCTGGGACAGGGTTTGTCAGCAGATGGCCAGCCCTAGTCACCTGAACGAGGTCAGAAGCAACACTTGGGTCCCTGGGGTTGGGAGGGTGTACGGAGCTGACCAGTGACCCCCTGAAATGCGTGTCCACCTGGAACCTCAGAATGTGACTTATTTGAAAACAGGCTCTTTGCCACAATGCAATCGGTTAAAATGAGGTCATACTAGACTAGGGCAGGCCCTCGATCCAATGACATGTTCTTATAGGAAGGCCCCGGGGAAACACGGACACACAGGGAGGCCGGCCATGTGCAGGCAGGGGCAGGGATCAGAGTGAGCATCTCCAAGCGGAGGAGCACCCCGGACTGCCGGCAACCCTAGAAGCCACGAGAAAGACACGGGATGCATTGCCCCTCGGAGCCTGAAACGATCCTGCTGACACCTTGACTTTGGACGTCTAGCCTCCAGAACTGTAAGAGAATACATTTCGGTTGTTTTAAGCCACCTAGTTTGTGGTATTTTGTTTCAAGAGCTGCAGGAAACTGGTAAGTAAAGGAAAGAGTGAAAAGAGGAAGGCGAGGATCCCTCCTGGGGGATGGGGGCACCCGGGAGAGTGGGTCACAGGGATTAAGCATGGGGGGGGGGCAACCCACTGCAGAGTGAGGGATAGAGGGGCTCTGAGGTCTGGGGACCCAGGTTCAAACCCTGTTCCTGCTGCACTTACCAGCTCTATGACTTTGGGAAGGTTACCTGTCTGGGCTTTGCTAATGAAGTGGGATTTTGGATGTAAATTCCACCGCCCAACCCATTATGAGCGAGCGCACTGTAAATGTTGCTATTGTCTGCGTTCAATAACCAGACCCTGCGTATAAGATACAAAGTGTCTTTGAGGATCAGGTCCCAAGGTCAGTGCCTGACTGGCAAGGTGACGTAAGTAGTGAGAAGTCCGCTAGGTTCTCAAGTCTTGAACTCCAGATGACCCTGAGACCTGCGTGAGCTGAATCCACAGACAAGGTACACTGGCCTGGGCTGTGGCCATGATGGGGAGGAGGGTCGGTGGGTGGGGAGGCAGGCCCCAGGCACTGCTCCCCAGGCTGCGTGCTCTGATTTGGACTCTCTTGGGATCTTTAAAAAAACATGAACGGCCGGCTCCTACCCCCTGATGTTCTGATGTAATTGGTTTGGGGGGTGATTCTATTTTTTAAAGCTCCCTGGGTCATTTTCACGTCCAGCAAATTGGAAACCACAGGCCGAAAGTTCCAAATCTTATGTAAAGCAGTTAAACAAGGTTTCCACGCAGAACATTCGACTTGAGGAGAAAAGGGGGGTGGCAGCTAGCTTGCTTCAGGGGAGAATGGAATTACGAACTAAAGGAGCATTTGTCCTGGCCTTGGTCGGGTGTGGGGGACGGATGGAGGAGGATAGGGGAGTCCCCTGGCCCTCTGGGAGAATTTAGCTTACAAATAAATAACTCTAGAGGCGCCCTCTAGTGGAGAAGATGCCACAGAGTATATAAAGAATCACGTGAGATAAATGATGTATTTTTGTCTGCAGGGAAAAGATGTGATTGTATTGGGGGTAACGAGACTTGAGTCTCTCCCCCTCTTCCTACCAAGATAGAGTAGTCATGTCTCTTCTAAGGCAGTGGTTCTCAACCTCCTGGCCCTTTAAATACAGTTCCTCATATTGTGACCCAACCATAAAATTATTTTTGTTGCTACTTCATAACTGTAATGTTGCTACTGTTATGAATCGTAATGTAAATATCTGATATGCAGGATGGTCTTAGGCGACACCTGTGAAAGGGTCGTTCGACCGCCAAAGGGGTCGCGACCCACAATGTTGAGAACCGCTGGTCTAAGGTGTTCTGCAGAGCTTCTTGGGGGAGTTGGAATGTCACGAGTGTGTGCCTACTAGCTGGTGGGAGAGGGCAGCCAGAGTTGCCGAGTGAGGGCGGGAGAGGAAGGAGGAGGGGCTTTCTAGGCCGAACGGTCTAGTTAGTCACTAGTCACTGGTTAGTCACTAGTGGATGATAACTCTTGAGTTGGAGGGACAAGTCCTTTTTCTCTTCCTGCCCCTCCCTGCAGTGATCTGGCTGTTCTCCCATTTCTCAGGCAGGAAGCTTGAGGTAAGCGGCCGGTCCAGGTGCCGCTCCCAGAAGCGGGAGGCTGGGGTTGGAGAGGTGGCTCCGGGCTTGCACTGGGAGGTGTGTGACGTGGAGGCCTCAGAGGTGGCCGGGGCCGGGAGGGGTGGACACCTGAGTGAGCGTGCATCTGCTTCTCCAGTGTGTTAGGAAGTGGCTGGAATGCCTGCCGGGGGCCTCGAACCGGGGTGGGCAGGGGAGGCCCCTCTGGGCCGAGAGAGGAGAAAGGGAGGAGTGACGTCCCAGGCGGCGAGAGGGGCTGAGCTGGGGTCCTGCCACTGGAGACAGCCCCTTCCTGAACCCGGCTCGAGCAGCACCAGTGGCAGGAGGTTCCTGAGGCTGGGTGACCCCCCTTGCCAGGCCGGGAGTACACCACCTCCCTGTGACCCCAACAAAGGGGCAGGGATGTGGTTCAATTGAACAAGCCTTTATTTTTTAACTGAACAGTTCAACGTTTCGGTGGGACCTCAGGGAGCTGTAGCCACGTTCTAGATATGAGCCTATTTTTCAAGAGCATTTAATGGTCTACTGGGGGGAGGCCGCCAGACAAGATCAACGTGGCATCCTCCACCACTGGGGTGGGGGGTGGGGGGTGGTAGCAGGGGGGATAAGGCCTTGCTCCTTTGGCCTCCCTCAGAGCAACTCCCTTCCGTCACCTGGGAAGCGCCTATTATCCGAGGCTGGGGTGGAGGATGGCCTGCCTGCTTCCAGGGAGGCATTCAGCACTGGGGAAGTGGTTTGCTTTTTCTATGACCCTCGTACTTTCTTATGGGATTGGGGTGGGGGGGGGATGGTGACTGTCCACCAAGCAAATCTCATGTGGATGGGTATCTACAGGAAGGTGGTTACCATGGCAACCATCACCTCTAACCTCTATCAAACCTATTCTGTGAACCTTATGAAGAGAGGACTGGGTGGGAGCCAGGGACCCTGCACCCTTCCTTAGTTTACTCTTGCCTTTTTTAAATTAAATCAATTTTTTTTTTTAGAGAGAGAGGGGAGGGAGGAGGGGGAGAAGGAGAGAGAGGGACACATTCATGTGAGAGAGACACACAGGATTGCTTGTCTCCTGCATGCACCCAGAGACCGGGCCTGCAACTGAGGTACGTGCCCTTGATCGGGAACCAAAGCCGTGACCCTCTGGTCCTCAGGCCCACGCTCTAACGACGGAGAAAACTGGCCAGGGCCGTCGTTTACTCTTGCTACCATTTTTCACCACCATTGCGCCTCACTTTTCTCGACTTGAAAGTGAGATAGCACTTCCTTACAATTTATCTGACCATGGCTACTCGGAAGGCCTTGGCTGAAGGACGCTGCGATCACAGTGGATAGACGCCTACCCGGGACACGTGAGCACAGCTTTTCTAGGAATGGAACAGGAGGGAGGAGCCTGACTTAGACGTATAATTCTACCATCAGCTCTGCGACTGTCTGTGTGACGTTAGTGTCTAAGCCTCCATTTCTTCACCTCTAAGTTGGGTATGACTCCGTCTGCCCGTTCTCCTTTCTACGGCTGGTATGAGAGCCACGCGAGGGGATGTGAGGACAGCGTTCTGGAAAATGTGAAGTGTCCCTAAGTGGAAGCACCACTTCTATACTCTGCCCCGAAGGTCTCTGAACCACCCGCTGGCTGTACACCCGTTGGCCCAATGACAGCTGTCTTAGGGGGCTGGTTCTCGGCCCAGGCTGTGTTGGAATCACCTGGGAAGCTTTTAAAATATATTTTTATTGATTTCAGAGACGAAGGGAGAGGGAGGGAGAGAGAGAAATATCAATGATGAGAGAGAATCATGGATCTGCTGCCTCCTGCACGCCCCACACTGGGGATGGAGCCCGCGACCTGCATGGACCCTGCCCGGGAAGGGAGCTGTGACCTCCTGGTTCATAGGTTGACACCGAGCCACACTGGCCTGGCAGGGATCACCTGGGGCGCTTTTAAAACATCACTGTGGCCTGGGCCCCATCCCCAGAGCTTCTGACTTAATTGATGAGGCGAGGCCTTCTCGTGGGCATGTCTTCAAAGCTTCCCAGGTGACTCTAATGTGCAGCCGGGGGTCAGAACTGCTTCAAGCAGCGTGTCTGAAACCTTAAGGTGTGTAAGAGTGGCCTGGGGGTCTTATCAAAACGGAGATCCTGATTTAGTAGGTCTAGGGCCGTGGTTGGCAAACTGCAGCTCTTGAGCCACGTGCGGTTCTTTGGCCCCTTGAGTGTGGCTCTTCCTAAGCCTCAGGAGGACCCTCATTAAGTCAATAACAATGTACCTACCTATATAGTTTAAGTTTAAAAAATGTGGCTCTCAAAAGAAATTTCAATCGTTGCACTGTTGATATTTGGCTCTGTTGACGAATGAGTTTGCCGACCACTGTAGGGCAGTGGTTCTCGGCCTTGGCTGCACATTAGAATCACCTGGGAATCTTTTTAAAATCCTGATTTCTGGGCTTCATCCTCCGGAAATTCTGTTTCTTTGTTACTAATGTTGTGGCCCCGCCCCATAACAAACGACCTATGAACCAGGAGGTCACGGTTCGATTCCTGGTCAGGGCACATACCTGGGTCACGGCTCAATCCTCCTTGTGGGGCATGCAGGGTAAGGGCTTGCTGTTCAAACTGTGGTCTGTGGAACAGTAGCTTGTTGGAGATGCAGAATCCCAGGCCCCACCCGTCCTGCGGAACCAGAATCTGCATTTTAACTGCGTGGGAACACACACGTCTGAGGACACTGCTTCCCAACGCCCGTATCTTCATAGGAAGACCTTGCCTTTGGCGTTTACTCAAGGGGAGGCTGGGGGCTGGTGTGAGCCCCGAGATGGTTACCTGGGTCTTGTACTGACAAGTGACCCATCTCTATTGACTCGAGGGGCCTGGACCAGTGCTCCTCAAAGTGTGGTATGGGCCTGACAGCGGCGGCATCACAGGGGGCGAGGGGGGGGGGCTCGTTAAACAGGCAGATTGTCTGTCCCACCTCAGACCTGCCGAGCCAGAGGCTTCGGGAGGGAGGCTCCCACCCAGTCTGCTCTCATAAGGCCCAGACACCTGTGCTCACAGGCCCTTGTGCGGACGCACCTGGAGAGCCGCTGGCTGGGTGCTGGCGGGTGCAGCTCACCTGTCTGTGGGCCTCTGTGCTGCATAGTTAAGTCAGAGCAACCGAGGAGGGGAGACAGGCAGCTCCTCCTCCAGCTGCACAGGAGGCCAGGCCGCTTGACTGGCTGTGGGGGTTCCAGTTTCTGAAGAGGCAGGCCGCCCCCTGCCCTCCAGCCCGAGCTGTCACCCTTTCAGGGGGGAGACTGGCTTCCTCAGGCTCTGCCCCAATCGTGATATCACGGTGCGTGATGCCCACCTGGTACAGAGAGCTCTCCACTCCCGCCCCGCCAGGTCCTCGCACCCTGCCAGGTGAGTAGCCTGCGTTATGCACCCCATGTTGGAGGGAGTGGGGGGCGGGGAGACTTTAGTCACAGCTAATGGCCTTGTTTCCTTCTATTTATCTCAGGCACGACCCCTGTGCATATCTGTATATGTCTTGGTTTCTCTCTCTCTCTCTCTCTCTCTCTCACACACACACACACCACCCCCTTCTCCCAGTGGGGATCCCAGCGTAAACAGCTACTTGACTTTGCTTCTGTGCTTCTGGGCTCTGAGCTGGGCCGGGTCCCCTGAACCTGTGGGCAGCTGGCAGCTAGAGCTGGGCTGATTCCCAGGCGTGGGCGAGGCCAGAAGGATGGGGCAGATTGGGCGGGAGCGGAGGGGAGACCGCAGAGAGCCAGAGCGGAGGGGAGAGAGCCAAAGCCAGAGGCCCCAGATGGGACCGGCTGGGCAAAGGAGGGCGCGGGCCGCCAGGGGCCAGGAGAGCCGCCAGGCCCTGCTTGCGGAGCCTCAGGCTGCTCTATTCATCCTGGCCCCTGGGAACTGAAGAGGTTCCCCCCCTGGGTCTCCGTGGCCCTGGAGCCTCCCCCACGGGGCCTCTGCTAGTGAAACTGCTCGAGTTCAGAGGGGAATAGCAGGCGAGCGGCAGGGAGGGGCCGGCTGGGCTGGTGGCCGCCTGGGGAGGCGGCTGAAGCACCTTGTTTGTGAACACCTGCCCCTGCGGCTGCCCCGCTGGGGGCCCCAGCTCTTCCCAGACACGGCTGCCTCCCAGGCTGGCGCAACCACCCTCCGCAGAGAGGCAGGGCGTGGGCCTGCTCGGAGGGCGACCAGCTCAGGGCTGGCGCCGTGGGCGCTCCACACCGAAGGGCGCTGTTCATGAAACAAGTGGGGCGTCGGGGTGAAGGCGGCGGCGGCGGCGGCGCTGGGGTACTAATTCTAGGGCTTCCCCAGGTGGGGCAGGTCCTGGAAGCTCCCAGGGAGCCCAGACCCTGACACCAGCCCCAAAGGAGACAGGCCCCACGGAGACACCCTGACAGGGGTGAGGGCAGCCTCGGACAACTTCGGCCCTGGCTCCCCGAACCAGAGCCTCTGACCTGAGGGTGCCAAGAAGCAATCATTGCTATAAATCCTGCAATTAACCTGATCAATAGCACAGTACTACTGCGTCGCAAACGTTGCAGGATTTGTGTAAATGCGTAATATGTGCCAGATATTCCGTAACCCTGTTTGGGATGCTCCTTCTTAGGGGGCCACTAGCCTCCGTTGAATATTTAATATCCAATCAATGCAGCTGCCCGGCCGCGGCCCCCCCCCCCCCATCCCCAGAGGCGCTGGCGTTCACCTCCCCTCCCCCCACCAGGGCCAGGCACTCGGGGCTGGAAGTGTCCTCGGTGATGGGGGGGGGGGGGTGGTTGGAGGGAGGTCCTGTTGTTAGACTGGGTGTAGGCGAGAGGAGACACAGGGGCTTCCCGCAGCTCCTTCTAGTCCTTCCTGTCACCCCTTTTCAAGTTCTGGGGCCACACAGGTGAGGAATGAGGCTCGAGCCGAGAGAGGCGTTGAGGCACCTGCGTCGCCAGGCCACCGGGAAGCAGACAAGCGGCCAAGAGCCTGGGCGGATTCCCGCCCTGGAGATGGGCGTATGTGTCTATCTCTTCCCGGGGGAGGGAGAGGTGCCCCTAAAATTATTTTCTTTCATATCTTTCTTGTTTTGCCGAGTATACAAGAAACACATGCTCTTGTGAGTATGTCACACACTGTGGAAATTAACTGAGAAAATAAAACTCCTTTTAATTTCACTTCCTCTACTCTGCAGGGAGAGCGACTCTTATCTTCTGTGGAATATTTCCCAGCATACCTGTTCCACGAATGACAAAGACGGGCTCAGACTCTAGTCGCGTTCTGCTAGTTTCAAAACCTGAAGGCTGCCCCGTGGACATTTTTCCACGTCGGGACCAGAGCGCCGCCTCCTTTCCACCGGCGGCCCGATGTCGGTGAGGAGTGCGATGCGTTTCTGTTCCCTGGGGAAGCCCGTTCCCCCCACATTTCCTGTACTGGGTAAGGGAGCCCCGGCCCACGGAACTGTGCACACGCCTGAGCGTACGGCACGCACATGGGTAGATTCTCGGCGCGAGGGGACTGCTTCTTGGCCTGGGAGCCGCCGACCTCTGGGAGGGGACCCAGCTCAGTCGCTTCCAAAGGGCAAAGGGCGAGGCCACAGCTCGGCTCCTCACGAACCACCTACTGGTCGTCAGTGGGATAGCAGCCTGGTGGCCCCTGTGAGCTCTGAGCTGGTCACCCCTGGGCCGCCTGCATCTTGCAGAGCGAGAAAGTTCCTGACGACGAAGTGCCCGGGCAGCAAGTAGAGCGGGCTCAGACAGGTGAGGCCACCGAAGGGTCCCTCCGAGCAGGGGGGCAGCATGGAAGAGCCACAGCCCCCCCCCCCGCCCCCCCCCCCCCCCCCCCCCCCGCCTGCCCGAGGCACAGGGCGCGCTTGGCTGCTTTTGAGAGTTGACATCAGAACCTCCCAAATGCATGACCCTGGCTGACCTCCGTGGAGGAGTCCGGGGCTGGGACAGGGGACTAGGGGACAGGATTCCTGCCCCCTCCTCCTTGCTCTGTGATCTCCCCCTCTTCAAACACCCCCTTCCTTTCTCGACTGAAAGGCTAATGATAATTTTGAAAAAAATGTAACTCCTTGAGCAAAGTCACCAGGATGATGCTTCTGCCTCCTGGTTGGGAATGGCCGAGCTCGGGTCAGAGCCCCGCCCAGCCCGCTCTCCTCAGAGCCCAGTGCCTCCTGGTCTCTGTTTACTGCAGAGCTGGGGGGGGGGGGGGGGGGCGTCGCTCTCCCTGGTGGCTGTGGCTAATTGGGCTCCAGCGAGCTCACTCCTGGGACCCTCCTCTGCGGAGTCCTCCCTGCGCTCTTTAAGTGTGTGAGCAGCGGTGGGACTCGGGGAAGAAACCCCAAGGTGAAAACAGAAGCCAGAGTTAGGAAGAGGGAAACCCAGGCGGGCAGGGGACACCTCAGGGGCGAGGGGTGAGGGGCGAGCTCCCTGGCAGGCTCTGGTGTTGGAGGGGGGACGGGTAGGAAAGTTACAGCTGAATTCTGGGTCCTTTCGTGGAATTCCAGTTTAAACCACCTCTGTGCTCCCAGGCATTTAAATTCTCTCTGCTGCCTTCTCTGTTAGGCCCCGGGTCCTCCTTGGGGTTGCCCGAGGCCGTGACCTCAGAGGGCAATGGGGTGCCTGGTGGATAAGCAAGAAGCAAGCACTTAGCTCCCCTTTCACCTGGGAGCAGCAGGGAGCCACGGGTTCCCTGGCTTTAAAGACTGGAGTCTCCTTGCAGCGTAGCTATGCTCCAGCCACCCCAGGACCCCTTTCTGGGGTGAAAGGAACCCCATCACCTCTGGGGCTGGGCCAGGGGCTCTCCAGTGGGCAAGAGGGAGGCAAAGCAGGTGTCCAGACACCCGAGCGGGCCCAGGTGTGGCCGGTCGCCAGCCCCGCCTCCACCTTGCTGCTCGGTCCTGGAGAAGTCGCTTCTGTGTCAGTTTCCTCATTTACACACGAGGACCCCGGTCTGCCAGCAGGCCCACGGTGTGGAACGCAAGGAGGTGCGACTGTGTTTTGCAAAGTACCAGGTCTCCGATAAATGTAAGGACTAGCACGCTTATCGAGAGCGCGATGGGTCGTCCCCAGGAGGACAGGGGGAGAGTGGAACTGAGGAGTCCTCTGTTTATAGCTGACTCATCTGGCAGGAGGCCGGTGGTGTAACCTTGGCCACTGGGTAGCTTTCCTTGAGTCATGCACGTCTCTGGAGCAGATGAACCAGCAGGAGCACCTTAGGGAATGCGCCTGTCCCCTGGAATACTCGGAGGCTAGCAGCTCTTGGAGCCTTTTTCACCAAGTCCCAGGGCAGCAGCCAGGGGTTGGGAATACCGGCCCTCCTTAGCCCCATTTCACAGATGTCACCATCGACCCACCTCCTGCAGTCAGTCAGAGGGAGATCACGGTCCGAACCCACACATCACATGCCCAGTCCTCTGCGCCCCCAGCTTCCTCAGTTGGCTCCCAGGGAACAGAACGTCGCTCTTTAGCACCCCCAGATATTAACCCCTGACTCCCCAGAGCTCTGGGCAGAGGGCCGCTGGGTCTCCACCCTCACCCCGGCCCTGCCAAGCTGAGGAAGGGGAGGGGAAGAGTTGAATGAGCCACCCCTGGGTCCTCCCTCTGCCTCCCATACTCCCATCTCAGTCCCGGGGTAAACACGCTTCGCCACCACCCTGCCGATGGTCTGAGATGCCGGAACATTTTGGATGCCCACCCCAGGGAGGATCCCAGAGAAGGAATATCAGATCACTTAGTTTTTTTGGAGTGGTGGAGAAAAAGTCTCCTGCAAAATCAGAAGCCTCTCAAGGGAGGGAGCCCCCTTTATGCCTGAGGACAGACCCCAGAGATCTCAGTGCTGGGAGCCATCTGCAAAGGGCATTCAGTCCAGGCCTCACTTCCTGGGTGAGCCCATGTCAAGACCACACCGAGCAGGGGGTGGGCCCCTGAAGGCATTTAACAGTGTGCGCCCTCCCCCCAAAGCACCCAGGATTATCACCACGGGGAACGTGTCGGGCTGGCACCCGGCCCTGCCTCCACCCTGCCCCCTGCTGCTGCGGGCAGCACCGCATGCCTGCTGCCTGTGGGGGATGGAACATGGGCAGGGAGGCCCAGGGGGTGGGTGTTCAGGGCCCCAGTGCCATTCTCCACTCCTGCCCCTCGCTGACAGGGCTGGGGAGGCTAAGGGGTTCCATTCAGGACACCCACCTCGCCCCCCCACCCCCAGCTTAGGACAGATACCGGGCTAACCTGGTATTCAACCAAAGGGGAACTTGAAAGAAATGAGTGGGCTTCTGAGACCTGTAGCTGCGGGCAGCTGAAGGCAGGCCGTTCCCTTGAAGAGCAAGGCGGGAAGATGAGATGGAGGGGCACGGGGGACGCACGGGGGACTCGCGGGGAGCCCGGCCAGCCCAGGCCTCCTCTGGGAAAGCACCAACTTGCCCAGAATGAGGCTGCAAAAGCCGGTGGGCTCTCTGGCATCTACGTCGGGGCAGAAAAGTTACTGACAGTTGTCATCAGAGCAGCCGGGATGTCTCCCAAACTCAGGCCCCCCCACCCCCCCTCAGAGAGCAGCAGGCTCTGCAGTCAAAACGCCCCCTGAAGCAAAGGTGCCCCTGCCAGCCTCCAGCAGCGCTCCGTCCCCTCCACCGCAGGTCCCCTGGGGTCGAATGGCCACAGAAGTTGGGAGCTTTACTGACCGTCTGCGTCAAAGTGCTTCCAGATCTCCAGGAACTGGGACGCCGTCAGCTCGGCCAGGTGCAGGTAAGGGGGCTGCTGCTGCGGGCCAGCCATGGCGTGCGGCTCAGAGACCTCGGGCGGCACCGCGCTCTCCCTGCGCACTGCACTCCGCGCTCGCTCGGCCAGGTCCTGCGCGCCACGCTGCCTTTATATACAGTTCGGGGGCGGCGCTGCCGCCCGCCGCCAGCAGGGGGCGCGCGCGCTCAGGGAATCGGCCCGGGGCGCAGAGGGGCGGTGGCCGCCCCGGGGGCTCAGGAGGGTTTCTCAGCTGGGTGCGCGGAGACCTCTCCGAGGGGGGCCCCAGGGAGACGGGCGCTTAGGTGCAGAGGCGAGTGAGGCTGCCTTGCCTTCCCTCTCCCTCCCTCTGACCATCTCGGGCGCAGCTACGCCAGATGATGGTGGGCAGTAGCACTATTGACAGCAGCGGGAACCGCAACCTCAGTAATGCTGACAATATGTTGACAAGTATTTAGCACCTGGAGTTCGGGTTGCACTCGTCTCCCTCCTGCTTCCTCCTGCGTGTCCCTTGCACAGCCGGGGCACCGGGGACCACTTTCCTGATGAGGGCCCTGAAGACTTCAAATGGCTCACCGACCTGCCAGCAAGTCAGGGGCCCGGCAGGAATTTGCACCCAGCTCTGTGTTCACGCTCTCCCGGCCCCTTCCTGGGGCCCGGTCTTGGGGAGAAGCCGCTCGGTCTCAAGGCTCTTCTGGGGGTGGCTGGACTCAGGGCCAACCAGGGAGAATCCAGGTGGGAGCGGAGAGGCTCCTCCTGCCCCCGGGTCTTGGCTTTTGCCCTTCCTGGGGTGCCGCCTTCTGCCCCCTGGTACTTGCCTGCCCCTGGACGGTTCTGGGGGCTTTTAGACATTTGTCCAGGGGGTGGCAGGACTAGATATGCTCTCCAGTGTCTTAGCCGCGCCCGCCTGGGGATAGCGTGGGAAATGCCTAGGCCTGGGCAGGCAAGGCCCAACGCTGACCTAGGGTCTCAGAGGGGACAGTCCTGGAACCGCGGACAGGACTCCCCAAGCTGGGGACTGCGCTCCTCCCGCTTCTCCCTGGGGGCCTTGTGCACCGGGTGAGAAATGAATTGATACTTATTAACATGTGCTAATGAGTGTTGCCTGAGCTGCCTTCCAAAGGGAGGGGGAAAGGGAAGGAGGTGAGAGCAGAAAGGAGGTCACGGGGAGAGCTTGTCCCTCAGGAGGAGAGACCTGCCCAGAGTGAGCCCCAACGCCACTCGCCCAGAGCAAACGTGTATGGAGTGACTTAGAGGAGCGCACAGGAGAGAGGAGTCATGAAAAGCCAGCGTGTACAGCCCGTGTTCATCTCCTCCTCCTGGGCTGAGGACTCACCAAAGCCACAGGCTCTCTTGCCTGCCTCTGGGGGGACGGGATGGCCCGTGGTTAAGAGCAGGCACCCGAGAATCAGGCTGCTTATGCAAATTACACAGCCTCCCTGTCTGTGCCTCGACTTTCCTCTTCTGCAAAATGGGAATGTGCATGTTTACCTGCTAGAGTTGTTCTGAGGATGAAAAGAGTTAATCCCCCTACCCTTTATGGAGCCAGACATCAGTGGTGGTCGGCTTGGCAGGACATTCTTGGCCAGCATCCCTCTCCTGGGGCAGTGAAAGGCTTCTGGAAGGGCTAACCCCAGAGTGAGGCCCAGAGGGAAGGCTAACATCAAGCTCTTAACCCCTGCGCTGCCCAGCCACTCAGCGGTTTGGCACAGTCACTTCCAGCTCTGACACTGCCATTGGGTTCCTTTGCCCGGCTCCCCATCCCCCCGCCTTTCACCCCCCAACCCCAACCCCCAGCCCAGACCTGTGGGGCCGGAGAGCTCATCCTGGCTCTCTAAAGACCAAAGCTATTACCCCCTTGCTGCTTGGTTTTCCTGGTGAGGGAGGGAGCGTGGAACTCCTGCTTCCTATTTTCAGAGCTGTTGGGATGGGGAGGACGTTGGCTTGACGGGATATGCCTGCAGGGTGGCCGCAGTGACCTCCAAACCCCTCACTGAGACAGCCCTGCGTTGTTCATTGTAGACGCACGGCTGGAACCTCCTTCTGGGAGGCGCATCCCCGACTCTCCCAGAGCCAGGCCCAGGGAAGGCCCCTGAGCCCAAGCAAGTCCCTTTGTCCCTTGTCTCCAAGCCGAGCCTGCAAAGCAGTCACATGGAGGAGTTACAAGCCCCGCTCTGGGCTCAGACAGATGAGGGTGCAAAACCCACGGCCTGGCAGTGAGGCGTGGGGGAAGTGATTTCCCCTCTCTGGACCCTAGTAGCAATAGAGGTAATCAGAGCACTGGTCGCACAGCGTCAGGGTAAGGACCGAAGTGACTAGTCCAGGAGTCAGCTGGCACGTGAAAGCGTAGCTTTATTACCGCAGGCTGGTGGGGAACATTGCCTTGTTGTTCTGAAATAGTAGCACCGAAGGGCTAAGTACTTTGCTTGCAAAGCTTCTCCCCAGAGGCCAGGCACCTCCTGTCTGCTGGACGCACCAGGCCTGCCCTCTCCTTCCCACCACGGCCACGGGCCACGGGCTGTGGGAAAGGAGAACCTGCGAGAGGGAGAGGGAGGGGCCTTCGCCTGTGGGGAGGGCGGCCTCTGTGTCTCCTCAGAAGCCATGCTTTGCTGCAGGGCCTCCAGAAAACCTCTCCAGGTGGCGGGATGCCTGCCCTAAGGGGACACGGGCAAGCACACCTGCTCCCAGTGCAGAATTCTGGAGTCCGGGCCCCAGGCTCCGTGCTGTGTGAAGGCCCAGGCCGGGCTGACCCATGCGTAGAAGGAAGGTGGGGGGGGGGGGGGGATGGCACCCTGTTCTGGTTACCCGCAGCCCTTGGAGGTCTTTGTGGCTCCCGGGAAAGGCACACGTGGAGTTTGAAGGAGGGACAGAACCCACGTACCTGCTGGTTGGTCCAGGTGGAGCTGAAAATGGCTCCCCAGAGGACAGCCTGCAACCCATGGTGGTCAGCGAGTTAAGATCGCATCCTCCCTCTTCTCCCGGCCACCTCACTCCACCCAGGGTGGTGGAGGGGGTTGAATGCCCAGGGCCAGCCTCCTCTCCCAGCGGAGCCCTGGAGTCCAGGCCCTCATGCAGTTTGCAATGGGGAAGAGGAGAGCTTTGAAACTGAACTGGGTCAAGATCCACTACCTGAACATGGGAAGGAAAATGTGGACTCAGACCAAGAAATCGCCGAGGGATGGGCAAGAGATCCCATGGACATATTTGAAAGCAGCGGTGATAGAAATGAAACTCTTTTATGTTTCTGTCTCTATGAATTGAGGGCCCTGTCGGTTTTTTTAGATGCCTGAGGTTTCGCAGCTCCTCAGCGATCTCCCCTCACGTTTTACGACAGTGACGAAGATGACCATGCCCCCAAGGATACACTCAGATGCCTTTACGGAGGCTTGGCATGCGTCCTGTTTGGTGAGGTGGTCACAGCTAGCCTATCAGGTGTGCCAGGCAAGGACTGGGCCCGTTTTAAAGATTAGGAAACCAAAGCCCAGAGAGGTTACCACCCAGCCCGGCCCTGGCAGAGGCGGCTGCCGAGAACCCTCTGGCTCCTCCAGTTTCCGCTCCCCAGGTCAGTGGTCGGCAAACCGCGGCTCGCGAGCCACATGCGGCTCTTTGGCCCCTCGAGGGTGGCTCTTCCACAAAATACCACGTGCGGGCTCGCACGTACAGTGCGATTGAAACTTCGTGGCCCATGCGCAGAAGTCGGTATTTTGTGGAAGAGCCACGCTCGAGGGGCCAAAGAGCCGCATGTGGCTCTCGAGCCGCAGTTTGCCGACCACTGCTCCAGGTGAATGGGAGTCCTCGTGGACCAGGTACAAGTCCCAGGACAATGTGTACAAAGTGCTTTCCAGATCCTGGCCACAGAGCCACGGGGTGCCTGTCAGTGGCAAGGGGTGATGCCACGCCCACTGTTCCCAGCCTGCCCAGGAGTCGGGCTGGTGGCTGGCTCCTCCCTTCCCCCCGAAGGGGCAGATGGGATGCCCTCTTCCCTTTTGCACCTCCAGCCCACCAGCTGCATCCTGAATGCTGTAGCCCAGAGATTTTCAACCCCTTTCATCTCATGACACACATAAACTAATTACTAAAATTCTGTGGCACACCAAAACACATATTGCTTGCCGATCTAAGAAAATAGGTATAACTTTGATTCAGTCACACTGGACAGCTATTGTTGTGTGGCTGCCATTTTTTAATTTATTTGACAATCTAGGGCAGTGGTTCTCAACCTTCTGGCCCTTTAAATACAGTTCCTCATGTTGTGACCCAACCATAAAATTATTTTCGTTGCTACTTCATAACTGTAATGTTGCTACTGTTGTGAATCGTCATGTAAATATCTGATATGCAGGATGGTCTTAGGCGACCCCTGTGAAAGGGTCGTTCGACTGCCAAAGGGGTCATAACCCACAGGTTGAGGACTGCTGATCTAGGGCAAGCATGTCAAACTCAAAGGCTAACACAGGCCAAATAAACAAGGCCTGTGGCCCGCAGGCCGTGAGTTTGACATGCTTGATCTAGGAGAAGAGAAGTCGGTGCCTCTCACTAAGTGGTCAGGTATTTCATGTTTTACAAATTCGTGCAGCACACTTGTTGAAATCGCTGCTGTAACCCAGTACCTAGCATTCCTAAGAAGACCTGCTCAACTTGCCTTCTGCCTCAGACCCCAGAACCGCTCCCCCCGGGGGTGGCGGGGGGAAGGGAAGGCCTGCGGACAATGAGATGACAAGATGCAGAACAGATGACAAACAACGTTCCAGCCAGCTCCCACTGGCGGCGGTAATTGGCAGAGCTCCTCAGAGCACCTGGTGCTCTTTTAGAGCACATCAAAGAACAAATCAGAAGCCCAGCCCGCTTCCTCCCTCTGCCTGGAAAGATTTCATCCAGAGGGTGTTTCTTTGGTCTTTATAATGGCCAGGCCTGGCTTCCGGGTGCCAGAGAGCAGGCCTGGCTTCCCAGAAAGGAGGATGAAAGGGATGCAGGAGCCCAGCAGTTTCCATGGAAACAGGTCAGGTGGAGGCAGACTAGAGAGTCCAGAGGAAGCCAGAGGACTTTTGAGTAAACTTGATCTGAAACCCGAGAATCTGTGGACAAAATATCTTCCCCTGTGCAAAGCCCTGGGGTCAGCAGGATAGCAACAGGAAGTAGAATAACAGTACTTCCTGGGTGCTGTCCAGTGACACCTCCCCCAATAGGCGGGGGCCCAGGGGCTGAGAGCTCAGGCCCCTTTTAGCTCTTGGTTCTGCAGTTATTCTGCAGTTCTGCCATGGGATGGCTGTGTGACCTGGGCAAGGTGTTCACCCTCTCTGAGCTTTTATTTTCTCACTAGAGGCCCGGTGCATGGATTTGTGCACCAGTGGGGTCCCTCAGCCTGGTCTGCAGGGATCGGGCTGAAACCGGCTCTCCAACATCCCCTGAGGGGTCCTGGGTTACAAGAGGGCACAGGTCAGGCGGAGGGCCTCTAGTATGCATATAAGATCTTTGGTTAATCTCTTCCCGCCCTCCCCTCTCTCCCCTTCCCTCTGAGATTCATCAGTCTGTTCCATGTTTCCATGCCTGTGGTTTCCACTCCTGTGTTGAGCATCTGCCTCCTGGTGGTCAGTGCGCATCATAGCAACTGGTTGAGTGGTTGACCGGTCGGTGGGACACGAAGCATGTTACGCTTTTGTTATATAGGATTGGTGAAATGAAGATAATTTTAGTAACTTACTTGTACACTGTTTGTGAGCATTAAGGGTGGTAGTGCATGTAAAGGATGATGTAGTGCCTGGAACATAACAAGCTCTCAAATGTTATTATTGATCAGAAAACTGAAGGTGATCAATATGTCTAATCCAATCAGTGCAGCCCATCTCCCTGGACAAAATGGTTGGTTCAGGGATAGGCGATGAGAGCTTGCATCCCAGAATGTGAAGGAGCTGCTGGGAGGGACTCTATTTGCAGCCAGTTGGGCATGCAGCTGTGAGGTCCGGAATAGCCGCAGCCATCCTGACACCATGAGGGAAGAGTCTAGAGTGGCCCACGATGGGGAGGGGCACGGAGTGGAGATTGAGGATGAAGCCCATTTTGCAAAAGGCAGGGCAGAGAGACTAAGAAATTGGGTCACCTGTGACATAATTCGAGCTGCTGGATCAAGCTGAGCCTCAAATAGCTTTGGACTTTTTGGTCATATGACGGATAGGTATCCATTAGTGTTCAGGTTCATTTATGTTGGATTTTCTCTCATTTGCAACCAAAAAGGCCTCGACAATAATCCAAGAAGAGGACAGTTGATCTCATGGGAGGTGGACTTGGGAAGCTTTTGGGAAACGAGGCTTCTCTCTCTTTTTCTTAGGGTGGCAGGGCCACTCTGTCAGACTCCATCTCCATTCGCACGGAGCCTCCACCTCCTCCTCCCCCGCCAGCAAGCGTCCTCATGACCTTGCCTTTCCTGGCCGATCACAGCCACTTGCCTCAGCTTGTCCTCAAGAGTCATAGCTCCCACTTCCCCGAATGGCCTCGCCTCTCCATTTCCCTGTTCCAAATGCCCACGAGAAGAATCTGGTTGGTCTAGCTCACCTTCCCATGTCAGACCATTTTTTTTTTTCCTGAATGAGTATTATTGGTGGAAATATATCTGCTAAACTTTGGTCTTTTAAAAATTTCTTGTTTTTCAATGACAGTTTACATTCAGTATTATTTTGTATTAATTTCAGGTGTACAGCATAGTGGATAGACAATCACATGCTTTACAAAGTGATCCCCGATATTCCCAGTACCCACCTGGCCCCATACGTAGGTGCCACATTATTATACCCTAGGGCATTGATGGCGAACCTTCTGAGCTCGGCGTGTCAGCATTTTGAAAAACCCTAACTTAACTCTGGTGCTGTGTCACATATGGAAATTTTTTGATATTTGCAACCATAGTGAAACAAAGATTTATATTGTTGATATTTATTTTATATATTTAAATGCCATTTAACCAAGAAAAATCAACCAAAAAAATGAGTTCGCGTGTCACCTCTGACACGCGTGTCGTAGGTTCGCCGTCACTGCCCTAGGGCCTGGGCTGTGCTTTGCATCCCGCGACTATTTTGTAACCACCGACCTGTACCTCTCAGTCCTTTCACCCCGTCCCCCAACCCTCCTCCCCTCTGGCAACCACCTGTCTGTTCTCCTTCTCTATGAGTCTGTTTCAATTTTGTTCATTTTTTTTGTTTGTTCTTTAGATTCCACATGTAAGTGAAATCATATGTATTTGTCTTTCTCTGACTGTGTTTCTCTCAGGCATTTAAACCAAGGTTGCTGCTCAGCTGCACATGGCACCCCCCCTTGTCCCACTTGGCTGTGGCTGGGGGCAGGGGCAGGGGTGAGGGGCAGGGGGCGAGAGGGATGGGGCGAGGGGAATGAGGTGAGGGGCAGGGGGTGAGGGGGATGGGGCGAGGGGAATGAGGTGAGGGGCAGGGGGCGAGAGGGATGGGGCGAGGGGAATGAGGTGAGGGGCAGGGGGTGAGGGGGATGGGGCGAGGGGAATGAGGTGAGGGGCAGGGGGCGAGAGGGATGGGGAGAGGGGAATGAGGTGAGGGGCAGGGGGCGAGAGGGATGGGGCGAGGGGAATGAGGTGAGGGGCAGGGGGTGAGGGGGATGGGGCGAGGGGAATGAGGTGAGGGGCAGGGGGCGAGAGGGATGGGGAGAGGGGAATGAGGTGAGGGGCAGGGGGCGAGAGGGATGGGGCGAGGGGAATGAGGTGAGGGGCAGGGGGCGAGAGGGATGGGGCGAGGGGAATGAGGTGAGGGGCAGGGGGTGAGGGGGATGGGGCGAGGGGAATGAGGTGAGGGGCAGGGGGCGAGGGGAATGAGGCGAGGGGCCCTGATCTAGTCGAATGGAATCCTCTCGATCCTCCCCAAGACCCAGTTTCTTCTGTGACGTCGGACGCTAATGAACCTGTGGTCGAAGGATGGTCGTGAGGATTCAGGGACATGATGTACGCACGTTACTCAGCACGGTGTCTGGCACAGAGCAGGTAGATGTTGGCTGCTCTCTTCCCTTTCTCGTGCGGTGGGATCTCAGGAGAACTGGGTTCCGGATCCCCAGGTTGCTTTATGGACCTAGAAGAGTCCCTTCTCCCAGCTGAGCTAGGAGCTGATGACCCCTCTCTCCAGGAGGTGAGATGGGATCACTAAAGGAAAAGGGGCTGGAGGGTGTGGAGAAAGGCAAGGCTCCGGCAAGGGCGGCGAAGGGAAATAGAGCTGCAAGTGGAACTGAATCGGTAAGACCTCTTGTGAGGCTGGCTTGGCCTCTGCTTGGGGACCTGGCCGGGAGCCCTGGGCTCGATTTGCAAACAAACCTCCATTTCCTGCCAGAACAGGACTTCCTGGTGGCCAGGAACTTGGCTCCTTTCACCAAGGGTAGGAAAAGGGTCCCTAGAGAGCAGTGCCCCACTTCCAGGCTGCTCCGGGAGGCAGCAGGGATGTTGGCGTGTGGCGCTACCAGGTAAAAGATAAGCCCTGCATCCGTTCATTCACGGACTCATTTACATTGAACTCATTCGAGAGGCCAAAAAAATATTGATGAACCACCTGCTTGGTGCCAGGTGCTGTACCAGGCCCTGGGCATTCAATGCTGAGCAAAACTATTGAATAAACCCCCGAGATGCCTCCCCTCGGGAGTTTGGAGTTGAGAGCGGGGAGACAGGTATTGTCCAAACCACACAAGTGAGCAAAGAAGTGCAAATGGAGTGAGTAATAATAAGAGTCCTATAAACATCCCGCCTTTAACCAGGAGAAGGGAGGCCGGGAGCGGTCCTGAGACTCAAACCCTTGGGCAGAAGCTCCATGGTGGAGGAATGTAAGAAGGCCAGGGGGACCGCAGTGTAGAGTGTGCACAGCGAGCACTGGGCAGGGTCCATCTGGGGTGGGGGCGGGGGGCACTTGCCTTCCACCAAGGGCAAAGCTCTGCAGAAGGGTGCAGGTGTGACAGGCTACCAGCGAACATCTGCAGCAGCCGTGAGGTGGGCGGGAGCTCTGGCCAGTGAAGGGGGTTGGGCGAGGCCCCTGCGGCAGCTGCTGCCCTCCAGACAGGACCAGGGGCCTGGAGGAGTCTGGGCGGGGAGACAGGCAGCCCCTCTGGAGCCGTGGCCAGTGCGGAGGACGGAGGGTTCCCCCATGTGACCCTCACCCCGCTACTAGTCATCTGGTTCTCCCTTCCTCCCTCACACTCAGACACCACCCTGGAGGCAGAGGCAAGGAGAAGATGGAGAAGCCCGAGCCTTTATCCAAAAGAAACCAAGGGCTTCCAAAGTGCCCTTCCCGGCGAAGCAGCAGGGCGGTGCTGTACCCGGTGTGCCGGTTAGTAATGTGGATTTTTTTCAATAGATGGAGTTACACATACGTGGGTATGTATGCAATGTGATATGTATGCTACTTTGTTGTATTGCTCCTACCGATGACCGCTTGTTCGGATCGATGGCACACGCACTTTCCGAGCAGCACTTCAAAACGTACGAAGACGTGGAAAATTGGTTCTCTGAATGGTCTGCCTCAAAACAAGAAAAGTTCTATTGGGACAGTATCCACAAATCACCTGAAAGATGGGGGAAATGTGTAGGTAGCGATGGACACTACTTTGAATAAAGCACTTTGGATTTTTCTCTTGAAATTATCGTGTTTTCTTTGATTACAAAATCCGAATTATTATGGTTAATAATGCGGATTAACTCTTAACCATTTAAAAATTCGGATTGACTCTTAACCGGTTAATAATACGGATTAACTGTAACTGGTTAATAGTGTGGATCAATTAATAACCAGTTAAAAGTGCAGATTATTAACCGGCTAATATTGCAGATTAATTATTAACCGGTTAATATTGAGGATTTTGTAATCAAAGAAGACACGATAATTTCAAGACATCAAAAGTGCTTTATTCAAAGTAGTGTCCATCGCTAGCTACACATTTCCCCATCTTTCAGGTAGTTTGTGGATTCCGTTCCAATAGAACTTTTCTTGTTTGGAGACAAACCATTCAGAGACCCAATTTTCCACGTCTTCGTACGTTTTGAAGTGCTGCTCAGAAAGTGCGTGTGCCGTCGATCGGAACAAGTGGTAATCTGAAGGAGCAAGGTCTGGTGAATACAGCGGGTGGGTTAATACTTCCCAGGCAAGATCTTTTAATGTGTCTTTAACTGGTTTTGAAGTGTGTGATGGTGCGTCATCATGAAGCAAAACTACTTTGCCATGTCTTCTGGCCCATTCTGGTAGTTTCATGATCAAAGGGTGGTTCAAATTGATTATTTGTTGCCGATAGCGATCAGTATTAGCAGTTTACCTGGTTTTAGAAGCTCATAACACACCACACCTTCCTGATCCCACCAAACACAGAGCATTGTCTTCTTTCCAAAGCAGTTGGGCCTTGCAGTCGATGTTGATGGTTGACCTGGATCAACCCATGATTTTGTGCATTTGGGATTCTCAGAATAAATCCACTTTTCATCACAATTCAATGAAAAAAAGACTTTCTTTCGTGCCGTTGAAGCAACATTTGTCTTTCGTTCAGTTGATGTGGCACCCATTTTCCTTCCTTTAAAATCTTTCCCATTGCTTGGAAATGATCGGAAATTGTTTGCTGAGCAATGTTTAATCTTTCTGCAAGTTGTTTTTGATTTTGACGTGCATCTTCATCCAATAATGCTTGTAATTGTTGGTCTTCAAACTTTTCCGGTTGACCTGGATGTTCTTTGTCTTTCCCATTGAAATCATCACGTTTAAAGCGTTTAAACCAGCATTCACAAGTATCTTGAGATGGAGCATGTTCACCATAAGCTTCCTGAAGTATACGATAACTTTTTCTTCAAAATAATGAATTAAAACTTCCCGCAAATGCTCTTTTTTTTGGCACGAAATTTGACATTTTTAAGCGTAAAAATATCTATGATGTTAAAACCTTCAGAAAATTTGACAGATGAAATTGTGAAGCTTGTTGTCAATACCACAAAATAGCATACATATCAAATCGTATATATATCTCAACATACGTGTAACTCCATCTATTGAAAAAAATCCGCATTATTAACCAGTGCATCTAGCACACCGGGGAGTTCCAAGTGTGCCCCCCGGCCCTGCCCACTTCCCAGCGGGGGCGGGGGTGGGGGAGAGGGGGCACTAAGGAAGATTACCCTGGGGAACAAGGAAACGGCGTTTTCCTTGTGCATCTGAGTGATTCATGACCTTGCGACGCTCGGTTCTTCTTTGTCACCCTCGCTAGAGTGGAGGTAGGAGCCCTATCTATTTTGTTCATCACAATTCCCCTGCTTTCAGCAGTTTGTGACACGTATGCCCTCAGTGAATAATGGTGTAAGGAAAAAGGAAAGCGAGGGAGGGAGGGAGGGGCGGAGGGAGGCAGGACAGAAGGACGGGCAGCAGAGTGGATGAGGATGTTTCTGTTTCAAACTTTATAGCATCGGGACCCTCTGGAATGATCCCTGCCCTAGAATTGGTCCCTTGCCCTGCCCTGGGCCAGCTCCCTGTGCCATCCAGTGCCAGGCAGCGGGCCAGGTGGGCAGCTGCTCGCCCTGCGGGGGGGGCAGCACCGGCTGGTGAGGAGGCGCTGCCTGGCTCTGGTCCTTGCTCTCATTCATTAATCCCAGCCTAGTTCATGGCTGCCGCCCTGCCCTGCCTCCCGATCACGTCAGGGAATCCCCTCACAGGCAGGCCGCAGGCTGGGGCGCAGGCTGGGGACGCCTAGGCCCCAAGAGGCCAGATGGGGGCACGTCCTAGACCAGTGATGGCGAACCTATGACACGCGTGTCAGAGGTGACATGCAAGCTCATTTTTTTGGTTGATTTTTCTTTGTTAAATGGCATTTAAATATATAAAATAAATATCAACAATATAAGTCTTTGTTTTACTATGGTTGCAAATATTAAAAAATTTCTATATGTGACACGGCACCAGAGTTAAGTTAGGGTTTTTCAAAATGCTGACACGCCGAGCTCAAAAGGTTTGCCATTGCTGTCCTAGAACCTTCAGCTCCCACTGTGATTGCCGGGGTCGGATATAGGAGCCAGGAGCCCTGGCCAGGCCCGCCCAGCCTGTGCTGGAAAGTGATGGAGGAGGAAGAGAGGAGCGGAGGGAGGGGGGTAGGAAGGGCCGGGAATGTGCTTTACCCCAGAGTCACAGAGCCAGTTCACGAGGTTTGGGCCTCCAGGCTCACCTGCCCATTGCAGATGCCAGTGGCGCCTGCCAAGGTCCCCTCCAACATGGGACCACATCCCCCAGCGGCTGTGAATGTTGACTGCTGTCAAGGGCTCAAAGCAGCACCTCTCTTTGGAGAATTGTTCCTCTCCACCCCCTTCTCCCCCCACCCTCCCCACGTCCACACAGTGGGACAGCCCAGAGCCAGCGGTGAGAGAGCTCTGAGGTGCCATTCAGACCCCAGAGCTCCCGTGGGGCAGGCTGAGCCCAGACTCCCACGGAACCTGCACCTTTGCCTGGCTTCTTCTCCTGCCCCTTCCTTCTCCCCCGGCTCCCCCAGTTCCCCCTGAGCGCCCTCCCTCAGCAGCTCACCTGCGTTTAGAGCAGACCTCGGACTTGCTTCTGGGCTGAAACCTCTCGCGCTGCTTGCTGGGATGCCCAGCTCTTCAGTTTCTGGGGGAAGCTAGAAACACGTGTGTTTTCAGGTGAGGGCAGGGTGGCTTCCGACACCTCAGCATGGCAGCGCTGTGCCTGCCAAGCACCCCAGCCCCACCATTCATCAGCTGTGTGAACTTGGGCTCAGACTTGAACTTCTCAGAGCTTCTATTTCTGTCTCCGAGGAATTAGGATCCTATCATCGCACAGGGTGGCTGTGAGGTAGGGAGAGCCAGGGACAAAGACCGTCCAGCTGCATGATCTTGGGTGCGGCCAACTTCCTTAGCTTGTTTTCTCAGCCAGAAACTTTACTTACAAAGCATGTGGCGGGCCAGATTTGGGCTGTGGGCTGTAGTGTGCTGGCCCCTGATCCAGTAGAATGGATTCCAGGCCCTCCCGAACCTCTCCCAGCCCCAGTCAGTTCCTTCTTCTGTGAAACAGCGACACGAATGAACCTACTTCGAAGAATTGTTGTTACGATTCAGTGAAATGCTGTATGTAAATGACTCAGCGCTTTGTCAGGCACAGAGTAGATCAGAGGTTCTCAACCTGTGGGTCGCGACCCCTTTGGGGGTCGAACGACCCTTTCACAGGGGTCGCCTAAGACCATCGGAAAGCATGTATATAATTACATATTGTTTTTGTGATTAATCACGATGCTTTAATTATGTTCAATTTGGAACAATGAAATTGGGGGTCGCCACAACATGAGGAACTGTATTAGAGGGTCGCGGCATTAGGAAGGTTGCGAACCACTGGAGTAGATGGATACTGGCTGTTTGCATCCTCTTTCGCATGCAATGGGATCACAGGATAGCTGGATTCGGAGAGTCACAGGACTGATGGCACAGGCTCCCGGAACACTCAGTGCCTGAGAAGCAACGGACCCAGAGCCTGGCCCATTCAGTGAGCAGCAGCCTGGAAAGTTTACGGGGCACCTGGCCCAGGCTGCGTACCCAATACAAGTGAAGATAGTTATTTTTTTAAAAGGTATTTTTATTGGTTTCAGAGAAGAAGGGAGAGAGAGAGATAGAAACATCAATGATGAGAGAGAATCATCGATTGGCTGCTTCCTGCACTCCCCACACTGGGGATTGAGCCCGAAACCCAGGCATGTGCCCTGACTGGGAATTGAAACGTGACCTCCTGGCTCATAGGTCGATGCTCAACCACTGAGCCACGCTGGCCGGGCAAGCTTGTTATTTTTATTAATGGAGGTGACATGTCTAAAATCAGATGGTAATAACAATAATAACAAATGCCGCTGGTAGCTTGGGAGCGGTGCCCCAGAAGTGTGGCAGATGGAACCCTTGGGGCCCGGTGCCTCGGATGTGGGCTGGGGAGGGGAAGGCAGATGGAACCCGCCCGGGCTCGCTTCTCAGGCAACTGGCATGCACCCCACGGCCACTGTTCCGCAGCAGCCCGCGTGCCAGCCCATTTGTCACCCTGTCATCTCCTCCACACTCGAAAGCAGACCCCCGGGGATCGCGGACAAAGCACACAGAACAGGGAGTCACTTTTTTTCTGCTCCAGCCAGAGAAGAGGAGGCAAGGATGGCGAACAGCAAGAAACGTCCAAGGGCTGGTCCCTGCGGAGGAGGCTTTTTTGAACAAGATGGGAGAGATGCACATTACGTGGTCCAGGGGGAGCAGGGGCCAGCGAGCTCTGAGCTCTGGCTCTTGAGCAAACCAGCCCCTTCTGTGTCTGCACGGCAGGCAAGCTAAGGGTGGGTTTTACATTTGTAAATGTTTGGGAAAAGCTAAAAGGAGAAGAGTGTTTCATGAAAATCCCATGAAACTCAAATTTCAGCGCTGAGTTAAAGTTACTGGGGCACGGCCACACCTACTCGTTTGCGCATCGCCTGTGGCTGCTCCCATGGGACAAAGCCAGGACTGAGTGACTGCAAAGGACTCTCTGGCCCGGGCTGTTTGCTGTCCGACCGTCTCCTGCAAAGGTTTGCAGAGTCCTGGCTTACAGCACCGGGCTGACCCCCCACCGCACCCCCGCCCCGATTCCATCTCTTTTCAGTAACCCTGCCCTTCAAAAACACTTGGTACTTTCTTAGCACTTGGCTAATGCCCAGGGAGGAATCTGATGAATAAAGTCACACTCAGGTGATGGTGACGTCATGTGTAGCACCCTCCTTCTCCCAGGAGCCTGGGCTGGATGGTGTGTGTGTGTGTGTGTGTGTGTGTGTGTGTGTGTGTGTGAGAGCGAGAGAGCGAGAGAGAGAGAGAGAGAGAGAGAGAGAGAGAGAGAGAGAGAGACATTTGTAACTACAAAGGGTGGAAGCTTCAGAGCCCTGGCCCAAAGGAGACAGGTGAATAGGTGGGGGCACCACCTCGACTCCCAGGCGCTGCCCGGGAGGTCCAACCCTCAGGCTGGCCGAGGACCGGTGGCGGCTGGCTTTATGCCTCTGTTGGCCGGGACACTTGCTCGGTGGGCTCAGTGCTCAGGGCCCCAGCTGGCTGCCCCTGTATGGCAGCACGCGGCTGTCCTGCTCTCGCTGCTGCTGGATCTGAAGGGCAGTCACAGCTGGAGGCAGGGCCCATCCCACAGCCGGTGGCCTCAGCCCCCGTGGTGGCTTCAGGCCCTAATTGGCTGGACGGCTGCGACGGGGTTTCACCCCGCCTGCCACCCCTGCTTTCTGTTCTCCCAGTGACCTCCCTACCAGAACCAGGGTGAGCTTCCCGAAACGTCAGCTGTGTGGGCTGAACTGTGACCCCCCCAAATCCATATGCTGAAGTCCTAACCCCCCAGTACCCCAGGCATGACTGCACTTGGGGGTAGGACCTTGAAGGAGGTAATTACATCAAAATGAGGCCGTTCCAGTGGGCCCTCATTCCATCTGACTGGGTTCCTCATGAGGAGGAAAAATGTGGACACAGAGAGACACCACCCACTAACTCCTAGCAGCTGCCAGTGTGACATGTCGTGCCCCATCACCAAGCCTTTTCTTTCCCCAACATGGCAACCCAGAGGTCGCAGGTTCAATTCCTGGTCAGGGCACGTGCCTAGGTTGTGGGCTCGGTTCCCGCTCGGGGAGGGGAGCGGGTGCAGGAGGCAGCCAATTGATGTTTCTCTTTCATCAATGTTTCTCTCTCTCTCTCTCCCTCTCCCTTCCTCTCTTTCTAAAAAAAAAATCAAAAAAAAAATCAATGAAACACATGAAAAAAGAAAGACTTCCCAGCCGTGCTCTCCCACCTCCCTGATAAGAAAACCAGCTAGGGCTCGGGGGACGTGACATGCTGCCTTTCCAACGACCAGCCCGGTCGCTCCGAGGGGGCAAAGACTGTGCTTCGTTCTCTGTGGCCCCAGAACTCAGCCCACGGCCAGACCCATGGCATGACCCAGCTGGGCATGACCCAGCTCCTCTTCTGGGTGCTTCCTCCGAGGCCCGTGCGGGGCCGGACGCCTCACCTGCGTGAGCTCACGCCCCTGCAGCTGTAAGGAGGCCTCAGACTTCCTGCCTGCCAGCCCGCAGCAAGGAGGGAACGCTGTGACTAAAGTGGCTAAAGTGCTGGGCAGTGGCTTGTGCACCTGCGTCTGCGGCAGGCTTGGCTTCTCCTAGGTTTACACCTGCTCCTTCTCCGGGGGCCGCTGAGCCCCTTTACCTGCGAGGGAGCCGGGGTGCTCCGAGGGGTCAGGCTGAGGCTGAGACTTGACCTGACGCCACACCCGGCGTGGTCCCCTCCTTGCCCTGCTCCCTCCAGCCCTTGCTGGTTCCTCTGGGCAGCATGTCCTTGACAAACCCCTCTCCCCCGAATGCTTGTCTCAAGTTTTGCGTCTGGGAGAGTTTGTCCTAATACGGGGTTGACAACCTTTCCCTGCGAAGGGCCAGATAATGACTATTTAGTAAATATTTTAGGCTTTGCCGGCCACATAGTCTCTGTCCTAACGACTCAGCGCTGCCATTGTAGCAGGAAAGGAGCCATAGACAGCATGTCAATGAACGTACTTGGCTGTGTTCCAATAAAGCTTTGTTTAAGAAACAGGAGGGCCCTAACCGGTTTGGCTCAGTGGATAGAGCGTCGGCCTGCGGACTGAAGGGTCCCACGTTCAATTCCGGTCAAGGGCATGTACCTGGGTTGCGGGCACATCCCCAGTAGGGCGTGTGCTGGAGGCAGCTGATCGATGTTTCTCTCTCATCGATGTTTCTAACTCTCTATCCCTCTCCCTTCCTCTCTCTAAAAATCAATAAAATATATTTTTTAAAAAAACACCAAAAAACAGGAGGCAGGCGGCGTTTAGTCTGGGGGCCGTGGTGTGCTGACCTTTGACCGAAGACAGCAGCGGGGGGAGCTCGGTGCTCCCTCATGCCCGTTGTTCCCCAGGAGGCACAGAGAAGGCCCCTCTGAGGTCCCTCGCTGGTGGTGGCAGTGCCGGCAGCCGGCCCACCGCCTCCTACATTAGGAGTGAGTGGCTTCAGATGCCGTCCAGGGTGGAAGACAAGGGGGTGCAGGTGAGGAAGTTCTGGTGGGCTTGCCTGCCCCCCATTTCCAGGAGGACCAGTAGGGAAGGGGGGCGGGGCACACGTCGCCCCTAAAGTTCTGGGTGACTTCCACTAAGTTATTAATTGGCCCTCGTGCTCTCCTGCAGCCCTGGGTGGACTGCGGAAGACTCTGGAGTCCTCTGTGAAACCTACGTGCCGGAAAGGCTTTAAAAATAGCAGCGGCCCTTTGACAAGTCGAGTGCTAATGACCCGGACGCTCGGCACCCGCCGATGTGCCTGTGGGATCATGATGTCTTCGGTGAGAAGCGAGGTGAGGCTGCCGGTGCGCCCGGATTTCCAGCTCAGGCCAGCGGGCCGTCTCAGGCTAAGGGTCTCCCACCTGCAGGGGATTATCGGGGGGCGGGGGGGGGGGGATGCAGCACAGGCCAGGGAGGGGTGGGGGCGAGAGGAGCCCAAGTCCGCCCCCCACCCCTACCCCCACCCTGTCGCTGGCCAACCCAGGCAGCTTTCTGGTGTGACCTTTTTCTTAGCAAAAAATCATTTCTATTCCTTGTAGTAAATGCTACTCAACAAACAGAAGGAAAACTGCCAACAGTTCCACCCCCTGGGGTAGCAGTTTATTAACATTTTGGTTCGATTTTCCTTCCAGTTTTTTCCTAAGCATATATTGTACACATCATTTAGCTATTACAAAAATGGGATCCTTCTGTGCGTGTGGCTTCATTTCACAACATACTTTCGAAAAATATTATTTATTGGTTTCAGAGAAGAAGGGGGGGGGAGAGAGAGAGAGAGAGAGAGAGAAACATCAATGATGAGAGAGAATCACTGATTGGCTGCCTCCTGCATGCCCCACACTGGGGATCGAGCTTGCGACCTGGGCATGTTCCCTGAGCAGGAATCAAACCGTGACCTCCTGGTTCATAGGTCGACGCTCAACCACTGAGCCACGCTGGCCGGGCTGTAAGAATCCTTTTTAATATAAAGACACAGATGTGTGGAAATGAAAGTGGTAGGGAAAAGGACTGCCTGTGGGGACACCTCCTGGTGGATGCCGGCTGGTGGCCATGCGGTCCGTCGGTGCCAGGGCCTGGAGTCTCGGGGTCCGCCTCTCAGGCCAGACACCGCCATGGTTTCTGGATAAAGCATCCTTCTGTGCCTGGGGAGTGACATTCTTTGTTTGGTGTTGCAGCCCCGTCAGATTCAAACGCTTCAGCCAGTTTCTATTAATGGGAGCATTTTAATTGGGCAGCGGCTGCCATGGTAACTGGCGAAATCTCAGAACTTGGGGACTGGGAACCGACCAGAGATCAGATAACGTTTAAGTGGCTCTGTGTGAATTGTGCTGGTGTTCGGAGAACTGGCTTTGCCCAAGTGCCCCAGGGCACAGGAGCGTCAAGGCCTTTTACTGGTCACGTCTGTGGTGTCCCCAGCTTATCCTCCTGGATCCCAGGTTGCTTGGGCTCAGATGAGGCAGGCTGAGATTTCCGTGGGTGATAAGGCTGGAGGGGAGAGGGCCGGTTATCCAGGGAAGGCAGGTCACACTCGCCTTTCCTATTCCGTTCCAATCAAACTTCCACGTAACCACCCAGGCTCGTGGGCACTTTCCCCTGCAGCTTAATATTAAGTAACAGGACAATGCTGTGTTTTTTAAATCTTCACCTGAGATATTTTTCCATCGATTTTTAGGAAGAGTGGCAGAGAGAGGGAAAGGCAGAGAGCAATATCTATGTGAGAGAAACACCTCGATTGGTTGCCTCCTGCATGCGCCCTGACCAGGGCCCGGGCTGGGGAGGAGCCTACAACCGAGGTACATGCCCTTGACCAGAGTTGAACCCGGAACCCTTCAGTCTGTAGGCCGAAGCTCTATCCACCGAGCCAAACCGGCTGGGGCCAGGACAATGTTTTTGAAGCATGAACTACTATGATTTCCCCCGTGGCATTTTTTCACCCCATTCAGATGGCATGGTGTGTGGTCAACATGTGTGCAGCGCCCACAGATGCACGTAGCACACAGCTGCTCAGTCATGCGCGGCCCGAGTCCACCCAGGCGCACAGTGCTCAGGAACTGGGGGAGGATGTGCCAGCAAAGGTGAAAGGAATTGCTTCCGTGACTTTGCATTTCAAGAGTCTTGGCCTTAGAACAAAAGGAACTTGGGAGTATCGATAGAAGGATGAGAGAATGCGAAGTAACTAAGAACAGGAATTCTTCAGCCCAGTTTATTTATTTTTAGTATATATTTTTATTGATTTCAGAGAGAACGGGAGAGAGAGGGAGAGAAGCATCAATGATGATGGATCATGGATCCGCTGCCTCCTGGATGCCCCACACTGGGGATCGAGCCCGCGACCCGCGCGTGTGCCCTGACCCTTTATTGAACTGTGACCTCCTGGTTCATAGGTCGACGCTCAACCACTGAGCCACGCCGGCCGGACCAGTCCCAGTTTAAATAAAGGAAGACTCCTTGGGCTGTCGGAGGGAAATAAGTGCATAGAAATTTGTGGCTCTTGAGAAGAGAACCCTGTACTCTGCTCCCGGGGCCAAGGGCAAGGGCAAGGGCAAGGGCAAGGACAGGGCAGGGCATGTAGCAAAGACCTCAAGTCTGTTTGCAGAATCCAAGAGTCTCAGAGACTTGTGCCTGATTCCCAGGTGGAGCTCTAGGGAAGCAAGGGCTGCATGGGAAATCTAGGCAGACAGGGCCCTGGGGGAGGGGCAGGATTTCAGTGCTGTGGCTACGCACTGGGGCTGGGAGGGAGCTGCTGGAGCAGGATGGGCGAGGGCTGAATCTGAGGCGGTCTGAGCAGATGGGGAGAGCAAGAGCAGCTCTCCACCTCCGTCCCTCTGTGCTCATGGAACTTAAATGCAAGTGTGTGGGGAGGTGGGGTTGGGGTTCCTCAACTGGGCCAAGATTTACTGTCTGTCTTTGGGTGGGATGAGAGATCAGAATAGAGATTAGGTTGCGTTAAAGGAAAATAAGGTAATGTTTCCTGCGTTCAGTCCGGAGTCTTGCCTGCAAGATTTGTTCGCACAATAACACATTGTCAGAGTCTCAGAAAGCCGCCTGTTGGCCGTCCCTGGCTTATGCTCGTGGCTGTGCACCAGGGCTCTGCTTGGAATCACATGGGGAGCGTGTACGAACACACGTGTGTACTTTTAGACTTAAAGTCAGACTATCTCCCACGGCAGTGATGGCAAACCTATGACACGTGTGTCAGAGGTGACACGTGAACTCATTTTTTTTTTGGTTGATTTTTCTTTGTTAAATGGCATTTAAATATATAAAATAAATATCAAAAATATAAGTCTTTGTTTCACTATGGTTGCAAATATCAAAAAATTTCTATATGTGACATGGCACCAGAGTTAAGTTAGGGCTTTTCAAAATGCTGACACGCCGAGCTCAAAAGGTTCGCCATCGCTGCCCCACGGGGCTGGTCTGTATTCCATTGGTGCGATCGGTGCCTAAAAAGGAGCCAGTGAGACTCTTTCTTAGCTAAATTTGTTGGTGCTTTTGGGGAAGTTTCTTACTCTTTTTCCTGTTTCTTTATCTATTAAAAAAAATGGGTAAATTTCTCCTCTTCTTGTGAGTGACTCTGAACATTCAGCCTCTCAGAGGAGTGACCTTAAAAGAAACACACAGCTGTTCATTAAAGAACATTCCATGGTTTTTGTTTTAAAAGGGAGTCCTTGCCACTTAGAAATTCATTCTTTAGTATTCACAGCTGAAATAAAAATGATGATAAGAATAATAAAGTCAGGCACCTACAGGTGGAAGGAAGGGACATGTCGAGGGGAAGGGTCCAAGCCGAACTTCTTAGAACCTGCCTTTTCTGTAGCTTCGACTTTGGAGCAGTGTGAACATTTTACATGCTTACAAAACGAAATCAGCTAAAAAATGGAATAAGAATCCCTGACCACTGAAGGAGATGTGAGAAACCGAGAAACATAAACCTAGTTGTGTATCAAGTTGGAGGCACACAAAGGAAAATGATTTCAAACGACTATTTGTTTATTGAAACATTGTAATTGATTTTTAGGGAGAGAGGAAGGGACGGGGGGTGGGGGGGAGAGAGAGAGAAACACTGATGCAAGAGCGAAACATCGCCTCACATGGCTCCCGCACCTGAGATCAAGCCCACAGCCGGGCATGCACTCTGACCAGAATCAACCTGGCAACCTTTTGGTGCCCAGGACAACGCCCCACCCATTGAGCTACACTGGCAGGGCTCAAGTGACTTTTAAAACACAGTAATTTAACTTCACATACTTAGTGGGATATATTCTAAGGACAAAAGAACTGAAAAATAGATCTTATCTCAGTAAAAATATCATAATATCAGAAATAATATTGGTATTGCTATTCCAAACTATTTCAAACACATACATAGTAAGATTAAGCAAATAAGTAATGATGTTCATAGAAACCAAGATTATCAGCATCAGAGAGGCGATACGAATATAAAATTAAAGACTTCAAGTGAAAATTCTATAATTTAAATTTTGAATTGGAAATAGTTTAAACTCATGATATATTTTCTCTCTTAAAACACACACACACACACACACACACACACACACACACACACACACATACACATACACACAGTTTGTATTTTCTGCATCTTTAAACCCCAAAAGCCTGGAGCAATGACCAATTTCATAGCAATGGGAGGCCAGGACCCAGTTTATTTCCTCCCCACCCCAACCATTATCCACTTAAAGGGGCCATTTCAGCAAAACGCAATGTGTGGGGCTTGTTTAGATCCTGCCTCGAGCAGAACAACTTCAAAGAAATATTTACAAAATAATCAGGAAAATATGAAGACTAATTTGACACTTGATGAACTTAAGAAATTCCGATAATTGTGTTTGGCTGTGTTTTTAAACGAGACCTTCTCTCTTTAAGATATATCCTGACGTATTCACAGATGACAACTCTTGGATTTGCCTCAGAAGAATCTAGTAGGAATGAAGGGAAAAGTGGGTGGAGGTAGAGAAGAAAAACAAGATTGGACAGGTCAGGTTTTAATCATTGGTTACGGGGGGATCCATTGCACTGTTCTCTGTACTATTGAATATGTTTGAACATTTCCAACAAGACTTTTTTTTAAGTAGAAAAGGAGGAGGAGAAAGGGTGCGTTCTGTAGATCTTGCAAGCTGAAGGAATCTTAGATTGTCCTCAACGAGAGAAGCCCAGGTACCTCCAAGGAGCACAGCCACTTCCCTCCGCCCCAAAGGTCACAGTGCCTCCAGGGCCGAGGGACATATGCTCGGTGGGTGACCGAGGCAGTGATTCAGAAATCATGGCAGTGAGTTGGATAATCCACTTAGCGGCAGCTGGCTGAGCTGGCCTGGTGGGAGGGCAGCCATGAGCGTGGCAGAAGCAGAGAGCGGAGAAATGGAACCAGCTATGGGCCCTCCTGATTCCTTTTTTGAAGGGAACACATCCTAGTGTTTAAGGTGGTGTAGGCCCACTTAGAGGGTATCCCTGGAAAGGTGTCACCTGAGTCAGGGTCTGGAGTGATTCCAGATTTAAAGGATTTTATAAAACTGCCCTAGCCGGTTTGGCTCAGTGGGTAGAGCATCAGCCAGCCTGCGGACAGAAGGGTCCCAGGTTTGATTCCTCCGTTGCCAGCTTGATCCCTGGCGCATGTGGGAGGCAACCAATCGCTGTGTCTCTCTCACATCGATGTTTCTCTCTCTCTGTTTCTCCCCCTCCCTTCCCCCTCTCTAAAAATCAATGGAAAAATATCCTCGGAATAGGATTAACAAAACAACGGAAAAAGCATTTTATAAAACTATTGTGCATTTTTCCCCCAGATTATAAAATTAACATAATCTTGACAACATGTTATTAAATAATATCATGAAAAAACATAATGTTGCATGGAAGGATATAGCAGACTACAGAATATATTATTTCATCATGTAGAATTCAAAAAGAGCGGAGTTTAACTGTTGTTTAGAGGTACGTGGTTAGGTGATGATTCAGGAAGAACAGGATGTGAACTACAAGACAGCGAAGAGAATGTTATCTTTAGGAGAAAAGAGGTTATAAACCAAGTGGGTTGGTGATGCCAACATCAGGACCCTGGACCCCAGCAGCTCTCACCACAGAGCTGCATGGCCTCCTTGCCCAGAACCTCGACGTGGCACCCACGCCGAGCTGGCTGATGCGGCCGAGCTTACCCTCAGATCCCTCCCCCTCCACGCCGTTTCCCACCTAGAGGCGCCCAGGCTAACCAGGCCGAAGGGGGTTTGTGAAGTGCCTGGGAGAGGCGCCCACTTCACAGGAGGGAGCAAGGGGCACCTTTTGATTTGTGAGCTGAGCCCTTTTGATCTGAAAACCAATAGGAGTAAGTGGCTTAGGCCCACGGGAGCTTTTCCCTGCCATGCCCTGCGTGCAGTAGCTCTTGAACTCGCTGCCATCCTCTGGCATTGTGACTCCCTCCAGGACGGACCCTGCAGGACGCCCCCCCCCCCCCCCCCCCGAGGAAAAGCAGGCAGCAGACAGAGTTCTCATTCTGCCAGCACCAAACAGGCAGTTTTCTGCTGGCCCCAGCCCATGGTGTGACTCCTCCTGCCACTGTTTGTCAGGGCAGCTGCCCCAGAGTATCAGCTGTAAGCAGAAGGCCTGGATTGAAGAGATCTTTACAGAAAATGCCAACTGGATCCTAGCAACGCTTCCCAGAGACACACAGGGAGCACCGTGGGGCTGTTTCAAGACTCCCCAGCCTCCTTCAAGGGGTGGGGCGAGCACTGTGGGCAGCCAGGCATTCGGGAGGCAGGGGCTGCTGGGCTGAAATGTAGCCCTGTGGAGCTTGTCACCTGTCCTGTCAATCACTCGGAGGCTTTCACTGGTCAGTGCCGGGGTCCAACCCCAGCAGGTCCAGGGGTCCCCAAAGGTGTGGACCGAGTCGGTGAAGAAGGAATGACACAGGGACAGCGTTCAGTTAGTCAGCAGCCTAGCCAGGATCTCCAGCCAAGTTCTGTTCAGGATCTCCAGAGAGGTTCTGCTGTTTATTGTCTTGTTACATCCGTATTTATACCAGTTGATTTTAATCCTGTCAATTTCTATTACAAAGGTTAGGGTGTTTCTTATCTCCATTCCAGGGAGTAAAGATTATGTAGCTTAAGCATGATTGTTTGTAGTTAAAGTGATTAACTACCCGCCTGGCACTTAGTTAAGGAGTTTCATCCCCTCCCTAACTTCAGGGAAAATCCCTACCTGGGGAAACAACCTTTCTCAGAGGGGAGACCTTGGTTAAAACACACAGCGCTAAGGGGAGCAAACATATTAAGAACAGTATGCCATATATGCCAGGTCCCTTGAAACAGCAAGGATGGACTGGCTCCCGGCAGGTCAGTTTCAGGATCATCCGGGATCAGCTGACCCAAAGCTGGAAGGGAATGCTATGGTCATCTTGTTCATCCTGGGTCTCCGGGAGGAACCATGCAGACCAGGCCTGTGGGAAATATTTGTTAGATGTAAATAATTAGGCAGAGGGCCTCGTACCCTGCTTCAGTGTCTGGCACTCTCTAGGCACTCAGTGAATAAACGCCAAATGAATGAATAGTTGAACAAATTGCCTCTATAACTAATGACTTTCAAGCCGGGAAGTTTTGCAGGGAACTCTGAGAACTCACATTTAACCATCAGCAGTACAGGGGTTGAGAAAAGTGGGAGCTCAAGAAAATAGCGCACAGGTGTTCCTAGCACTCTCGCTTATGAGCAGCGTCCTGTTACACAATCCCTTATCCCCACACAGGCAGATTCCCTAGACTTTAGTCGAGGCCCTGAGCTTTAGCATCCAACAGATCTGGGTTCAAATCCAATCTCGGTTACATGTTATCTGGGGAACCTTGGGCAAGTCACTCCACCGCTCTGTGACTCACTCTTCTCATCAGTAGAATGGGCAATAGCTGTACCTAACGCTTGAGCTGTTTACACAATTTCCCGAGACAGTGCATGTGAAGAGTGGCCAGAGAGATCAAGCAACTTAGCCAAGGTCAGACCACTAGTGAATGGCAGACCCAAGATTCAAACCCAGGTTCTTCTGACACAAGTCTGTGGTCTTAGCCGATGTATCCATTTTTTTTTTCTTTAAGTCTTTGGGAGGAATTCTCTCTTCTCTTTCCTTTTTTTGCTTCTTTCCTCTTTAGGAGAAGTAGTCTTAAGGACAATGGATATGGTGTAGGCTGATAACCCTTTCTGTGGTTGGAGTATGGAGCCACCATACTTCTCCTGAGCCACATAAACAAGGCAATAGTCTGATGGCTTTGAGGTGCCCCTCCTGTTCTTCTCCAATGAGGGGCCCAAGATCTTTCCATCCATCCATTCATCCCTCCCAGAAATATATTGAGCACCTGATGTATGTTAGATGCTAGGGATACAGTAAGAAATAAAATGAAAGCCTTCCCTCATGACACCATTTCTTCTCTGTGTACTTTTGGGCAGAGGAGGCCAACTGTATGATGAGAAGTGACAGCGAACTTTCACTCTCCTCTGGTCTCAAGTGATATACGGAAGGCCAAGGGGTTGGGTGTAGTACAATAGGGCTCAGTGGGGACTCTGGTTAAGTGGAAAGTGCATGGCCCACCTACAGGCAACAGTTGCTCCTCCATTCCAGCTGGATGTGGTCCTGAAATCCAGGGTTATCAGATATTTGTATTTTGTCAAAAGAAGGTGGAAGATAACATTTTATTATGTGGGAGCTCCCAATTTTAACATTTGGGCAATTTGTTCTAATAAATTCTCCCCATCCTCCCCCCGCCCCCATTCTCCACTCCCCACCTATGGGTTTGATTCAACCCATTGGCTGTTGGTTTACAATTTTGCTTTATAATAATCCAGTGGACTAGGAAAGATACTTAATAGATATCATTTTAGTCTTTGATCTTTAAAAAAAAATAATTGAAGATTGGGACTTCAGTCCTACAACTATCAACCCTTAAGAAAAATTTCTCTGAAATATGCCCCCTGGCTAGTAAGATTACTGAAGTGTACCTAGAAAGTGCGTGCATAAACATGTGTTTAGCTATGTGGGTGTTATTTTAATGTTTAAAGCTGCCTTGTATAAGAAAAATGTCAGAAAGAAATGTATAATAGGAAAACCCTTTGGTCTTCCCGAGCGCACTTTGATATGAACAGCAAGAGCCGAGGGACAGGACAACACAACTCAGGAACTTAGAACTGGGACAGTCTTTCATGTCCAGGTCACTGAACTGAATCCCGCCCAAGGCAAAACTGTCTAAAACGGAAGCATCAACAGCTACTCGGTGGACCGTATGTGAGGGACTGGGGATAGCACTTGCTATCCTATTTGGGTTTTCGATACCACTTGGTGGCTGCGCTCAGGTGTCACGCTCCATAACAGAAATGTGGATCCTGGCAACATTGTCACTCCCTGTTTAGTGGAGGTAGAGACTGAGGTCGAGGGAGGACGGGGCAGCTGTGTTTAGAGAGGTACAGGGTGAGTCAAGACTCAAGTCTTGATCTTGAATTTAGGTGCTTTGCCTGCCACGTATAATTCAGTGTTTCCTAAGCGTCAGGCCTTCTTATGTTGCCGTGATGGTCCTCACCACGTCTTTGTACCACCCGTGCTTTTATTTATTCCATTTAAAACAAGAAATCCATCATTTTACATGAGTAATTTATTTTGTAAGGAAAATTTATCTTACTCTTAATCCAAAACCATTATTACTTGCCATAGAATCACAAGGCATGATAAGTTGCCTACCATTACACGCTGATGAGTGTTTATCTGTGTATTAATGACACTTACCTTGCAATGCCATTAGTGGAGTGCATGGGCCTAAAACCTTCTGTGAGGAAAGAAGGGTGTGCCTAGCTCTGGATTATGCATAGGCAGCAGGTCAGGTTCTTCCCTCTCCTATAGCCTCTTCTGGGAAGCTATTCATTCATGAATTCATTCATTGACTAGCCATTCATTAGCTCCCTACTCTGAGCCAGGCAGAGGTTCCCATCTCTGTGATCCCTCTTAAGTGAGATCAATTCTGTGGGTCATGAATGTGAGATGATTTGCTCTGTGTTTTTTTTTTTTTAAGCTTCTTTGGCTGCAAACTAGGCTGATCTGCAGCCAGAACACACCAGAACAGTCAGAGCAGTTGTTTGTGGCTGACGCCCGCTCTATTGCTCAGTGCATCGGAGTTGGATGGATTGGTTGTTAAATATTTTGAATATCATTCTTAGTGGCAAGCAATAAAAACGGATTCAAAGTAATTGAAGCAAAGGGGAATTTATTGGAAGGAACTGAGATCTCTCAGAATTTGGGGGCGGGGCTGAAGAACCAGGCTGGGATTTGGGCAGAACCAAGGCCAACCTGGAGTGCAGTGATGGTTAGGACCTGATGCTGGGCAGGAATGGACCCCATAAGGGTCAGTCTCTTTGACTCTCTGACCATGACTGAAATCCAGAGGGGGAGTGTCTGATTGCTGTAGGCTTTGGCCAACTGGACACAACTTACATGGCAAAAGGCAAGGCCTGGATTAAAGAGAAGAGAAAATAAAGGTGCTTTAGGAAAAGGGAAGTGGATGCTGGGTGGCTAAAGGCAACGTATAATCAAACATATTACCTTTTTAGATCTGGGGGAGAAAAAACTTAGGTCTGTTGCTAATTAGTGTAATATTGTGGGATGGGAAGATGATTTTTGCCTAGACAATAAAGTTGGAAAATAATGGCAATATTTACCCTCTAGCCATTTATGAGAAAGACGTGCCCTTTTGTCTCCTGGTGATTTTATATCTTCTTATTACATGATTATACTAATTAAACCTGTGTGTTTAATGGGAAGGATCATTGTACCAGGAGGGACAAGTTCTCATTTTGCCGCTACGTTCAATGGTGATCTTAACAAACAACCCCCACACCCCCCCAACCTCACAGAGGTGGGATTTAACGAAGAGGGAATTTGTCTTTGAGTCCCAGCTCTTTCACTGAGTAACCTGTGAGAAGTCATCTTTGGCGAGATGCTTTCTAGGAAACTTCACGGTGGTCTGGGACCAAGACAAACTCCCCGGCATCTCTCCTGGGTGGATGGTTACCCAGGTTGGTACTTGAAGGCAGATGAACCTGTGCAGGCCTCGCCCACTCATAAGCACTCTGCTGATGCCTAAAAGTGAGCCGGGTTTTAGGTAGCAGTCCCCAGCTTATCAGCCTTGGAAAACTAGTTCAGTTGACTATCAAGTATCAAGTACAGCAAACCTGAGATGTCTGACTGAATTTCTGACTCAATTTTTTTTTTTTTTTTAGCCCTGGCCGGTTTGGCTCAGTGGATAGAGTGTTGGCCTGTGGACCAAAGGGTCGCGGGTTTGAGTCTGGTCAAGGGCATGTACCTTGGTTGCAGGCTCTTCCCTGGCCCTGGCCCTGGTTGGCGTTTGTGTAGGAGGCAACCAATCGATGTGTTTCTCTCACATCCATGTTTCTCTCTGTCTTTCCCTCTCTCTTCCACTCTCCCTAAAAATCAATGGAAAAATATCCTTGGGTGAGGATTAACCAAAAACATTTAAAAAAAAATATATCTGGAGTGCTGCTAGCTTAAGTTTCCCAGTAGTGTAGCTTGCTGGACCATTGGGGATGCTTTATTCATTATGGCTAGACCAGGAGAAATGGCATGTGTAACTTCAATCAAAAGGAGACACCAATAGTCAAGGCAGAAATACTTTGAGAAAGAATTTTTCTAGAAAAAAGTGATTTAAAGGATCAGTGGTTTTCCAATTTTTGGTATATTTCTATATCAAATCTCAGTACAGACACACAAACACACACGGCTCATGAAACAATACTGAATTAACCCTATGTCCACACGTACTATGCATTTTTATTCCACTTTCTCTTTAAAATGCTGGTCACAGCCCCGTAGTGTTCATTTTACGTTGACCCACAGTTTTAAAGCCACTGATTCAGACGGTCCAAGTTCAAGGCCATCACTTCTGCCCGATTTGCTGTTGGTAGAGCTGTCCACGGTGCTGATTTTGGCCTTCGAAACGGACTTGGGATGTAAGAAAAAACATCCTAAAACTTCTTGGTACACTTTTATGTTCCAGGAGATGCACTTCTATGCTTGCTTTCTCCTCTTTCCTACCCTGAAAAATATCCTTGGGCTTGAGGGTCGCCTAAAGCATAATTGTGTGCAGTAAAAACAGCCCTTGCTAGCGGTCCTGAGCACTTTGCATACATTATCGCTTTCAACCCTGTAATAACCCCATTCATAAGAGGTGGACAACATTCTTATGTCCATTTTCAGATAAATAAGTGGATTCTCAAGGAGATTTTATAACTTGCTCGAGGTCACACAGTTACGTAGGGATGGCGTTGTGATTTAAATCCAGGCCTTTCCGACTTCAAAGATTTTTAATAAAAATCTCCCCTGGCAGCTGAATAATTTAGACCGATTCCACGGCATCGTATGTACTTTTTTCACAGAAGGTCCAAGTAACAGGTCTCACCCCGGGGCCCAGAGCTTGGCGGGTTGTCACATTACCCAGCGGCACGCGGGGCTCAGTGTGGGTGACTGGCCAACACCGACGGCTAAGCCTCGCTGAGCGCCAAACACACACTCCTCTCCGAACCCCAAGCACCCCACCATCTGGAGAAATGCTTCTCTGATGTTTTGGGCGATTTCTACACACAGCCGGCCCTCCTGCCACAAAACACACCTTCCACATGCCTATGTGTTGGCTCAGAGCAAATCCAGCCAAAGAGAACACAGCCGACTCGAGAGAGCAGGGAGAGAGCACACGTGTGCAAAGAGCACCTCTGTTTGCAATCCATACAAGTACACTCTCTCGCTCAAGCCAGAGAGTTTAATACATCTACGGAAGTGGCCGGTGCTGTGCCGGCGCCAGCTCCCCCAAGGTCACCTGGGCCTGGCAGTGTTTCACAGTCCAGACATCTGACATGAGCCAGACGGCTCCCTGCTTTTTTCATAATAACGTGTTTACTTCTTCCCCCCTCTGTCTGACATTTATGGAGTACCTGGTCAGATGAGCAAAGAAAAGGAAGACAAGGCTCGTCTGCTATTGAAGCCGATGCAATTGCCCCCTTTCGCAACCGCCCGTGACGGGGCTCTGTGCATCGCCAGAGGACTCTCTTGTCTCTTTCTGGTCATCTTTTCTGTTTTTGCAAACTTGGCCCTGCTTTTCCCCAGAGACGAGCACAGATGAATGTGTGCATTGGCGGCCAGCACCCGGTGGCATAAGAATGGCCAGGAAGTCAGTTTTCCCTGTGTGGAGCGGGTAGGCTGGGCTCCCCATGGTGTCCGAGTTCTAATCAAACATGCTAATTAGAACCCCGTGAGCAAGCAAAAAAGAGTCAGAAGTGGGTGGCTTCAAAGAGGCTGTGGAGAGCTGTTCTGAACTCTACTGATGCTGTGGGTTAATACTTCTTACCCTTGGTTCTTCATCAGTCAGTATTGTTTGGCTCCCAGTCTGCATTCTCTTACCTACTACACGAGACCCCTGAGACTGTTTTGCCATCATCTTGATCGTGGCTGGCAAGGAGCACTTGCATAATTTGGGGGTTTGATTAATTGATATTCCACGAGAGTAGGCATTGGCATCTCCTTTGATCTCCCGTCGACTGCACATGGAGGCGCTGAATACTTATTTGTTTGTCAAGTTAATGAATTAGATGTCGAACGAAGCCCAGATCCACCTGGAAAGCTTTTCATTGTTTGTGGGTGGTATCAGGTGGAACAGCCTCAAGAGAAAACATTTTAAAATGGAACTCTGAGAGCCAGCAAACGCCTCTGGATGAGAGGCAAACGTCACACCAGCCAGTGCCAGCCCCCCTCCCTGCCAATAGCGCCCTTTTGCTTGTTCTGGGATGTGATGATGGGGACTTAGGAGATAAGAAATCTAAACCTCAGAGAGAGTCGTGGAATATTACAGTAATGAGAGAAGTCTGGGGGGTGTCTGGACAGAATGCATCTTTTTTAATTAGATGAAGATTGTCAAAGCTTTGTTCCCATGGTTGGGCATATCTTCTAGAATTCCATGATCCAGGCAGACTTCTCTCTTTTCTTTTTTAAAAAAATATGTTTTTATTGATTTCAGAGAGGAAGGGAGAGGGAGAGAGATAGAAACATCAATGATGGGAGTCATTGATTGGCTACCTCTGAACGCCCCCTACTGGGGATCGAGTCTGCAACCTGGGCACGTGCCCTTGACCGGAATTGAACCCGGGACCCAGGACCCTTCAGTCCACAGGCTGGCGCTCTATCCACTGAGCAAAACTGGCTGGGGCAGACCTCTCTCTTTCCTATGCTAGTTTAGTATCCCAAGAGGTCCCTAGGTTCTTAGCATTTTAGAGCAGAACAGAACTTTTGATCTCACTGAGTCCAAATGGCCTTGTTTCAGAAATGAGTCTTGGTCTGAGTTCCTTCATTTACTCATTAATTCAATCTCTGCGTTTTCAAGATCCACGCGATGCCAGGCACTGAGCCCATCTTACCACAGGGCCACAGTAGTAAACAAGACAGAGAGTGCTCCTAACTCTACTCTTTGCTGTTCGGTAGTTTACATTTTGATGGAATGACATAGAGAGAAACACCAATCAAACAAATGCATGAGCAAGACAGTTTCAGGCCGTGGTGAACACTGGGAGGGAGATAAAACAAGGAGATGAGACTGATGGAGAGGGAGGATGGACCGACACGAAATAAGGAAACTACCTCTAGGACGAATATTTACATTGAGATCTGAATGAGGAGTCAACCTGGCAAAGTTCTCTCTGGCCAATGCCACCAGGTGGGGGAATAAGTGGTTCTATTCAAAGCCAGAAAGAAGGCCAGTGTGGCTGGATCCCAGTGAGGAGGGGGAGGCGAGACGTGAGCTGGGGGAGATGGGCGGCGGTCACATCACGCATGCGCAGCGTTGCAACTCGTGACAAGGGTTTTGGATTTCATTCTTTGTGCAACGGGAAACCACTGGGAAACTTTGAGCAGGGAAGCAAAGTGATCCGATATGATTTTTTAAAGAGCTACCCTAGTTATGGGAGGAGAATTGTCCCTTGGTGGTGGTCACAGAGGAGCATGGAGAATAGGGAAGAGCTTCTGCTGTGTTCCAAATGAGTGGTAATTCCTCAATCACAGTGAGGTGATGACAGAGCCAGGGGTAAAAAAAATATTAGGTTTCACCCAACAACAAATGGACACAGTACAATTGAAAAAAAAGAAAAGAAAGAAAAAGAAAAGAGCCGTTATCATTTATGAAGTGCTTAGTGTTGCCAGGCTGTGTGTGATGTGCTTTAGAGTCATCATTTTATTTAATAGTTGTCACAATGATCTAAGGTAGATTCTATTCTTTCTACTTTTCGGATGAGGGAACCGACCTGCAAGAATGTTAGTGGTCAACCTCACACAGGTAACAGGTGACAGAGAGGCCCAGTGGGGTGAAAACCCAAACTAACTCCCAGAGCCCAGAAGCCACAAAGGTCACGCTCACGGCTTCTAGCGAGAGCCAGCGCAGCCGAGTGGGTAAGCAGATGGCGTTGGAGCCAGAAAACCCGCGTTCACATCCCAGCCCTCTGGCTTACTAACTCCGCGACCTTAGGGCAAGTCACTTCCTTTTGTGTAATGTGGTTGAAAATGTTGCTATACTGCTTCTCTTTCTCCCCTCTTCCCCCCACCATTTCCCCATGGTGCCTAGTAATAGAATTCTGGGAAAAACATAACCCTTGGGTTTTGTCTTTGCAAAGAATGAAGAAGCTGGAAGACTGGGTCCCTGTTACAGCCGTAGCTTAGAGAGTGGACGGTACCAGCGCCTGAGGGGAAGGAACAGACTCCGATTCTCTGAGTCATTGGGCAAAAGAGAAAGTGAATGGGGCGGGGCAGGGGGTTCTGAATGAGGCCTAAGAAGCAGCCTTGGGGCTCGGTAGGTAGAAACGTTACCACAGGTTCCTTCATACATATGTAGCCTAGTGGTCTCTGAATCCCAAGTTCTTTGTTTTTCACCAACTGGTCAGTGTCTGCGTGCTTACACATGTTGGTCAGCAGGGGGCAGGGTAGCCAATGTGTTCCTTGTGAGTGAGGGGCTGCCTGCCTTTCACACAGGGGTCTGGCGAAGTTTATGCGGCCTAGAACGGCACCTATCTGGGCAGGTTCTGGGCAGAGAGCTCCACTTTTCCTCTGGAGCCTACTCTTCCCTCTTTCCCTTGTCTTTCTGCCTCCTCGCATCCTCTGCTCTGCCTCATACCCCCAGGTCTCACCTTGCACGTTGTAAAGCATGCTTGCACCCACCGATTGATTCCCCGGGTCCTCCAAAATATTCCAGGAGAGAGACTGGGTCAGGTTAGATATTTGTCATTTGCAAATGAAGAAGCAGAGGCCTAGAGAGGCACCTGACCGCTTGCCACTGTCCTTTCCTCCACGTTAAGCTCCGGTTTCTGCGCATCCAAGGGGAGCTTGTAATAGAGCGGTTGTGACAGACTCCACACACATACTCTGCATTCATCCCATATGGCTATTGGTGTCCAAATAGGAGACTCGCTGTTTTCATAGCTGCTCATGTGGGAGAGTGACTACATCGACGGCCCCAATGAAGGTCTCTGTAGCCACACCCTCTGCCGTCCTGTCCCTCTCTGACCCAGGCTGGCCTTGAGTCTTGCTTTGGTCGAAAGAAGGTGGCAGCTGTGAGTTTCAAGCCTGGGCCTTCAGGGGCCTTGCACTCTTCTGCGATATCTGGCTTGTTTGTTGTTTTAAATATATTTTTTATTGATTTCAGAGAGGAAGGGAAAGGGAGAGAGAGAGAGAAACATCAATGATGAGAAAGAATCATTGATCGGCTGTCTCCTGCACGCCCCACACTGGGGATCAAGCCTGCAACCCAGGCATGTGCCCTGACTGGGATTGAACCGTGACCTCCTGGTTCATAGGTCAACGCTCAACCATGGAGCCACGCCGGCCAGGCTCTTGCTTGCTTTTGCAACCCTGCCCCCTCCATGTGAAAAAGGCCAGGCTATCATTCTAGAGCAGCGGTTCTCAACCTGTGGGCCGCGACCCCTTTGGGGGTCGAACGACCCTTTCACAGGGGTCGCCTAAGACCATCTGAAAACACATATATAATTACATAATTTTGCTACTGTTATGAATCGTAATGCAAATATCTGATATGTATTTTCATTGTTACAAATTGAACATAATTAAAGCGTAGTGATTAATCACAAAAACAATATGTAATTATAGATGTGTTTTCCGATGGTCTTAGGCGACCCCTGTAAAAGGGTCATTCGACTCCCAAAGGGGTCGCGACCCACAGGTTGAGTACCGCTGCATTATCCAGTGGTGATTTTTCCAGCCCTTTTCCATGCAGCTCAGATGGAGGCTTTTCATCCCTGTATAGGTCACTTGTGTGTGTTCTTCCAGGGATCACAGTGGATGCACTTGACATTATCACAGAAACTCCTCTGTGACTTGTCTGGCCGAGACACTGACGCCCCGGTGGGCTGCAGAGGGAAAATGCCATCACGCCGAGCTTTCTGTGCTAGGCTGCCCCGTGACACCCACATCAATGGTACTGGGGTGCTTCGGTCAGGCCTTGCCCCAGCCTCGCTCCCTGAGGGCAGCTGGTGGTCAAGGGGAGAGAGCGGTGTGCTCCAGGTGGCAGGGAGCTGGTGGGTACCAGGTGTTGAGGCTGAGTTCCCTCCTGATGGCTTGTTAACTATTATGACTGTCACCCCTGGTTGCAGGCTACAGAAACCTACAGCTTTTTATTTTATTTTCAAAAATATATTTTTATTGATTGTCAGAGAGGAAGGAAGAGGGAGAGAGAGAAAGAAACATCAATAATGAGATGGATCGGCTGCTTCCTGCACGCCCCACACCAGGGGTCGAGCCTGCAACTAGGGCTTGTGCCCTGATTGGGAATCAAACTGTGATCTCCTTGTTCACAGGCTGATGCTCAACCACTGAGCCACACCAGCCAGGCGAAACCTACTGTTTTGATTGTACCTCTCCAAATCCAGGGGAGGAAGCATAGCCCCTCTCTCTCTCTCTCTCTCTCTCTCTCTCTCTCTCTCTCTCTCTCTCTCTCTCACCTGCCTTTCCTTTGAACATAGTGGAAGATTATTCCTGAGTTATATCATTTCATTTCAAGCCTCTGGCAAAAACCAACTAGGGTCCCTGAATTGCCACTCAGAATTCCCAGGGGGAGAGAATCTCATTGACCAGGTTTGGGCCAGGTGTCCATCTCCAGCCAGATGTGGCCAGGAGATCCCCGTCAGGTGATACCTTGTGCCATTTAGCCTGCCCCGCTGAGTGATGTCGAGTGGGGCGCTGACCTGCGAAGGGCGCTGAGCTGGGCAGCTTCTGAATGGCTTCCTGGTAGCCACACCTTGGTGTAATCCCCTGGAGAGTGGGCTGGGTCTACTGACTCTCCCAAAACTAGGTTACAAATGATGACTGGGACTCCCGTCTTGCCCAGACTCTTCCTCTCTGATTCTTCTTGTTTATGTGCTCTGACAAGGCACGCTGCATGGCGTGCCCCGTGGAGAGGCCCGTGTGTCTAGGAACGGAGGCCGGTGCCTGGCTAAGCACCAGCAAAGACCCCAGTCCTGCCAACCACCAGGGGAGGAGGCTTGGAAGCATGTCCTCCCCTGGCCCAGCCTGGCAATGACTGTGGCCCCAGAGGACACCTTGATGGTCGCCTGTGAGGGACCCAGAGCCAGGGCACCCAGCTGTGCTCAGACTCCTGACTCACACAAACTGCAAGGTAACAGGCGATGTTTTAAAGCCGCTACTTTTTAGCCCACTGTTCCAGAAGTTCCGCCCCTTGGCTACTGAATCTCGGGGGCAGTTGGTCATGCAGTAACAGATAACTAACACAGGCACCTCGTGTTGGGAGCGGCTCTGAGGTCAGGTGATCTGTGCCTTGTCCTAACTTCACTGGGTAACAGGTTGTGTGCCAGTGTTTGAACCTATTCAAGTGACTTCTCTTCTGTAAAATAGAGACGAAAGTCATAGCATGGCTGTCATGAGGACTGAATGAGCAAACAAGTACCAGCACTTAGTTTAGCTATATCAATATGAACGAATTAACTAATATTAGTGACATCGATAAAGTTTAGCTCCTGAGCTTTCACAGTTTCTGCTAGCCCTATACCCTGGGTTATTGGTGCCTGGGTTTCTTCTTCAAAGAGGTTTGGAGAATTCTGTGCCCCTTAAAAATGATAATATAGAGAGGAACATAAAATATTCAAAAATCTCTTGGAAGCAGACGATTATTTAGCTTCTGAATGTAGAGAACCATTTCTGTTTTATTCACTTCGGGTTTAAAGAACAAATTCCCATCAGAGAGAAGTCAAATCAAACCAGAATTTGTGCTCTTAGATTCAAAAGATCAAAAAACATTTGAGTCGACAGAACAGAATTTGTTTTTGCAGTTTCCTTTACACAAAGGCGCCCAGCAGGCCTCTGCAGCCAATTATTTTGCGCGTGGAAATGCCAGGGCGCGATGCAGGTGGCGATCTGTCACAGACGCACAGAGATCATCATTGGCGCTTAAAAGGCTGCTGCCTTCGGAGGCCGGAGCCCACGGTGTCAAAGGTTTGATGGGATTGGCTCATTAGTTCCAAGCTGGAGTGTCCAGTCACCCCGTTTTCCTTTCTCCTCGGGGAGGCTGCTTTTCTCCCAGTGGCAGCTGTGGACCTTGTGTGGTGGTGGGAGCTGTCGGATTTACAGACCACCCCCCAGCCCACCACCCACCTCACTGTGTCTTTTCACCGCCCCATCCCAGGACCACTGCCCAGGCCCGGATTTCCTACCTGTCTCCTTTTGTGGCATCAGGGGCCCAGCGGGCCCACCCTGTCTCCATTCATTCACACTGCTAGCTTCCTGCCTGAGCCTGGCTGCTATGGGAGCCGCTCTCTGAGCTTCCTGTCACTTTTGCCGTCCTAAGGTCAAGTGCAACAAAAGCCTTTCTGTGTTCAGGGTGACACGACTCGTTGCTGAGAAAAAAAAGGGCAGCAGAAAGAGTAAAGGAGAATTGCGGCCACCAGATACCCTTCACAGGAAGTACCGGGCTCCCCGCGTCCGGCCTGCCAAGGCCAGGAGGCTGGGGTCTGCTAGTGGCTGCCTGAGTCACCATATTCATCTCTCCTACCCCCAGTACCAGCCGCCCCCCTCCCCCCCCCCAAGGATGGTAGGGTCCATCACTCAATGAAACAAAGCAATTAAAAACAATGACCAGGAACAAACAAGCAAGGGAGAGGTTCTCTTCGGGCTATAAACTGGAAAGTGTCCTAGAAGAAGAGGAGGAGAAGGGTTTGGAGCCACCTAGTGCAGCTCCTACATCATTCTTTCCCCCTAGAAGTGAGTGATACAAGGGAAGAAAGTGAGCTGCCAAACCGTGAGGATTCTCACCAGTGCCCCTGGTTTAGGTAGAAGCTGGTAAAAGTTGGGAGTAGGGAGCTTAGAGAAAAGTCGAGGAAATCTCTTCCAGTAGCAGAGGTTCCCCTATTATCTCAGTATCACTGGGGAGCCAGGAAGAGCCCCCAGGTGTCGCCACCTGCCAGGATTCTGTGCTGAGTCAGGGGATTGAGTTGAAGCCTGAGGGGATCCAGTCCCCACTCCTCCCATCGGAAGGTGGGGGGGGGGGGCGGGTACGCCAACCTGGACATTAACGAAGTCTTGGGAGAAAGGGCAAAGCCAATTCTATAGCAAAGGCTGCAGGTAGTTGGCCAAGCTCTTTCCGAGTTCCCGGCCTCGGCCTCAGCCTCAAAATGCAGCTGGAAGGGGGAGAAAAGTCTCAGATAAGGTTAGGAAATTGTCAATGAAAATCCATTCTCTATTAAAGAAAAAAGAAAGATAACTGGGAGGAGCTGCAAATGGGGCAACGAAAAGAGGCAGCAGTTAACTGGGATGGTGGGGATCAAGGTAATATTTCTTAAAGATGGGACTGGATGTGGTGAATTTAAAAAAAAAAAGAGGGGTAATTTCTAATTCTATTAGGCAACTGGCCAGCCAGCTCTACCTCTGTAGTGCGCTTTGGGTTGGAGAAGTAAATTTGGGAATTATCAACATATGTAAGACTGCTTGGAGATTAGATGGAGCACGTAGGGGAGCACGTAGGCTGAAAAGAGCACGAGGCTTAGTAGGAAACTCTGAAGACGCCAATATCTAATAAGTAGACAGAGGCATTGGAACCTACAGAGAAGCCTGAGGAAGAACACTGTCACCAAAGTCATGGGAAGAGGCTGTTTCAGGAAGGATGACCACCGGGTTAAATAGTGCCAGGGATTCAGTGCAGATAAGGCAAGGGCCTGCGCTGGATGCAATAGCCCGGGGTTTATTTGGGGGTCTCCAATGAGAGAGTTTCAAGGATGTAAGAGAGGACAAGCACATTTTTAATGATTGAAAGAATTACTGGGAGATGATGAGGTAGAAACCGTAATCACAGAACTCTTCCAACAACGTTGGCTGACAAGGAGGTGGGGAGAGATAGGGCAACAACCAGAGAAAGACACAGGCTTGGGAGACTTGTTTTCAGGATAGTAGAGCATGCGTAGCTAATGGAAAGGTACCGGGAGAGGAGGGGGGAGAGGCTCCTCCGTGCCTGTGGGGTAAAGTTCAGAGAGACAGAGAGTGACATGGAGAGAGACAGAGAAACATACAGGAGAGAGACAGTTGATGGAATCAGGTTCTCTGAGATGAGATGCAAAGAACGGAAGGAGGAATTAGCCTTGGATGCCTAGTCCAGGATGACAGGAAGGGTAGGGAGGGAGTGGGTACAGACGCAGATGCGTTAGTGATGAGTGGCAGAATTCTGAAGTTCTCTCCTGAGGGCTCTAATTTCCTTTGCGACGGAGGAGGAGAGGGCAACTCCTGACAATGAGCGAGAGGACGATCGGGTAGGAAGCATGAGGAGAGTGGGAGAAGTTTGAAATTGTCTCTGGGAAAGAGAAAGAGACGAGTCATTTGGAAACAGAAAGGGAGTGGGGAAACCAAAGGGAGTTACTTGTTCCATTTTTTTTTTTTGTTCACTACACCCATGAAATGGACCTCTGTCCTCTGAAAACATGTCAAGCGTGTTCAGAATGGGTGATCACAGAGCATGTGGAGACGCTGGGCCTGACTGTCTCTAGGTCCCTTAAGAAGCATGTCAACAAACGCCTCTCACCCTTTCTGGTCTCAGCTCCCTGGCTTGGAGTTAGGAGAGGACAGTTGATCGAACCCCAACAGGGACGGCAGAAACATTGGAATCAGGATCCTGGGGTTGGGTTGAGGCAGAGAGGGTGTTCAACAAGGAAACTAGACACGTAGGAGGATCTATTTACCATCTTCTGCAGGCAGGCCCCTGAGCCAAGCCCAGCCCGCTGCTGGGTTTTGTAATCATGTTTATGGCTATGTCTGTAGTTATTTTCCAACTGCAACATCCGAACTGAGTGGCCATGACAGAGACCGTATGGCCCACAAAGCTGAAAGTCCTTACTACTGGGCTCTTTTAACCCAAAAGGTCAATCCTGCTCTAGAGGAAAAACAGGAAGGTTTCGGAGGAAGGATAACCTTGAGAAAAACCCCAACTTCTGAGTCTGTTTCCTTGTCTGCAAAAATAAGGACATCATTCATTAAATCATTCTTTCATTTAACAAACATTTATTGATTGCCAGAAGCTGGGAGTCCAGGGATCAATAAAATCCATCCTGGTCCTTTCAAAGTCCACAGCAGAGATAGATCGGTAAACACATAGTTGAAATGCTTCGAGATAAATGCTCTACGTGCATGCCCTGGGGGGAAAGGGGGGTTTGTGTCTCACCTGGCCCAGACGGGCTGGGAAGGCTTCACAGAGAAACAGGGGAGGAGGGACTTGTCAGCTTGGATGGCTGCTGTGGATGAGAATGAAATCAGTCAGGGGTGGTCGCAGCATGAGGGAAGATCAAGGGGAATCCGGGAGAGGAATTCTTGGAAACACCCAGTGCAGGCAGATGGAGACGGAGCAGTGAGAGCGGCAGAGAATCGGGAAAGCGTATGGAATATCAATGAGACACACAGGGCACCACCTCGCCACCCCTACCCTTGACACACCTTCCTAGCTGATCATTGCCCTCCCCGTGGAGCCCAGATGTGGTTTTACAACTGTTTCAATAGAACCCTCTGGTCAGTCACCTTCGATCAGTTGGAATTTGCCCTGAAATGAAACTTACTGGTGATCTTAAGTTACACAGGCAATTTGTTAACTATAAAGCACCTCCAAAATGTAATGTGCTATTCCCAATCATTAATAAAATAAAATGAAATAAAAAACTAATAATAGGGTAATATCTAGAATTCAACCCAGGTATCAGAATTTGAAATCTAGTTTGGTAATGTTGCACCAAACATAGCCTCGTTTTAATAGTTTTATGATAGTCTTTTCAAACTGAATCTGAGAAGCATACTCATTCCCGAGAATCAGACATGAGATTTAACTGAACAAGTGGATTTCTAAAGTATATGGGAGTTTGAATAGATTTAAGAATGAGGCAGACAGTTCTCCTTTTTATGTTTAAAAATTTAAGGAAATATTTCAAACATTCAGAAAAGAGAATAATATAATACCCAGGTATCCACTATCTAGATTTTAAAAGTGCTAATATTTTGCCATTGCTTCAGAGCTTAATAAAAAGAATGAAGACTTGTGCTAGTCGGTTTGGCTCAGTGGATGGAGCGCTGGCCTGTGGACTGAGGGGTGCTAGGTTCGAATCCGGTCAGGGGCACATGCCCAGGTTGCGGGCTCGATCCCCAGTGGGGGGTGTGCAGGAGGCAGCCAATCAATGATTCTCTCTCATCGTTGATGTTTCTATCTCCCTCTCCCTTCCTCTCTGAAATCAATAATAATAATAAAAAAGAATGAAGACATTGTGGATACAGTTGATGTCCCTTTTGTGCCTCTTTCCCATCCTCTCTACCTTCTCAGAGATTCCCACTTTGGAAATTAGTGTGTATCTCCCTCATTTGTATTTGTTTGCTTAATTGAGAGAGAGAGAGAGAGAGAGAGAGAGAGAGAGAGAGAGAGAGAGAGATCAATTGTTGTTCCACCTAATTACACATTCATTGGTTGATTCTTGTATGTGCTGTGACCAGAGACTGAACCCACAACCTTGGCGTATTGGGATAACACTCTAATCAGCTGAGGACCTGGCCAGGGCTCAAATTTGGTTTTCATGTTTTTTACTACAATTGTATCAATAACCATGAAGCAGAAATGTTTCCTGTGCTTTTAAACATTACATCAATGGCAAGGCAATGTAATAGGGTAGCAACTTGCCTTCGTCATTCCACATTATGTTTCTGAAATGCGTCCGTCCGTCCGTTCGTGCTGATCCATGTGCTCATTCATTCTGCGGCTGATCTTCTCTCTGTTCCTCGGCACCTGCCCAAACTGTTGAAGACAGAAAGCAGGTACATCCGACAGCTTCTCAGTGGCCGAGACAGACAATTTGGTCTACTCTTGTTTCCCTCTCTTCTCCTTACTCTCCCTCCCTCTTTTCCTCTCCTGCTCTATTAAGGATTTTGAATAGAAAAAGAAACAGCAAGAGAAGGACATCTCAGAAAAGAGGGTTTGGATGTAGCACCTTGTCTTCCAGAAAATAACAGACATTTTTTAGGAGCAGCCAACAGTGATCAGATTGTGGCTAAATGCAGGAACCTGTATTAAGCACTTTACAGTCACGTGGGAGTTCTCAGTGCCACCCTGGGAGGTCTTCCTTGCCCAAGGTCACAAGCTGGTAGGTGGAGGTTTTAAGCCAGGGACTCGGGTGCCAGAGCTGATGTAGTTCAGCTATTCGAAGAGAGAAGCCGTATCGATCTCAAGGAAGGTCAGAGTTAGGTGAGCTATCAAGAAGAAGAATCCCCAGGGCCAGTGCTTTAACAACCTTTGGTATTGATTTTACTTCTAAATTAAGTATCATAATGACTGTAAATAATAAGCGATAATAAAGTACTTACTTAACAATTCACAGGGTTGAGAGCTACTGTAGTTTTTTTTTTTTTTCACTTGAACTTCAGCCAGATATTGATTTCCAACTCCCTCCTGGATATTTCCACTTTGCAATTCCACTGTCATGCCTAACGCTGTAAGAACCAAACTGAGCTATTTCCTTCCTTCTTTTTAAAAAAAATTAATATATTGATTTTATAGAGAGAGGAAGGGAGGGAGGGAGAGGTAAAGAGGGAAGGGAAGGAGAGAGAGAAAGAGAGAGGGAAAGAGTGAGGGAGGGAGGGAGGGGGAGAGAGAGAGAGAGAGAGAGAGAGAGAGAGAGAGAGAGACATCAATTTGTTTTCCACTTACTTGTGCGTTCATTGGTTGACCCCTGTGTGTGCCCTGACCAGGGATTGAACCCACAACCTTGGCCTATAGGAACCACACTCTAGCTACTCGTCCAGGGCTTCCTTCCTTCTTGACCATTTCCTGTTGCAGCGGATTCTGGCTTCCATGGTCTTCTATACTCTGGCTCTTCACTTCCTGCCATGGACTGAATCGTGTCCTCATAAAATGTGGAAGCCCCAGCCGAAACCGGTTTGGCTCAGTGGATGGAGCGTCGGCCTGCAGACTGAAGGGTCCCAGGTTCGATTCCGGTCGAGGGCATGTACCTGGGTTGCGGGCATATCCCCAGTAGGAGATGTGCAGGAGGCAGCTGATCGATGTTTCTCTCTCATCGATGTTTCTAATTCTCTATCTCTCTCCCTTCCTCTCTGTAAAAAATCAATAAAATATATATAAAAAAAAATGTGGAAGCCCTGCGCTGCAGTGTGATGGCATTTTGGAGCCTGGGCCGTTAGGAGATAATTAGGCCTATGAAGAGAGCTCTCACCAGGAATGAAATCTGCCAGCACCTTGATCTTGGACTTTCCAGGCTCCAGAATGGTGAGAAATACAGTTTTGTGGTTTAAGTCACCCAGTCCATGGTAGTTTGTTACATTTGTTTGAACTAAACGTAACATGTAGTTTGAGCTAAGACACTACCTATATAGCATTTCAATCAAATTAACCTTTTGTCCTTTTTCTGTAGTGACCCCTCTTGTCTTTTTTTGCCCATGTTATTTTCTCGAGCTAGGCGGCTACTCTCCCTCCCCAGATAACACAAACCTGTTAAGACAAAAATTAAAGTCTCTTTCCCTCATCTTTTTTCTACTAATTTTCCCCTTTTCTAGATTCCTACCACATTTAATCTGTACCACACAACATAGAGCCCTTAGTTATTTAATCTTATTTATTTTTAAGCATCTTGTGCCTGCAATGAAATGATTAATGCTTCAAGGATGGGCCGTGTATTGTATTCTATTCCACATGTCAGTGTTTCTTAACCTTTTTTTAAAAAAAAATCTGGACTCATCTCATAGTAATATTCATTCTCCCTTAAACTCTTAAATTAAAAATTGTTTTTTTATTTTGGTCATTTTAACATGGGAGAAAATAAAGAAGTGTTTTAAAGTAAAAAAACATATATTTTAGGCTGGCATATTATTAATGCTTGTATTATCAATCTTGTTTTAAAGGTTTATTTTAACTATAATCTTTAAGGATATTTATAACATAAAAATACATTTTGACTTTTCCCCATTTAGTCAGTGACTCTGCTTCATTAACTTGAGATTAACTATGCAAGAAAAAACATGAATTGCTAGAAAATAAATTTTAAGAAAGAAATTTCATATTGAATTTTAGTCCTGAATGTATCTTAAGATGCAGAATGAAGTTTACTAGTAACTGTGTGTTACAGGACCAAAAATAGACGAGAACTGCCTTCATGACCTGATGTTTAGAATTCTTGCAATTATTCTAAAAATTAAATTATTTGTATTAATAATTTTTGCTTAGTCTGTAAACAGTATGAAAAGAGATTTCAGGGTGCTGTTTTCAAGCATTTTCCCACAAATGCCACAAGGTAGATGCTCTACCCAATAGTTGAATAGACAAGTTATCATTTTTACTATATCTTCTTTTTTTTAATATGTTTTTTAAAATTTATTTTTAGAAACAAAGGAAGGGAAAGTGAGAGAAGGATAGAAACATCAATGATGAGAGAGAATCATTGATCGGCTGCCTTCTGCACCCTCCACACTGGGGAAGGAGTCCGAAACCTGGACATATGCCTTGACCAGGAATCGAACTCTGACCCCCTGGTTCATTGGTCAACGCTCAACCACTGAGCTACGCTGGCCGGGCTATAACATTGGTGTGTGTGTGTGTGTGTGTGTGTGTGTGTGTGTGTGTGTTTTATAAACATTGTTTGTTAACAGCTTAAAGTGCTGTGTGAGAATTTTAATCAAAATGCATTTTAAAGATCTGGTGAAGATTATCAGGAGGGAAACTGAAAGAATTATTATCCGGTTGATAACCTTGGTTGACTTCTGAAATTTCAACATTGGTGTTTTCTTAGTTTCCTGCATTTGAACAATGATGCATTCTACGTGGCAAGAAGAGAGTAAGTGGAACACTATGTGCCAAAGAATAGGAAAAATTTGAGATTGTATAACGGTCAAAACCAAGCCTGATGGTGATCACTAACTCAGGTAAGTGGGTCGCGTGAGCCACAAGAACTTTCACGTGGCCTTCAGCAAGTTCAATGCTGTTCACTTATAGCCCTCTGAGAGGCTGTTTCCTTGTTAGTGGGAAATACTAGATACACATTGTATGTGTGTATGTATTTAATGTTTAACGGGAGAGATTCCATTCTTGCCTTTGTGATATGAATCTCGATTTCCCCCCAATATTTTACTGTGAAAAATTTCAACAGAGGAAAGCTGAATTATATAGCGAACAGCCATGTGTTCACCACCTAGATGCTACAGTTATGAACATTTTGCGGTTTACTTTATCATTGATCCATGCCTCTAGCCATCCATCAATGCATTTTATGTATGATGCATTTCAAAGTAAGGTGCAGACATCAATATACTTGTCTTCTACACTTCATTGTGCGCAGAGTTCAATATTTGTTTAAGGTTATTTTTTTGAAGGTAAAATTTATTTTGAATGAAATGCTCAAATGTTAATTATATCTTTTAATGAGTTTTGACATACACACATACCTCTAACCTGTCAAGATAGTTAACATTTCCGTCACCCAAGAAAACTCCCTCTGGGTTTTTGGAACTACAATTTGCACATTGTCATCTCACAGAATCTGTCTGAAGAGGTAAATTAGGGACTCAGCAAGTAGATTGGTGATAAATGACCACAGAAGCAGTTCAGGTTCTGTTTGCTTGACAGAGAAATATGATCAGAGCAGAGGCTGAGGAGCGAGCAGGTTGTTCTAATTTCTGTATGCTGCTTACGTTCTCATTGTCTTGCTAGTTGAGTATAAAGAATATTCAGGAACTGGAAAGAATAATTGTAGCTAGCTTCCACTCAGATACCATGTAAGTGAGCCCTAGCTAGTTTGGCTCAGTGGATGGAGCGTTAGCCTGCAGACTGAAGGGTCTCAGGTTCGATTCCGGTCAAGGGCACATGCCCAGGTTGCGGGCTCGATTCCCACTAAGGGGGTGTGCAGGAGGCAGCCAATCAATGATTCTCTCTCATCATTGATGTTTCTATCTCTCTCTCCCTTCCTCCCTGAAATCAATAAAAATACATTTAAAGAATATGTAAGTAAAAGTTGATACAAAATGCATTCACATAGTACATTTTTATCCAAATTTGCAAATATATTAATGCAGGGTTTGGTTGTGTTCTTTCAACTCTTTAAAGTTTCAGATACTAATTCTATTTATTCAAAAGAATTGAAAAAAAAAAGGGGGGGGGCAACAAACCTGTGAATTTGGAAGATCTTGGAATACCTTTTTCTTCCAATCAGCTACCAATCAGTTGCTCCTCATACTCTACAACACTAATACCTTTCGTCTTTTTCATCTTAGCCAGTCTATTGTGTATCTCATTATGGTTTTAATTTACATTTCCCCAAAGACTAATAAATTTGAACATCTTTTCATATTTTATCAGCCTTTTGGACCTCATTGTTTTGAAGTGTTTCCATTGGGAAAATTTATTTTCTTGTAGGAGTTTTTTCACTTGTAGGAGTTATGTACTATTGATACAAGTCTTTTGTCATACATATGTACATTATTATAAACTAGAGGCCCAGTGCACAAAAATTTGTGCACTCGGGGCGGTCCCTCAGCCCAGCCTATGCCCTCTCGCAGTCCGGGACTGCTCGGGGGATGTCTGACTGAGGCTTAGGCCTGCTCCCCGGGGGATTGGGCCTAAGCTGGCAGTCAGACATCCCTCTGGCAGCCCAGGAGCCCTTGAGGGATGTCTGACTAATGGAGGGAGCAGGCCCAAGCCGTTAGTTGGACATCCTTAACACTGCTGTGGAGGCGGGAGAGGCTTTTGCCACCACCACTGCACTGGCCAACCATGAGCCAGCTTCTGGCTGTGCAGCGCTCCCCCTGTGGGAATGCACTGACCACCGGTCATTCCGCTGTTAGGATCAATTTCCATATTACCCTTTTATTATATAGGATATCTTCTCCCACTCTATAGGTTGCCTTTCACTCTCAATGATCAATAGATGTTCTTAATTTTAACATTGCTCAATTTGTATATTTTTCTTTTATTATTAGTGCTATTTCTTCCCTGTTATAAACTTTTTACCTACTTCTAGGTCACAAAGGTGTTTTCTGCTAAAAGAGTTATTATTTGACTTTTAAAGTATAGATTGACAATCCAAGTAAACTGTATTTTTGTTTATGATGTGAGGTAAGAGTTCAAATAAAGTTTTTTTTATATGGATTTCCAAATGACCTAGCACCATTTTTTGAAAAGACATTTTTCCCCTCTTCATAGATGCATGTCCTGGAAGACTTGTAAAATTATATTTTACATATTTAAAATTTACATAAGATGTTTCAAACTCTACACACAATTCTATAGTCTCCTATTTTTACACAATACTGTTGATGCATATAGGCTACTAATGACTGCATAGTATTCCATTATATGGATGTACCTACCATTAGAATTTAATTAATTACCTTAAAGTAGACATTTAGAGTTTCCAATTTTTTATTGTTGATATTAAAGTGCTGAAATAAACATTTTGTTCAAAGTGAGTGCCAGTTGTTTACTAAAGATAAATTGCTAGGAGTGAGAATTGCTGGATTAAAATGTAAGGCCATTTAAAAGTTTGACTTCTGTAAGGTTTATATCAATTTTTACTCCCACCACAGTATTTAAACTTGTTTCTTCATATTCTCACCAACTGTGGTTATTATCGATTATTTAAAATCTTTGCTAAATTGGGTGAAAACATTGTTTTCATTTCCAATTCTTTTTTAAAAAATATTTTGTATGTCCTTTTTAAACACCTTTATTTGTTCTTCTTGGCTATTCCTATTTTGGATGGCCTGTTCACATCTTTGCCCATTTTTCCTGAAGTTGTCTTTTTCTTATTGATTTATAAACATATGCATAAATATCGACTATATGATGGTACAGCTTCATTTGAAGGATAAAGCATTTCAAAATAAAAGCAATAAAAAATTTAACAAAATAATAACAGTATTATCTAGCAGTTTCCCCAGTTTGGCTTTTAATCTCATATTGTCTAAAAGACACCAGTATTAACTCAACCTGTACTAAACTAACTTCTGCAGAAAGCCTCCGGGGTCCGGGGCCAGGTGGGCGGAGCCAACATGTCCCGGACAGGTTTGCCCCGCCCTCTTTACCGAGGGGGTGGGACCAAAGGGCGCTCTGTTTGCGCGCGCAGCTTTCGTTGCCATAGACGCTGTGGGGCAAGAGGCTGGAGCTTCCCAGCCACTGTAGCCCGAGGAGCGGCAAAAACTAGCAAACCGGGGCCTCCGCACTGCGAGAATCGCCGGCGTGCGTAACGTCGACGTGTGACGTCATCCAGGCCCTGAGGCGCGTGCGCAGTGTGTGTACGTGAGTCGGGGGCCCTCGGGCCGCCGTCGGCGGGCGTTCGGTGGGGGCGTGGGCCTGGAGGCGGGTCTGAGCCTCCTTTAGGGCCTCCTTTCCGGATTCCCGGCGCCTCACCTCTTTCCTCCGCGGTGGGGGTTGCCGTACACCCGGAAGGAGCGGAAGTGGAGGATGGCCCCTTGGAATGAGGAGAGCGCGTGAAGCGCCGCCTCTCTAGACTCAGGGCAGAGGTGGGCGTGAGCGAAGGTAATCCAGGCCAGGGTTCCACGCCCGGGCCGTTCTTGATATTCCACCGGGTGAAGCAGGGGCTGGGACTGTGGTTCCTCCAGGTCAGGGACAGGTCACCTCAATGGAGCTTGGGACTCACTCCAGCAGCTGAAGGAAGAGCGAGGGTGCCCCTGGCCCACAGTGAAGCGCTGGATCCGCAGTAGCGATTACTTTCACTATTGCTGGCCGGAGGAGTTGTTGGCAGAAACACTTCTAAAACTTCGTGTTAATTGGAGGGGTAACAACTGTTGATGAATTCTTGTGGGTTTTGTCTTGGGTCCAAGAACTTGGCAGGTCTTCCTTTTGCGGCTTTGGGCAGGGAGAACACGACTTCCTGCTGGAGTCTGCAAAAGAAGAATGGCAATACTGACCCTTCAGGCAGAATTATGATGCCACAGAGCTCTCTGGAGAGCGCTTGATGAGAGGGATAGAGGAACACTTGTTCTTTATATTATTTAAACCACATGCTTTTTTTGTCATACATTGATGTGCTGGAGTGAAGGTGAAGTGCATTCTTAGGATTTATGTTCAGAATCTAATCAGGAGTGCCTTTTGTGCTAAATGATATCCATTCTTTTTTTTTTTTGAAACAACTTATTGAGTGCTTTAGGGCACTAAGCCCTGTTCTAAACTTGGGATGATAAATAAGTAAGCACACTGCAGAAAGAACAGTGAAAGTAAATGCTAATAGATTAGTCTTCTGGATATTACTGTATTTATTGTGGCGCTAGCTCACCTGTATTTTCCATTTTAATCATGAAGCATTGACTTTTTGTGGGACGGTGATTGGCAATTTTTTCATATTTAACAAATTTAGGTTCTTTATGAAAATTTGTGTAGAATGCATTGGATATACTAAATAAATGCCGAACTCATGAACTAAATTATCTGTTAGTTAACACTGTGCTAGCAAGTACAGTTGACCCTTGACCCCCCCCCCCCAAAAAAAAAAACGGAACTACTAATAATATCTGTTGAATGGAAGCCTTACTATAACATAAGCAGTTAACACTTATTTTATATATTATGTATTATATATTGTATTTCTACAGTAAAGTAAGCTAGAGAAGAAATATTAAGAAAATCATAAGAGAAAATATATTTATAGTATTGATAGACAAAACCCCCACATATAAATGGACTTGTGCAGTTCCACCCCAGTGTTTAAGGGCCAGCTGTACCAGGTAATACTCAGTGCTCCATCTGCTGAAATTTAGAACTTCCCCAGCACTATGTCATTAAGCCATGCTTTTTTCTCTTATGTCCCTTTCCCTGTCAGGTGGACAGATGTTTTTGGTTTCTCAGGCAGTGTTAGAACACAGAATGTAGGGTGACTATTTGTGATTTGTATTCAGTAAAGATATTCTTCACTTTAAAGTTCTTCTATCGAAGCGTTTTAATTTTAATGGCAAGAAGAAATCATGTTTTATAGTGTGAGCATGGAACTGTCTGAGCAGGTAAGGCAGGAATTTATAGTTTAGAAACATGCTAGGGTGAACTATAGGTCAGTATCAACATTGAGTAGAAGGAGGCTAACCAGTCAAGTGTACATACCGTAAACAGTATAGTGATGAGCGTTAGTTGGTGACTTGTAAAGGTGATTTGATACCGCCAAAGTGCATGTCTCAGCAAGAGAGTGAGATCTGGGCAGAGAACATATTTAGCAATTCTGCTCGGTTGATAAGTGGGTGGTAGCAAAAAGGCCTGGTATCAGGATCAGTATTGGATTCAGGTGCAGAATCCTCTCCTGGAAGAAAGTGAGATTTGGAGGGAGCTAAAACAAAAAAAGCTAAAAGTCAGTTGTTTGAATTTGATCAAATGATCAAATGTCATGTTTGGAGATGAATCTTAGTCTAAGTGTGTTTGGGGCTCTGTGAGTGGTATCTCGGCCATGAGTAGAGGAGGACTTCAGAGGGGAGCTAGAGGGATTACTATGGGAATAAGAGCTGCCATTTACTGATGAATCTTCTGTGGAATTTGCTTTGTATATGCTAGCATATTTTATTCTCCTCTAAAAAAATGATACCTGTCCGGCCGGAGTGGTTGAGCTTCAACCCATGAACCAAGAGAGCTCGCTGGTTCGATTCCCATCCAGGGTATATGCTCGGGTTGCGGGCTTGCAATAGAGGGTTTGCAGGAGGCAGCCGATTGATGATGATGTTGTCTCATTGATGTTTCTGTGTTTCTGTCCCTTTCCCTCTCTCTCTAAAAATCAATAAAAAATATTTAAAAAGTGATACCTCAATTTTTAAAATAAGAAACTGAGGCTCAAAGATGTAAAATAATTTGCCCAAGGCCACTTATTAAGCTGTAAGTGGCAGAGCTGGAATTCGAGCCCAGGTCTGTGGATATCAAAGCCTTTACTCTTTCTTTATTCCAAAGTGCCTCCTTATATAATTGAGTGTGATGACATTAGCCTTTCCATTTTATGCGATTTGTCATGAGTGTGATCCGATTTGCTGTGGATGAGATTTCACTCACTTATAATTTTGATTCACTTAATTATGTGTTTTCTTTTTCTAGATTTTAATTTAATTTGAAAATGAGTGAGTGCAGAAAGCCAACCCTGGGTTCAAGTCCTGAGACATTCAGCCCAGATGTTGTTGCTGATATTTTTGAACTCTTTGCTAAGAACTTTTCTTATGGGAAGCCACTTAATAAAGAGTGGCAGTTACCAGATTCCAGTGAGATTTTCACCTGTGACCACACGGAATTTAATGTGTTCCTTGATTTGAAGAACTCCCTAAATGAAGTAAAAAACCTACTGAGTGATAAGAAACTGGATGAGTGGCATGAACACACTGCTTCCACTAATAAAGCTGGAAAAATAATTTCCTATGTGAGAAAATCTGTGAACGCTGAACTTTGTACTCAAGCATGGTGTAAGTTTCATGAAATTTTGTGCAGCTTTCCAGTTATTCCACAGGAAGCTTTTCAGAATGGAAAACTGAATTCTCTACACCTCTGTGAAGCTCCTGGAGCTTTTATAGCTAGTCTCAATCACTACTTAAAATCCCATCGATTCCCTTGTGAATGGAGTTGGGTAGCCAATACTCTGAATCCATACCATGAAGCAAATGACAATCTTACGATGATTATGGATGACCGACTTATTGCAAATACCTTGCGTTGGTGGTACTTTGGTCCAGATAACACTGGTGATATCATGACCTTGAAATATCTGACTGGACTTCAGAATTTCATAAGCAACATGGCCCCTGTTCACTTGATCACTGCAGATGGGAGTTTCGATTGCCAAGGAAACCCAGGTGAACAAGAAGCTTTAGTCTCTTCTTTGCAGTACTGTGAAGCAGTCACTGCTCTGACGACTCTTGGAAATGGTGGCTCTTTTGTTCTGAAGATGTTTACTTTGTTTGAACATTGTTCCATAAACCTGATGTACCTGCTCAACTGTTCCTTTGAGCAAGTCCATGTTTTCAAACCTGCTACAAGCAAGGCAGGAAACTCAGAAGTCTATGTGGTATGCCTCCACTATAAGGGGAGAGAGGTGATCCAGCCTCTCTTATCTAAGATGGTGCTGAACTTTGGAACTGAAATGACCAGGAAATCTCTCTTTCCCCATCATGTGATTCCTGAGTCTTTTCTTAAAAGGCATGAAGAATGTTGTGTGTTCTTTCATAAATACCAGCTAGAGACTATTTCTGAGAACATCCGTCTGTTTGAGAGCATGGGAAAGGAGGAACAAGCAAGACTGAATAATTTAAGGGACTGTGCTGTTCAATATTTCATGCAAAAGTTTCAATTAAAGCCTCTTTCCAGAAATAATTGGCTGGTAAAAAAATCTAATATTGGTTGTAGTACAAATACAAAATGGTTTGGGCAGAGGAACAGATATTTTAAAACCTATAATGAAAGGAAAATGCTAGAAACTCTTTCATGGAAAGATAAGGTGGCCAAAGGATACTTTAATAGTTGGGCCGAAGAACATGTTGCATATCATCCTGGGCAAAGTTCTCTTTTAGAAGGGACAGCTTCCAATCTCGAGTGTCATTCATGGCATATTTTAGAGGGAAAGAAACTGCCAAAAGTGAAGTGTTCTCCTTTTTGTGACGGTGACATTTTAAAGACTCTTAATGAAGCAATTGAAAAGTCATTAGGAGGAGCCTTGAATTTGGATTCCAAGTTCTGGCCAAAACAGCAGAATTGTTGCTCTTGCCATGTTTTTTCTGAAGAACTGATCTTTTCTGAGTTGTTTAGCCTTGTCAAGTGCCTTCAGGATGGGCAGGTTGTACAACCCAGCAACCAAATAAAGTGCCTGCTTGTGGGTTTTCCAATTCTCCCTGATATTAAAATGCATATACCATTGGAAGTTCAACTCTTTGAATCGGCTGAGCTCATGACTTACACCTGTTCATTGCTTCATGACGGAGACCCAATTTACCAGCGGTTATTTTTGGACTGCCTTCTACATTCATTACAGCAACTTAATACAGGGGATGTCATGATTTTGCCAGTACTTTCCTGTTTTACAAGGTTTATGGCTGGCTTGATCTTTGTACTCCACAGCTGTTTTAGATTCATCACATTTTCTTGTCCCACATCCTCTGAGCCTCTGAAGATCTGTGCAGTCCTGCTATGTGTTGGTTACCAGGACCTTCCAAACCCAGTTTTCCAGTATCTGCAGAATATGAATGAATTGTTGAGTGCTTTGCTTACGTCTGATGCACCCGAGCAAGTTTTACAGTTTGTGCCAATGGAAGTTCTCCTTCAGGGGGCACTGCTTGATTTTTTGTGGGATTTGAATGCTGCCATTGCTAAAAGGCATTTGCATTTGATTATTCAAGGAGAGAGAGAAGAAATCATCAGCAGCCTTCAGTTATGAAATTGAACTTGTCTTTCTGAGATTTAACTTTATGGCTTCCTACAGTTTCCATTGTCATTACATCCCTTTGCTATTTACAACCTTTCATTTTGGGAAAGGCCAACTTTTGCATCATTTAAAGGCTCATTATTTCTGGAAAACCATCAGCTATTACCCATCTCTAGGATATCCACAGGCATAGGGTTTTTGTTGTGGAATCTGAGTGTTGATATTCAACTTCAAACATGAGATGTGTGTATGTGCTTGAGGTGGACACACCCATAGTTTAGTTGGTCTTATTTATCTGCTTAAGTTGTACGTGTGTGCCTTCATTCCGATTTTTTTCCAACTAAATTCCTCTCAATGGCTAATGCTGTTAATGAATTGATAGAGGTTTTAATGAAAGGAGGTGAATCACTGCTGAGCCTCACTGATTTCCTTTAACATTGACCATGTCAGTTACAGATTTGGGGAACTCATCTTGCCAGATTTCTTAATATGTATGATACAACGCCATTGACCCAATGAAGCTACTGTGCTGTTTTATGAATATTTTACTAGCCACAACCACTCAACTAGCAAGGATATCAAGACAGCTTCAAACCAAAGATCATGTTTATAACTGAAAAATTACTGTGTCTAACAATTCCTGTATCATGGAAAGCCTCAATTGACAATGGTGTAGTAAATTTTAACTTCCAGGAAATAATCCGTGAACTAAAAGATATTTTAAAATTGCAAAATAATGTTTATGATCTCATATTGGGAACACATGGATGTGATCAATACAGTAAATAATGGAAAAAAATTTAACACTTTCATAATGATGATTCAGCATTTAACATTAGTTAGTGTTTACAGTTTCTTTTTTCAGTATGAAAGTATCACTTTATCAAAAGTTTAATCATGAGATGGTTATTTTATCAGTTATGTTTGATTTCTTTTGAATTACATGTATTTGACAGTGTAACCAGGCTTCTCTGATAAACTACTAAGTGAATATTCATTACTTTGAAATTCCACAAAATGGAGAATATTTGTATTCTTACGTGTGCATTTTAGACATATTGTTAGTTATATGAAAAATAGATGTATTATCTGATGTATTTGGTTGATAAATATTAATCTGAATTTTTTTCATGTTCTTTGCTATTTTGAGTTCCATCATGTATTCATGAATAAAGTCATTAGCAGAGAGATATTTGTGTTCGTCTTTTTTATAGAGAATCATGGGAGAAGTTAAAAATATAACTTGGAAACAGATTTTTTTTTAAGGAAGGTTTGAATGAGAGTTAATGTTCCTTCATTTCCTCTGATTTGTATTCATTAAAATTTAGTCCTTAATATTGTAATATTTATGGAAGCTCTACTTTGGGAAAGAAATTGAATACTTAAGAGGGAGGGGAGGGGATAGATTTAGTTCTTGTCAGGGAGGGTGTGGATGCCAGGAGGTAGATTTCTGGAAGAAATATGATTTCCTACTGGACTTTATGGTAGCAGTTCCAGTTGTATATATAATGACAGAAAATTGGTTTCCAAGGGAGAGTTAAAACCTCTCCTGGAAAACCATTTTGTACTTAGTAATCTTTATGCCTTGGTTGGTTTGTGCCAATGTAATGACACAGTTTATTCTTACTTATTTTAGCTATTTGATTAGAATGAAGGTGAAACCCTATATCCAGGTTCTGGTATTAAAACTTTCTTTTAAGCTTCTCAAACAAGTATTGAATACTTAGGTTTTTAGCACTAACCTATACTGGAATATATATTATATTGGTGTATGCTAGAATGTATTTTGGTTTTCAACCTGGCTTTTGGAATCAGTTGCTGTTCATCTGATTTATTAGATTCAAACGTTAAAGGTGAGATATGACTTGAGGAAGATTCAAACTGAACTGGATGTAGGTGACAGGTACAAATGATTTATAGGAATTTCTCCTTGAGAAAAAGGAGAAAACACATGCTTTCCAAAAAATGAATGAGATAGTAGAGGACAAGTATGAGATGGTTTGTATAGTTTTTCAAGATAGTTATTACTCTTTAAAATTTTTTTTTGTAGATCTTGAGATTTTTAATTGTGCTGCTTTTTGAAAAGAATTTATAGCAGACGGAACATGTAAATTTCATAAATGTGTTTCTTAAAAAAGTTAGATGAGAAAGAGATCTTATAAATTTAATTTCTTTAATTCTAATCTTTGTTCCTTCTAGAAGAAAATCAGTTTTATATTTCAGTGGGGGATTTTACATGTTATCCTAAAGTTACTTAAATATTTGAATGTGTTGAAAATACCTTTTCTGAAATAAATTTAAAATTAATGTGTGGACTTGACTCCATCTTTAAAATAGTTATTTTGTTTAAAAAGATTTGTGTTGCCCTACCCTGTTTGGCTCAGTGGATAGAGCATTGGACTGTGGACTGAGGGGTCCCAGGTTCAATTCCAGTCAAGGACACATGCCTGGGTTGTGGGCTGATCCCCAGTAGGGGGGCGTACATCAGGCAGCCAATCAATGATTCTCTCTCATCATTGATGTTTCTATCTCTCCCTCTCCCTTCCGAAATCAATTAAAAAATAAATAAAATTTGTATTAAATTTTTTTTTCTAATTCAAAGGTGTTGGAAAGAATAAAAGCAAGATTAAAATGTTCGGAGTGCTGAAAAAAACGTTTTTTGACGGTTTTATTTTACTTTATGAGAATACCTGCCCTTTAAAAATATTTAAACCTTATTCTTTAATTGCAAGTGAAATCATTAATTGAATAGTTTTAAAATTAGTTATAGTGCTTTGATGTGGGTATATGAAATCAGTAAATCCCTCATATTAGTAGAAATGAAAATGTTGATTATAAACCTAATCAAAATTTTATTTGCCATGGTTAAATACTTTCCATTGATTTTTTTTTTTTTAAAAAGGGCAACACTGACATTTAGTGTATTTTTACTTTCTAAGGTGAAAGTAAGAAATAAGACATTTTTAGTTCTGTTTCAATTTTTTTTAAAACATTTTAAAAACTTACTTTAGAGAGAGGAAGGGAGAGAGAAAGACATTGATTTGAGAGAAACCTCAATTGGTTGCCTCCCATATGAGCTCCAACCTGGGGATTGAACCTACAAACTAGATATGTGCCCTGATGGGGAATCTAACAGCAACCTTTTTGGTGTATGAGATGGTGCTCCAACCAACTGAGCCACCTGGCCAGAGCAGTATAATTTTTTAATGAAGAAATCACTTTCAGCCTGGCCAGTGTGGCTCAGTGGTTGAGCATCAAACTATGAACCAGGAGGTTGTGGTTTGATTACTGGTCAGGGTACATGCCCGGGTTGAGGCTTCATCCCCAGTGTGGGGTGTACAGGAGACAGCCAATTAATTATTCTCTCTCATCATTGATGTTTCAATCTTTCCCTCTTCCTCTCTATGAAATCAATAAAAAATATTTTTTTAAAAAGAAGTAACTTTCAAAACAAACTAGTGTGAAGCATGACATTGTTTACATTTTTACAAATCTTGTCTTTATAAGAGAAAACAGCCAGACTATCAGATCTGTTTTTACATTTAATCTGTTGCAGTACATTGTTTTGATTGAAGTGCTTAAGAAAACCTGGCCTCACATAGATATGTAGTTGGAAAAAGGAGGAGTATTTCAATAACCTTTATAGGTAATTATGGGTATTCTTTGATGCTACTCCCAAACTTGACACGTGATAGTTTCTTAAAAGTTGGTGCAAAGAGGAATCTTAATCTACACCAATGAATATTTTGTACTCTGTTACACTAAAATCATTTTCTGTCTTGCACTTTGAGTTGACTACTTATGCACACGTAGTTTTGCAGCACCATGAATCTGTTATTTGGAAAATACCAGTTCATTGAGTTATACAGATCTTGCAAATGTTGACACATTTGATTATATGGAATCAAAAAAGAAATCACATTATTTTTATGTTTTTATTTTTAATATTTTATTGATTTTTTTTTACAGAGAAGAAGGGGGAGGGATAGAGTTAGAAACATCAATGAGAGAGAAACATCTATCAGCTGCCTCCTGCACACCTCCTACTGGGGATGTGCCCGCAACCAAGGTACATGCCCTTGACTGGACTAGAACTTGGGACCCTTCAGTCCGCAGGCTGACGCTCTATCCACTGAACCAAACCAGTTAGGGCAAGAAATCACATTTTTAAACATCACTGTTGATCTCATCAGAAAAATCTAAGTATTGGGAAGCTGTCAAGCCTAGGGTGTTGAACAAAAATTTTTTAAAATTCTAATTTTCACTTGAATGCTTGAATTTTATCATGGCAACGAATACTGAAGGTTGTTGCCTGTGAAGTGACAGCTCACTTTATTAATTTTTGAGAAAATATCTATCAAATACACATGTCTGAATAACTAGAGTTTGGTTGCCAGTTCTTTAAAGTAAAAATGCTATTCCATGAAAAATGTACAACTTATTTGCCACTCAGTCGCACATCGGATGACGGTATGCAGAAGTGCATTCCCTGTACTTCCCATTTCTTCACTTAGAACATTAAAGACATCTACCAAGCGTCTCTGCTTAATCAAAGTAACCATTTTTACTATTGCATAAATGATATTCTTAAGTAGAAATGGCTCTCCCCCCCTCCACTACAAATGTGTGTGATGAAGAATACAATGACTACTAGTCCAGTTTGGTGCCACAATCTTTGTTTGGGCAAAGGCACCAGCAATTTTTGCCCATCACTGCTTTTGCATCATCACTGTGACTCTTAACATAGGGAAAAGGGGAAATAAATAATGTCTTGGCTTGGGTACATAGACCATATTTTGAGAACGGCTGCCCGTGTGTTTCCCCGTTATATCAGACATTCATTTATTTTATTATTTTTATTAATGAGGTGTTAATTACTATTTTGAGGCTTTATTATTCTTATTCTTATTAATCCTCACTTGAGGACATGCTTTCACCAATTTTTGGAGAAAGAGAGAAACATCTATCGGTTGCCTACCTTGTGCACCCCAACCATGGATCGAACCTGCAACCTAGGTATGTGCCCTGATCAGGAATTGAACCCGCAAACTTTTGGTGTATGGGATGAAGCTCCAGTCAACTGGGTCACCTGGCCAGGGCCTATTTTTGAGGCTTTTTAAAAACATGCTTAATTTTTCCATTTTTTAAATTTTTGAAGGTAAGCATATGTTTCTCTTTAGTTCTATTAATATGATTTTAGCTCTTCATGTTTTATAAAATATGCATTCCCAGCGATAGAGTTCCCTCTAAAGCACAAGTTTCACTGCATCCTACAAATTTTTATGTTTTATTTTCATTTAATTCAAAATATTTTAAAATTTCTTTTGATATTTCTTCAACTCATATATTGTTTAGAAGTGTGTTAACTTCCATGTATTTTGGGATGTTCCAGCTATCTTTCTGTTATTGACTTATAGTTTAATTCTATGTGGTCTGAGAGCAGAGATTGTGTATCTGTTCTTTTACATTTATTACAGTGTGTTTTATGGTCCACAATGTGATCTGTCTTGGTGGATGTTCCATGTGAGCCTGAGAAGAGTTCGCTGTTAGATAGAATAGTCTATAGATGGTAATTACGTCTACTTGATTGATGGTGCTGTTGAATTCAATTATGTCTTTACTGATTTTCTCCTTCTGGATCTGTCCGTTTTTGATAGAAGGATATTGTGAAATGATAGCAAAAAAATATATATATATTGGTCTCTGTCCCTGGTTCCTGGAGTAGTGCTCCGTTGTAATTTTCCTAAGTGACAAGAATACTATGAGCATCTTTTATTCTAATATTTGGTTGTTGACTCCAGCTCCTGATATAATTTTTAAATCCCTTGGAATTTCCTGGGTGATCAGAATGTCTATCTTATATATTATATATTATCTTATATTATTTTATATCTTATATCTTATATTATATATATTATATATTATCTTATATAGTCTTTGGTTATACCTGGTGCAGTCAGTTGGAGTGTTGTCCCATACACTAGAAGGTGGTAGATTCGATTCCCAGTCAGGGCACATACCCAGATTGTGGGTTCTATCTTTGGTTGGGGTGCGTGTGGGAAGCAACCAATCGATTTCTTTCTCCCTCCCTTTCTTTCCCTAAGATCAATCAATCAGTCGATAAAGTCTTTAGCCATATGTTGAAATATTTTTCATAAATTTTTCCTATATTTTTAAGAATTTTTCCTAGAGACTTTATAGTTTTCATGCTAAACAAGTTTTATCTAATTGCTTATTACTGAGTTACGAAAATGCTATTGATTTAATGTTATCCTGACATCTAGAAAATTGAGCTTTCATGTATTTCTAAGTTTGCCTGTTTATACTATTCTATTTTGTATATTGACAGTTATGTGGTGTCTGAGAAAAAAATTCACCTCTTCTCTTAAGTTATTTCTTTTATGTAATTTTTTTTGCCTTGTTACATTAACTAAGAACAATGACAGCAACCTATATTGACTGTACCGCACTTTAATGAATCAAATATTTAATAAGTATTTTTTGTTACAGAGTTTTGTTGCTACATAAATGACTATATTGTTTTAGTATGCTGTTAATAAAAACATAAATGATTAAAAATTTCCACACTATTGTCTTCTAGTTTATATGGTTTATAACAAGATGGCTGTTATAATGCTTATATTTATTTCTCTAGGAATGTATCCCCTTCTTCCTCCTCTTTGGCTGCCTTCAAGATTTTCTCTTGGTTTTGTGTGTTCAGAAGTTGAATATGATATGTCTATCTTTGGCTTGGGTATTTATCTTTGTTGGTGATTTGGATCTGTATTTTGATGTATACCATTAATTCTGGAATTCTTCATCATTATCCCTTCACATATTTATTCTACCCCATTCTCTGTCTTTTGTGTTCCTTCTGGAATTCTAATTGCACATTTGTTAGGTCATTTGATTTTGTCTTATAGTTCTGTTTTTATTTTTTACTCTCTCCTTTTTTTGTCTTTCAGTTGATATATTTTCAAGGTCACTGATTCTTTCCTTAGCTCTGTTAAGTTTGCTGGTGAGACTGCCAATGACAATCTTGATCTCTGTTACTGTTTTTTACTTGTAGCATCTTCATTTAATTTTTTCTTATGGTTCCCATATCTCTGCTGAAATTCTTAATCTGACAATGAGGGATGTCCACTTTTTACATAGGAGACTTTGACATATTTTTAATAGTTATTTTAAATTCCCTATCTGATAGCTCTAACATCTGTGCTTTATCTAAGTCTGGTTCCGTTGATTATTTTGTCTCTTGGCATTGTGGAGTTCTCTCCATTACTCTTTTTTGTATACCACATCCCATGATTTTTTTCTTTTATAGGGAAGATAGAGACGAAGAATCTGGCAGTGCTCCCTGGCCTTCCTGCAGCAGCTGCTCATTCCCTCTCCTCAGCCTGTGCCATGCAGGGTGCCTTCTCAGGACTTCTGCCCTCATTTTTGGTGAGTGCTCATTGGAATCTGTAGAGAGCGAAGCCTGTGAATGTTGCGAACTCGCCTTATATCTGAAGCCTTTAGGGTTCTAGACTGTCACCAGCCAATACTCAACCTCTACCAACTTGTTAACCGTTCTAGGTGAATGCTGGTTATTGGTGTTCACTGCCTCAAGTAAACAAGTGCCCACGTCTCCCCATAGACATTGTTTCTCCTCAGATTTTAATTTAGTTGACGTTTTTCTCAACTTCAACTTTTGATGAATCCAGGAAAAGTTGTTAACTTGTGGAATGTTCAATTATGTATGTATGTATGTATGTATGTATGTATGGGTGGCGGTGACTTTCTTTCTGGTTCTTTTCCAGTTCTCTGCACCCAGGTAGAAACCAGAAACCTGATCCTCATTTTTAACATCTAATATCTCTACTGGTAGGGTGACTGTTTAGTTCACACCAGTATAATTATTAATAGCACCCCCTTTTAATTTAAGAGTTTCTTTGTTTGAATTATAAATTTTATGATAACCCTATTCTTGAAAATGTTACGTAATTGGATATCATTAGGAACATATGTTAAGTTTGGATGGATTTATTTGTTCTAGATAAAAATCAAATATTGAAGATCATTTTCGTGATATTCAAAAGGACATGGGGAGAAAAAATGTAAATGAAAGACACATCAATCAAATCCAGTGTGTAGACTTTATTTGGATCCTGTTTCAATCCAAAATGATTTTTTTAGACAATCAGGGATATTTGAACATGGGTTAGGTATTAGAAGATGTTAAGGAATTATTGTTTTTTTTTGTTAATTATTACAATGATATTATAGTTATGTTTTTTTAAAAAATATTATTTTTCAGATAACTTTTGATGTATTTAGAGGTGAAATGGGATGACAATGGGAAGTTATTTAAAATACTAAAAAAAATATGGAGAGAGAAATGTGATAGATAAAAAGAAGAATAACAAGCCCTAACCAGTTTGGCTCAGTGGGTAGAGCGTCGGCCTGCGGACTGAAGGGTCCCAGGTTTGATTCTGGTCAAGGGCATGTACCTTGGTTGCGGGCACATCCCCAGTAGGGAGTGTGCAGGAGGCAGCTAATCCATGTTTCTCTCTCATCGATGTTTCTAACTCTCTATCCCTCTCCCTTCCTCTCTGTAAAAAATCAATAAAATACATTAAAAAAAAATAAGAATAACAAAATGTTGATAATTCCTGGAGCGTAGGTGATAGGTACATGGAAGCTCATTATTTTATTATCTCATCTTTTTTGTATTTCTGTCAATTTCCATAATGAAAAACTTTAAAAAAGGGAGTCAAGGATATAATCAGGAACCTATTTCTTAAAAAATAAAATCGGGTAATCATCCTATAATTTAAACAGGTAAGGGTGATGCTTTTCTAGTGGCAGATCACAGGCAATGCAGCTATGCCTGAAAGTTTATTTAAAAACTTCCTGTGCTTCAGTGATTATTCAGCAAACCAGATAATCTGTGACAGGGAGGAAAAAACAGGTGAAATGCCACGGTTTCAGTGCAGTTCAGTGCGGCAGACCCACACTCGCCCAGGAGGCGGGAACGGACCGTGCAGGTGTCTTTTTCATCCTGGCTCCATTTGGTGTCTCTTTTGTGCAGACTTATCTTAGAAGAGATACCCTCTGCTTTTCTCCCCTTTTTTCCAGGCTCTCATTGTCCCTCCATTCTCCCTTGTTCATAATATGGAGAGACGAATGCCTTGGGAAGGCAGGTAACAAGGCTCTACACGCCACGGGGCAAGGACTGCTCACTGTTTTGCACATTGAATGTGCACCTAGTACCATTACTGGCACATAAAAGACATGAAGTAAATTTTGGCTGGAGAAAGGAATAAATAAATTCACACTTGCTGCTCGCTACATAGAAGGGACCTAATAAATATTGTATTTGCTGAATTGAGTTGTGGATGACAGAATCGAAAAGCGAATTTTAGAGTTTATGTTCATTTAGTGCCAGACCTCTTCAGAGTCTTTGAAAGATGTCCAGGTGCGCAGAATCAGACAATGTGATGCCTGTGAAAAGGCAAGGAAAGCCAGCACGAAATGCAGCTTCGTTTAAAATGAAAAGAACAATATACAGTCACATACATGCCATCTTTCTTTCAAATATATTCATGGACATGATTTGGAGAGAACAGGAATTCTCTCCTCTAAAAGTCCTCATGCAAAGAAATCAGGGGGCATTGTAATATCCTGTCCCCAAAAGTTGGAATGATAGATACCCTTAAGTAAACAGCCGTAATTAATCATGGTGCTGCTTGTTTTGATGACCATGCGAGAGTGACAAGTTAATAATAAATCTCTAGCTCATACAGGGATGGCTAAGGAGGTGCTGTGGGTTAATTTACATCTTTGGATGGCACCGAAGATTTAATCATCTCACTGCCTCATACATCAAACTAATACTCCTGTGATAGAAAAGCAAACCATTTTAAACTGTTAATCTGAGAAGCAATAAGATCCTGTCTTAGGTCACAAATAAATTGAGTTGCTGGCGGTTTTGATGGACCCCTAGCGTGTGTGATTTATTCAGGTTCCAAAGCCACTCAGGACCCCTGGGAATCTTGGCTGCAAAGCCAGGCAAGCTGGGAACGCCGCGGGAATTGCCAATCTAATCACACAGCCAGATAGTCTAGACTGAGGGCAGTGACTGAATTTACCTTAGTCCTACCCAATAATTTATTTAGCCTTTATGTCGACTACCAATAAATTATAGAATACAGACATATATGAATTTGAGATTGAGTTCTTAATGGTTGCTTTTAGTTGGGATTGTAATCATCTTTCTGCTTATGTAATATTTGTTCTTAAAAGGTCAGAAGCTGTTTTTGAAGTTTTTGCTTTGTAAGTTGTAGGGTTTTAACCTGGCTAGAGAAACTGGGATACAGAAAGGGGAACTCTTTTTGGCATGATGAGCCATATGTGAATCCTAAACAATTTTTAGATTTTTAGCTCTTCATTTCTTAAGAAGCTAAACTATGGGTTGTAATGAATTTATTAATTTGGAAAAATATCCCCTTGTTGATACTAATACCTAAAATATCATATTCCTGGTTTAAAGAACCGGCCACAATGATCTCAGAGAAAGAGGAAGTAGAGTTTTGTCCAGTAGCAGTATGTATATGTGCATTCATTGCTCTAGTTGGTCATGAAATAATTCTTATAAAGGAATTAGATTGTAAAATATGATTTCTGCTCATCTTTTTACTAATGCTGTTTATAATTTCAACTAAGTTCTGATATTTAATGCACTGTTATAGGAAATGGAAAAAAGAGCCTAAGTTGGTGCCATAAAATTAGCCAATTCCCTCCCTCTAGCCCCAGGGCTGTAAATCACAGCTGTAAATTAGGGTTGCATTTGTCCCATCTTCCAAGGGCACACTGACATCCATCCATTCAACTTGGCAATTAAGAAAACACATACCACCCCAATACACGTGGGTTGCTTCTGTCTGCCTCTCTCTGAGGAAGGCTAGATTCCCCTGGTCAGGAGTTCAGGTTGGGCCAGGTAGGAGAATCCGTAGAGGAAAATCTCTTTCTCCTTCAGGAAGTCACTTAGCAAACATTCATCACTGTCTTAGGTCCTGGGGATGGATGGAAGGACAGGGGCAAAGAGCACTGTGTTGGTTTCCTATTGGTACTGCAAGAAATTACCACAAATTTAGTGGCTTAAAACAACACACATTTATTATCTTCCCGTGCTGAAGATCAAAAGTCTAAAACTAAGCTATTGGCAGGTGTGTGTTCCTTCTGGAGGCTCTAGGGGAAAATCTGTTTCTTTGTCTTTTCCAGCTTTTAGAGGCCATCTGCATTTCTTGGCTCATGGCCCCTTCCTCAAATGACTTCAGATTCTTGCTTCTGTTGTCACATCTCCTACTCTTTAATATGGTCTCCTCCCTCCCTCTTGTGATTACACTGAGCCCCCCTGGACAACCCAGGAAAGCCTCCCCACCCCCAAACCTTTAATATAATCCCATCCGTAAAGTCTTATTTTCCATCTAAGTTAACATTCATGGGTTCTCAGAATCAGGATGTGGACATTTTTGAAGGGGCCATTATTTAAAATAGGATAGAATTTGGCCTTGAACAGCTGTTACTGTCTACCTTGATATGATTGCTAACTTAAACATGAAATGTCAAGTTCTGGAATGTCCTGTATTTTTATTTTGATGAGAAAAAGAAAAAACTATTTCCTGGAGTTGAAATATTATGTTAACTCTCTTGGGCTTAGGTATAGAGCATTTAACAAATTAGGGCCTTGGAGGACTCAGGCTGCATTATATGGTGAAAGGAAAGACAGCAGTGTAGGTCTGTACGAGAAAGGCAGGAGCAAGTCTTCCAGTTCCTCCCTCCTGCTCTGCCTGTTGACTGTCACACCTTCCCTCCCCAATGTTAAGAGTGCTTATCTGATTGGAAACATTCCAGAACTAGATGGGCCAGGTTTGTTAGTGATTTGAGTCCCTGTGTATGAAAAAGTCATCACTATGGGTGGGTATCATTCATGTGTCTTTCCCATTTATGTGTCTTGAGTAATGAGGACCAGGGTCCACTTTTTCCCTGTGTGTATTAGCTGGCCTGAGCACGCATGCTCCCCCGAGTCTGTCTGTCTTGTTTCCTAATTGTGTCCTCATCTTGCTTGACCCTTCAGCAGCAGGTGACACAGACTCTACCTTTGGCGTCTGGAACACTGCTTTCTTCTGCTTTCTTGCTATCTCATGTCCACCCCCTCAGTCATCTCTGTTGGGCCTTCCCCATTTCCCCGACTTAATATTTAAATTTGCCAAAGCTTAGTTCCAAGACCTCTTCTATTTCTGTCTTTAATCATCTTATTCTTATGGGTTTAAACACCATTTATATATTTGATGATGCCAGCATTAGATTTCCATTGCTCTGTAGCAAATTACTATAAACCTGGTGGCTTAAAAAAAACACTACACTATGTAATATATTATCTTACAGTTCTTTAGGTTAAAAATTTGACAGGGTCTCACTGGGCTAAAATAACCTGTCATCAGAGTTGCATTCCTTTCTGGAGGCTCTAGGGAAAAATTATTATTTTGGGGGGATGGGGGCGAGGAGAGGATGCTTTTCCAGCTTTTAAGGCCTCCTACATTCCTTAGCTTGTGGTTCCCTTCTTCTACCTTTAAAGCAATTAATAATCTTATCTCTCTGACCCTTCTTTCTTCCTCAGCTCTCTGTCTTTCACCACAGCTGAGAAATGGTCTCACTTGTAACGGCCTATCTAATTAGATTCGGCTCACTCATATGATCCAGGGCAATCTCCCCATCTCAAAATCCATACCCTTAATCACATCTGTAAAGCCTTTTAATTTTTTATTTATTTTTTAGCCAAGTAAGGTAATATGGTCATAGGTTCTGAAGATTAGGTCTTGGACAACTTTGGGGGTGATTGTTCTGCCTACCAAAATGCCCAAATATGTGTCTCCAGCTAGACCATTCTCCCAAACTCCAGAACTATATATATTCAACCCCCTATGTGACACCTCCATTTGGATGTGTAATAGACACCTCAAGCCAGATTTGTCCAAAACGGAGCTCTTGAGCAACTTTCCCCAAACTTCCCTCACAGCCTTCATCATGTCAGTTGATGGAACCACCTTTTAAGTTGCTCAGGCCAAAACCCTAATGATTATCCGTGACTCTTCCCTCTCCTTTGCATCTATGTCTAGTCCTTCATCAAATCCTGGTGGCTCTACTTTTACAGATATCCATAATGTGACCACTTTTCACCTCCTTAACTACCATCACCCTTGTCTTAGCCACCATCTCCTCCCATCTTGATTATTACAATAGCTTCCTAACTGGTTTCTCTGTGTCTATGCCTTGCTCCCCTTCAGTCTGTACTCAACGCAGTGTTAGGTCTGGTCAAATAATTGAATCAACATCCCCTCCTCTGGGAACTGACCTTTAGACCACTTCACAACTGGACATTCCCTTTCACGTAGACCACATTCCACTTGCTAAGACCATTATTCTTTCCCTCCTGACCTTTCTAGGATCCAGACCTGCCAAGAGAATGCTCTGCCAAGAAAAAGCCTGCCTAGAGTTCTTTAAAAATCTCTGACTCCCTGTCCCTGGGTGCTGGTGCCAGTTGATCTAATACATTTATAATCCCTTACCACTTTGGCCTCGTGCATTCTTCCTTCAGCAACCCTAACACATAGCAGCCAGAGCAATCCCATTAAAACATAAATTGGATAAAGCCATTCCTCTTTCCAAATATCATAGTTGACTTCCCATATCATTTAGAGTAAAAGCCTACGTGCTTAATTAAAATGGCCTACAAGGTCCCAGGTGCTGTCCCTTTGACCTTCACATTACTTCTTTAGCCTTCTCTCTTCACCTTGGTCATGGTAGCCTCCTTATTATTTCACAGATATTCAAAGCACATCCTTACCTCAGGATCTGCATACAAACTTTCCTCTGCCTGGGAATCCCATCTCCCAGAAAACCACATGGCTTGTTCTCTTACTTCACATGTTTGCTCAAATGTCACCTTCTCAGTGGGGCCTACCCTGATACAATTGTATCTCCCTCTGCATTGCCTTTTCCTGCTTTGTTTTTCTTGTACTTATAATTTACTTATTTATCTTATGATGGTCTATTCCCCCCCCCCCTCCCCCCCCACTTAAAAGTAAACTCCACCAAGGCAGTTTATTCCTATTATGTTCACTCAGTACCAAAAAAATAGTTTTGGCCGTCATAGGTACTCAGTAAAATTCACTGAATGAATGGATGGAGTCCCTTTGGCATTGGTGTGTGGTTTTGGGGTTAGCCTTTCTTATATCAGAATAAAGAAGGTTAAATTTGAGTATTGGGAGACTAGAATGAAGAAGACAGCATTGGCTATCTCTAGCTTTAGATGAGGTACTTCTGGAAATTAACCTGCTTACTACTTATAAATTCTTCTGTTAAAGAAATAAACAGGTAGACTCACAGGATCTGTCTCTCAGTGCCTGGGATGAAAAAAGTTGTAATAAACTTAGTCATTGTGGTAACATGACATAATTAGAGGTAATATATTTGATTTTCATCCAGGTTCCTGGCACAGAGTTCTTGAAATCCTTGGTTTCCTGAGTGAGAGGGAACATCTTTTGTTATTCAAGTTTCTTTTAACCATACTTGAATTTATGCTAATGAGGTGACTCTTGGAAGGTGAAGTCTGGTTGTCCAAGGAACTAACCATATGATTGATTACAAGGTTGGAATTTTTAGCCCTGATCTCCTGGGCAGGAAGAGGGTTTCTTTGAGGTTAATCACCAATGTCTGATGCCCAGTGATTGAATCAGTCATGCCCTTGTAATGAAGCCTCCATAAAAACCCCAACCACAGGGGTTCAGAGAGTGGCACTTCCCAACTCCAGGGGATCAGAAGCTCCTGCACTTGGGGCTCTTCCAGACTTTGCCCTGTGTACCTCTTCATCAGGCTGTCCATCTGTATCCTTTATCATATCCTTTATAATAAACCAGTTCATATAAGTATTTCCCTAAAGTCTGTGATCTCTGTAGCAAGTTATCAAACCTGAGGAGGGATTTCTGATGGAAGGAAGTAAAAGGATTAGAATGCCTCTCCCCAGACACCTTCTCCCAGGCCATCTGAGAAGCAGGTATTTGTAATGCCCAGAGAGCTTGACTTTGGGTATCCTCTTGTTGGTTTGCCATTCCACTTGGAAGGAGTTCAAGGTTGGTCAGATGTTTGAAGGAGGGAAAAATGTCCAACTTCAATAAGGGGTTGGGAAACAAGATGTTCAGAATTTTCTTCTCATTTTCAAAAAGAATTAAGTAAGAATTTCTCCTCTGAGTGTTTCAAGGTCCAAAAATTGATTCTAGGTTTGGGACAGGAAATGTAAATGATGAACCTGGAACATCTTGAAAGAACACTATTGACCACTGCAGTTGTGACAAAAGGACACAGAAAAAAATTGCAGAATCAAAAAGAATCACTGCAATTGATGGAAGTACATAAAATATAAAAATATCTTAGTTCAAATTGATACCTTAACTGAATTATCATTGGAAATTGCTATGGCACCAAATTATTACTCTGAAAATTAATAAAGGTCCAGAATCAAGCAGTCATTCTGTCTTATGTATGTGATTTATGTTCAGGAAAAAATAGCTGATGAAGAAAGTTATTCTTTATTGCATAATTTTTTCTTATTTTGAGACGATCTCAAATTTACCAAAAATGCCTATTATAGTACAGCCAATGTCTTCATTTCCCCAGGCCACTTGAGAGTAAGTTACTAACCTGATGCCCTAACACCCAGGAATACTGAATACCTGAAATACTTTATATTTTCTGTAAATGAGGACACTGTCTTAGATAACCATAATACAGTCATCAAAATGAAGATATTAGCCCTACCTGGTTTGGCTCAGTGGATACAGCGTCGGCCTGTGGACTGAAGGGTCCTAGTTTCAATTCCAGTCAAGGGTACATGCGGGCTTGGTTTCTGCATGCCAATCAATGATTCTCTCTCTTCATTGATGTTTCTAACTCTCTTTCCCTCTCCCTTCCTCTCTCAAAACAATAAAAATATCTATAATAATAAGAGTATAATATGCTAATTAGACCAGATGTCCTTCCAGACGTCCTTCTGGATGACCTTCCAGACAAAGCTGGGGCTGCGAGGGAAGCCCAGGTCCTGGGTGCCTGAGGGAACCCGGTGCTGGCAGCTGGAGGAAGGCAGGCCTACTCTTGCACAAATTTTGTGCACCGGGCCTCTGATATTGATATATATATATATATATATATATTAACAGTGATGTCCAGTCATGCTAATAACATCCTTTATGGCAAAAGGATTCAGTTCAGAATCACATGTGGCATTTAATTGTTATGTTTCGTTATTCTCCTTCATTCTGGAGTAGTTTCTTAATATCTGACTTTTATGAACTTGATATTTTTGGAGATGAGAGGTCAGTAATTTTGTAGACTGCCCTTCAAGTGGATTTGTTTGGTGTTTCCTGTGATTAGATTCAAGTCATGCATTTTTTGGAATTCTCAGAATTGAAGCTGTGTTCTTTCTTTTGCAGCTTTTTATCAAGTGAAATATGATTTTATCAAAGGATATTCCCTTTGATCACTTGATGAATTCTGGGTCTATCAGTCTTCTTCACTGTGAAATTACTCTTTTCTCTTTGTAATTGTTTTATGAGGAGGTACTTTGAAAATAGTTGACTATCTTATTCTTCATTAAACATTCATTTATTTATATCAGTGAACTCATGGGTTATCATTTTATTCAGTGGGTTATATTTTGTTACTATTATTTATTAGAGAGGAAGAGAGAGGGGGAGAGAGATAAAAACATCAATGATGAGAGAGAATAATTGATCGACTGCTTCCTGCACGCCCCACACTAGAGATCAAGCCTGCTACCTAGGCATATGCCCTGACCAGGAATCGAACTGTGACCTCCTGGAATCTCAGCCCTCTATAGCTAATGTCTAGAGCTCATGTAATCCAAACGTTTACTGTTAAAATAAACCTGTGTCACAAGCCCCATTTTATAAGACCCAGATAGGGTTTTCACCCCACATTTGATTTTTTTTCTTACTGAATTTATTGGGGTGACATTGGTTAATAAAATTACATAGGTTTCAGGTGTACAATTCTATTACACATCAGCTGTATATTGTGTGTTCACCACCCCAAGTCAATTCTCCTTCCATCACCATTTATCCCCCCTGTACCCTTTTATACCTCCACCTACCCCCTTTCTTTCTGGTAATCATCATACTGTTGTCTTTGTTTTTTTTGTATTATTATTATTATTATTATTATTATTATTATTTTGCTTAATCCCGGCCCCTTTCTTACCCAGCCCTGCAACCCCCCTCCCCTCTGACAGCTGTCAGTCTCCTCTCAGACTCAGATAGGTTTTGACCATGTCTGGAGAAGACTTGTTTCCTGACCTTCAGTTTGGAGTATGGTACATATCTTATCCCAGAGACAGAACTGCTAAGTGGAAACGTCATGATATATTCTTGGCTTTGGTTCAGTGACATTAAAGGTCATTTAGGACCAAATGTCCTATCCTTCATAATCCTTTCTGTTGCTGGTATGACAGGAAGGGTCGATGCAGACATAAGGACATGCAACCCTCACTGGATAGGGGAGCTCACCTCTCACTCCCACAGCTGCTCCCTGCTGGAGCCATCCTAGTTCCTGGGTGCTCTTTGACATCCTGAGCAGCTGCAGCAGCAAGCAATTTAGTGCAAAATAATCCATCAATTAATCTTTGTTATTGGACATTTCAGATGCTTGTACCTTGGTTTGTACTGTAAATGAGGTGGGAAGCGGCATGACTCTTGATTGTTAAAGGAACCATACCAACATTATGGTCGCCCTGCCTACCTCATAGAAACCCCTGGGGAGCTCCAGAGCCCAGAGAGAAGAGCCCCAGTATTAGGAGGAGGTGACACCGGTAGTCTTTGTATTGTACATAACTTCTTCCGCCCTGGCAGGGACGCCGCCCTTTGCCTCCCGACCCCTAGAAGCACATCAGAATGCCAGTGAGTGAGAGGGTTAACCCGGGGTTCTCTTTAAATATAAAAAAGGGTAAATTTTAAAACTTCAATATTTGGAACATTGATAATAAACTAGTGTCAAAATATCATGGTTCAGAGCTGCGCTGGGGGAATACTTTTAATAAAGGAAATGTAAAATGATGTCTACGTGCTGTGGCAGAATTGTCCAGAGGCCTGACTCTTCCTGAAGCTGGAAAATCCCTTGGAAGTCTTCAGCTTCGCACTCAATTTACCACCTCCCTTGGCTGTTTCTCTTTTGCTGCTTTTCTTTCCTTCCCCTGTGATTTTCCCTTCTTGTTGCCAAACACACTTTCTTTTCTAGACGCCATCTGTTTCAGAATACGCTCGCGTTCCCTTTTTCCTTCCCCAAGTGGCCCACTTTTGGGGGCTTATGTTTTCCCCTCAAAGAGCTGCTTTACCCGCGTTACCACATGGGCTGGTGGGAAGGAAAGCTGTGGCTGAATTGAAATATTCCCAGGAACCCAGCAGAGACATTCTTCTGGGTTTGCAAGTGTTAAAAAACAAAATTAAACCAAGTAAACTTGAAGATCTAATTGGCTTTATTTAAGCGATTCAGGCATTGGCCAGCATCCCATCTAGCAACTGAAGGATCCTCCAAGGGCTTGTCCAGAATGGAAGGTTTAAAACATTTTTTTTCATTGAATTTATTGGGGGGTGACACTGGTTAATAAAATTATAGAAGTTTCATGTGTACAATTCCATGATACTTCATCTGTACATTGTGTGTTCACCACCCCAAGTCAAGTCTCCTTCCATCTCCATTGGTCCCCTTTGCCCTCCCAATGGGAAGGCAGCTGATTCTGAGGGTTTAAACAGGAGCGAAGGCAAAGCTGTGGATCTTCTTCAGTGCACGGAGGAAAGCCAGCTCTTACGTAACCATAGAGAAAACCTGAAAATTATTGGTCAGAAGGGGGATTGAATTGTCAGGAAGCATTTATTTTAATTTTAAGCACATACTTTTGGTATTTGTGTGTCTGTGTATCTGGGTTTTTTTTTGTGTGTGTAGGAAGTTGTCGTATTCAGAAACCAAAAGTTAAACAATAGAAGTGCTATTGTAATTATGATTCAGTTATCACTGGGACCGCCCTGACCCTAGGAGATTTAAGTAAACTTAAATCAAATTCTCAGTTTTATAGCCTGGCTAGCGTTTTCCTGGGGCAGAGGGGTTCCTGGGATGCAGCTTCCCAACACTAACATTGGAAAATTCCTGCTTAAACCCTGACAAGTTGGTTACTCTAGGCTTGACCAAGTCCAGCGCTCTCAACACTTTTTTTTTTGCAAATTCCAGACTACTTAATTTTTTTCTGCCACCTCATTGTGACTTTTGTATTCAGCTTTTCTCAATTCCACCCTGGGCTGACCTGCATGCAAATCTCAGTTCCTTCACAGATTTCCACTAAAGATTCACTTAGCACCATGCATTTAATGAAGCAAGCAGCTTTCCTGCCGACTCGCATATACCACTGAACAGTCTTTAACCATCTCTTTGGCTTCTTAGCATCCCTCTCTTTCTCTTCCTTTCAATCTCTGTTGCAGTCAGAGTATTTGTTTTATCCAGAGCACTTTTGTCTCCCAAGGTCCCTGGTGACAGGGGCTCCCACATTTTATTCCATGGGCAATGCTGGGAAATTTTCTCAATCAAGGTAGGTCTCATGTAAGAGGAATTCTTAACCCACCTACTTAGAGGATACACTTGTGTCTATTATATCATGAAGAATATTTAATACAAACATGGCTGAAAAATTTGACCCCGTTTAGGAATTATTAGGCTGCCTTCCTTTTCTCTTTCCCAAGACCTTGTAAGACGCAACTCTACCCCCCGTTACACAATGCCACTTTTTTCTTTTCTCCTTGAGCTTACCAGTAAGGGCCAAACTGAGGGTAGAGCTTAACTGTCTTTTTGTTTTAGGTACATCTGGGGATTTTCCTCAGAGGTATGTGGTTGGATGCCCAAACCCCTCAGGAGGCTGGCTTTGCAAGGGCAGGAACTGTGTGTGCATCTTAAAAACCAAGTGACGCATCTTTCCTAATGAAAGCATCACAGATTCAAGTCTGACTTGGACCGGAGCCTGTAATCATGAGAAAGTTGTTAAAACCACTCATTGGAAAGAGCTGGAGGGAGGTCAGGTCAGGTGGATGAGACTGGTGACCTGGAGCCTGCGAGTGAGGGTCCTTTCTGCTCCTCTTGGGGCTGAGGCATTGGAGCCAGGGCGGGAACCCGTGTGGGGCGGAGGTCAGACGTCTCGCCTGGCTTTCAGATCCTCTACTCAGTATGTCTGGACTCAGATGGTCCGGGAGTGTTACTTGGAGGGAAGTTAGCCAGGAGAAGAGGGAGGCATGGGAAAAGGAGCACAATGGAGATAGAAGGTGGGCCAAGGGAGTATAACATGTTTCCAGCAGTCTCGGTGCATGTCCCCGCTTGAGAAGTTGTGCTTTTGTGACCAAAGTATAATGATAATGATAACGGCACGATAATGGTGACATTTATGGCATGCTGACTGTATGCCAGACACAGTGTTTAATGCACACACGAAAAGGTGTTACACTTTCTTAAGTGTCCAGGGAAATGCAAATGGAAACTGCAGTGTGATAGTGCCACCAATGGTTAAAATGAAAATGTCAGGAAATAACAAGTGCTGGTGAGGATGTGGAGCAACTGAACTTTCAGGTACTGCGAGTAGGGATTTAAATGAGAACAACCACTTTGAAACACTCATTGGCAGTTGTCTGCTACGGCTGATACCCTCTGACTCAGAAATTCCACTTGACCTAAAAATTGTAAACATATTTTCATCCAAAGATACGTAAGAGAATTTTCAAAGAAGCACTACTTGTAATAGCCCCAACATGGAAGCAACTGAAATCTCCATCGAGAGTAGAATGGATGGCCTGGCTGGCATGACTCAGTGGTTGAGTATTGACCTACGAACCAGGAGGTCACGGTTCGATCCCTGGTCAGGGCACATACCCAGGTTGCAGGCTTGATCCCCCAGGGGGGGAGGGGGGACATGCAGGAGGCAGCCAATCAAAGATTCTCTCTCATCATTGATGTTTCTATTTCTCTCTCCCTCTTCCTTCATCTCTGAAATCAATAAAAATATATTTAAATAAGAATAGAATGGATAAATCACAGAATATTTGCAAAATGGACTATTATACAACAACAAAAATCAATGAACTCCAACCACATGCAACCCTATGGGCGAATGTCATTTACTCCTCACAGTAACTCGATAAGGTAGCTCTTACTGTTATTCCCAGTTTACACATGAGGAAACTGAGCACAGAGAGGATAATTTATTGCCTACGGCCTCAAAACTAGCTACGTGGAATAGCTCGGATTCAAACCCTGGCAGTTGAACTACCCTCAGCCTCTAGCCACCCAAGCTGCAGGTATTTAGTGTGTGCGCTGCTTTGGTATAACAGAGGCACAGGGTGGAGCTGGTGCAGGCTGGCCCAGCGGATGGCATCTACCAGCTAACTTTGGTTACTGAGTGCCAGGCTGTGTACAAGTGTGTCACCTAGACTCTAATGTTTAATTCTCACAAGAGCCCTTTGTGGTGGGTGCTGTTACAAATGGGAAAACAGATATGGAGAGGTGAAATCATTGACTAAGTCATATCACTAATGTGTGATGGAGCCAGGATTCAAAGCCAGGTCTGTGCTGCAGAGTCTGTCCTTCACCCTCCCACCACGTGCCTCTCAGCACCAACCAGGACAGCAGAGCCACGAGGTCAAAGTCCTAATAGGAACCGCTGCTCATGTCACAGGTCTTGAGTTCTTTGACCTCTACCCATTAATTAAAGCAATGGTAATTTGAGACCAAACCCCTGGAGTTTCAAGAGCAAAGTATCTGCCAGAGGTTGACTTGATCACATTCCAGGGGAGAAGAAGCCTGGCCTTGACCCTTTCTTCCTGGAAACAAAAAAGATAGTCGGCAATTTCTTCAGTTTTTGAGGTTGTGCCAAAGTGCATCCAGGCAGGCCGTGAACATGGCCCCCTTCTAACAGCCAGAGCTAAGCGGCCTTGGACTGGGGAGAAAGGGAGAGTTACTTACCAGATTTTTGGGGGTGCACGTGGAATTCCCCAGTGAGCTCTGAAGGGGGCATGGGCCTGCATCCCGGGGTGCTCTGATGAGAGGAGGTCTGGACACTGGCATCCTTAGTCACTGGCTGCTCAAGAAACAGATGCTAGGCCTCCCTGCATGGCCAAGAGCAGGAGACTTTGGAGACCCAGGTTCTTCTGTTTGAATGTGTTGATGGAGGAACAAGAAGGTAGAAGAGTTGGCAGCACTTTTATATTTCCTCCTGATTGCAGAGCTTCATCATTTCCAGCCTGAATCATTACAGTCGCCTTTTAACCTACGTTAACTCTTTTTATAAAAATATCTATATTTATTGATTTCAGAGAGGAAAGGAGAAGGAGAGAAATAAAAACATCAGTGATGAGAGAGAGTCATTAGCCTCCTGCACGCCTTCCCCTGGGACTCGAGCCCACAACCCTGGCATGTGCCCTGACCGGGAATTGAACTGTGACCTCCTGGTTCATAGGTAGATGCTCAACCACGGAGCTATACCAGGCAGGCCTTACCTTAACTCCCACGGCCACTTTCCCAAGCACACCATGCTGTTGGATGTCGCCATGTCTCTGCACTTGCTGAATCCTCCCAATCAACATGGCAGGAGCCTTCTTATCTTTGAAGGCCCCGTTCAAAGCTCTGTCCTAGGTGTTGCTCTCTTTGACCACCTCCCGCGGTAGAATTCATTGTTCCCTTGTCAGCACTCCCAGCACTTGCTTCTTCTTTTTAACACGTAGCATCCCTGCTCTGACACTGCACTGTGATTATTTGCCAACTTCTCTAGAGTAAGTAGACTGAGCTTCCTACGAGCAGGGGCTGTGGCATATTCATCCTCAGATCCCTAGCAGCTAACAATACCCGGCTTGTCTCGGTGCTGAATGAACCTTTGTTGGATGAAATCCAAAGGCACAGAGGTTTGAGGTATAAGGTCATAGTGTCTTTGCAACCCCAAGGCAGCCATAGAAAAAAGAGAAAGCTCTTCCCAGGCCAGCTTTGCCCTCTGTTGTCACATTGCTTTCTCACTCATATGTGCCCCTTCTTGCCATTTTGACATTAGTACCTGAATCTCTAGCTTTATATTCGAGATTATATATATATATATATATATATATATATATATATATATATATATAATTGATTTCATAGAGGAGAGGGAGAAAGAGATAGAAACATCAGTGATGATAGAGAATCACTGATCGCTGTCTATTGCACGCCCCACACTGGGGATCGAGCCCACAATCTGGGCATTTGCCCCGACCAAGAATCAAACTGTGACCTCCTGGCTCATAGGTCAATGCTCAAACTCCTTCTGGTACTAGCTCTAAAAAAGAGTTGTTTGCCTCTATCTTGGCTCTCTCATTCAGGCGGGTGGTAGAGTTATCAGTAATGTGGTCTAATATGGTACAGGTATTTGAGGGTGGGGAACAAGAACTTATTTGTCTCTGTGCCGCCCAGCTCCCATGATGGTTTAGCATACATAAAAAACTTTAATGAGCAAACTTTAAAAATAGATTTTATATTTTTAGAAAGGTTAACTGAAGTTTATCATTTATTCAGATTTCTTAAGTTTTTACGTAATGTTCTTTTCTGTTTCAGAATCCCGTTTAGGGTAAAACATTACATTTAGTCATCGTGTTTCCTTAGGCTCCTCTCCAATGTGACAGTTCCTTAGACTTTCCTTGTTTTGAGGACCTTGACATTTTTGAGAAGTACAGGTCATGTATATTGTAGATGTCCCTCTATTGGAATTTGTCTGGTGTTTTTCTCATGATTAGACTGGGGTTATGGATTTGGGGGAGGAAGATCACAGAGGGTAAGGGATCATTTTCATCCCATCATACCAAGAGTATAAGCAAACTTTAAAAAATGTGAGCATATAATCCTTTCCCCTCTTCTCAGATTTGTGCTCCCTTCTGTATTTCCTATCTTGGTTAATGGCCTCATTACATACACAGTCATGAAGGCTAGAATTTACATCTATTCTTTCTTTTCCATCTTCCATCCAGCCAGCTGTCAGTTATTAAGATGCTATTGCCCCGGTAGCTTTGTATTTTTCCCTTTTGTCATCCACACTGTCACTGGTTAACTCTGTATTATGTTTTCTATACACTGTTCCCATAGTCCCCTAACTGGTCTCCCTGACTCCACTTCCTTACTTCTCTATTTTATTCTTCCTACTACTATTACTAAACTATTGGTTTAACATTGACTCCATCTTCAGAAATCTCAGGCCTCTGTCCCCCCGCCCCCCCCCCATCACATACAGAATATTGTTTAAATTTCTTGGTGTGGAATTCAAGAACTCTTCTGGTACTAGCTCTATTCACCAGGGTAAATATTAGTTCCCATAATCTATATTTAATGGTTTTGGTGAGTTTATTTATCTCAAAAATAGATGTTTTCTTAAAGTAACCCTCCCCCCCCCCAAAAGAGGAAATGAAATGGGGTGTGTGTGTGTTTGTGTGTGATGTGCACACACATTGCAGTGGGTTCCTCTCTAGGTCATGGCTTTAGGAGAGAGAAAGAGCTACTTGTGGCTTAATGTCTGGTACGAATAGGACCAGTCCACTTGCTGCATAGTTTCTATCAGGTTAGAAAGATGAGAGGGCAGAAGAAAATAAGGAGATAATACATTTGCCCAGAAGTGAGTGTGTTAAGTGTTCAACAGAATTTTCACTCATTTTCCTTTTTCAGTGGCTCAGAACCACAGCCTCTATCAGCTCACAGGTCAGCTGGCTCATCTGGCTCAGGGTTTCTCACAAGGCTGCAATCAAGGTATTAACTTCTCCACTCATTTTTGCACTTCAATCACAAACGCTTTCTAAAATTCACTGGCTAAACTTCAAAGTTCTGTAATGCAGACAGCTTTGAATGTAAATTGAATTCCTTCTTGCATGGGACAGCCGGTTGTCTGTGTCACACGAGTGCATTGTGCTTGATTGTATAATATGGCTGTCCTAAATTTAAATGAGCAAAAGAAATTGGCTTTCACATTCCATCTGCCAATTTATTCATGGAAGTCCACGATCTTCATTATTAAAGTTTAAAAGTGCGTAAGGAATTTGTGAGTCTCTTAGGCAGCCTGCTGAGAAATGCGTAGTCTAGACCAGGGACCATTCCTATGCCCAGCACTAGGCAAGAGAAGGGCTACAGAGGTACGAAAACAAGAGTGGAGAGAGCAGGAGCCATGGGTCTGAGAATGCTCACAGGCAGGAAAATGGAGAAATCATTGGATTAATTAATCAGGAAGATGAATGCTCTCTTTGCATACTTATGAATATTGAGCTGTTAGCAGCTCCTTGAAGCTGTGTCTGGGAAAGGCAGAGACTGTGCAGAAATAGTCACTGACTTGGAAACTGTTTTCATTTCCTAAGCTTCTAAATAACAAAACTATTTTCTGAGAGTGGAAGAAGAACTGTTATTCTGGGATGGGAAACATCCCCAAACTGTCTGATAAAAGCAGCAACTATAACCACTGGTGTTTTCCCCCCTCTGTGGGAGTCCCATTCATCCCTGGTATAGAATGCATCGACCTTACTGACTATTGATAATTTTGTGTTGCCAGCAGCAAAAATAAGGACTGTCTATTAAAGGGTTAGTGGCAAGCTGTAGACATTGACCGACCATGGAGTTAGTCAGAAATAGGAAGGACACGTGGATAGAAGACATTATATAACTGCAATATATCTGTGTGGACTTCGGTTTTATGTCCTCACCTTCATCTTGGCTCTCAGGAAATATGCGCGCATGCACGCACTCACACTCACACACACACACACACACACACACACACACACCACCCATGTATATGGCAGCTTATGTTTCTCCACTAGGCTCCCACTTTTGTCCTGATTCATGGAATAACTAAAACTATTTTGACATACTTTTTTGTGGTATATTATCTACTAGAGCCCCAATGCACAAAATTCATGCAAGAGTAGGCAGGACTTCCTTCCTGGGCTTCCCTCCGGCCACCGGCAGGCACCCAGGACCCAGGCTTCCTTTGCAGCCCGGCTTTGTCTGGAAGGTTGTCCGGTCTAATTAGCATATTTCGCTTTTATTATTATAGATGTCTTGACTACCTTTATTAGTCCAGGTAGGCAGTATTTGATTTAATAAACATTTGGCAATGTTGTTCCTACCCTATTTTAATTTTAATTTCTCCTTTCTTTTCCTATTCTTATAGGGGGATTATTTTCTTAATAATCCTAACATAATTTTAGGTTTTACCTGTGGTTCATTCCCCACCAAAAGTCATTGCCCTTGGTTTTCAAAGTCATAACCATCTCCAAAGGTTCAGCAGGTAGGACCGAATCAGATCAGAGTGGCCCCTGGATGCTATTAGCCAGTCCGGTATGTCCATCTGCTTTTCTAATGAGGGCAGGGACCCGAGCGCTCTCCAAAGCCTCAGGGTTGGTCTAATGGGAAGATGAGGGCAATGGGGTGCTTTTAAATTAGGTTTGCTTGTTTCCTTCTAATATTCAGTTTATGAAAGACCACTAGGTCAGGGTCTGCCTCTGTCTGGCCCCTTTCCCATGTCATTATAATAGAGGTTGTACCCTTTTATGTTCCATCTAGTTGGAAAGTAAGCAACTCGAGTTTTCTTGTTTGTCCCTAGTATCCGACACAGTCGCTACAATCTTGAATACTTAGGTGTCTGCGAAGTGTGCGCTTAAGTGTATTTTAGGTGAGTTCTTATATATTCCTCCCCATTTCTGTAACCAGGTATTGTAATTATCAGAGCAAACATTTTATATGGACTCAAACCAAACACTTCTTTCTTCTCTTCTAGGCATTTCACAAATCCTTCCTCCTTTTGCCAGAAAGAGAAAAGAGGATCTGAGAGTTGTCGCATCCCCTGCCCACTAAAGTCAAAGTCCTAGCCCATTTCCGTTCTTTCCTTTCTGTAGCTCCTGGCTCTGTCACTCTGCTGTGTTTTATCCCCAAGTATCTAAGATTCAGATTTAGCTCAGAAAGTGTCATCTTCCCCATGGTTAAGCCCTGGAGCTGTTTACAGGGATGCTGTAGCCTACCTCTTCTGGAAGCTTTATCCCCCAACCCCTTTCCTCTGCTCTCTCTGGCTCTAGCTTGTGCACAGTGGCATCTGCAGTGCCGAGCATGGACTAAGGACCCATCCGCAGCTAATGCATGTGTTAAATAAATAAATGAAGAGGGCTGTGAGCTTTCAGCGACCTCCCACGAACCCCAGTGACTGCATGATCTGCCCTAGAGCAAGGATTCAATACAATAATTGATGAATCTATCAGAGGACATATTAAGTGAAGCAAAACTTTATTGGTCCTCCAATGGCCACTTTAAGCTTTCCTGACAACTCTAGCCAGCCATGGGCTTTCCCTTCCAACTACCCTGCTCCTTATTGAATGTTTTTTTGTTTTTGTTTTTGTTAATCCTCACCCTAAGATATTTTTCCATTGAATTTTTGTTTGTTTTGCTTTTTAGAGAGAATGGAAGGAAGCGGGAGAGATAGAGAAAGAGAGACATCGATGTGAGAGGAACACATTGATTAGTTGCCTCCTACACCCTGACCAGGGCTGGGATTGAGCTTGCAATCGAGAATGCGTGCCCTTGACCAGAATCCAACGCAGCACCCTTCAGTCCATGGGCCAGCACTCTATCCACTGAGCCAGACCAGCTAGGGCTTGACTGTTTTTATGGATGATTACAGTGCTGTTGATTTTGTGATGAATTACACACTAGTATTTGCATGTCTGTGTGCCTTAGCTCCTTTGATTGCGTGCTCTATCCAGGAGCTAATTTTTGTGGAGTTTGAAGCATATACCATTTTGGAAGCCCTTAATTACAAATACAAATTAAAGACAAAAGTGAATTTTTTGGGGATGACTTAGAACAAATTATAATATTTAAAAAGCTGATAAATATCAAACACATCACAAAATAAAAATAAGATTTTTATTCATTAGCTGCCTGCCACATTTCTATAATAATTGTCTCCTACATTTTTGTCTATGTAATCTCTGATTGCCTTTTTATATAACAATGAAAAGGCAAAGGTGTGACACAGTGGTTGAGCATGGACCCAGGAGGTAACAGTTTGATTCCTGGTCAGGGCACATGCCCAGGTTGCAGGCTTGATTCCCAGTGTGGGGCATGAGGGAGGCAGCCAATCGGCGATTCTCATCATTGATGTTTCTGACTCTCTTCCTCTCTGAAATCAATAAAAATATACTTTTAAAAATAACAATGATTTTGCAATATTTTCTGGAGAGAACAGAAAGATAGTTCGTGTTTTCTTAGCATGGTTGATGTAAATTGGTGTTTTTTGTTACATACAGTTGCCTGTATAACATGTGCGCTACCTCACACACAGACATGTTCATTCTTGGTAGTACTGCTATGCTGTGGGCCCCATAAACACAGCGATTCTATTTTGTGAGATTTTAATTTTTTTTTATTTTAAAAAAAGAAGCACAGTGTGTCTGTAAGTGTAGACACTGCAGTATCAAGTATTTTCCCAACAGGAGATGATTTGGGTTTTGCCTGGGTGTCGACAAGAACCAGAGCCTCTGCTTACAGTTGCGCATGCCTGATCGCAAGCCGTTTTCACAGACTCGCTCTGCTTTCACCCCGTTAGGGCATCTTCTCTACCGGATGCTTCTGGTTCCCGAGCCTCTGACACTGCTCTCATCAGTCAGTCCCTGATCCTGGGTGTTCCTGTCTGCGGCTCTTTAAGTGATGTCTCATGCTGCCAGACACAGTGTCTGCTGCCTCCCCCTGACAAGTCTTCCTCTCGGGGGCTCCTTTTGACAGTCAGTCACTGGCAGTGTCATTCTGTTGGCAGTTCTTGCACCTGCATTTTTAGGAAGCCAACACAGAATAAGATCTGCTTTTAAAGTCTCTTCTGACCCAGACACAGTCCACGTTGACTAGTGGTCTGGATGAGCTACGATACATTTCCTCCTCCCCCACCCTATAAGCAAGACCGGGGCTAATTAAACTGGTGCTGACAGCTTTTGTTCCTAGGCCCTCTAAGAGCATTATAATGAGCCTTTTAATGGTTGAGCTGAGTCTGATGTCCTAGTAGGAGAAGTCCAGTTCTACAGACTGAATGAATGTAAGTCCCTGATAGTAGGGGGCAGGTGTAGAAGATGGAGTGCTGCATAGGGCTGGCAGGGGACCCTCGGGGTTAAGACCTTAGACTCAACTCAGATGGACGTAAGTCCTGCCACTTACTGCCTGTATAATTTTGGCCAAGTCCCTTAATGCTTTCTGAGCCTCAGTTCCTCACGTGTGAAATGAAGAGAATACTACAGGGGGCTGTGAGAATTCACAGGGTAAAGCCCTCTGCACAGAAGCATGTAGTCAGCACTTCAGAAATGCTAGGTATCATTTCTTTACTTGTAGCGTTTCTCTCTCTCCTAGGTCTATCTAGAGATCTGGATATCTGGCATCTTTGGTTGTTTAAAGCTTTGCCCAGACTCCAGCTTCTTCAGCTGGTTTTTGTTTTGTTTTGTGTTAATCCTCACCCATTAATTGTTAGAGTGAAAGGGAAGGGGAGGGGGAGAGAGAAACAACTATGTGAGAGAGGCACATCGATTGGTTGCCTCCAGCACATGTCCAACCAGGGCAAAGGATCTAGCCTGCAACGAAGGTATGTGCCCTTGACCAGAATGGAACCTGGGACCCTTTAGTCTGCGGGCTGACGCTCTATTCACTGAGCCAAACCGGCTGGGGCTCTTTAGCTGCTTTTTAAAAGTAACTCTTTTTGACAACAGTGGCCAGAGCTTAGTCATTTTCATTTTCTGCCTATGGTGCTAAAAGCAGCATTTTGTCCACCATAATCCCTCTCATTCATGTAGCAATCTGCTATTTGCAACGTGTTTTCTCTGCTGTATTGTCAGTCTTCAAAGTGACCTGCCAATGGTGGTGGTCACCAGAGTTCAACATGCTCCACTTTCCTGTTGTCTCTTCCCAAGCTGTGCTCCGCAAGGAACCACGCTAATGGCTCCTCCCTCACAAATGCCCGGCTGTCCTTGCTTGTCATTCCAGTCTCACCACGGGGGGCACTTCTTCAGAGAGGCTTCTGGCCCATTCCCTCAGTCATTCTCCATCATAGCATTCTAATTCATTATCCCCATAGCACTTCTCATAGCTGATATTTTACTTTTTTTTTTTTAAAATTTCTATTTCTCATATTAGAGCACAGGCTTTGTGAGAGCAGAAATGTTCTGTTTCCTTAGGAAGTGCATTCTCATAAGGGGGGGGAGTATATTGTCCTTAAGTGGCAAAATTGGTTCTAGAGGCCATAAAAATGACTCTTTTTTTTTGTATAAAGCACAGATTTATATAGTGTACATAAACATATATGCATACACATACATGGTATTAAAGTTTGAGGGGCACAATTAGGATAAAAGTGTCTAAAAAGGCCTCTTAGGGAAGCAATAATGAAACAAAAAAGGTTGAGAACGCTGCTTTACAGTATAGAACAGAGCTGAGCACAGATTAGGCTTATAAATAACATTTTTCGAATGACCGAGTCATGCCTTTTAATAGCTGGAGAGACGGGTTCAGAGAGGTGAAGGAGCTAGTCTCGGGACATAAAGGTGATAGATGGTAGAACTGATCTCCAATCTATTTCCTGGGTTTTGTGTTTTTTATTGTAAGCCACTCAGTAAATGCTCAATATGTTGCTCTTAGAGTTGACTGGAATATATTAGACATCCGCACAAGAAGAAGCAAAGCAAATTTGCATTTTCTAAGTGACACAACAAATGATTTCAGAAAGCCAGTCTGTTCAGAAAGAGTCCGGCTAGTCTTCTCCGGGGGCATTAATGATGTGTTTTACATGGCTCATCTTTGACACGGGAGTCAGTTCCATCTCCTCCTTTTGGTAAAATGAAAGTGAAGAAGTGAGCCATATTTTTAGTGTCTTAGTAATTGTGTCACAGCATCCCTGGGCCAAAAGAAATAACTGACAATTCCATTTATTAAATAGTTAGGTCCAAATGGCTTCATTAAGTATTCATGTCTGAAGAATTTAGTGCCTGTTGATCACAGCATAGCTTCTTAAGCCTTGGAAATGTATTGGACACCACCACCCTCACTTCCTATTCCACATTTATTTTCAAATGGTACTTGCTTTTATCACAGCAACTACTGAAAACCCAGCTTTGAAAAGATTGGGTCACGGGAAGAAGTATAATAGTTCAGTGTTGACACTGTCAGCTACCTCGAGCCAGTAGTTTCTGACAGATGTCGCTGTGATCCCCGTGGATATTTAAAACATCCTGAGACACCCTTGTGACTTCACTGTGGCACCCAGAGGTGCCTCGGCACACGGTTTAGGAACTATGATCGTAGACCAAGGCAAGATATGATGCTGGCTTGAGGTAGGGTGGTGGTGAGGGAGTTGGAAGGAAGTGGGAAAATTTGAAGATATTTAGGAATGAAAAATTGGAGGCAAAGAGAACTGGTCCAAATATGTTGAATGACCAGGATGTGGAGGCGGAGGAAAGAGGTTTGGAAAATGAAGCGTGGGACCTGGATGATTGGAGAACTCCCATGTAGTGGGTGGCTTTTGGCATCCCTGGCCCACCCACCTTCACTTTCTTGAGAACGACAACCATCCTCCACACAGGAGTGGCTCTGGCAGCTGTATTCGTTCTGTGTGGTTCATCTCGCTTGCAGAAGGTGATTGGTCATGGGGAGTATGTTGCACCATGTCAGCCTAATTCAGTCAGATTTCCTCTCCCGAGAATTTGGAATGAAAGGCCTACTATCTATTTCTTAGGGCTCAAATGACCACTAACTGCGTGGCTTCAAATGGTAGAAATTTATTCGTCCACAGTTCTGGAGGCCAGACGCCTGAAACAGAGGCACAGGCAGGGCTGCAGTCACTTAGTTGGAGTCTCTGGGGGAAATGCTTTCTTTCTTCTTCCAGTTTCGGGTGGCTCTTAGTGGTCCTTGGCTTTCTTGGCCATATATCACTCCAAACTCTACCTCTGTGGTCACATTGCCTGCCACCTCCTCTTTATGTGCCTGTGTCTTCTCCCATTCTGTCTCTTACGAGGTCAGTGGATTTAGGGTCCACTTGGGTAATTCAGAACTATCTCATCTGAAGACATTTAACTTAATCACATCTGTAAAGATTTTTTTGTCCAACTAAGGAAACACTCATAGAGTCTGGATATTAGGATGCAGGCATATCTTTTTCAGAGCCACCCTTTAATAGACCCACTACACTTAGAGATGGATGCCCTGAGAGGATGGATGTGCGGGGCACTGGGATGACTATTGTAAGATCTGGGTGGAGAAATACAAGTCTAGGGTGAGGAGAAAAATGACATAGATGTGGAAAAGCAGAAACAAAGGGACACCTGGGCCCAGAGAAAGGTAGGCAGACAGAGGGACCAGCAATGCTTGGGTTCTATTCAACTTTCCTCTTCTTGGTTCCTGTCCTCCAGGAAGCCAAGCTGCCTTCAGGTTCTATGATTTAGTTGACATCTTCAACAAATTACCCCACTTGCTTACGCCACTTTGAGTCAGTTTCTCTAATTTGCAACCAAGAGCCTTCACTAACCCCAAACCGCAGAAGGGTGGGGAAGTGAGTCTCAATTTTGGCAAACCTCCAGCGTCCTTAAGGCTCTGATTTATGTCACTCCAGCATCAACAAAAAATTCGAATGGTGGCTACTCACAAAATGAGACTGATTAGAATTTATTTACTATCTCAGAACGTGAGGAATTTAATTTCTTTCTTACAATGATCCCATTCTATATTCACTACTCAGAGCACCTGAGAGAACTGTGTTTCATTTTGAGCAACAATGAAGGAGGACATTGGCCCAGTGGCTTTTGTCCTATGAAGCATGCATAGGAGACAAAGGGACTAGAAATCATGCCATCCCGAAAACTGGTTAAGAGACGTGGGCAGTTTACTATGAAAATAGAGGACTTGGAAGGCCATGATTGATGGTTTCTAAACTGAAAGAACTGTCATGCAAAACAGAAGTTAGACATTATTTTTAAAAAATATATTTTTATTGATTTTTTTAAGAGAAAGAGAGGAGAGAGAGAGAGAGAGAAAGAGAGAGAGAGAGAGAGAGAGAGAGAGAAAGAGAGAGAGAGAGAGAGAAACATCAATGAGAGAGAAACATGACCCCTATTGGGGAACGAGCCTGCAACACGGTCATGTGCCCTGGCCAGGAATCGAACCGGCAGCCTCTTGGAGCATGGGGTGACACTCAGCCAACTGAACCACATTAGCCAGGGCCAGACATATTATTAGGAGTCACATTTGGGGTTAATTCAGGAAGAAGTTTCCAGAAATTTTAGTTCAGAAATGGCATGGCATGATGCTTGATCTTAAATTTAAAAAGGCATGGGAAGTAAGCATCCTAAAAAAAAAGAATCTGAGCTTGGTGAGGGCAGGGCCTGTGTCTTGTTCATCTGGGTATACTCATTAACTAACATAAGGTTTAGGGCTTAGTGGTTCTCAGTCAAAACTTGATAAATGGAATAATGAAGAACAGGAGTTTAAAGAGAGGCAGGGTATCTTAGTCTGTGTGGGCTGATAAAACAAAAATACCATAGACTGGGTGGCTTAAACAATAGATATTTATTGCTTACAACTCTGGAAGCTGGGAAGTCCAAGATCAAGGCACTGGCAGATTCAGTGTCTGGTGAGAGCCCACCCCCTGGCTGGCTCAAAGCTGCTGTTTGCTCACTGTGTCCTCAATGGAGAAAGGGGTGAGGGAGTTTTTAAGGGTCCCTTTTGTAAGGGCACTAATTCCATTCATGAGGGCTCTACACTCATGACCTAATCACCTTCCAAAGGCCCTTACCTCTTAATACTATCCCTCTGAGGCTTAGTGAATTTTGAGTTTGGGTTTTAAATAATGACACAAACATTTGGTCTCTAGCACGGGGTGACTATTTTATTTTATTTAAAAAAATATATTTTATTGATTTTTACAGAGAGGAAGGGAGAAGGATAGAGAGCTAGAAACATCAATGAGAGAGAAACATCGATCAGCTGCCTCCTGCACACTCCCTACTACTGGGGATGTGCCTGCAACCAAGGTACATGCCCTTGACTGGAATTGAACCTGGGACCCTTGAGTCCGCAAGCCGACGCTCTATCCACTGAGCCAAACCAGTTAGGGCTGGGTGATGTTGAAGAGATGGAAGACTGAATTGAAGGAAGGTGATGATATTAATAAATAGCTTTTATTTATTAAGCCCTTGGTCTATGTTATCATCTTACTTTTAATCCTGTAACAATCCTATGCAGCAGTTGTCCTTGTTTTGCAGACGTGGGAAGTGCATGAAACACAGAGAGGTTACATATCAAACGCCACTCAGGGAGTAAGTTCAGGACTGGAGTTGTTTCACAATAGAAAGAAAAATCATTGCTCATGTGTTGAGCAACTACGATGTCCTAAGAGTTTTGTACACATTGATCTCTAAATCTCTTTACAATGGCGAGTCCATGGTTTCTGGGGTATATGCCTCCCGATTTCTTGCACAAGGCCCTCTTTTGGTGGGTCCCATGGACCAGAGTTTGCTAAGGTGGCTGGGGGCCCTCAGGGTAACTGCCCTACTTACCACTCTGAGGTCTGAAGAAGGCTCAGTCTTTTTTTTTTTTTTAAATATATATTTTATTGATTTTTTACAGAGAGGAAGGGAGAGGGATAGAGAGCCAGAAACATCGATGAGAGAGACACACTGATCAGCTGCCTCCTGCACACTCCCTACTGGGTATGTACCCGCAACCAAGGTACATGCCCTTGACCAGAATCGAACCCGGGACCCTACAGTCTACAGGCCGACGCTCTATCCACTGAGCCAAACCGGTCAGGGCAAGGCTCAGCCTTGATAGTCTTCACTGCTCAGTGCCCCAATTATCTTCCATGCCTTAGAAAGAACAAGGCTGTGGCCTCATCTCTCTTGTCCTGACCTTTAGGGGTCAGGCAGCTTAAAAATGAAGACGTCTACATCCTTCCCATTAGCCTTTTTTGCTTAAAGGGAAATATAAGCTAACACAAAGGATTCCTAAATGGGATCTAGCTTTTAATACCGTAATTAATCTTCCGTGGGATATCATTTTTCAGATGCACGGCTTTTTTGTGTTAGTGTTTGTTTTCCCGTTTTTGTCCGCCCGCCCATCTCTCTGGCGCTGAGAACAAACCTGGCTTCCATCTGTGCAGCAGCTGCAGATGGGCCCTGAGGGGAGCAGCGGCCATGGTCACTGGCTGCAGCTCTCAGAGCCCAGCAAGGCCTCTGGGGATGGAGGATTAAATGCTAGTCTTAGGTCTGAGGCGGAGGTGCTATGTGACTTTAGGTAATCTATTTTTCCCCCGTAGTAACAGGCACTTGAATCCTTAGCTTAATATATCTTCTCCTACTGTTCTGTGTACTTCAAGAAAAGCACCAACCTCGATATGGGTTTGGGGGGATGAGAAGAGATAAACCAAAGAACTTATATACTTATATGCATAGCCCATGGGTAGTGAAGACCTGGGCAGGTAGTGGCTGGGAAGAGGAGGTAAAGGGGGGGGGGGATGGGAGACATCTGTAATACTATCAACAATAAAAAATATATTAAAAAAAGAATAACACATGTTTCTTCCTGTCTCATATTCTTAAGTGACCCTTAAATCAAACAAGCATGACTTGTGGACTGCAGTCATAAAGAAGTTAGTTTTTGTCTTCTAGTCTCTCTTAAAATGTCTAGGGGACAAACTGGGTGAACTCAGGTGCTAAGACTCTTATGGACTCTCACGGGTGTCAAAACACAGTCTCGATACAGTTGTTGAATGTTCTGTCCAAGGTGATAAAACTTTTTTGGTTGTTGTTAATCCTCACCTGAGGATATTTTTTCCATTGATTTTTAGAGAGATTGGAAGGAAGGGAGGGAAGAGGCGGGGGGGGGGGGGGGAAGAGAGAGAGAGAGAGAGAGAGAGAGAGAGAGAGAGAGAAATCGATATAAAAGAGACACATCAATTGGTTGCCTCTTGCACACACCCCAATCAGGGCCGGGGATCGAACCTGCAACCCAGTTACATGCCCTTGACCAGGAATAGAACCCATGGCCCTTTGGTGTGTGGGCCAATGCCCTAACCACTGGGCAACTCCGGCCAGGATAATCACAATTTTTAACTTAAAGTTATGGCTTCTCTCCTGTTTTAGTTTGGGCTTGCCGCAAGCAGGAAACCTGCAGTTGGAGAATGAAAGCACAATCCCCTTTTTCTTTCTTTCCGATTATCTGCTACTCGGGTTCATTGCCAGCCTCTACACCTGTGCCCCCAGTTGGGTAACTGTTTTCTGGCCCCTCTGGTGTTAGGCCATGAGGAGGGGAGAGGGGAAAAGACGGTAAGGAAGTGGTTACCTATCCGATACTGCTGTGATGTCGCTGACACGTCCCCTTGTGGGGCACTTTCCAGAGTCTCTCAGAAAATGTAACCTCATTATTGGGCATCTGTACCCCGAAGTTCTCTTGATGGGATCAAACGCATCTCTCTTCATCTGGTTCTTTGCTTTGCCTTGGCCTCTAGGACCCTAACATCACCCCCAGCTTCCCTTTGCTGAGGTCTCTATGTCCCACTGAATTTCCTTCTTAGAAAGGACCCGAAATGACCTTACTCATTTCTCCTGAATGGCCCACATCCGTTTCATAGAAAACATTCATGTATTTCTTACCTTGATAAATCTTGGAGGAAGGGGACAGGATATTCCCAACCAAGTAACTTCTCCTTTGCTCTGCTGTCTGCTGACTAGTCTGTCTATCTCTTGCCCCTTTGAACTTGTAGGTGGGTTCAGACACAAGCCCACTGTCCCCCCTAAATGGCAGGAGCCAAATGTTAAACCCTTCTCTTTGGATGATCCTCTCAAAGCCCCTTTCTTTTGACTGGAGGTTATTAGGAGGTGGGTGGGGCTCACAGCTCAGCTTTCCCTGAAGAAACCCTCCCTAGTCACCTATTCCTGAGCCTTTATACACTCAGTGTATAAGTCTTAAGAGTTGTCTAACCTGTTTTCTCTGTAAATTCTTGGTCTAGTTCCCCAGGTTGAAATTTGCTACCTGTTGTGCCTCAGATGAAAAGTCTATTTTGACCTCTGTAATAAGATATCACTGGCTTCTTCACCGAGGATTAAGTTCCCACTAGACCAGTGTTGCCCAATAGAAATATAATGCAAGCCACATATGTAATTTTCCTAGCAATCAGATTTAAAAAAGAAATGAGTGAAATTAATTTTAATAATAGATCTTACTTAACCCAAACTGTATCCAAACTGTTATCCTTTCAATGTGGAATCAATATTAAAATTATTAATGAGATATTTTACATTCTTGTTTTGCACTAAGTCTCTGAAATCTGTAATTTACATTCACCCCACATCCCAATTCAGACCATCTACATACCAAGTACTCAGTGGTCACAAGTTGTCTAGTGGGTACTGTAGGACAGGCTGGCGGTAGACTATAAGTTCTACAGGCAGGATTGGCGTCCTTTTAAAAAAGTTATTAGATTCAATAGATATAAAGTTACATTTCAATAAATATGATTGGTGTTCTTCTTGGTCATTGCTATAAACCATAGTGCTTGGCATAGAGGAGGTATTTGATATTCGTGAAATTGAACTGAAATGTAATAGAATGAAGAAATTATCAAGGGAATTGTTTAACAGCTTCCCACAGCACTTACTGTCTAAATTACTCAGTTCTGCACACATTTAGTTTGCCCACATGGTTTGTAATTCTCTTATTCCAGAAGCATTTAAGCTCCAAGGAGGGGGCGGTGTCTTTGTCTTGTCCCCATAATCTACCACAGTTCCTAGTCTTGTAATATGGAGACTCATACAGTCAACAAATATTGATTTAGTGGCCATGCTGTGGCCATTGTTTTAGTTGCTGGGGATACTGTGTTGAATAATGTAGACAGTCTCTGTCCTGTGGAGTTCAGAGACAATAAAAAATAAGGGCTATGAAGGAAAAAACTGAGGTGGCAGGACAGGGTATGATTGGGGGTGGAGGAGCAAGGAGTAGGGAGAAGTAGTCAGTCCTTTGAAGAGCAAGGGGAAGGGCAAACTGATTGTCTTACCACGTTCTGCAAGCTCTCTCCTTTCCAGTCACACTGGCTGTTTATTTTCTCAAACATCCCAAACTCACTTCTTTTCATTTTCTGTTCCCTTGCTCGTGCTGCTGTCTTTTTCTTCTTCTATAGCTGGTGTCTTCTCATGCCATAGCCCAATGCTCCCTCCTCGAGGTGACCTTCCCTGACCACCCTAGCTACAGGGCTCATCCGCCACATCACCGAATTTTGCTTATTATCACAATCTGAAATGATCTTGTTTAATCATTGGTTATCTCCCACACCACTAGGGAAAGCTCTAAGAAATTAGGGACTCTGTCTTGACAATTGCTCTCTTCCTGGGCCTAGAAAAGTGTCTCTATAACAAATGCATGACCCATGATTATGATCAATAAATATTTATTGAATGAATGAATGAATGAATGAATGAGTTAACGTTTTTGGGAGGCAGACTTTGAATGAGGCCACCATCTAAATGAAATCAGGGAAGAACTGTACTATTTTTTTAAACTGTGTTCTCTGAGAAGGAAGATGGGGTTAATGCACATAGAAGTTGTTATCTTAGACGGTCTTGGGCTTCTGGTTCTGGCTCTTTTGAGAATCTACAGTAATGGCCCATCCTGCTGGGTAAATGGACGAACTTTTGCATATAACAAAGGGGAGGGGAATCCTGGACTTTCTGAAGGAGGTAAAAGGACCCCAAGTTAAAAATTCCTGTAGAAATGAGAAGCCTCACAGCAACACCTTACGCATGAAACACCTTTAAAGGTGTCTTTGGGGAGAGACGGGGTACAGAGAATTCCTGAAAACCAAATTCTTTCCCACTAGCAGCTCTGCCTGGCTGTTGCTATGGACGCTTGCCTTCTCCAATCATCGCGCGGCTTGCTGGGCTGTGCGGAGCCGTGGTTGCTGTGGCAACGGATGGCAACAGCTCCGGGACCTCCACGTTGTGGGAAAGAGAGCTGAAGGCTTGGAGCCGGGTGGGAGCCCCTCGATTGCAGTATCTGTGAGTTGGACTCGGGATCTCAGAGGGGAACGGGCACGGAATCGACAGGGGTGGGGGTGCACCTCTGTCCCTCGGAGGTTCTTGCAGTGATTATGGGGTCACAGTGTGAGGAGCACGGGGACTGGCCCGGGATCCCCTCCTCGTGTTCCCGCCCTTCGCCCTTCGTCCCAGGGGCTCTCCAAGTTTTCCAGACCCCACTCCTTCCCCGTCTCCCCTGGGTCTCACCCCCGTTAAAATAGCAGAACCTCCAATTTCTGTTTTTGGGATTCCCCAGCCAGACAGGTAGCTAGCGCCAGGGGTTGGCCTGAAGGATAGTAGTCAGGGGTGTCCTCCTTGCATCTAACTTCTGGCTATGAGGCCTTGGGCAGGGTAAATCATTTTCTGTATTTCCTCACCAGGACAATGGGGTGCCACCCCCCCCCCTTCCCTCCTCGCTCTCCTTTCACTTCTCAGGATGAGTGTGGGGATCCAGTGCAAAACTAATACACCCTCAGATGTACTTCTCCTATATGGTCTCATTTCACAGCCACAAAGGTCCTGTGAAGTGACTATAATGATTGATCTGCCTTTACAGTTGAGTAACTTGGGCACAGGAAGTGCCCCATGATTAGGGCTAGTGGGTGGCTGTCCTTATGATTCTTCACCACCACCAATGCTGGCTACTCATGTCCGGGTCTCTGTGTGCGCACCTGTTTACCTGCCTCCTGCCTCTATTGGGTCTTGTCCTTTTCATTTCAGAATGCTCCAACCCGTATTTATCTCACCACATGATTCATTCCTGCTCTCCTTTTCTTGACTCCTTCAAGTAATTGAGGCCCTACTTCATGTCTAGTACTAACCTAGGTGTTTTGCAGAAAAAACAATATTGTTAAGACAGGATCTGTGACCTTAATGAGTTTATACAGTGGAGTCACATTTTTCTGGATGATGTTCAGAAGTCAGTGGTAAGGTCAAAGTTGAACACACTGTAAAATATCTCAGGGAATATCCCTTAAATAACCCAGGAACAACCCAATTCAGACACTGAACCATTGAAAAGCTTTAATTCTGGGAATATTTAAACACATTTCATAAAATTATAATTTATAGACTTTTCCTGTTTGTCATAAATTAATCCTATATAATAAAAGACTAATATGCAAATTGTCCCCTGGACCTGGAATTCAAACGGTAGTTCAACTGGGAGTTTGACCAGGGGGCGGGGCTGGCCTGCCAACCACCCATGACCCCTCCCTCTGGCCGGCCCTGCCCCTGATGGCACCCCCCCCCCATCAGGGGCGGGGCAGCCTTTCAACTGCCTGCAGCTCCTCCCCCTAGCCGGCCCAGCTGGATTGGCCCCGATTGGGGTGGGCCAGCTGGAACCCACCTGTGCATGAATTCATGCACCGGGCCTCTAGTAGAAGGATAAATTTATGAGTTCTGTTATGTCTTTATTCCTCTAAATTTTGCTGTGGCCCCCATTTCATAGTTCAGTTTCTTCTCTGAGAATGTTGAGGAGGCTATCACCATTTGAGTGGCTACTTGGACGTCACTCTTTGCTTGGTGGGCTGGTAAATCCTTGAGGTTGTTCTGTAGTCTCTTCAGTCTGCACTGTACAGTCTGTTCTAGCATTGATGAAAATGACTAGCATTTTCAGGACTACCGTCTCATCTCATTCTACAGCCCACTGATTGGAACAGCAAAGACAATCACCCAACTATTTTAAAGGTTATTTTTTTTTGGTCTTTTGATTTAGCTAGGTATGAATATAGTTGAAATCCATAGTCCCAATTGATGTAACTCTTTTGGGGTCTTATTATAGAGATTGCACTTGTCCTGCATACGCATCAACACTTGGTATTATCAGTCTTTCAAGACTTTGTCCTTCTGATGGGAAAGTAATGGTTATCACTTGTTACAGTTTTCATTCGCCAGCTTACTAGTGAGGTCCTTGGATCATTGATTATTATGATTCTTGACTATTGATAATTGATCTGTGGATTGTGTGTCTTTATCTTTGTCCAATTTAAATGTGACTGTTCTTTTTGTGTTGATTTGTAGGAGTACTGTACACACCATGGATATGGATGGTTTCATGCTCTATTGAAATATAACTAAAATTAATATTTTCTCCCGTTATGTTCTTAGCTGTTTTTTTAAAGTCAGGTTTATATAATGTACCTGTAAATTATATATAGCTTACATATTATACAATTCACCTATTTTAAGTGTACTGTTCCAGGAGTTTTGAAAAATGTAGTCATGCTACCACATAAATGTATCTAGAATGATTGCAGTAGCTCAAAAAGTTCCCTGGTGCCAGTTGGAGTCAATCCCTTTCCCCACATCCAGTCCCTGGCAACCAATGATCTGAATTCTCTGTGTTTTCCAGAATGTCATATAAATGGAATCATAAACTACATAGCACTTTTTTTCTGGCTTGTTTTAATTAACACATTGCTTTGAGATGTATCCATGTTGTTGCATGTAACAGTATTTCATTCCTTATTACCGCTGAGTACTATTCGGTTGAATGGATGGAGCACCAGTTGATGGACATTTGAGCTGCTTCTTGTATTTGGTGATTATGGATAAATAAGTTTGCTATCACTACTCACATACAGGTTTTTGTACAACATAGTTTTTTTTGATAAATACTTGGGCACTGTGGGATTGCTAGGTTCTATGGTAAGTGTATGTTTAATTTTATAAGAAACTGCCAAAGTTTTCTAAAGTGACTTCGATTTTGGATTTCCACCAGCGTAGAATGAGAGTTTCACTTGTTCCACAACCGTACCAGCACGCGACAGTTTTCTTAATTTTAGTTTTTCTTATATAGACTTATTCTTATTTCATTGTGCTTTTAATTTGCATTTCTCTGATGACTAATGATATTGAACAACATGTGCTTTTTGTGTTATTCTAGCTCTTCTTTGGTGAAGTTATCTGTTCATATCTTTTACCCATTGTTATTCAGGTGTTTCTTTTTATTGAGTTGTCTTTTAAAGTAAAAAAAAATTTAAATTTTGGTGAAGTCTAATTTGTCAATTTTTAATTTTATGGTTTGTGCTATCTAAAACTCTTTGCCTAGCTTAGATTTTCTTCTTAAAATGTTATAGATTTGGGTTTTACATTTCTTTTCACATTTTATGTATGAGAACTATTCTGAGGAAGGCACAGCAATACCTCCGCCTTGAGTATACGAATGATCTGTGAAATCACAAAGGAGAGGGGAATTGCTCTCTGTTCTTAATTAGTGGCATAGTTTCACAAGCTTCAAATTAGGGTTGAGAATGTTTCTCCATGTTAGCAGCGAAAACATTTAGAACATGAAAATTTTCATCAAGTTTGAAAGAAGCCCACAAAACCTGTGAATATTGAAACCATGTTTTAACTGGTACACTTGGGCATCTGTGCAAAGTAGAGATTCTTGACTTAAGGTGTGTGGACCTTTAGATTCTGTGTTTATGTTCGTCTTTTGGGGGACAGTTCAGAGCTTTTATCTGATTCCCAATGGGACTGGGACCTCAAAAGTTAAAGACTATTTGGTTTAGGACGAGCACATTTTCAGAGCGCAGGGGATCGGAATATACTCGGTCATCAAAGGTGAGGAAGCAGCCTGGTGGTGTGGCTCAGTGGTTGAGGTCACAGGTTGATTCCCAGTCAGAGCACATGCCTGGGTTGCGGGCTCGATCTCCAGAGTAGAGAGCTTGCAGGAGGCAGCCGATCAATGATCCTCATTGATGTTTCTATCTCTCTCTCCCTTTCTCAAATCAATAAAAAATAGTATATATATATATATAAAGTATATATATATATATACTTTTTTAAAAATTTTTATTTTTTTAAATAAAGAAGCAACTGTTTCCTGATAGCAGTCTCTTCCTCTCAACTGATTTCTTCCAAGAGCTACCTCTTCATTAACTCCACAAAGGCACTTAGCATGTGGCTGTTCTTCATATAAAATGTCTTGCTAGGGGGATAAGGGCTTGAAATCAAGCAAAAAAAACCCCACAAAAAACCCCCCAAAACCAACAAAACACACACACACAACAACTGCAAGAAGGATTGAGGTTGAGCAGAGAATAAGTGAGGAATTGACATATCACAAAATGCCTCTATTGAAACTTAATTTGAAAAACTGTGCAGTCAGTCTTTTCATTTCTTTGAGGATTTAAAGTGCTTTAGTTCTCTGATATTTTTAAGGGTCATATTTATCCCTTGTGGTGATAGGGAAGAAGAGTGGGCTTTTAAAAAGTGTTCTGTGCTTGATTGAAAGGCTTGTCGGAGTATATGATATTGTTAAAGTGTTCTTCATCTTGAAATGAATACCAAAAAGTCAAACATGGTTGACTTTGAAGAAAAATTAGTATGAAATGATTTAAATAATAATAAAAAAAAACACGCACACAAGAAATCTCTTGTAATTTCACTGGCAGTTCATAAATCTGTTATATTAAAAAAAAAATCTCCACGCTTTAAGAGGCTGTCTCAAATGTCCTGAATCTGACTGCATCTGTGTATGTTTTTATTTCTTTTAACGACTGTTGTAAGCCCAAGTGAGATTAACTTGGCCTAATTCTATGTTCTGTGCAACTATGTTGTTGATGCTTGTTTTTATTATAAACAATCCACCCAAGTTTGCAGCAGTGGCTTTGAAAAATCCCTAATTAAAATAAATTTCAAGGTGAAGCTATTTTTATTCATGCCTAAAAACAATTACCAGTACTTGCGGCTTTAAAAATAATAACAGTGTGGTAAGCATATTTCAGAACCAGGAAGGCAGAAATTTGTGTTTATGAGAGCCAAAAAATTAGTCTGGCAATACTTTGTGACGCCTCTGGTAATTAATTATAGGTGATGTATATTATATGAAATCTCAAAAGTTTAGCAGGAAGAGCGGAAAAAAGGGCCCTTACGTATTTCATTTCTGATATAATCCCTGTCACTCTCAGCGGGAATTAAAGTTTAATAAAAAGGAATAACAGAGGGATACAATCTAAAAAAAATGCTAATTAATAACTTTAGTCCTACCAGAGTGAGATTCTGTAATAAATGGTAGGCTGTCAGTTGCTAACTCATGAAATATTGCAGAGAAGGAAAAGGCAACATACTCTTTCACAAGATGGCTCTTTATATTAAAACTGTTTGTGGTAGGGAAGTTTTGTCCTTGTTAATCATCTGTGTTTTTACATCGATGTTTGTAATTACAATTAAACAGATGGTTCCTAAAAAGATAGTGTGTTCTCAGCAATTAAAACCATGGCAAGCAGCTTTTCCTCTTCCCCAACATGCAATTAAACTGAATAGACTCACAGACCCTGTGGGTTCTTCAGAAGAAAGGTTCTGTGCAGATTCAAGTAGATTAGTATTCTGTTCCCCATCCCTGTCATCCTGACCCCTGCACGCTGAGAGCTGTGCAGCTGGCAGAGGACTTCCAAACAAGGTTTGTAGGAAGTAGCTACCCCTTCTCTCTCCCTTTTTTTTTTATTCTTAAGACAGCCAATGTTGACATGTTTGCTTGTGAAAGAAAGTTCTTTCATTTCAGAGTTTTGTTTAACAAATATATTTTTATTGATTTCAGAGGAAGGGGGAGAGAGAGAGAGAGAGAGAGAGAGAGAGAGAGAGAGAGAGAGAGACATCAATGAGAGAGAATCATTGATTGGCTGCTTCCTGCATGTCCCCTCCTCGGGATTGAGCCCACAACCCAGGCATGTGCCCTGACCGTGATCTTCTGGTTCTTAGGTCGATGCTCAACCATGGAGCCAGATGCTCAACCATTGATCCATGCCGGCTGGGCCATTTCAGAGTTTTTATTTGAAAAATAGTAGAATTTACTTTGGGCTCTCAAATTCTCACCTTATTTACAATTCCTGTTACAACAAATTAAGTTCAGGGGATTTTCAACAAGGATTCAGCACCCCATGGGATATGTTAACAGCTGATGTATGGCTCTGTGGCCAGTGGTGTCTCCCTTGAACCAGACCCCAGCAGTGTGAATGGGTCTCCCCCACCCAGAGCAGAGATGTGGAGTTGGAGCCTGTGGTGGTCTGTTCACAGATGAAACTTTGGAAAATAAGGGGTTTTGTTTGCATGAGCATAAATAGGCCCAAGTACACTTTCAATGATTTTTAGGTACAGGCTTTTATGCCCACAAGTAAGCAGTTATTTGCTGGTGTAATTAACCATCTGCACCTTATTATGAGGGTGCAGCTGGCTAATTATGCCCAGTGCCATAGGGCAGGTTAAACTCTTCATCTGCATAAGAAGTAGATTTGCAGCAAAGGACATTGACCTTTATAAATGAGTCCCTAAATATAATCAGTGTGAGGTCACTACTTAGAGATTCCTGTTTTGTTCAGAAGTGAAATTTATATATGGGTAATGGTATGTCTATTTGTAATTAATACAGAACCATAGGGCAGACTTAAATTACTATGAGTCAGGGGCAAATGAGATCCCTGCTGAGTTCAAATGATTTGGGTTCCTCAATTTGGAAAAGTGGCACATCAATATGGATGCACATGGATTCATGAACTTGTATGAACAACAACTTAGAGCATCACGGAGAGTTCAAATGGACTAAATTTGTGTATTAACCATTTCAAAGCCATTTTAAGCATTATTAGTTGTACATTATTCTTGTGACGTACTGTTTGAGAGAATAGCAGAATACAGACAACAGAATCTTAAATTTCAGTGTAGGTTAAATTCACAGTCAGCGCCAACTAAGTGTGAAGGAGGCCTGCTAGGGTGAGTTTTCCACTATTTGTCTAAAATTGTCTTTAATTTGCCTTTACTCTTGAAACATATTTTTTTCTGGTTATAGAATTAAAGGATGGCAGTTGTTTTCTTCCAGCACATTTGACTGCATGATACTATCTTCTGGCTTCCATTATATTAAGAAACTAGAGTCCTGGTGCACAGATTTGTGCACTGGTGGGGTCCCTCTCAGCCTGGCCTGTGGGGATCATGCTGAGACCAGCTCTCCAACAACCCCTGAGGCGTCCTGGATTGCGAAAAGGCAGTTCTCAGGTGACGCATCCGGGAATAGGGCTTCCTCCTCTCTGGTTCTGGGTGTGTCACCTGAGAACTGCAGCTGAGTGTCTGCCCCTTGGTGGTCAGTGTGCGTCATAGCTATCAGTCGGATGGTCGAATGGTCAGCTGGTCAGCCGGTCGCTTAGGCTTTTATGTATATAGATCACCTCTCAATTTAACTATGGCTCCTTTTAAGATAATCTGCATTGGAAACTAAGATGGCGGCATAGATAAACACCGGGAAATAGTCGCCTCCCACAGCAATTGAAAATTATCCCAAAGGATGGAGCAAACATCGTCCAGAAAAACAGGAAGGCTGGCTGAGTGTAATTTCTACAACTAGAAGACAAGAAAAGCACGCTGAGAGCCAGAGGAGCTGCGGAGGCTGAGTGCAGAGGTACGGCGGTGGCTCGCGCGCGCAGAAAGGGGGTGGCACCTGAGGACGCAGCTGTCTTTTTGAATCACAAGCTCCCGACTGCTCTGATCTCCGGTTCTGGGAAGTCTCTGAGGACCCAGGACACATACGGGGAGAGCCTGCTTTCTCAGGCGGCAGCAGGCGAACTTGAGGGCGGATTTCCCTCAGAGGTGCTTGCAGCCATTACCGGGACACTGAGACGCGCGACTCCGGGCGCGGAGAATCAGCCATTGCTTCTTTCTCCGGCCTTTTGACTCCCTGAGACCCCGCCCCACCCAGGCTGCGGCAGAGGCTTTTGCATGTGAATGCCCCGGCCCTTTGCAACCTGATAATTACCTAACTGCAGCCCGGCCAGCCAGACCCGGAACTTCCAAGAGAAGGCCCAAGGCCCTGCAGCGGCTTGCATTGCTTCACAGCTGAGCCTCTTCGTGGCCCGGCTGTGAGGCCTCAGGCAGGGGCTGAATTAGCACCTCCTTAGATCCAGGAGCCACTGTACCCAGTGGTCAGAGGGGGACCATTCTCCCACTTCAGACACAGCTGCTTCCCACAGCCAATTGGCCTGGAGGTCAATTCCTCCCAGTGATCCTACATCAACCAAGGCACCAAGAGTGCACCAAGAGTGTCCACCCCAGGTAACTGGAGAGGCTGAGCTACTGGGCCCTACAGGACACCTGGCGCGCAGGGACACTCTGTCAACACAGGGAAGCAGCTAAAATGCGGAGACAGAGAAACAGGTCACAATTGTCAGAAACGGAGGAGGACAGACGACTGGATATAGAGTTCAAGGCCACGTTTATAAGGTTTTTCAAGAATTTTATGGAAACCGCCGATAAATTTAATGAATCCCTCAAGGAGTATAGTGAGACCATGGAGGACATGAAAAAGGACCAACTAGAAATTAAGCATACACTGACTGAAATAAAGAATATTTTACAGAGATCCAACAGCAGACAAGAGGATCCCAAGAATCAAGTCAAAGATTTGAAATACAAAGAAACAAAAAATACCCAACCGAAAAAGAAAAAAGAAAAGAGATTCAAAAAGTATGAAGATAGTGTAAGGAACCTCTGGGACAACTTCAAGCGTACCAACATCAGAATTATAGGGGTACCAGAAGGAGAGAGAGGGCAAGATATTGAAAACCTTTTTGAAGAAATAATGACAGAAAACTTCCCCCACCTGGTGAAAGAAATGGACCTACAAGTCCAAGAAGCGCAGAGAACCCCAAACAAAAGGAATCCAAAGAGGACCACACCAAGACACATCATAATTAAAATGCCAAGAGCAAAAGAAAAGGAGAGAATCTTAAAAGCAGCAAGAGAAAGACAGTCAGTTACCTACAAGGGAGTACCCATCCGACTGTCAGCTGATTTCTCAACAGAAACCATGCAGGCCAGAAGAGAGTGGCAAGAAATATTCAAAGTGATGAATACCAAGAACCTACAACCAAGATTACTTTATCCAGCAAAGTTATCATTCAGAATTGAAGGTCAGATAAAGAGCTTCACAGATAAGGAAAAGCTAAAGGAGTTCATCACCACCAAACCAGCATTATATGAAATGCTGAAAGGTATTCTTTAAGAAGAGGAAGAAGAAAAAGGAACTCTTACCATTTGCCACAGCATCGATGGAACTGGAGAGCGGATAAATACCACAAGATCTCACTTATTTGTGGAATATAATGAACAACATAAACTGATGAACAAGGACTGATCCAGAGACGGAGAGGCTTTGATTGGACTGTCGGGCCTTGGAGGGAAGGTAGGGGAGGGTGGGGGCAAGGGGGAAGGATCAACCAAAGGACTTATATGCAAGCATATAGGACTAACCAATGGACACGGACAACGGGGGGGGTGAGGGGATGAGCGGGGGGGGGGGGTAGAGGGTACACATGTCATATCTTAATCAATAAAAAAAAAAAGGGAAAAAAAAAGATAATCTGCATTTTTATTGGCTCGTTTAATGATTTCTTCTCTTTATTTTTGGTTTTCTTCACCTTCTCTACGATGAATCTAGGAATGGATTCCCCCCCCCTCCCACCCCCCCACCCCTGCCCACCCCATCTAGCAAGCTTAGGATTTGTTGGACCTGAACGTATATGTGGTCTTTTTCAACACTTTAGTCAATTTCACAGCTATTATTTTTTTAGGTATTCCCTCTGACTCATCTCTTTTTTCTCACTCAAGGCTCCAATGATGTCAGATCTCTGTCTCCATGTCTCTTACCTTCACTTGTGTGTTTTCTGTATCTTTTTTCACTTTATGTACTGACCTGCATAATTCTTCTCACTTATTTTCTAGTTTAGTCATATTCTCTTTGGCTGTTTAAAATATGCTTTCTACTTATCCAAGAAATTTCTGAATTCAGTTACTATGTCTTTCATTGCTTTATGTCCTATTTGGGTCTTTTTAAAGTCCCCCTATACAGCATACCCCTACTATATTTTCTTTTTAAAATTTTTTCAAACCTAAATAAAACTTAACAGTGTCTGCATACCCTTTACTTACAGTCATCTGTGCATTGCATTGTGGGCCCACCACCCAAAGTCAAAGCTCTGTCACTTTATATATAACTCCCTTTACCCTTTACTACTACCCCATCCCCCTCCCCCCCATCCCCCCCACACACACTCTGGTAACCACTGTACTGTTGTCTATATCTATGAGGTTTTGTGTTTTTTTTTCTTTGATCCATCCATGTTGTTGCAAATGGCAGTATTTAATCTCTTCATATGGCTGATTAGTATTCTATTGTATACGTGGGCCACATCTTATTTATTCAGTCCTCTGTAGAAAATTTTGATAATTTGTGTTTGTTTTTAGATTACTGTGCCCTAAAGATATCTTTAAGCTTGTCTGTTAGTACTGTAAACATAATAACATAGTAGTTTTATAGTTTATATCGAATAAGTCGCTATATGCAGCCTTTGAAGGTCTTTCTGCTATCCTCAGCTTCTGCTAATTTTGTTCATGGTGTCTTCCTTTCTTGTGTGTCTGGTATGCGGATGCCTTCCTCTGTAGGATATTTATATTTGCTTCTGCCAGGCAACTCAGGATCTGTTAGTCTGCGACTACCATAGCTCATGGTTTGAAGTTCTCTAGACAACTTAAGTGGTATGAACCCGGGCTGCAAATCTGAGTCAGAAATGACCTCAACTTTGCGGTATTTCCCCCTTCTTTTTCTTTATATGCTCTTTCTCTGCTTAGCCCCATAACAAGTGTTACTGTGGATGTATGGGCACGGTGATACAGAGGCCAGTTTTAATTTTGGGTCCCAGCCTAAAGTGAAGCAGATTTCTCACTGTATTTCCCATTTTGAGCAAACTCTAATCATTGACTTCTATCTCATTGCCCAGCAAGGCCACCAAAACCAAAGGCCAAAGGGTGTTTGGAGTAAGGAATGCTTTAAGGGCAGAAGTGGCTGTGGATTCCTAGTGTCTGCTTTCTTCTCTGGTGTTTGATTTCCTCTAGTTATTGCTTATTATCTTGACAGCTCTTTAATACTTTTAAGGAGATTAAAACTTTTTTAGTTGAAAAAATTTTTCACTAGAGCTTTTAGTTGTGTTTACATGAGTGGTTGGTTCAACTGTTACCTGCCATTACTGGAAGTGAAAATGCTCTTTAATTTTAGGAGAAAATTTTATTGTTGTCCTTAGTAGAGATGCAGGGTAGAGACATACTTTTCATACTTTTAATAGGAATTGATCTGGCCAAGCCCTGTGAGAGCAATGCACTAAGAATTTCATAGTCAATATTTACCAGTGTGATAACCAAAAGAAGAAAAATGGCCCTATTGTATGCCAGTCAACTCAAGTGTAATGGTATAGTCGTAACCAATCTCTGTAATTGGTTTTCATTATGGAATTCTGTTATGACAGCCATCCAATATGAATAACAAGAATTGCATTTGGCATTGTAATAAAAGGTAGACATGCAGCATTTGACAAGTAGGTGCTAGTGAGAATGTCTGAGACAGTGATCAGTGTTGAGAGCACTCACTTGACCTAGGTCAAGCTATCTTGCTATTCACTTGCTTCTGGGAATTGCCACATCCCTAATGGCTGGTGGAGCTTGATGAAAGCACTAGCCCCTTTCTTTACTGATGTCAGTTGGAGTCATGGAAGGATCGATGAGTAAATCCAAGTTTGTTCTTATGTGTATGGGTGGTTTTATTAAAAGGATTCCAAACATTTTCTGTGAAAGGAAATTCAATTCCAGGCATTTTTTTTTTTTTTGTCAAAAGGATTTGCTTAATAAACACAATCACTTTTAAATAATGTTTGCAGAGAACTCAAGTTGTTAATACTTAGAAAAAATTCATATTAAAGTCATCAGTTTTCTATAAAGGATTTTTTTTCAAAATCTGAAGATGAAATATTTCCAGGTATCTCTTCTGGACTTACAAATTCTGGAAGAGCCAGAATTTTTGGATCCATGTGAACTTCTGCAAAGACCTGGCTATATGCTAGCTATATTCAAATGTGGGCTTACTAAGAGCAGAATAATTTACATATAGAATTATGTATTCTGGGTTACCTAATCCAAATATCCAATAAGTTTTAATGGTTTCCAGATTTCTAGACATCCTTGATGTTATATTTGATGGTACAAATGAATTACTCTATATATTATATAAGCTTATTCTCTCCTATTCTGATAGAAATGAAGCATTTTCAGTTTGCTTTAGAAATAGCAACTCATGCCATTGCATAGTAGTTATTTGCAGATTTTCCTAGTAAACTCCAAGAGTAAATTTTAGGTAAATGTATGATTTCTAAAAATCTAATCATCAAAATATACCAATTATCATGCAGAAATATAACAATATAACAATTATCATAAGTTCTATATTTCAAGTGACAGAAACTTACTTCAAACTTCAATACAGATTAGTAAAATTAGGGAATTTAGTAGTCCATTTAGTTAGGATACTAGGATGACTCATAGGATCAAAAGATGAGCCACAGATATCAAGGCCTCATAGTTTAGAACTACTTTCAATACCACTCTGATTCACTTATCTTCATCTTTCTTCCCTCCTGTCATCCATCCGTCCCGTCCTGCTCACATTTTTAAAAATTCTTTATTGATTAAGGTATTACAAATGTGTCTTTATCCCCCCATTGTCCCCTCATCCCCTCAGTCTTGCCCTCGCCCTCACCCTCACCCTCACCCCCAGTTGTCTGCGTCCATTGCTTATGCTTATATGCATGCATACAAGTCCTTTGGTTGATCTTTCCCCCTTACCCCCACCCGCCCCTACCTTCCCTCTGAGGTTTGAGCATGTGATTGATGCTTCTCTGTGTCTAGATCTGTTTTTGTTCATTGGTTTAAGTTGTTCATTATAGTCCATAAATGAGTGAGATCATGTGGTATTTATCTTTCTCTGACTGACTTATTTCACTTAGCATAATGCTCTCCAGCTCCACCCATGCTGTTGCAAATGGTAGGAGTTCCTTTCTTTTTACTGCGACATAGTATTCCATTGCATAGATGTGCCAAAGTTTTTTAATCCACTCATCTGCTGATGGGCACTTAGGCTGATTCCAAATCTTAGCTATTGTAAATTGTGCTGCTATGAACATAGGGGTGCACATATCCTTTCTGATTGGTGTTTCTGGTTTCTTGGGATATATTCCTAGAAGTGTAATCACTGGGTCATTGCTTTTATCTCCTTGCTTTCTTCTGCAGAAAGCCATCTCCATGTGAGGAAAAAGATGCTGTCAATAGCTTTAAACTCATTTCAGCCCAGCAAGCCCAAAGAAAAAAATCCAGCTATCATTCAAGGAAAGAACTCTGATTGGCATTATTAGGGTCATAAGATCAATCAGAGCATAGGAGAATAGGATACTGTGATTGGTCAGATCTGCCTGCCCCTTCCAGACAGGGCAGTGGGTTCTTACAGGGAGAAGGAAAACTGGGAGGGGGGATTATACTGGGCAGACAAAAGAAGTCCTTTACAAGAGTATCTTGTTAAAAAGGATTAAAAGCTGTTAAAGAGTATTCCTAATTGGGTATGCATTCTTGAATTCAAGTAAGATAGATAGATTTAAGAAAACTAAACCCCGCCCTAGCCAGTTTGGCTCAGTGGATAGAGCGTCGGCCTGTGGATTGAAGGGTCGTGGGTTTGATTCCGGTCAAAGGCATATGCCTGGGTTGCAGGCTCGATCCCCAGTAGGAGGTGTGCAGGAGGCAGCCGATCAATGATTCTCTTTCATCATTGATGTTTCTATCTCTCCCTCTCTGAAATCAATAAAATATATTTTTAAAAAGAAAACTAAACCTATTATAGATATACAAGAAGATACATTCCTCATCTTAGAAAATTTCATAGATTAAAAGAATTGATACAGCATACTGGAGAAAAGTTCAATTGAAATTGGGATTGCTGTGTTAGGAAAATATATTAAAACACCCCAAATTTTTCTTTGCTTAGATTTCTTCCACAAAGAAATCACTAAGAAATGGTAGGATGCAACTTTAAGAAAGAAAGAAATATATATATATATATATATATATATATATATTCATTGATTTCAGAGAGGAAGGGAGAGGGAGAGAGAGATAGAAATATCAACGTCCTCAGGAATCGAACCCAGGACCCTTCATCCTCAGGTTGACACTGTATCCACTGAGCCAAACCAGCTACGACTAATATTTTTTATTTTATTTTAATTTTTGTTAAACCAGCAGGAAGGGGCCATTTCATCTGTTGTTGATATTAAAATATGAATAAGCCCTCATTGGATGGTTGGATCCAAAATACGAAATTTTAGTTAGCAATTAATGGTAATTTTACTGTCTTTCATTGCAGCAAATTTATAAATAAATATACACGTGCTTATTAATTTGCTGCAATGAAATAATATGAATTGCCTAACATTTATAAGGAGCTTATAAGATAGATTACCTTGAGTGGTGTGTGTGTGTTGAAGCAAATTCTCCAAATGAACATCCATCATGTGTAATAGCTGTAGAAGCCAAAGGCATTCTCGCTGTGTGTTACTGCAAGCCTCCTGGTCTTTAGACTTTGGCGGTGACAAAGTCAATGGTATATAAATGAGAAGTTATTATATTTTAGTAAGGCAAACACGGATTTAGAATAGCTCGCCTGCTACATTTAAATTAGCGTATTTGACAAAATGAACAAGACCATCAGAAACTGATTTTGCAAGTAATAGTCTGAATGGCTTCCAAGTTATTCATGCTATGGTAATACATTACAAATAATAGATGGACTGCAATTATTTATAAGGAATTGGCTTTGTCAAGAGACTGGCCACAGCATATAGCTCAGATGACACTTGTGTCATGGAACATTAATTGGCTCAGATAACTCATAAGTTCTTGGCTTGATCTAAGGATTCAAATGATGTAACCAGAACACAGTGTCTTGGCACTGCTTTTCATTTTTGTGGCTTCATTCTTAGATAGCCTCTCCTCTCATGGGGCAAGAAGGCTGCCAGCAGCTTCAAGCTCATATCCCGGGAAACGCGGTGGGATGGACAGAGAGTTCCAGAGATTTTTACCTCGAAATAACCTTGTAGTTTGATCAGGGGAAACAGGGCAGCCTGAGTACCGGAAAGAAGGGGACAGAATGTGCCAGTAGGGTTAATGGACTTGGAAGGAGAAGATGGGCATTCCAGAGACGAGAACTATGCAGTTTACCATGTTATCTGAGGGTGTCCGCGACAGTGAGTCTCACAGTCTAGATTCCTACATGGATCAAGACTCTTTCTAAGAAGATTTAGCTAATCTCAGAGAGTCTCTGTTTCAATATACCTTTAAAAAATTTTATTGCTTTTTTGGTTCTTTAAGTGAGAAGGGGCTGGAAAATATACCCCTGGTTGCTTGGTAGACAAATTTTAAATGTTTACTTTTGGCCATTAAAGTTTTACAAGTAGCTATTCAGTGTTAATACACTGTGTGTCCCTCTCACCTAACAGTATTGTAAGTAATTGGTAATTATAAGTAATTGTATCTCAACTTAGTACCTTGACAGTCAAGACATCAGCTCTATAAATCTTGGATTTGGGGTCATGAATAGATTATCCAGGTTAATTTCAGACATCTGAGCAGTGCTATAAGTAGACTTCTGCTAGTTCTGGGTTCTATTGTATTGTGTTTCATTTTTGCATTTTATCTTCAACTTAAATGTTCCTATTGGAAAATTATCTAGGCATGGAATAGAATTTCTCCCCTTACACCATCTACACTCAGTAAATGACGATTTCTGCTTCTGAGAATGGTGGACTAGGTAAGGCAGATTCATGCTCCTGCTGAGGGCAACTAGAAAAACCAGACAGATTATAGACAAAAGCCTGCTTCAAGGCTGTAAAAGGTTAACAAGATGGCGAAGAATAATCAGGCCGAGTCTAGAGCAAAGAGGGACCCAGGGAAGTGAGCCTCAAACTTTGAACTCCTGAGAACACACACAAATTCCAAGGAAGAAGCTGAGAGACCCAGAGGCTGGGCCATCTTCGTGGGTTAAGGCGGCAGGATTGGTGACGAGGGCCTGCCTGGTGGTGAACCCCTTCTCTTTGGGTTTGGACCTCAAAGGGCTGCCTGGAAGGAGTAGGAATGAACTGGAAGTCAGCCCAGGAAGCCACTTGAAATGAAAAACCAAGCTTTAGAATGGGCAAGACATTGGCAAGAACTGACAGAAATCGTGTATCCAAAATATTAGAAGGACTTCCACAAATCAATAAGAAAAAAGATATCCCAATAGAAAAAAGTCAAGAGACTTGAACATTTCACTAGGCATTTCACACAAGAGGGCCTCCAAATGGCCGATAAACATATGAAAAGATATTCATTTGTAATCAGGGAAATGCAAATTAATACCACAATAAACTATCATGACACACTCACTAGATAGCTAAAATTTAGGTTGCTAGTAGCAAGTGTTAACAAAGTTGGGGGCAACCAGATCTCTCATAAACTGCTACTGAGAGTATAAATAGGTACAATGGCTTTGGAAAACTGTTTAACATTATCTTCCATTGTTTAAGATAAGTCTACCCTATGATCCAGCAATTTAATTTTCAGATATATATTCTGCTTGTCCTTGGGCACAGAGACATTTACAAGAATGTTCACAGCGGCATTATGCATGACTAGAGGCCCGGTGCATGACATTTGTGCACTGGGTGGGGGGGGGGGGCTGGCCCTCAGCCCGGCCTATGCCCTCTCGCAGCCCAGGATCCCTCGGGGGATGTCTGCCAAGGGGTCCTTAGCACTGCCACAAAGGCGGGGGAGGCTCCCGCCACTGCCGCTGCACTCACCAGCCATGAGCCGGCTTCTGGCTGAGCGGCACTCCCCCTATGGGAGCACACTGATCACCAGGGGTCATCTCCTGAGTTGAGTGTCTGCCCCCTGGTGGTCAGTGCATGTCATAGCCACCAGTTGTTCTGCTGTTTGGTCAATTTGCATATTAGCCTTTTATTATGTAGGATAGCCTCAAATGGAAAACAACCCAAATACTAACCACTAGTGGAATTGATTAATAAATATTAGTATATTCGAAGAATCAACTATTATACTTAAAATGAAAATGAACAGATTACATGCAACAAAATAGATACACAGAGTAGAGCAAAAGAAGCCAGATGCAAATGATTACATACTGTCTGATTTAATTGATCTAAAAAAACAGGCAAAACTATAGTGTTTAGGGATGCATGCTTAGGTTATAAAAGAAAATCAAGGAAATGTATTTTATAAAAATGAGGATAGTGGTTACCTTTAGTGGGGTGAGGGGCTTAGTGATTGAGAGGGGGGTGTGAGGGTCCTTCTGGGTTGTTGGCAATGTTGTTTCTTTCCCCTGGAGATCATTGCACAGATGTTCACTTTGTAATAATTCATTGAGCTGTACCTATTGGAGGCACTGTTTTTGTATGCATATAATACTTCACAATAAAATATTTTAAAAGACAATATCACTTTATTTTTTATTCATCTCATTGAACTAAAAACAAAATTAATCCCTTTCTCAGTCCAACTGCAGCAACACTTTTCACTTAGCGATGTGACCAAACCTGAATGTGGTCAGATATGCAGTCAAAATCCAGTTAGATTTCTGGGTGCTTATTCCAGAAATAATAGCGGTATCACTAAGTTTCATCTTCACTCCTCAAAAACAATATGATTTTATTTATAGTTAACTAATACAGTGCTTTGCATATAGCATATGCAGCTCTTCCTTATTCATGGTTTCACTTTTCACAGTTTCAGTGTCTGAAAATTAAATGGAAAATTCCAGAATTAAACAATTTATAATTTTTTAAAAAAATAAGTTTTAAATATTCACCATTCTGAGATAAAATCTCCATGTCTCATCAGGACATGAATCATCCCTTTGTCCACTGTCTCCACACTGTATATGCTCCCTGCCCATTAGTCACTTGTGGCTGTCTGGGTTACCATATTAACTGTAGCAGTATCGTTCAGGTAACCCGCATTTTACTTTAATAATGGCTCCAAAGTGCAAGAGTAATGATGCTGGTAATTTGGATATGCCAAAGGGAAGCCGTAAAATGCTTCCTTTAAGTGAAAAAGGTATGTATGTATGTATAAAACATACACAGTATGTGGAGGGTTTGGTACTATTTGCAGTTTCAGACTGGAGGGCTTAGAATGCATCTCCCTCTGATAAGGGGGGACTACTGTACTCTGTCATTTATTAAATTGAAAGATAACACCCTGAATTCCCTTGTGAGAAAGTAATCTATTGTAGAATTATAACACTTGTAGATTCTTGGTATAAGTCATGACAGTGGTATGAATTGGGGCTCACAAATTAATAATACGTCCTTTCTGTGCCTATGGCTCCATCTGTTCCTGTCATTGCCTTCTTCCTGTATGGCCCTGGAGTGGCCTGTCTTGACTTTTCTCCTGCCTGTGTCTTGTCTGGAAGCTTCTACAGTTTGAACAAGCCTCCAGCATCTGGCATTTCCCTGTAGAGAAGCAGTTCTTTTTGTAATTTGAGGCCCAGGAAAAATCAGTTTTCACTGTACATCTTGTGATATTGTGATTTATAATAAGAAATATGAATCTGGTCTTCATAAGCCTTCTGGCACAGAGCTCATAAAACCCTTGCAATTTCCTCATTATTGAGAGTGATAAAGGTGGTTTTTATTTCTTTTAAAAAATTTTTATTGTTTAAAGTATTACATATGAATCCTTTTTTCTGCCATTGACCACTCCCCACTAGTTCCCCTCCTCACCCCGCACATGCCCTCATCCCCACCCACCCAGACTGTGTCCATGGGTTATGGTTATGCTTATATGCATGCATACAAGTCCTTTGGTTGATATCTCCCCCTTTTTCCTCCCCCCTACTTCTTCCCTTTCTCCTGAGGTTGGATGGTCTGTTCTATGCTTCTGTGTCTCTGAATCTATTTTATTTCATCAGTTTATGTTGTTCATTATATTCCATAAATGAGTGAGATCATGTGATATTTATCTTTCTCCAACTGGCTTATTTCGCTTAGCATAATGCTCTCCAGTTCCATCCATGTTGTTGCAAATGGCAAGAGTTCCTTCTTTTTTACAGCAGCGTAGTATTCCATTGTGTAGATGTACCACGGTTTTTAATCCACTCATCTGCTGATGGGTAGGCACTTAGGTTGTTTCCAAATCTTATCGATTGTAAGTTGTGCTGCTGTGAACATAATGGAGGCTTTGTTTCATAGGCATGGATGATTCAGTCACAGGCCATTAGCAACTGATTCAACCTCCGGCCCCTATACTCTCTTGTGGAATAAAGGTGTTTCTGTTACGTTAATGAGGTGACTTTTGAAACTCACCTAAGGGTGGGGTCTGGTTGCAGGAGAATCAACCCTGTGATTAGAGCAGCCATGGGCAAACTACTGCCGTGGGCCGGATCCGGCCCGTTTGAAATGAATAACACTAAAAAAAAAAAAGACCGTACCCTTTTATGTAATGATGTTTACTTTGAATTTATATTAGTTCACACAAACACTCCATCCATGCTTTTGTTCCAGCCCTCCGGTCCAGTTTAAGAACCCATTGTGGCCCTTGAGCAAAAAGTTTGCCCACCCCTGGATCAGAGGGTTGGAACTTTCAGTCCATGGAGAGCAGAGGGGCTGGAGGGTGAATCAGTTGCTAATGGCCTGTGACTTAATCATCCATGCCTATGAAACAGAGCCTCCATACAGACCTCAAAGGACAGAGTTGATGAGCAGGATGAGATCTGGGGAGAGAGCGGAGCCCCTGGAGAGGGCATGGAAACTCCCAGCCCCTTCCCACATACGCTGCCCTATGCGTCTCTTCTGTCTGTTCCCGAGTTATATCCTTTTATAATAAACGGTGATCCAGCAAGTAGAATGTTTCTCTGAGTTCTGGGAGCCACTCTACTAATTGAACCTGAGGTGGTGGTCTTGGGAACCTCTGCTTTATAGCCATTGGCTAGAAGTACAGGTGACAACCTGGGCTTTCAACTGGCATTTGAAGTGTGTGTGTGTGTGGGGGGGGAGTGGTGGCGCGGTTTGGGGGCAATCTTGTAGGACTGGATTCTTAACTTGTGGCATCTGAGTTGAATTGTAGGACACCAGCTGATGTCCTGAGAATTGCTTGTTGGTGTGGGGACACCCCCCACCCCCACCCCTTACCTCCTCACTTTGGACTTGGTGGCCAGAACAAAATTCATCTTCATTTTTCTTTTCTTCAACATGAGTCAAATAAGAGGATCCTTTCTGAAATTTGTCTCTTTTATGTGCCTCAGATGTAATAAGTCACACGTCCTGCAACAGACAGATTGTTTTCAGGAAGCATTTCAAGGGGAAGAGACAGAGGCCGCTGGGAAACCTGGGAAATCTGAAGTAATCCAATTGAAAAGAGATCAAATTAATAGGAAACGAAGGAGTATGGCAGCTTTAGAAACAGGAGAAAATCAGAAGATGAAGCAGGATGAGGAAGTAAAAATTAATCTTTTCGTGCCGAGTGCCCAGAGAACCCCTCACTGACAACAAAAGTCGTGTTGCATTTACTTGAGCATCTTCCCTATTATTTTCAGTTTTTTAGAAAAATCAAATTTTATGCTAATAACAACACTACAAACAGGTACTGTGAAGTACTTTACACATGTTATTTCACTTAATCTTCATAATTAATGAATGCGGTGAATGTGGTAGCTGGCGTTCGCGATGACTCCCAATTGTCCTCACTTCCTGGCAGTCACGTCCTTATGTGGCCTCTCCCACGTGGACTGGGCCTGATCTCTGTGACCAACAGATGTTGCCGAAGTGATGGCGTGTGACTTCTGTGGTTACAAAGGACACTGTGGCTTCTCCCACGGTTTCTTGGACTGCTTGCTCTGGAGGTGTAGCTAGTCATTATGCCACAAGGGCCCTCGAGCAGCGCCGAGGAGAGGAACCAAGGTCTCGTACCAACAGCCAGGACTAACCTGCAGGTCGAGTGAGCCCTATCAGAGGTGGATTTTCCTGCCCTAATCAAGCCTTCAGGTGGCTTTAACCCTTGCTGCCATCTTTGACTGCAACCTCATAAGAGACCCCAACCCAAATCAACTAGCCCAGACTCCTTTCAATTTCTTGAATCATAGAAACTGTAAGAAATGAGAAATTTTATTTATTTATTAAAAATAATTTTTTTTAACTACAAAGTTTTGGGGCAATTTGTTACTCCATTATAGGAGGAGGAAACTGAAGCGTGGGAAGAGTAAACCTCATGTTACAACTTTGGAATCGATTGAAAATATAATATTTAAATTCTAATCTTCTCCTTGTGTCCTCAACTTCATTTTAATCTTAGCTCTATAAGCAAACGCAGGAAATGTTCATTGTCAGTGCTTTTGCTGAAGTTCTCCAGTCACCTTTTGGCTGGATGAAGCCTACTTTCTAGTAGATGCCTCAAGAAGGGAACAACTTCACATGCGTTTTTGCATGTTCAAAGTTCCTTTTCTGTCGTCTTAATAAGTGAAGAAGAGCTTTGACGCATATAAAATTCTTGGCTTACATATGTTCAAGTTTTGGGAAGATGTTGCTCCTCTGTTTTGCCATGTCACAGGTTGCTTTCTCAAAGTTCAGTGACATCTCATTCTCTTGTCCTTGTAAGTTATTTTACTTTTTTTTTTTTTTTTTGCATGGAGTCTATCAGGAGTTTAAAAACTTTAAAGTCTGATAGTTTTGCTAAGATATGACTCAGAGTTTATCATTCTGGGTCAGTTTTCTTGGTTACCTAATGGTCCCTTATGACCTTGGATTATAGTTTTAAATATTAGTTCCATTTCAGTACTTTATTTTTCTTCTTCTTAGGCTCCAGCATGTTAGACCTTCTTTGACTGTCTTCTATTTCAATCATTTGTTCTTTATAATCTTTTTTCCTTTTTAAAAATTTTACATTTATTTTCTTGGGTGTTTTACTGCTTTACTTCAATGTACCTTATTACTTTTCATTCAAATCTGTTTTCCTGTATGCACCTTTTCCCCTTCCATTTTGGTTTGGTAATGCCTTACTGTCTTGTGAACTTTTTAATGATTTTAAGGTTTTTTATTTGATGTTGTATCAAGCATTTTTAGTTAGGATTTCTGTTTGTTTATGTTTTGGTAAAGGGATGAATAACTTAGCCTGCTATTACTGAAAACAGAAATCCCTACTTAGTCATAAATGGCCCCCAAACTTGCAAGTGCCCTGCCAGAAGTATAAAGAAGGATATGCGAAGGAGAAATGTCATATTTCTTTGATTTGTAGGTATTGGGTGGCTGTTTAATGCCTTATTTATGACTAAGCATTGCAACTTTTCTGGGAACTTCCCATTTCCCATCTCATCTCATGCCTTTTTTTGAGTCTCTGCCCAGCTGTGAAGACCTAAACCCTTATGTTTTTTCTGTTTGAAAGATATCATGAGAGACAATTGTCAAATTGATAAAATAGCAGATAAAATAGCAATTGATGAATATATTTATTGGCTAGTGTTTACTTATCCAGGAAAGATAAAAGTGCCAAAATGTAAGAACTGTTTGTATTTTCATGTCTTCTGTTTTGCCCAGAATCACTTGGTTTTTCTAAAAGGGATTGTAACAGCCGTGGGCAAACTATGGCCCGTGGGCCGGATCCGGCCCGTTTGAAATGAATAAAACTATTGAAAAAAAAGACTGTACCCTTTTATGTAATGATGTTTACTTTGAATTTATATTAGTTCACACAAACACTCCATCCATGCTTTTGTTCCGGCCCTCCGGTCCAGTTTAAGAACCCATTGTGGCCCTCGAGTCAAAAAGTTTGCCCATCCCTAGATTGTAAGTTTTGAGGTAAGGCTAGGTTTAGACTGGTTACATGGAATAGACTTCTTTGGTTAAGGTATTTGTTCCAAGAATTTGATATAATTTTGAAGATCAGTATTTTTAAACCTTCCGGTATTTGAAAAAGTTTAAAAATAAAAAAAATAGTGACCTGTATTCAGGAATTAACTGTATTTGTTCTCAAACTTTTTTTTTTTTTTCACTCTTAGGTGAGCAAAGGAAATAACGAAAAATGACAAGTAGAAGACTCGAGGAGTCCATGGGGGCTGTCCAGATGGGGTTAGTCAGAATGCTCAAAGGATTCCAAAGCAAGGTTTTGCCACCCCTGAGTCCCAGGGTGGTTAAAGAAGAAGATGTCAACCAAATGGTAAGGTATCAGAGAATCTCAGTGTAAAATTCCTAATGTAGTCGCCTCAGGAGGATGACAGCTGCTAATTGGCATTATGAGAATCCGAGAGAGAATCATTGCAGAGCAGAGGCACCTCTTAGAGGCTCAGAAGTTTTTGAAATTGCATGCATTGAAAGAGAGGCTTGAAATGCTTAAGTCAAGCAGTTGAAATAAGACTGTGAAAGCAAATTATTAGGTTTTCCAAATATTTAGTTGAACTGTATGAAGCTGCCATTTGTGTAGTTAAAAAGCAAGCAAATATCAGAATTTTACAGGTTTTAACCAGAACACTCTATTAACCTGTTAATTGGCAAGAGTTACTTTCATTTGTATATTTGTAGAACATAGAATATTAAAATAATGACTGTATTTTAGGAAAAATGTATGATTTTTTCTTTTAAAATGAAAATATTTATATATTTTATTTTAAAACTAGAGGCCTGGTGCATGAAATTCATGCACTCCAGGGGGGAGGGCCCCCCCTCAGCCTGGCCTGCGCCCTCTCACAGTCTGGGAGCCCATGGGGAGTGGGCCTAAGCCGTCAGTCGGACATCCTTAGCGCTGCCACAGAGGCAGGAGAAGCTCTCACCACTGCCACTGCACTCGCCAGCCATGAGCCTGGCTTCTGGCTGAACAGTGCTCCCCCTGTGGGAGCACACTGACCACCAGGAGGCAGCTCCTGTGTTGAGCGTCTGCCCCCTGGTGGTCAGTGCATATCATAGTGACCGGTTGTTCTGCTGTTCGGTTGATTTGCATATTAGCCTTTTATTATTTAGGATAACAGTTGACATTCAATATTAAAAATATTTATATTGTTAATGAATTATAATGACTTGGTGAGAATTGAATTATAAACTACATGCTATAGGAAATTTCAGTAACAACTTACAATGTTAGATATAGTATACACGACATTTTAAAAACGAGTCTCAAGTTACATTTTAATTAGAAAAATATATTATTCTCTTTTGTGGTGGTTATGGTTTCATATTTAAGGTAACTCCAGACTTTTTTGCTTATAAGACTATATTATTATTATTATTTAATCCTTATCTGAGAAGGATATTTTTCCATTGATTTCCAGAGAGAGTGAAAAGGAGAGAGGAGGGGGAAGAGAGAGAAACATTGATGTGAGAGAGAGACATTAATTGGTTGCCTCCCATCCGTGCCATTACTAGGAATCTGCAACCAAGGTACATGCCCTTGATTGGAAATCGAACCCACAACCCTTCGGTCCACTGGCCAAAATCTAACCACTGAGCAACCCTACCAGGGCTCAACTTTGTTATTTTTATTTAAATCACAGCACAGCTGATACCTCTTAACATTTTAGTATTCTAATATGGGTTCCAATAAAAAAAAAACAAACCCTTAAAAAACCAAGTTAGAAGCTATATTAGAAATAATACCTTCATTTAAATGGATTAAATCACAGAAAATAATTTCATAGGGAATTTGAAAAGCATTGATTTTTAACCCAAGGCAAAACAAATCAGCTAAATTATATTACTGTGATTGTATTTCAAAGTCTTGGCACATACTGAAGCATTATGTTGCTGCCAATGACTATGATCTCTTTGCAGCTAAAGTGGGCCCTGGGTGATGGAAATGCTCTGCATCTTGACTGTATCAATGTCAATATCCTGGTTGAGATGCTGTACTATAGTTTTGCAAGACACTAACTTTGGGGGAAACTGGGCAAATGGTACCTGGTTCCTCTTGGTATTATTTCTTTTTTCTTTTTTCTTTTTTTTTTTGGTATTATTTCTTATAACTAAACTACATGCAAATCTTAAAATTACAAATTTAATTTAAAAAACATTTTCCTATAATTCAATCAATCAACCAATCAATCAGTAAAATAAAGTAGGTTCTGGAAATAACGTAAACATCCCAGCACAACAACAACTCCTTGGTCCTGGATAACTAAGCCATTGTTCCATTATTTAAATGATAAACGGTAGGTTACATTTTCTTCCCCTCCTAACTTTAGAAAGTGTCAAAAGCATTTTGGGTTCTCATTTGGGTATGTGAATAGGACTGGCTGCCAGAGCTGATGACTGGCTTAGATCTCTTTTAAACCAAGGTCTAAATGCACTTTTGTGATTTCTAAAAAGTTCAAACTTGTTTCTAAGCAGGGTAATCGCACTTCCCGAATCCTGTCCATTTTGTATGGTGACTCTTTAACCTGAATTAACCTGATAGTTAACGTTGTAATTTCAGTTGAGAAATAGATGTGTTTCAAACTTACCTCTGAAGCCTGAAAGTGATTTTAGAAAGGTAGGGCTGTATGTTCAGATGCCTCTTCCCAGCGTAAATGTTAAGCTCTTTGGACATGTTCCCGTGCAATATCTTGACTCCCTCTCCCTCCCCCCACTCCCCAAGTTCCTTTGTGTGACTCCTCCAAGCTTATAAGGAAACAGTAACTACCTGTCATTTCAAATTACTTGCAAAGAGCTCAAAAGGACATGGCTACCTCTCTTGTATTATTTAGTTACTTTAAATATTTTATAAGGGAACTTAGTGGCATTCCAGAATTATCCTGAAAGCTGAAAACACAAATTATTCATTACTGGAACTTATGAAAACACTTTTTCAGTGTAGCCACTTATGAATCTTTGGCTCCTGTTGTTTTAAATTCTAGCTAACACCCTCGGAGTTCCTGAAGGAAATGTCCCTGACCACAGAACAGAGACTGGCAAATACACGGTTGATGTGCCGACCACAGATCATCGAACTTTTAGATATGGGGGAAGCAACACATCAAAAGGTAGCTACTTTCTGTTTTACTAGCATTTGTCTTACTAGCATGGAGAGTAGGCACTGGCATAATGTGAACATTCCCCACCCCCCACCCCCATTGCTTTTTTAAAGAGAGGGGAAGGGAGGGAGAGAGGAAGGGAGGGAGGGAAGGAGGGAGGAACAGAGAGAGAAAGAGAGATGTGAAATAGATACATTGATTGGTTGCCTCCCCCACATGCCCTGACCAGAGTTGGGGATCAAACCTGTAACCCAGGTATGTGCCCTTGACCGAGAATTGAACCTCTGACCCTTCGGTGCACAGGAGATGCTCTAACCATAGAGCAACACTGGCCAGGGCATAATGTGAAAATTCTTGAACATAATGTGAACAGTCACTAAGTAATAGTTATTTTTTTCTGGGCCAATCTGTTATTTGTTTGCTTAACACATTCTTTTTCTTCCTCTGTTGATCTTGATACCTGTGATTTGATATGAAGAGAATTACAGTTAATTAGTACAAATAACTTTTGACTACTCACATTTCTATCTTAGCTACTTCTGGACACTATTGTTCGCAGATTAGGAGTAATTCCAAGAATTATATTAGCCAAGCCTAATTAAGTTATCTTAGCACAAGAAATCCCTCCTTACCTGAGCTGTCATCACTAGAAGAAATGAAAGTGGAATTATTAAAGTAGGCATTTGTTGTATATTCTGGCTCATCCTATATAATAAAAGGGTAATATGCAAATTGACCCTAAAGGTGGAATGACCGGGAACGACCTGTCTCTATGATGCGCACTGACCACCAGAGGGCAGAAGCTCAACGCAGGAGCTGTCCCCTGGTGGTCAGTTTGCTCCCATAGTGGGAGCTCCACTCAGCCACAAGCCAGGCTGATGGCTGCAAGCACAGCAGTGGTGGCGGGAGCCTCTCCCGCCTCCTAGGCAGTGCCAAAGATGTCCAACTGCTGCTTAGGCCTACTCCCTGGCCTAAGCCAGCAGGTGGACATCCCCCTAGGGTTCCTGGATTGTGAGAGGGTGTGGGCCCGGCTGAGGGACCCTCCCCACCCCAGTGCATGAATTTTCATGCACCGGGCCTCTAGTTTCCAATAACAAACGTTTTAGTCTCTAAAGAATAGTTATTCTAACATGTTTTTATATTTTAATATAAACCATATATTCTAGGTTTTAGGAGCATATTATTATAAAATGAAGTCTTTGTTTCTTACTTTTTAATTAACTTCTTGAATTATATGCTTCACTTTTTATATAGAAATTATGGTACAAACTTCCATCAGTTGAACTGATGGAAGGAGATCAACCTCCTCTCAGAGGGTTCCTCACTGTCCCAGAGAGTTTTTCAGACTAATTTTCTGCATGATGAATGAGTCCCTGAGGCTCTTTTTCTCTGCTCTTGCTAAAATACCACCGTCTCCCATGTCAGTGGTATTTTTATGTAGATCCCGGACAAGGATCTACATAAAAATTTCCTCTTCCTCTGAGCCCTGCTAGCTTTAATTATTATTTATTCTCTTCCCCATAACCACACTCTAACTTTGTGGGCAGGAAACATGGCTTTTCCCAAAGCTAATTTATCCTAATTAAGGGCTATTTGCTCCTTTCCCATAGCATAACTAGGACCAGACTGTGTGTGTTTTTGTATATATACTGCTTTTGTGTGTGTTTTAATGTATTTTGACTCCTGCTATGAAGAATGAGGAAAGAAGTATAGTACATCTCATCTCTCTCTCTCTTTTCTCAACCCTGCTGGTTATTTTTACTTTATTTTCAGGAGTTTCATTTTTCTCTTAGTTGATGACAGTCATCCTCTACTAACTTCTTCAAGAAGAGTTTATGGAAATGATTTCCCTGGTTTTATATGTTTGATAATATTTGCCTGTGGCCTTTCTACTGAATTGCAGTTTTGTTAAGTATAAAATTCTTGGGTCACATATTTTTTCCATAAGAGCTTTGCAGGCATTTTCCTCACAACATTTTGGCTTTAAATAATGACATATAAAGGTATGAAGCCAGCTTGATTTTCCCCAAGATAAAAGATAGATATTTTAATCTTTTAGGTTGTATGCCCAAAGATTGTTTATTTTTATTTAATGTCCAATAATTTTATTAGATTGTACCTTTGTATTATTTCTAGAAAGTTTTCTTGTTCATGCCATTTTGGGTTCCTTTCCTTAGGAATATCAATTATGAACATGTTGGACCTTCTTTGTCTGCCCTTCTACATCTTCTATGTCTCCTCTAATCCATTTTTAACTTTCTGTTCATTTTCATTTCATTGTAGTTACATATACCAGGTTATCTTCTGTGTCCCTTACTTTGAGTTTTATGTATGTGTATTTCTAATAAAACTCATTCTTTCTATTTTATTTATTTATTTTTAATTCTTTATTCTTGAAAGTATTATATATGTCCTCCTTCCCTTTCCCGCTTTGACCCTCTCTAGCCCACCCCTGCCCCCACCCCAGGTCTTCAGCACCTATTGTTTGTGTCCATGGACTATGCATATATGCGTACAACTTCTTTGGTCACTTCCTGCACTGGCCTCTACCAGGGCTGGGGAACCTGCAACTGAGGGTATCCTTTGCTTTTCCAGATAAATTTTATAATCACCTTTTTAATTTCAAAAAAAATTTACTGGGAATTTTTTATTGGATGGCATGGATTTTTATATCAATTTGGGGAGTAGTTGACATTCTTACAGTATTGAGTCTTTCAATTCATAAACATGATATATAGTCTTGTATTCTTGTAGGTCTTTAAAAATTCTTCTTAGTGATATTTTAGTTTGTTTGGATAAAGGCCTTGTATATGTTTCATTGGACTTATTCCTATGTATTTTATGTTTTGGGATGCTACTTTAAATGGTTTTGTTTATAAATTTAATTTCTTAAATGTTCCTAGATAGTACATAGAAGTATAATTATTTTTTGTATGTTGATCTTATACTTAGTGACCTTGATAAATCATGGATTAATTCCAATATTTTATCTAGTTGGTTATTTTGAATTTTCTAAATAAACAATTTTTTCTTCTGGGGGAAAATGACAATTTTGTTTCTTTTTGATCAGTTTTGAATGTTGAACTTCTGAGATAAACCCAACGTAGTCATGATGTATTATTCCTTTTAGATATTGTGGTTTTTAGTTTGTTAATGTTTTGTTTCTTTTTTTGAATCTATGGTTCATGAGTAACATTGACCTATAATTTTTCCCTTTTCCTACTGGCTTTCTTAGGTTTATGACAGTTATGTTAACATCATCAATTGAGTTGGAAGATATTTAATTTTTGTTTTTCTTTCCTTTGGTAGAATTTTTATAATATTTGAGTCACATCTTCTTTAAATGTTTGCTAGAATTTGCTTGTAAAGTTATTAGGGCCAGAATATTCTTTATGAAAGGTTTTACTTACAAATTCACTATCTCTAATAGGCATAGAACTATTTTAACTTTCTATTTCGTCTTGTGCTAATTTTGATAAATTGTATTTTTCTAGGAATTTTTACTTTTTATCTAACTTTTCACATTTATTGACATAATATCCATTTATTATCTTCCTTCATTTAGGTTCTGTAGTAATGTCCCTATTTTCATTATTTAATGAGCTCTTTGTACCTTCTGACTTATTTTTTAAATCAGATTCACTAGGTATTTTATTAATTTTATTAGTCTTTTTAAAGACAACTTTTGACTTTGTTGTTATATAGTATAGTTACTTTCCATTTCATTAATTTCTGCTATTGTTTTTGTTATCTCGTTTTTTATTTGTTTGGTTTTTTATTTTTTAACTAGAGTCCCGATGCACAAAATTTGTGCAAAGGGCTTGGCCCTCATAGCCCCGGCTGCCTCGGCCCTCGCAGCCCTGGCTTTGTCCGGAAGGTCCTCTGGACGGTCGTTCCTCTGTTCAGCCTTTTGGTCAATTTGCATATTTTGCTTTTATTATTATAGATGTTTGCTATTGATTTTCTAAATTACTGAGGTGGATGCTTACATTTTTGGTTTTCAAACTATGTTTCAAGATGCCTCAGGGTACAGCCATAAAATTGCAGGGCATCATGGAATATTCTGGATTTTTAAGGAAATATGGCAGTACTCAGTACTTGTTGGATAGTATACAGGCTATTAGTTTGAGGTAATTCATAGTTCCAATATTAGATTATACCATCTTTTTAGCTCTTTAATGCCTCCAAGGAAGTATTTGCTGACATAACATTTTTTTGTTATTCTCATAGTAGAATTGGTACAAATTACCTTATTCATCATTACCAGAAATGGAAGTTTTGGATTAGTGTTCTAATTATTCTCTATTATTTATAATAATAAAAGCATAATATGCTAGTTAGACCAGATGTCCTTCCTGATGAAGCCAGGGCTGCGAGGGAAGCCCAGGTCCCGGGTGCCGGAGGGAAGCTGGTGCCAGCAGCTGGGGGATGGAAGGCCTACTCTTGCACGAATTTCATGCATCGGGCCTCTAGTTTATTTATAAATGATCTTTAATTGAAGTATTTTCCTCTGTAGTTCTTAACTATCCGGACAGCATTGTACTGCCTCACTGTTGATGTCATCTATAATGTCATGTGAGTGGCAGCCATCAACATTGCAGCCCACAGTCTGGGCAGTCTCAGGATCTCTTGAATGGTTCCAGAGAAATCTCTGGCTAAAGATCAGTGCTGCATCTGTCTTGCAATGTTGACAATCTCATCAATGTCCACTGTACATAATGTTTTTTGCTTCTTTCTATCTCTTGGAGTTTCTTTGAGGCCTTTGATGATCAGGGCAGAGGCAGAAGGTACTACCTCCACCTGGGCCTGTCTGTTCTGAATGGTCTGTTTCATTGTAATCCTCAGACCCTTCCAATCACCTTCTGCTTTGGCGATTTCATTAGCAAATATGTTCTGGAGGCAGGCCCAGGGGGCCTCTCTTGGGAACCAGGGCAGACATGGCACTGACCTCCCCACTGGTACAACCCAAGTATATGACTTTGACCTCGTTGGGGTTGCATTTTGGCAGCATGTTGGAGGCGACTGGTATCAGATGAACCTGGATTTTGGATAACCAAAGAAAGTTGTACCTAAGCCTCCTCTGAGCTGAAAGCAGAAAGCTAGCCTCTATTTTTTTAAATGAGGACCAAAACTTCTTTTTCTGTATTAAAGAAGTTGATGAAATAACCTTAACAATTATACCAATTATTGTTTATAGTAATTACCCCTTTATGAGTGTTCCTTTTGTTGTTAGTATTAATATTCATAGACCTATCTAGTCTTTTCTTATTTTCCCTAATCATTTTTGCATTGTGTGATTCTATGATTAATTTACTTTTTCAACTAAAGTTTTCAGATATTGACCTGGACCAGGCATTATTCCAGCCCTTTCCATCAGAAATTATATTTCAGAACTACACTCCCTGCGAAGTCTATGAAGTTCCATTGGTTTTGAGGAATAATGACAAAGTGAGTATGTTTGATGCGATAGCGGTATCTTTCATGGATACATAAGAAGGAGCAAGTTAAATTGGGATCATGTAGGATCTTAGATAAATTCTTTAAGACCTAGGAAAATAGATGAAAACATACCCATTGACTGTAGGCTTAATGAAGACAAGACTCTGTTGGTTGGTTTGTTGCTATATGTATGTTCAATCCCTGGGCAGTGCCCAACAAACAGAAAGCTCCAAACGTGCACTAATGTTTTCTTGAATAAAGGATTGGCTAGATGAATGTCATGAAGTTCTCATGTGTGACCAGTGGGCTAGGCTTTCATTTAAGACAGGGTGATTACTATTCATGCTTACATACTTTGCTTTAGAGCCTCCCTAATTGAAGGTGTAAACTCATCTGAATTGTGGTTATTCAGCCAATGCTTTTATATTCTACAAATTGTATTTTCTTTTAATTAAAAAAAAATGGATATCTCTTTCCCCCTTTTCTTTCTCCCTCTTTTTACCTCAGAAGACTTTAGATTTTTTGTTTACAGATAGTTTTGGGCAGCTTCTCTCACTGTTTATACCTTGTCACTTTGTGGTTGCAACTGAGGATTTCTTCTCCATCCTGTGCCTTTTTCTTCAGAGATAAATTAGGGTTTATTTTTAAAAAAGATACTAAATGCCTGAAGATTTCCTTGACATATAATGATTGTGGAAAAAAAAGAATTAGGCTGGAGGTCAGCATAAAGCACAGGTCGGTATGAAAAGTAATCAGATAGGGAGGAAAGGTCTCTGAGAGATGCTAAAGTTTAGGTGTAAAGACAAGTAAAAATACTTATAGAATCTAAGAATGTGGAGGCAAATTCTCACTAACCAAGGGAATTCTCCTGACCGAGGGAAGATAAGTAAAGACTATGCAAGAATCCAAGGCCAATGGGAAGACTTGCAGGTATCTTTGGCACAGTAGCTCATTAAATGAATCAGTGATGCTTCAAAGATCAGTGGGATGATTTAGTGAAAGCAAAGCCAGACCCTGGAGAAAAAGGGCATATTTTGTTTTTTGCTGCAGGAGTGTTAGCAAGAGAAGCTCAAGGGATAGAAGCTGAAGTGTAGGCACAGAGAAGAAAAAGAACCCAGGTGTTCAGGATTATGTTCCTAGACCTTAAGAAGAGATATATTGCATAGACTTTGGGACTCTCTCTTTTCATATAGGGCTGCCAAATAATTTAGTTTCTCACTTCCAGTTCTCTTTTTCCCTTTCTACATTACTTCTTTTTTTTTTTAACTTTTGCCTGAGTTTTCTTAGGCTTTGAAAGCCAGAGAGGAGATAGTCTAAGTCAGGGGTCCTCAAACTTTTTAAACAGGGGGCCAGTTCACTGTCCCTCAGACTGTTGGAGGGCCGGACTATAGTTTAAAAAAAAACTATGAACAAATTCCTATGCACACTGCACATATCTTATTTTGAAATAAAAAAACAAAACGGGAACAAATACAATATTTGTATTTGCACGTGGCCTGTGGGCCGTAGTTTGAGGACCCCTGGTCCAAGTCTTCAGTAGGTTGAGGGGTAGTTTGGGCCACTCTTCCCTGGCCTTAAACAAGAAAGGCATGCCAGTTGGTTTATATGGACAAGTCAACGATAAGGGACATGTGTAAGTTTTACTGCCAGAGGCCACTCAATTCTCATGGATAACCTGAGAGCTCTTGGTAAGATGCTGCTCGAGGGTTGGACCCCATCAAAGGATGGTTCTCATCTAGGGAAATTCAGCCAGCAACAAGCAGACAGATTTCTCTGTGCCAGGCAGGCTTGTTTCTGGGCAAGTTACTCCCAGGGCCCTTCCTTATACTAGATGCCTGATACAAGCCTACTTCTCTACTTTCTAGGTTCATGGACACTTAAGGAACCACTGAGATCTATTTGGGCACCGTGCCACTCACCTTTTATTGGCTTCCTCACTGGCACGGAATGCAAAAAGACATAGCCTGTTTGGTCATTATTTGTCTCTCTCTCTCTAAAACACACAAGTTGAAAGTAAGCCATGAACACTCCACAAGCCACAACATGATTCTACTTTGGGTACAATAATAATCAGCCAGACTCCAGAGGCAGACAGATCTGCGTTCAGATTCCAGCTGTCTCCCAGCTGCAGACCATGGGCAGGTCATGGACCATGGGGATAATAACACCCATCTCAATAAGTTGTTCGGAATAGTGAATGAGATACCGAGTGTATGCAGTTCAGTGCTTGTCACGTCGTAAGCACTATACCATTATTACTTTTATTACTATTATATTAGTGTTACTCTTGTTTTCCTTCCTAGTTTTTAGTTCACAGTTATGCTGTTATTGAAGTATTCCCAGCAAGCTTACACAGTATCACTTAACACATCATAAATGTCAGGGCACATTTTCCTTATCTCTATGAGTTTGCACACATCTCTTCCTTATCTCTTCACCCTCTGGTCTTACCTGTCTGAATTCTCTTTGCATTCCTTCTCCCCTTTCCCATCTGGGGACAGCTTTGAGAGGTGGTGGGAGGTCTTTTTCCCTCCCTTTTCACCTGAGGCATCTGAGTCAGACTTGACTATAGTTAACTTTCCTTCTGCCCTCTTCAGTCTTTAAAAAAACAATCCTGTCTCCCTTTCCTAGTGTCCCTAGAACCTCCACCCTTGACCACCCTCATTCTCCTCATGACTGCATTTCCTTTATTGCTTGGGCTAACTGAGAGAGAGCTACTACTCTAGGCAAGGCAAGCAAGGCAGAGAAATAAGACTTTAAAAGAATAAAACTGTTTGAAGCTGTTGGGAGACTGGCCTTGGGGACATTATACTGTTTTCTTTGTTCTTGCTTCCCAGTGGTGCTTACTTAGGACAATCTCATAGAGAGGAAGGCGGAGTTAGGCTGGGACTTGACTTGAACACCCTTGCTCGGTGAAGCTGTGGCAATAGGGCAAGTGTCTGGTTCTTCATCTGTAGAATGGGGGTCATAGTGTAGCTCAAAGTTTATTGGGAGAGTTAAGCGACACCTCATGTGCAGTGACGGTCCATAGCAGGAGTGCAGCGAGTGTGGTTTCTGCTCCCAGAGCAATTCTCAGATGTTGGGAAACCCAGCTCAACTCGGCTGTGTGAGAGCGGTCTTGGCAGTCACGTTCTTGGTCTCTGAAGACAGTCACATTTAAATAATAAAATGAACAAAGGCTTAAAATAACAATACAATGAGTAATAATAATGTTCACGAAATTCAAAGTTAAAATACATTGAGTGCCTACTTTGTGTAAGACACTGGGATAGAGGTAGGGCCTGTCATCTCCTATGACAGCTGATGAAACTGAAGTGTAGACCTGACCAGGGTCGCCTGGCTAGCGGGCGGTAGACGGAGATTTCATGTTCACCTACGAGGCCTGCACTTCCCCTTCTGCACTTTCCCACGCACAGTCATCGCTCTCTGTTTTTCTTGCAGATCCCAAGGATGGTGAAAGTTATTGAGGAAAGCTCGCCGTACTTTAAAGTCATCAGCCCCAAAGACATTGGCCACAAAGTAGCTCCAGGAGTGCCGTCCATATTCCGCATCCTCTTCACTCCAGAGGAGAACAAGGTAACGGCCGTGCTGGCAAGAAGTTGGTTGCATGCTTTCGCCAGCAGTTTGCAATTCAGGCATTAAGGAAGCGGTGGTTGGTTTTGGTGTTGGTGTGGGTACTGGTATTGTTAGTAGGGGTATTAGCTGTATTGGTTGCGGCGTTGGTGGCAGTGATATTGGTTTGATGGTGGTCGTTGTGTTGTTGATGGTTTCGGTGGTGGTGGTCGTGGTGGTGGCAGTGATATTGCTGTTGTTGATGGCATTGGTGGTGGTGGTGGTGTTGATGGTGTTCCTGTTGGTGGTGGTGGTGATGAGAGGAGTGATAAGACTGGGCGAGAGGAGGGGATGGCATTCCACTGGGAATGAGGATACAACTGTCAAGGAGTGTTGAGGGCTTATATGAGCTGTAAATAGCCAGGATGTAAAGAAGGGTAATCCTTCTAACCCCGCCTCTCCCTTCTCCCCCAGCACCTACCTCAGCATATTTATATTTGACTGTACAGTTAGAGGGATACCAAAAAGGAAAAGGTGTGGTCCAGATGCGGCGAGCTAAGGCAAATGGCTTCTTGGAAGTTTGGGATCCTAGCTATTACATTCCTCCGCCCCAGATTCTAACTAGTTTAGGAAAGGGACCTAAGATCCAAATATTGATCACAGTATCAGTCTAATTAATGGTAAAAAATATGGCCAGACCTGAGGCCTAGAAGGGGCTTCCTCCTGTTTGCCTGGAAAGGGATTGGTAGATAACTGGGCCTTGGTGAAGGGCTGACCTCACTGATAGCTCCGTCCAAGGAGGAGTGGAGAAGCTATAGCTTAGAGCATGTGTACACAGGAAGAATGGAAAGAGCCTGAATTCAAAAAGAGGCCATTTCCCCTGAGCACCACGGGTGGGGAATATAACCCATCCTTAGGCTCTCCTCGCTTGTAGGAATTCCAGTTCCTCCCAGAAGGAAGGACCAGCTAAGGGGGACTGAGAGAGGAGGCTTCCTCCCTATCCCTTCTCCAAGAGCACAAAAGTGTGGGTTGAATTTTCCTCTATATGGACCAAAGTGGGGACTTACGGGTTTTACCTGCATGATCAAAGGAGTTAGGACAAAAAATAAGGTTTAAATAGGCATAACAAAATATCAGGTTATATATAACTAGAGGCCCGGTGCACGAAATTCATGCACTTGGAGGGTGGGGGTGGTCCCTCAGCCCGGCCTGTGCCCTCTCGCAGTCCGGGAGCCTTTGGGGGATGTCCGACTGATGGGCCTAAGCCAGTGATGGCGAACCTATAACACGCGTGTCAGAGGTGAGACGCGAACTCATTTTTTTGGTTGATTTTTCTTTGTTAAATGGCATTTAAATATATAAAATAAATAAAAAAATATAAGTTTTTGTTTTACTATGGTTGCAAATATCAAAAAATTTCTATATGTGACACAGCACCAGAGTTAAGTTAGGGTTTTTCAAAATGCTGGCACGCCAAGCTCAAAAGGTTCGCCATCACTGGCCTAAGCTGTCAGTCAGACATCCTTAGCGCTGCCATGGAGGTGGGAGAGGCTCCCGCCACCACTGCTGCACTCGCAGAGCCATGAACCTGGCTCAGGGCTTCTGGCTGAGTGGTGCTCCCCTTATGGGAGTGCACTGGCCACCAGGGGGGCAGCTCCTGCATTGAGCATCTGTCCCCTGGTGGTCAGTGCGCGTCATAGTGACTGGTTGTTTCCGCCGTTCAGTCGATTTGCATATTAGCCTTTTATTAAATAGGATGTTAATAGTGTTCGTGACATGTCATTATGGCTGGAATCAAAAGAGCATAACGGGATCCGAGAGAACTAGATTTAAATCCTTGCTTCTCCATCACTAATACTTATTAGCTGCTGTCAATGTCATTCCCATATTCTTGTTTATTGCTATTGTTTCTACTTTTCTGGAGAGCAGGGATGGAGAATTTAAAATGTGATCTGCCAAGTATGTATCACTGTAGCGAGTGGTTTGAAATTCCATTATAATAAATAACACTGCAATTCTTATTTTGCCAATTTGTAATATCACTACTTCTTGGGCTGTGCTTGTGGACCTGGCATTTTGTTTGGTGTCCTGTTGAAATAAATGAAAAGATAAATAGCTCCAGAAGTAATGTCCTTTGTTAAGTGCAATTGAAGTCCTTGTTTTTCCTTGAGGCTCTATATCTGAATAGCAACTGATAAGAGAACAGCACCTGGGTTTAGTTTGGGTGTCAAATTCCCACACTGACGTTTCTGTAGGAAGCCAAGCATAAGCCGATTATAAGCCTTTGTGCATCTTGCAATAGAAAGCTTGCTGGACCTGAGGAGTTGGCTTTCCTTAATTTTTTTCTGTGCTGGAGAAAATATGTCTTCTGTTGGATAAGTATTTTTCTCCCAGCAGGTAGTCTGCCTGAGCAAAGGACACATGGGACTTTCTGAGGAGATGGAATGTTCTAGATCAGTGGTTCTCAACCTTCTAAATGGTGCGACCCTTTAATACAGTTCCTCATGTTGTGGTGACCCCCAATTTCATTGTTACAAATTGAACATAATTAAAGCCTAGTGATTAATCACAAAAACAATATGTAATTATATATGTGTTTTCCAATGGTCTTAGGTGACCCCTGTGAAAGGGTCGTTCAACCCCCAAAGTGGTTGCGACCCACAGGTTGAGAACCGCTGTTCTAGATTGTGATAGGTGTGTGGGTTGTGTGGATAAACTCATTTGTCAAAATTGCACATTTTTGTCAAAATTGCACATTTTTGTCAAAATTGCACATTTAATACTTATGCTTTCCAATATACCCAAACTTTACCTTATAACTATAGACATATAATAAGAATAGAAGGGGAGATGGATTGAGGTATAGAGAAAGCCAGAGTGGCAGAATATTAGTAATTGTTGAATCTGGTGATGGGTATGTGGGATGTGTTATACTGTTCTTTGTATATGTGTTCTTTGTATATGATTTAAGTTTTCCCTAATCAAAGGCTTAAAGAAAAGAGAGTTTTTATTACTGCTTATCTATACAGCAAATACATAATTGAAATGTATTTTAGGTATGTTTGTATTTACCTTATAAATATGGAATGCTAACATTCCATTGAGGATTACTACTTGGCTATATTTTGTGCCTGCTTATTTTTCTCCCAGGTTTTTTACTCCCTATTACCATTCCATTTCACCGACATTGCGTGTTTGCTGGGAAACCCCTGGATAAATTTTAACTGCTGTTTTACTGTTTCTTCTTCTAAGTATTTGAAAGTTATCAAAGGCTACAAGCGTGTATGCAGAGGCATAAAATGATAATAATGGCTCCCTAGAGAAATGCAATGATCTCATTTTGCGTACATTAAGATTTTGTTTTGGATATGGGCTCGAAGCTATAATATGATTTACAGAATTTGTTTTTCTAAGGACATAGTGATTTCTCCTTTTGCTGACTAAGACTGATGGCGTGTGTGTGGAGAAGCTCTTGCTGCTACTTTTGCTTTATTTTTTCTGCAAAGATCCTCTTACACTTGCACCATCAGCAGTGTTTCCAGTCCCTGGGCATCTACATTTCCACCCTGACGGTTGGAAAGCCGACAGGGGCATGCACGGAATGGCCAGCTGGGGTTAGTCATGCTGTCTTTAGTGCTGCTCCAGAATGTAGCAGAGGACTAACTGGAGCCAGATTTATTTTAGGAAAAATAAAAGTTCATCTTTTCACTGTGTCATTTTTTCTTCAGTTGGCCAAATTGATAGCCACCATACATATGTATTTTCCCTCCTTATCCCCTGCTGATCTGAGCACGCTCCATTCTTATTTACCCTCCTCACATCTGGAGGGTGAGATATGTAAATTGCAGTGTGCCATTGCTTAATAGGCCAGTCCCCTTTCAATTGGATTTCCAGCACCCATGTATATTAGCATGTCAGAGATGAAAATGCAATTCACATTTCCCCCCTGTCATCTATTAATCTGGCCTCCTAGGGATTGAACTTGTTAAGAATGCCAAATACCCAGATAACAGGTGCAGCAAATTTACTTCAGCTTTCCTTATCTCTTCTCACACAGACTTTAAAATAATGATTGGATATGTTATTAATCGAATAATCCTAGTGTACATGTCATCCTATCTAATAAAGAGGGAATATGCTAATTGACCCTTACACCATCGCAAAGATGGTGACACCCACAGCCAATAAGGAGGGAATATGCTAATTGACTGTCACACCCTCAAAGATGGCGGCACCCACAACCACAAGATGGCAGTGCCCAGTCTCCTCAGCCCCACTGGGACGCCTGCCTCTGGAGTCCCCCAGTCCCCTCAGCCCCCCAGCTGCCCAGGGCGGGCCTAAGGCACAGGCAAACCTTGAATGGCAGCTGCCTAGCCGCCCAGGGCCGGCTGAGGCTTGCGCTGCCGGCAGTGGCAGCAGCAGAGGTGTGATGAGGGCGTCGCCTTCCCCTGATCGCCGGGTTGCCTCCTGCACCTGAGGTCTCCCAGATTGTGAGAGGAGGCAGGCTGGACTGAATTTTCATGCACCGGGCCTCTAGTTGAAATATAATAGTCAATGCTGTCATAATACCACAAAATTCTGGAGCCTGGCATTTTTCTTGACCTCTTAAATTTGTATATTTACTATGAAAAGGTGTTTGAAAAATAATAGGCTTTTGCAGTAAAGCAAAAGTGGGTACTTTCTTGGGCTTAAGGAAGCATCTGTTTAACTACAGTGTTATCATAGGGAAATGGCTACAGCGAATAAAATGTGAAGTGATGCAATTTTATTGTTGTTATGTTTTAAGAAAACATCTAATATATTGTCAAAACTGTTTTACTGATTTGTTACTGTGAAACTTAAAAAATGATGGCCCAAGAAAAATAGGAAAATGTTAACATGTTTAGTGTTATCTAAAATGGCAATAATGAAATATATTGCCAGCATTTTGAATTAAAGTTTAGATATCATAAAATTTTCCACAATCAACAATGTTTGTTGGCAAAAAAATGTTAAGGATTTTGTGTTCTTTCTGCCTGGAATTGGCCCTCTCTAGTTCTGTCTGGGTCACCCCTGTAACCCCAGGACCTAGCACAGTGCCTGACACACAGGATGTGTGCAGTAAATATTCGTCAAGTGAGATAGGTAAGTAAAAGTTCATGTCAAGAAAATATAAATATGTCTTCTCAACTTGAGAATGGCCTACAGATGATAAAAGCAAAAAGCTTATAAAAAAGGACTCAAATGTCTTTTTGTGCCACAAGCATATTAGATGTTAACTTTCTTGTCATTTCAGCCAAAAGAAACATGTCTGAGAGTCTTATATAAGAGGAGTTCTTCTCACCATTTTTGTTTCATGTCATCCTTGAGTCATATCACTACTTTTTTAGCTTTCTGGACTTGATCAGTATCATTTTATAATAAGGTTAATATGATGGTGTTGGGAAATCTCTTAATGAAGAACTCTTGATACTTTAATACCCAAATAAAGATATTAAAAATAAGTAATATTGTCCTAGCTGGTTTGGCTCAGTGGATGGAGCGTCAGGCTGGGGACTGAAGGGTCCCAGGTTCGATTCTGGTCAAGGGCACATGCCTGGGTTGTGGGCTCGATCCCCAATAGGGGGAGTTCAGGAGGCAGCTGACCAATGATTCTCTCTCATCATTGATGTTTCTCTCTCTCTTCCCCCTTCCTCTCTGAAATCAAGAAAAATATATTAAAAAATGAGTAATATTCTTTCACTCACTCTGTACCAGGCCCAGTTCTGTGAGCTGGGATCCTTAGGAGAACAGAACAAACTTGGGCCTTTCTGGAGCTTGTGCTCCACAATGAATAAACAAACATGCATATAATTTAATGTCAGGTATTGACCTGATAGAGAAGAGAGAGTGATGAGAGGGTCCTGTTTCCTTTCAATAGGAGAGTCAGGGAAGACTTGTCTGATGAGGTAACATTTGAACAGAAAACTAAATCAAGCCATGCACATATCTGAGGGAAGATGTGTGTCTGGGAGAGGGCAGGTTCAAAGGCCCTGCCACTGAAACATGCCGGGCAACAGAAGGAATGCGGCTAGAGCAGAGGACGCTGCTGGAAGAGCGTAGGAGACAAGGCTGCAGAGAATGAGCATCTTAGGAATCACACAGTGTAGGTCAGGGAGCCATCTGAAAGTGTCCTATATAATAAAAGGCTAATATGCAAATTGCCCCCTCGACCAGGAGTTCAACCAGCAGTTTGACCAGGCGCCGGGGCCAGCTGGCCAACTGCCTGTGGCCCTTCCCCTCAGCTGGCCCAGCCCATGATCGGCCCCCTCCAACCCAATCCAGACCCCCCACCCGTGCACGAATTCGTGCACTGGGCCTCTGGTTAAAAAATTTTTTGTTATAGAAGCTTTCACTCATTTGTACAAGTAGAGAGAACAGTAGGTAGAGTGAACTGTCTTCCCTCAGATTTTCAGGTTATGAGTGCGTGACCAATCTTACTTCATCGATCCTGTTCCCTGCCCCAGAAGATTTGAAACCAGCCCCATACATCATATTATTTCATCTGTAAATACTTCATTGTCTGTTTCTAAAAGATCAGGACCTTTAAAAAGTTAACATAGCCACAATACCATAAACACACCTAAAAACAATAGTTTAGGAGTGGGGAAAAGGCAGAAAGAGGATAGCCAGGGCTTAACTACACTGGCTATGCCCAACCTTGAATTCAGCCTTGAGAGGCCGTTGCCTGAGCATTTAAAGGACAGAATTATTGCCATGTTTGCTCTCTCTCACAGAGCTAATATAAACTCAAGGTTCATTCTTTTCACTTCTCAGAAAGCCACATCTGCCAATTTCATATCCTACTGCTGGTGTTTCAAAGTTAAGAGGAAAGGCACGTTGGAAGGAAGGCTAATAGACAAAAAGTGGTTTGGACGTTTCATCTGGAGAGCACATGGGATAAAATTTTAGGATATAAAGTAAATTACGGCTGAGTCTCCTGTAGTAGAGGGGCCAGAGCTCACTGCTCTGCCGCTAAGCACAGTGGAAGGGAGTCCATCAGCTGAAGTAATTGCTTAGCTCGCAGTCTAACGAAGCCTCCCTTGTCGTAACACTGGAATTAATTTTAGGCCAGCACAGTAATATAAATTGTATATTACATAATCTAATGTAGTCATATTAAATGTAGAACTCTAGGGACTGGAATACATTATCGAGGAGCTGTTGAAAGAATCTCTTCATAATCTTTTATGAGTGCATGAATTGATTATGAAAAAAAATACACAGTGGTGGGCAAAAGTAGGTTTACAGTTTATATGGCAAAAAGACGTGCAGGTTATGATTATTATAATGGCTTTATTAACGCAAAAGAATATCACAATGGCACAGTGCACTTAGGTACAATCTAGTAAGTGCTCCAGTTGCCGGCCTTCATTGTTTACACATTCTTGTAGTCTTTGAATATCAGTGAACTGCCCGGCCAGTGTTGCTCAATGGTTAGGCGTTGACCCATAAACCAAGAGGTCATGGTTAGATTCCTGGTCAGATCACATGCCTTGTTTGGGGCTCAATTCCAGGAGGGGGTGTGCGGGAGGCAGCTGATTGATGTTTCTCTCTCATTGATGTTTCTATCTCTCTATCCCTCTCCCATCCTCTCTCTCTAAAATCAATAAAAACATATTTTTTAAAACAGGAAAATCAGTAAAGAAACCTGAAATTTCAGTGACCTGCAGGGTTAGCCCCACGGCCTCCTGAGGTCGTTGAATTCAAACATACTTTTTTGCCCACCCCTGTATAATTCCAACCAAACTTCAAGTCTTCCTCATTTGGACATACGAAGAGGGTTGAAAACATCCTTGTGAATATCTCAGTTGGCTTCCTAACTGTTCCCAGTTTCTTCAGAGCGAGGCAGAGAATATGTAAATATAGAATACGAGAGGACGAATTACTGTGGATCGCCTCTTATCCTGGGTTCAGCGGCAGCTTCTGTTCTTTCTCTCAAAGTCTCAGTTAATGTTCGGTCTCCACACCTGCCAGGAGCTTTCCAGTTTCTGATTCCCAACAAAACCTTTGCCTGCTAGGTTTGATCGCCTAAGAAACAATGAAAAACAGCACTCACCTCTTTAGGATCCTGATGTAATCAGACAAGGCTGTTTCATTGTTGACTTCAGTGGGGTTTTCTAGAGTCAAATATGCTTCATGTAATTTGTGCTTCCCCTATGTCTGGGTAACATAATTTTCAAGCCTGGCATTACCATCTAGAAACCAACTGGGGCTATCAATTTAACACATGTTAGAAGGCTGACTCGGCATGGTTAGAAGGAGGATGTGAGGGAACTGGTGTGAACCTCCTCTGATCGAAACACAAGGGTGCCATCCCCCACCCTCCCTCCCTCACATCTGGGAAACAAGAAACATAAGCTTTCTGTTAGCTTGTAGGCTTTAACACTTGAACTGCTCTCTCTGTCAGAAAAGAGTATCTCAATGAATGTACAACTATAATTGTCTTGAGACAGTTTCATAGAATATATTAATTTTTTTTGCTAGATGCCTGGCATATGGCCATATTTCTTGCCCAGTTATCTTGATCATGTTGCTGTGTCCACAGATAATGATTGTACCTTCTCCTGTAGGATTACGCCCATATGTTGACCTGTGTGACTGAAAGAGAAAAGTTCATCGTACCCATCAAAGCCAGAGGCGCTCGAGCCATCCTGGATTTTCCTGACATGCTGAATTTTTCCACTTGCCCTGTCAAATACAGGACTCAGAAGATTCTGCTGGTCCGGAACATTGGCAACAGAGACGCCGTGTTTCACATCACAACGTACAGGTATGCATTCCTGTGCCTCTTGTTTTTGATCCATGATAGCCACATCCAGTCAGCATAGGTCATTGGCTAGAATAGCAGTTGGGGTTGGAATTGCTTGTTACAGTCTCGAGTTGCCAGGCTGGGAGATCTCACGGGTGTGGGGCAGACTTCCTCTTCATCCCCAAAGGAATCCAAATTTCAAGGTTACCTGTTTGGGTTTGGAGGGTTTTCTGAAATGCTGGATGAGAGTCTCTCTACGTAGCATGGAGAATGGTCCGTGGGAATCTATGAATAAACGTTTGTTTTATCTAAGAATTTGATAACTGGCTGTACTATTTTTCTACTGCTATTATCACAAATTACCACCAACTTAAAGGCTTAAAACCACACAAAGTTATTCTCTGGCATTAGACGGTGAGAAGCCTCACAGGGCTACATCAAAGGGGCCAGCAGGGCTGTGTTCTTATCTGAAGGCTTGAGGGGAGGATCCATTTCTTTGCCTTTTCCACTTCCTAGGGGCCACCCCTATTCCTTGGATCACGGTGCTCAGTTTTCTCCTCTGAAAAATAGGAAAAAGCATAGTAGCCGCCTAATAGGGTTGTTGTGAGGAATAAATGAATTAATAAGTGTTAATTGCTGATACACAGCAAGTGGAATATACTAAGTGTTTGTTTCTTCTGATTGTTTCTTCAAATGAGCAATGGCTAGTGTAGTGGGCAGAATAATGGTTCCTCAAATATGCCCATATTCGAATCCCAGAACCTGTGAGTGTATAATGTGATATGTCAAAGGGGGTTTAGGGTTGCAGATGTCATTAAGGTTGCTAATCAGCTGACCTTAAAATGGGGAAGTTATCCTGGATTATCAGGATGGGCCAGTGTAATCACAAGGGTCTTTAAAATAGAAGAGGGAGGCAGAAGGAGAGTTCAGAGTGATGAGATGTGTGAGAGAAACTCAACCTGCTCTGCAGGCTTTGACGATGAGGAAACAGAGCAGTAGAGAGGTTGTATAACTTGCGCAAGAGCACATAGCTAGTAAGCGGAAGGAGTTAGCGTTTCGTCTGATAATTTGAGAAGTCGCTACAGGGTAGTAGACACCATGGGACAATATGAAGGACAATGAGACAATCCTTGCCTGCAAAGAGCTCTCTTATAAGATGGGAAAGAACAATTGTTATGAAACTTCAAAACGGCGTCTGATCAGCAAGACCATGACAAGAGGGACCAGCTTGGGAGGATAGGAAACAGAGGGTCAAGTTCTTTTCTATGACTTAAAAAAGTGTGTATATTGATCTGGACTGTGAGCCCATTTTCTGAAGGGCTTTATCTGTGGAATCCTTTGCTGGTTTAAGGATACATCTCTTGAGAAAGGATTAGCATTTGCTTCTGCCTGGTTCATAAAGGTTAGATTGCATAGACTCTTGGTGATTATTTGCTGATTATTTGACTTGGGGGTTCGTGGACTGAGAGAATAAATCCAAACCCCAAACCTGCATAGGACACATGTCCAAAGTTATGAATCCCTAGATAAGTTTTGTTCCTTCCTCTCAAAACCAAGACAGACATTTTCCCTTGTGCTAATGGAGAATGGTTTGGCAGCCCTTCAAGTTTCCCGGTTCTATTTTTTTTTTTAAATATTTTATTGGTTTTTTACAGAGAGGAAGGGAGAGGGATAGAGAGTTAGAAACATCAATGAGAGAGAAACATCGACCAGCTGCCTCCTGCACACCCCCCACTGGGGATGTGCCCGCAACCAAGGTACATGCCCTTGACTGGAATCGAACCTGGGACCCTTCAGTCCGCAGGCCGGTGCTCTATCCACTGAGCCAAACTGGTTAGGGCAAGTTTCCCGGTTCTATATGGGGGTTTTGTTATACGTGCCCTGACTTGACCCTCTCAAGGCGGGCTGTTAAAGCCCAGGCTTCCAGGTCGCTGGGAACCCAGGGCAGACCCAGCATTAGCTCAGTGGCCTACGATTTAGTTCTCAGTTTCTCCTTCGTTTTTGAATCTTGTGGCTTTGCCTGAATTGTTTGCGTGCTCAGCCACACATTTATGTAGTTCTATTTTATCCAGTCTTTCTAGGTATTCCTTGTAGAAGAGTTTTCAACTTGCTCAGTCTGCTGCATTGTAGGTAGCAGGGCTGCCGTAATGCAGGTTGAAGGCACATCCCCTGGGAAGGGATCTGTGTTTATTCTTCCACGTGTTCCAGGAGCATCACTGTCTCTGAACCATTTCACGTAGATCTGAGTTTCTGTCTGGTATTGTATGTCTCCTCGCGGATACACTATTTTTAGTATTTCTTTGCAGCATAGGTCTACTGGAAATTCTCTCAGCCTTTATCTATTTAATGAAAGGTATTTTGCCTTCATTTTTGATAGGCATTTTCTCTGCATTATGGAACTCTGAATTGACAGTAATAGATACACATATTTTATTTAGTACTTTAGAGATGTCACTTTATGGTCTATTGGCTTATATTTTTCTCATGAGAAGTCTGCTTATAACCCTTGTCTTTTTCCTCGATGTCTTTTTCTTGGGCTGCCTTCAAGATTTTTTTCTTATACAGGTGGGCAAAAGTAGGTTTACAGGTGTGATACAAATTCATAGTCCAATAATTTATAAATAATTAATAATGTGAGAATAAACTGTGTTTTGTGTACACACAACTGTAAACCTACTTTTGCCTACCCCTATATTTGTTTTCTTTTAGCACTTTGAATATGATGCGTCCAGGTGTGGGTTTTGTGTTTTATTTTTAAGAAATTATTTATTTTGCTTTTGTTTAGTTTTAGTTTCAATCTTGCACGGGGTTCTCTGAGCTTCCTGGATCTTTTTTTATGTTTGGAGGATCTCAGCCACGATCTCTTCAAATGTTTCTTCTGCTCCGTCCTCTCTCACTGCTTCTTCTGCTTCTCACAGGTGACACAGTCTGCAGGCGCCCATCTCCCTTGGGGGCTGAAGACTGTCCATTTTTAGATTTCCTGCCACTTGTTTGTCCTGCAACCCCAGTGCTCTGAATGGTTCAAGAAAACTTGGGATTTTGCTGTTTATCGTGGGGTTTTTTTTGTTTTGTTTTTTTTTCATCGTTAGAGTAGGAGAGACCCTCTTTCTAGCTTTCTGCATCCTAGGTGGAAGCAGGACCCCGATCTACTTCAGATAAATGCACCGTCAAAGGCAAAGGAAGAGTTCTTGTGACACTCGGTGTCTCCTGACATTGTCCGTAGCGCCTATACAGCCTGAGCCTGCCATCTCCGGGCGGGACTCGCCTCTTTTGATTGAAGGAGAAGGAAGCCGGTTGTTCAGCTGGCTCACCGTGACTTAGAAAGAACCAGTTTTTAAAAATGTAATAAAAGGCCTCCCACAACCGCCATCTGCGGTACACGTTACCACTTCCGTTACGTTGGTATTCTTCCATTAGAAAAGAGAAGCCAGCTCAGGTGGGCAAACAAGTGCAGGCAGCGCATCCTCCTGGGCTGTTTGGCGGAATCTTCACAGCTCTGCATACATGACAGTTTCATTACATATTGCATTTCCGTAAAGTGAAACAAAAATCACTCCGCAGATTGAATAGTGTGAAGTGCAGGAAGATATCTCAAGCATGTGTATCCGTCACTATGAACGTGAATCACCTTCCCCTAATATAGAAACACCTCTAAGGTAAAATGGTTAGCCAACTTAAGGACTAGCTGGGAATCATAAAGACATTAGAAACTATAGTCCAACATTCCCATTGTACAGATAAAGGAAGGAAGGTCTGAGAAGGGAAATAAATGATTTATCGAAACTCCCCCAGCAAGTTATAATAGCAAAGCCTGGATTAAAATAGACATGACGCAGTTCTGGGCTTCTGTACCCGCAAATCCATTCCTCACCCTTTCCCTACAATACTCAGTGTCACCTTCAGGCTGTGTTAGTCCCTCTAGCCTCCTGAGTCAGCTGGGTACCCGCTGGGTTTGACCAACTGGGGGCACTAGAAGGAGATTAGACGGTAGGAAGAAGCCAGGGTATATCTCCTCCTCCCTCTCTAACTTCAGCAGAGTCCCCAGCAAGCAAATGTATTTCCCCTGTGATTCTAGCCCTTCAGACAAGCCCACCATGGGTTCTACCTTCTGCCAGGCCCCCAGGGCCTGGTCATACTTCCTCCTCATCTTTTGTCTCCAGCCCGGGTGGAAGTGGCTGTTGTTACTAATCCCTGAGTTATCTCGCTGTCTTTAATTGGGCTTCTCATCATTCCCATCTTCGGTGTAACCGAGACTCTCAATTAAATTCCCTGCCTGCAAATATTTTTGTTTTCCTGCTTAGACTTTGCATAAAATAATAGTTTTAGGTTCGTTCCACAAAATGCACATTTTCCAACCATGCTGTCAATTCTGTGAGCAACTTCAAATCCTTCCAATAAATCTCTTTTCTGCTTGTTAGTCAGAGTTGGTTTCTGTTGTTTACAGCTGAGAACCCCGAGGGTTACAATGCAAAGGGTCGCGGCTGGATTTGTGGTCACTTCGTGTTGAATCAGAATCTCTGGGAGATCCCCTGGCAGGTGTCCATTCTGAAAAGCACACAGGTGACTGCTGCCCGACTGGGCAGGGGACCACGATTTCGGTTAATATGGTTGTCAATAGACATGGCAGAGCAGTGGATATGGTTTGAGAATTTGGAGTCAGTCAAAAACCCAGCATCTCTTGTTGGTCTTTACTACTTTTAGAGCCAATATACAGTTAGAAATAATATCTCACAGGAAGTAGTTTTAAAAAAACATCATATTCTTTTCATTGAAATAATGATTCAATTAATGTTTATGTTCACAAATGGTTAAATTCATATAAATTACAAAAAAGAAAAGTAACTTTATAGGTCTGTTGCTGCCGTTAGAATATGAGCTTCTCAAATGCAAGGGTTGTATTTAACTTCATTTGTGTCCCCAGCATTTAACGAAGTATCTAAAGTAAACAAGTGCTCAATAAATGTTTACAGGCTAGCACAAAGGCAAAGCTACAATAGGCTCCAAGCATTATACAATAAGCACAAGGTTCTTTATACTAATATAAGGAGCTGCACTTGCTATAAAATATGCAAAGAACATAAACAATTACTCTTCAACTTTATTACAGATTTGACCTAACACTCTAGGAGGTGCCAGAATGACTTGGATGATTCAAGTCGGATTAATCTTGGAAGGTGAAATAGAAAAGATTAAGAAGCAATTTCAAAATCTAAAACCTCAAGTTAGGAATCAGTTAATAAAAAGCTTATCTGAAGAAAAAGTACTAATATTTTATTCAATATTTAATAAAATAGAGCCAATATTTAGTTTTCTGCTAAAGCATTGAGTCATTTGGATGGAATAGTTTTAGTTCTTAAGACTTTGAACAAAAATCTTTCAAAGTCCCTTAAAATCTTTCCTGTGGTTCATGATTTTTTCACAAACCCAAGTTCCCTCCCTCATCAAGTATTTGGGATTAATGAGGATGTGATATCAAAACCGAACACTTTAGTAGGGAAAGCCAGTCTTATGCCCGGAGGAGCAGTGCTTTTAGCTCTTTGTAAGAGCATTTTCCGATATGCTCTTGATAGATTCTAGCCTGTTCAGCCTGTCTGCTTTTAGTAAAACGAAGTAAAAAAATTAAGCTAGAGACAAGGCTTAAGCACCGGAACTTAACACACTCTACCCAGTTACTGTCTGATTTACTGAGAGTGCTTAGGCAGCTCTAAGTAGCTATGGCGATCCCAGGCGATTGCCTAGGTCCTGAAGACATTTAGTGTAATACAAGCCCAACCATTAGCACAACAGCAAAGTATCTGTTACCTCTCTATGGAACTTGGATTACTGGAGTTCTAGAGAAGGGTCACTTTTGTTTTTCACAGAAAATTGGCTTAGGCTCTGCAATGTAACACTACCCGAGTCATTTCAAAAGTGTTCTTTTGCTACCAAGAAATATTTGAAAAGAAAATGAAAGCAATTTCATTTCAGGGCAGGAAGAAAAACATTAGGAACTAGGGAGACAAAGACAGGGGAAAACATTACAGTAGATTACATTGTTCCCTAACCAGGAAGCGGGGGCCAGTTCTCAACATTTTAGATTCTTACTGGGGCCGTAAGGGAGGAAGGAACTTTTGAGACTGTGAGACTCAACTTCGTCCCACATGAAGCCGAAATTCGTGAGATACTGAAAGTCTACTCCGCTTCCGTTCCTTCCACTAGGATGTGATAATCACTAATGTATGATTGCAGATATTTTTATTTCCCTCTAAGAGTGGGTTGTAATTGCGTCTGACAGCCTCTGCGAGAGGCTCCTGTGAATAAAGAACTGTGCCTGGAGTGGCGAGAGACACCAAGAGAGAGTCTAACAAGGTGGCTTGGGTAAACAGGAAGAACCTGAACTTGAAGGCGTGGTCCATTCAACCTCCACCACCGCCTCGCTGGGTAACTCTGGGACAGTTGCCTGCCTTTTTGGAGCATCTGTTTTCTCATGTCTAAAATGCAAATAACAATACCTACTTTCTCAAGGTGTTTCTGAGGATTGGGGGAATTAACTAACATATGTAGAGTGCCGGTGTAGTACCCAGCATAGAAGCTTTGTTTGCTTTTCCTTTCCTTTCATCTCGAGAGTCTCTAGCTTTTGAGAGAAGCAGGTATGAAAAGTCAGTATAGTACAAGGTGAACTGAAGTAAGAAGTAAAAAAAAAAAAAAGTAAATTATAGCCTCTGAGAAGAAGGAGACATTATTGGCAAGAGGGAGAATTGGGGAAGATTCTATATAAGAAGCGATGTTGAGTCCGGGCTGTGATGAGTGGCTTTGGAAGGCGTGGGGTTTGTCTGTGCAGGGGGCACAGTCTGGCTGGAAGGGAGAGGAGGTGGCAGTGCCAGGGGAGGTTATGGGTGAAGAGACTAAAGTCCCCCCATGCCATCCCACCCAACCTGACTTGGAATGTGACAGGTGTAGGGGACATTTGGACAGATGTCTGTGTTTAATGAGAATGCAAAAACTGCTGGGGAACAGATTGTGTGGGACCTCAACTGCCTAGGACTTTGAACTTTATGGCATAGGTTGGGAGGCCCACTGAGGTGTTTGAACAAGAGGTTGATGTGCTATGACCTGTGTGTGTTCTTTATGAAATCTCTAGAGCCGTGTAAAGCATTGAGAGGAGAATTATAAAAATTTGAACTCATCTAAATACCCGGGATCATCCCCAGACTCATCTTCCATTGAGGGGCTGCCAGGGAGGGGGGTGAAAATAACAATAGCAACGACAAAAATAATGACACACACTTTTTTTTAGCACTCCCCACGTGCCAGGCATTATTCTAAGCACGTTACTCACGTCAACTCCTTTATTCCTCACTAGGGTCCTGTGAAGTCGGTGCTGTCATTACCTTCATTTTATAGGTGAGGAAACTGAAGGTTCAATGACTTGCCCAAGGTCATGGCAGAGCTGGGTTTTGAACTTACTCCATTGACTCCAGGCCAATAACCACTGCACCATCGTGCCTGTGCAGCAATGTCTGGGGTTTATTGGGGATTGGTGCTGCAGGAATGGGAAAAGGACTAATATCAAAGAGGAAAAGTAAAGACAGGAGAACATCAGAGAAAATAAACAATTGCCTGTGGGAGGAAGCACCACAGGTCCCGCAGTAATAATCTCAGGTACCACCCGGTGCGGCCTTGGCCATAAGCTCTGCACCTCATAGAGAAAGCTTAGGTGTTCTGAAATTAAGCTCATTATCTAAGGGAGGATTTCAGGGTCTGTTGTGATATAAGTAACTAATCAGAAATAGCTTAGCCTGCCAGACGTTGCACAATGCATCACTTTGAAAAGCTAGCAATTGGAAGAAGTGAAATGGAGCGTGAAAATAATGAAGTGGACTGGGTTTCCGATTTGGGAGGAAGAACTCTGTAAATTATTTAAGGCACTTCATGATCAGATCCAGCTTCTCGCTTACTACTCCCTTCCAGGGCAATTAGACGAAACGGCTTCCAAATCCCCCCTACCTCCCGTAGTGTCTACGTGCCCAAATTCTATTTTGAAGACACCGAACTTGTCCCCGTCTGCCTTTTCCAATGCTTTTCACCCTTCCTTCCCCAGCTTGCCCTCGCCCAGGAGGCTGGCCTGTATGGCACAGGTCAGCGGGCTCCCGGCCGCTGGCCTCTGGTTGGTTCAGGCATTGGGAGCCCGGCAGGCAATCAGACAGCAGGATGTGAGGGCAGGACACTTCTCCTCCTGGTGTCTTCCCTCTGAAGGGGGCTGGCTGTCTCTCTTGACTAAAGCTCTTTGCTCCTCATAAGGTAGCGTTCTCTCAGGACTCTTGTGGGTTTTAAAAACCAATCTTTCTCCTTGGCTCTTTGGGCCTAGAGGGGGTAACAGCTCTACAGTTAATAACCTTGGATGATGGAGTGGTCTCTTGTAGTTTCCCTCCAGCCCTCCTCCTGGGCCCCTTCAGTAGATAGATCCCTTGTTAAACTGCCCTCAGATGAACCTTCTGTGATTGAGTCATCACTTTCTGTTGGGGACTCTGGTATTTTTTTTTTCCATTATGAAGCCCTTTTTTCTCTGAACTCTCACAAAACTTGATTTGTATCCCTTCGAAGGTACTGTTCTTTTGCAGATTACATGATTTGCATCCATGTTGTAAATCTGTCCCTTACCGAATCACTCGGTGAATGTTAAAGGGATTGCCGAATGGCAAGGACACAAACAAGGATATTATCGCGTCATTTAATTTTCTCTTAAACTTGCTGATCTATTGCCGTTATTTTAACATTAAAACTACAGACCTTTCACATTAGGGGGAAAAGTCTACTTCACCAGCCCTGAGTTACAGTGTCGGGACTAGACCATCTACAGATCTAGATCTTATACCTTCTCCCCTCACAGTCAGGAACGTATGCTGATGGTGTCTCGTGTGTTGCAGGCCGTTCTCGGTGGAGCCCTCTGTTGGCACTCTTACCGTGGGAGAGTCCATGCAATTGGAAGTGGATTTTGAGCCACAGGCTGTGGGCAATCACAGCAAACGGCTGATTGTGTATTACGACACAGGTATGCATTCTCCTTATTTAAAAGTTCCGCCCGTTAAGAAAGGTCAGATGGAAAACACAAGGACGCAAAGCAGGGAATGGTTATTTTGGCTGCTTGAGAGTAAGCTAAGATCCGCCAGGTAAAGAACAAAAGAATAAATGCCTCCAACAGAAATAATGTTGAGGCAGATATAAACCCCACCTGACTGGCTTCTCCAACGTTTACAAGCCTGAGAAATACAGGGCTCAGGAGGGAACCTACACCCAGATGTCACCTTAGTAGGTTGCGGTTATTTATATGTAAATGGAACTTGAAGATAACTTCATACCCCCATGTGTTTTCCATTTGATTTGTTGCTGCGTTTGTCTGACATTTTGAAAATATAAATCCCAGTTCAGATGGTCTTTTGTGTGTTCACTAGTCTGTGTAAGATGCAGTTACTGTAATCCTTAGAATGTGCAAATATCTTACTTCTTTCTTAAATACAGTATGAGGCGGCGACTATTGCCACAGCAGTTTCTTGAAGGCCATACCCTGCCTAATGATGGAAATTATTCATTTAATTGATGGTCATGTAGACTGCATGTACAATATGCAAGTATCCAAAGTTGGTTTTCAAATTAATATTTTACCGTTCCCATCTATTACTTCCTATCCTCATTTCCTCCACATTTCTTTTTGAACCGTTCACGTGGAGTGATCCAGATTGTCTGCGTCAGGAGGGCGTTCGCTGTGGGAGAAAACAGAGCGTACAGCCAGTAAAGAGCACCAGAAGACACTGAGGTCACAGCTCAGAGCTGCTGGCTTTGTGGATGCGGAGCTGAGCAGGACAATTCAAGCCGTTGCATAAGCACTCGCGGCTAAGTGGTTCTGGCTCTACATTGCCCAGCATTAAAACTGCACATAACCAGGGGCACAGTCTGTATTTCTTATCGGTTAGTGTTGGCCATAGTTCACTGGCCGCTGGCAAGAGAACCCTGACCTGATCCAGCTTAAGCAAAGAAGTTTGGGCCCATGTCACCCAACAGAGGAAGGTTAAACGCACAGCTTATACCACATCAGGGACATTGATTTTTTCCAAAGTAGTCCTGCCATTTTACACTCCCACCAGCAAAGAGTGGGTTCCAGTTGCTTCACAGCCTTGCCAACACCTGGTGTTGTATTGTTCATTTTAGATATACTCGTGGCACAAAGGGATGTCTTCTAGGGTTTTAATTTTCATTTCTCTAATGATTAATGACATTGAGCCCATTTTCATGTGCTTACTAGCCATTCATATGTTTTTATTATTAACTTTAAGAGTACTTTATAACTTTATAGTCTGAATACTAGTCATTTGCCAGATATATGTATTGTTAATATTTTCTTTCAGACTGTAGCTTGCCTTTTCATTTCCTTAATGGTATTTCTTAATGAGCAGACATTTTTCATTTTGATGAAATCCACATTATCAGTTTTTTTCTTTTAGGATTAATGCTTTTTGCCTTCTTGCTAAGAAATCTTTGCCTTCTCCAAGATCATGAACGGATTCTCCTGTGTTTACTTTTAGGAGGGTATTAGTTTTAGCTTCTAGGTTTAAGTTAGTGATTGATCTTTGATTTCATTTTTGTGTATGTGTGAGGTGGGGACCATGTTTCTCCCCTCTCCCGCCCGCCCCCCCATATGCATTACTAGCTCTTCTCCATTCTATTATCTTGTTCTGAAATTTTAATTGGTTACTCTTTGTTCTATTACTTAATCTATTATTACTCTGTTATTTATTCCTTTTAACCTCTTTTATGTTTTCTATTTCTTTGTCTCTGTAGACATCTCTGGATACTTCTTACCTATTCAATAATTTACTCTTCAGTGAAGTCTACTGAGTTTCAATTTTTCAATTATAATTATTTTCATTTCTGAAATTTTGATTCTTCTTTAAATCAAAGTGCTCTCTACTCTTATTTTTCAAGTTTTCCTTTTATTTTTAAAATATATTAAACTTATTTATATTTTGTATCTGATAATTCAAATATATTGTCTGTTTATTTATTTATAATTTATTTCATTTGCTGCTTATTGTTTCTGATGATTTTCAAGCATGTTATCTGTAGGGAGGGGAATTATCTTTTCCCTGTACCCTTCTAGGCTTTTAGCTGGGCCCCTGTAACAAAAAAAAAAAAAACAGATTATCAGGAGAAAAGCATACAAATTAATGTAATTCTTATGTGACACGGGAGCCTTCAGAAGGAAATGAAGACTGGAAGAAGTGGATAAACCGAGTGTTTTTATGCTAGGTTTGATGAGGAGTGGTCAGTTGGGAAAATGTGATAGGACAAAAAAGGGTATGAGCTGCGTGTAGTAAACTTGGGGAAACAGTAAGGCCTGTTTGCTCAGCTTCCTCTCAGTGTCCCTCTGTCTTTGCAGATAAGGATGCTTCTGTCATCCACGTCTAGGCGGGCACCTCTCCAATGAAGGTCTTATGACCTGCTTGCTTCAGGGGAAAGTAAAAAAATAAAAATCCTTCCTGCACCTGCCAAGTTGCCATAATTTGGGGTAGTGTGTTCTCAATTGGCCTATCTTCTGCTGCTGTGTTTTGTAAATTTTGAATTTAGCATTTCCACTTTGGGTGGGCCCTAGACTTTATGGCCTGTCCTAGGAATACAAAGCAATAGTTAAAGCAGGAGTTCAAGGGTTAACAACAGGCTTTAGGGCAAAAGACAGCGTTGGCACCACATCACTTCCTGTGATTCTTCCCTTCACTTTGATGTTCTTATTTTCAAAGTCGTTTAAAAGATAGTTTATTGAGTATTTTAGTTATTTCAATCTCCAGTTTAATTTAATACCTAAAACTGACTCTAATTTGTCTTTTTCACATTGTTCAGTGTTATTTATAGAGTAGTTCATTCTTTCCCACTACTTTATAATCCTCTCTATATATCATCATATTATATAAACATGGTTTATCCCTCTGTGTGGTTAGACTTTAATTTCAGCAGTAGTTTTCTGAGTAGAAGTTTTGAACCTTATGGCTAGATTTAGTCATATATTCATTGGTTTTTCATATCGGTGTAAGTGATTTTAATTACATTTTAATTATAGTACATATAATTTAGATGCACAGATTTTAATTGTACAGTTCAATGAGTTTTGACAAGTGTAAATACCTGTGTAACTACCACCCCATTCAATATATAGAACATCTATTATCTCAGAAAGTTCCTTTATGTCTTTTCCAGTTAATTCCTTCATCCCCATCTTAGATTTCTATTATCCTACATTAGTTTTGCTTGTTCTTGGAATTCAAATCAACGTACTGATACAATATATACTTTTTTTATGTCTTTCACTCAATATAATGTTTTTGTGATTCTTTTCATGTTGTTGTGTGTATCAGTAATTCCCTTTTTACTCCTGAGCAGTATTCCACTGTATGCTCATACATAGCTTATCCATTCTCCTATTAATGTAACTTTGGAGTGTTTGAAGTTTTGGGCTACTATGATTAAAGCTTTAATAACCACTTTTCTACAACGTGTGTGTGTGTGTGTGTGTGTGTGTGTGTGTGTGCGCGCGCACGCGCGCATGCACATATATACTTTTATTTTTCAGGTAAATACTTAGGAGTAGAATTGCTGGATTGTAAGATAGTTTATATGCCTAAATTTATTTAAAAAACTTCAAGTTTTCTGAAATAGTTGAAGCATTTTATATTTCCACCAGCAATATATGAGGATTCCAGACATTCCCCATCCTCATCAACTCTTGGTCATTGTTAGTCTTTTAATTTTAGTCATCCTAGTGAATGTGAAGTGGTATCTATTTTGTTTTAAATTGCCATTTCCCCAATGACTAATAATGTTGAGTATCTTCTCATGCATTTTTGACTATTTTTATGTCTTCTATTTTAAGGTGTTTGTTCAAGATTTTTACTTATTCTTTTATGGATGGTTTGTCCTTTTGTCATTGCATTATAGTCTTTTATGTATTCATTTTTTTTCTTTTATGGCTAGTGTGGTATTTTTTTCTAATTCTATTTTCTAAACTTTTGTGGGTATATCAAAATAGAGTTAAATTTTGTGTGTTGATCTTTTATCTATAGGCCTTGATAAATTAACTTATTAGCTCATAATTTATCTGTAGATGATCTTACATTTTGCATATATATAATCAGGTCATCTGAAGATGATAGTTTAATTCTTTTTTTTTAATGTATTTTTATTGATTTTTTACAGAGAGGAAGAGAGAGGGATAGAGAGTTAGAAACATCGATGAGAGAGAAACATCGATCAGCTGCCTCCTGCACATCCACTGGGGATGTGCCCACAACCCAGGTACATGCCCCTGACCGGAATCGAACCTGGGACCTTTCAGTCCGCAGGCCGACGCTCTATCCACTGAGCCAAACCAGTTTCGGCTAATTCTTTTTCAATAGTTACACCTTCTATTTCTTATTGTGTCTTGCACAGGCTAGGCTTTTAGTACCATGTTCAATGGAAATGATGATAATTAACGTCCTTCTCTTGTTCTCAATCTCAGAGGGGAAGTGTCAGAGTGTCATCATTTAATATGATATCTTTAGTGTATACTCTCTATTAGTTAAAGAAAATTTTCTATTTCTAGGTTTCTTTTCATCTTAAATGGGTGTTGAATTCCATCAATTACTTCTGTATACGTTGAGATTATTACATATTATTTCACCTTTATTCTTCAAACGCAGTGATTGGTTTTCAAATGCTAAATCCGTGCAATATTCTGGGATAAACCCAAATTTTAAATGTTATTGTCTTAGTTAACCACTGGGTTAGATCTGCTGATAATTTGTTTGAGAGCTTAGCATCCAAATTCATAAGAAAGATTAGCCCATCATTTTCTATTAATATAATGCCCTTGTCTTTGGCCTTAAAAAGCCAACTGGTCTCATAAAACGAGTTGGGAATTATTCTCCCTTTTTATTCTCTAAAAAGAATCTTTTAAGATTCTTGTTCTTTCTTCCTTAAATGATTGAAAAATTCATTACTCAAGCTATTTGACTTAAAGCTCTTAAAAAAGTATTCAATTTCTCAGTAGACATAGATCTAAGATTTTCTATTTTGTTCTGGTATAATTTTTGGTAAACTTTTTCCAAGCCATTTTCCTAAGAAAATAAGCGGCCTTCCCAAGGTCACATAACCAGTCAGAAGAACAGTTAGAACCCAGACTCTCACTGCCATGCAGTGAGCTTCCCCCCCATACTGATCATCTCCCCAGCCTCTCATATTCCTACATTTGCATTTTTACTCCCATAATCCATTTACTTTGAAATGGAGCTGCATTCTCCCAGTGGCCCTCGGTCTAGATTTTATGTAAGTCTTCGGATTGGTACCATATTTACAATTACCATCCTGCGCTAAAGAAAATGAATATTTGTGTATTAAAGGTTAGTCATCCGTGGAGAAGTTGATTTCCATACCCTGAGGTTCTGGTGTCAACTTGGTTTCCTGAATAAAGTCATTTTCTAAAGATTGCAGACAGAGGTGAACTATCTTGTGGCAATTTTCCTTACATGAAATAAACAGCTGATAAGAATATGCTTTCATCTTTATTACGGGTTATTGATGACCAGAACCTATAACCAGGCTTTCATTAGTGAAAACCATAATGACTGCTTAAGCACAATTAATCAGGCAGCTCCTCCAAGCTGCCATGATCATTGGCTTCTCATCTCCCTAAATAAGCATCCGATGGAACACTGTGCAGCTGTTTGAAATAGGGATTAATTTGAGGGGGGAAGTTTAGCCTGGGCTTTTCTTCACACCTTCTCCAACAGTGTTCCAGAAGGAGGAGCTTTGGTACTCCTTGAGGGGGAAGTACTCCATCACATTTTTAAAAAAATATATTTTTTTTTATTGATTTCAGAGAGAAAGGGAGAGGGAGAGAGAAGAGAGAAACATCAATGAGAGAATCATTGATTGGCTGTCTTCTGCACGCTCCCTACGGGGGATGGAGCCCGCAGCCTGTGCTTGTGCCCTGACTGGGAATCGAACCCTGACCTCTCAGTCCATACATAGGTCAATGCTCAGCCACTAAGCCAAACCGGACCGGCCACATTTCTAAAACAGTTGTGTTTCTGCCCTTCAGTTGTTGGTCCCCCGCTGGATATATTCTTGGTTCAATGCAGCCAGGAGAGTTTGCTTTTTCAACAACCAGCGTTTGACCAGTGTCCTAGCAATGAAGGAGATTGAGTATTAAATTTCACCAATGACCAATACGATATTCCTTAACGTTTTCCCGAACCAGAACGCTCCTTCCTTTCTGGTGTTTGCCCTTCTGTAGTGGGATCAAGTTTGTTTAGGCAATTGATTTTACCCTAGAAATGATTTAGTTACCTTTTCATTATAGTCTAAAACTGAGAAAGAACTGAAGCAACTTTCTGCCTTTGACAAAGAAATCCTCCAGAAAAGGTTAAGAATACAAACACGGAAGACTACAATGGCAACAACAAAATAAAACAAAACGAAACAACAATGAATGAACTAGTTCTATCATTTCAATAAAACTGAGATGTGAAAAGATTATTTGACCATTACGAGATGGCTTAAGTTGACTGCTTAAGTTTTGCATTTTTTCAACTGGGCATTGAGAGACATTGAACCTAAGAGTTCAAGGTGATACGGGTATTCAGGACAGGCGTTAGAAAGAGACATTCTTATGGAACCTTTGGCTGCTTGGATGAGCCCTAGAAGTAGGAGCACAGCTTTCATCAGTGCCCAGTGAGGTTGCTGTCACTGTAGAGGTGACATTAAGCGCTGGCATCATCAGGACTTAGAGCTAATGCACTTACTCAGCATTTTAAAAGGTACTGTGTCTCTTACTGAAGAGGAGATATTTCAACTCAGGAGTTGGCAAGCAGGCTTTTCCCCTAGAGGCGTGATGATGTATTATTAAATGTATGCGCAATAATAATATTAGTACTTCACAGGACGGCTTTATGGTCATTTACATATTTTACTCTAGTGAACCATAAAGAAATTCTTTTTTTTTTCCCTTCTAAAAGCCAATAAAGGAATACCAAAATATAAAATAGTAAGGGAAAATGATTTGATATCTTGCAGTTGAAGCTGCTAAATAGTACATATCTGAATTTACTTTTACAGACTTACCTGCATGAACTTTGTTTCGATTATGTGATTATTATAAACGTGTGCTTTGTACTTTGGAAATCTAACAAAACATAGTTATTGCAAAAGAAGCAAATGTTTTAACATGGCTTGGAGGCCATGAAAATATCACTCAATCTAGTTTGATTTTTCTTTGGTTCTTATTCCATAGCTTAGGATAGGGAATAGCAGAAGTTAGGACACACAGACAGTTAGGAATTGTTTAGGGAAGTGGAATGAACGGTCTGTAAATTACACAGGACATAAAGACTCTCAAGTCATTCGGTGATAGTATTTAAAGGGACATTAGAGGACATCTCTTTAACTCCCTTCATTGTAGAGATCAGTAAACTGAGGCTCAGAGACATTCAATGGTCATGTAGTATCTAAGTAAAGCTGGAACTTGAACCCAGGCCTTTGACACCATCTCAGACCAGCGCCCTTTCTATAACCCCACACTGCCTTCCATGCAGATTGCAAATGCTGATTTTGGCATTGCCACCGGTGTGCTGGGTGAGCTCAGTCCAGTTCCCTCATTTGTTTCTTAAACCTTTCAAAGCACTTCCCAAGAAGTTTGATTCAGCAATTCCCTTGATTTGGTGAATTTGACCCTGCTGTGACCAAGAAATGAGAAATACTCCATCCACCAACTTGTTAGTTTTCTAGAGCAGCGATTTTCAACACTGATGTGCCACAAGAATTTTTAAAACATGCACTACCTGACTACTCAGTCATAGGCACTGACCTCTTTTCCCTTAGATTGTCACATTTAAAAAATGACAGCAGCCAACACAACAATAACCATTTGGTGTGAATGAATCAAAATTCTATCTATTTTTTTGTCAGATCAGCAAAAAAATATATATATTTTTTGTAATGCCACAGAATTTTGGTAATTAGTTTATGTGTGCCGTGAGACGAAAGAGGTTGAAAATCGCTGCCCTCGAGAATCTGGGGCTCCACTCATTTATTTTTAAAACTATCCTCGGCTGTCTGAAAGCACTGAGACCGCAGTATGAAATGTATTGTGTGTATCGCTGGCTTCACCTTTTTTGGTAAAATTAGTTTTGTTCATATTTGTTTCTACTAGATTGATAGCGGCAGAACTGGCAAGAGGTAATGAGACCTTCCACAAAATATACCTTTACAAGGACAGAGTAAATGATGGTGGCTAATCTCATCTACAATAACTGCACTATTCAACCCCAGAAACCCAAAAAGAAACACTGTGGGAACAGGCACTCAAGGACACAGAAGCACTGAGGCACAGCCACCTTATCCAGTCTTGTAGGCCTCACACCTCCATCCCGTCATTCTTCTACGTAGCTGGGGGATGGGGGCTCCTTCTAAGGTTGTCTTCAGGAAAGTGGGTATAAAAACGAAGTATTCCAATACCTTGTGGATCTGATGATTTTTGGAAGATAGTGGTGAAAAAAAATGATTATCGGTTCATTCTTGAAAAGGATATAGTTGCTCTTGCTGTATTTCTGGGGAGGAACAGTTTTTCAGTGAGCAACTCCAATGGGTGACATTGGTCTCTCTGATCCCCTAGATCTGTGTGAAATAAGTAAACCCTTGAATATTTTCTTGGATTTTTAAAAATATTTGTCTTTATTGTTGAAAGTATTACAGATGTTCTCCTTTTCTCCCCCATTGACTCCTTCTACCCCACTCCGGCCCCCTCCTCAGGCCTTTTAACCAATGAAATACAGGGTGGGCAAAAGTAGGTTTACAGTTTTGAGTACGTGAAACATAGAATTTATTCTTGTATTATTATTTATTCTTGTATTAGATATGTTTCCATATGAATAACTGTAAGCCTACTTTCCCCCTCCCCTTTATTTCAAATGACCACAAAAGTACAGACATGATATAATCAACAACCATTATGTTTAACATATCTCAACATTTTGCTATGCGCATTTCTTTCGGATGGTTTTGAAATGGTATTTTATACTTCTCTCATTACTAGTGCTATCTAGAAGCTTCACAATTTTCCTGAGGCTCTATAATCCATTTTTACATTAAAATATTGGGTAAGTAATGTATTCACATATTCAGAAATTAAAGCAATATATTTAAAAGTATATGTTGAAAGGTGTTATTTCCCACCCTATCTCATTCATCCCACCTCGCTCTTATTTTATTGGTTTCTTGCATATCTTCCCAGTGTTTTTTACAAATAGATGCAAGCATGAATGCACACTTATATTCCCCACTTATACAAAACAACATACTGTATCAATTGTTCTGAACCTTGTTTTTTCTACTTAATATGTCCTGGAGATCTTTCCATAGCACTGTGCACTTTTCCATACCTGCACAGCATTCCACTTTCAGGTGTAGCACAGATTATTTCACTGGCCTTCTACTGATGGCTATACTTGGGCTATTTCCACTCTATTGTTATTAAGAACAATGCTGTATTGAATACCATTGATCTTGTTCTGACTCATCCATAGGATAAATTCCTAAAAGTGGGCCAGAGGATTCATAGTTTTATAATTTTGTTAGATATTTAGATCTGTGTCACCAAATGGACTCCATGAAGAATGGTACCATCATGCATTCCTCCAACAGTGTGTGAGAGTGCGGGCTCCCCTTAGCCTTGACAACAAATTATGTTCTCAAATTTTTGTTTTGTTTTGCCAGTCTGATGGGGGAAATGGTATAGAAATACATCTCTTCTGTATTTCTCTTATTGTGAGCGAAGTTGCGCATCTGTTAATACATATAGGGGACCTTTGTATTTCATTTTCCACAATTCCATTCTTCTATTGGATTTTCTTGTTGATTTCCAAGAGCTATTTATGTATTTAGAGATTTAATACCTTTGTCTCAGACACAGTTGCAAATATTTTACCCAGTTCTTCTTTTACTTTTGTGTATGAACATTTGTGTCATACAAAATTTCTTTTGTCATTTGTATGTAGTCACTTTTCTAATCTTTTTTTAGAGGAACGTTGATTTTGAGTCAAAGTTAGAAAACTTTCCCTCTACAGTTATCAAAAGTTTCCTATACTTTTATGGTTTCATACTAAACATTGAAATATTTTATTAATTTGGCTTTTATTCTGATGTTGTTTCATATGGTTGCTAAGTTATCCCAATACCACTTTTTTAAAAATAAAATTCATCATTAAGCCAATGATTGGAGATGCTGTCTTTATAATATAATACATTCCAATATATATCTGGCTCTGTTTTGACTTTTTATTCCATTCTACCATTGGTCTGTATCTTCATACTGTGTTAGTTACTGAGGCTTTATACTATATTTTAATTCTGTCAGTTCTTATTTTATTGAGTTATTAAAATAAAAATGTTTTGAATTTTATTAGATTCTTCAGCATCAGTGGAGATTATATAATTTTTCTCCCTAGATCTATTGCATGTTAATAGACATTTTAATAGTGAGCCATCTTTGCATTCCTGAAACAAACTCCATTTGGTTGCACAGTATCATTCTTATAATGTGCTGATGAATTATGATTAATAATTTTTTTAATTTAGGATTTTACATTGATATTCAGAAGTGTAACCAGTTTATATATTGGCCCCATTGTTTTATCTTTGTCAAGTTATAAGAACGATGTTATGCTGAAAATTTAATGTTGGAAATGAAGAATTAATTGTGTTAGTTTAATAATAGAATTGATACAACAGAAGACAGCATTAGTGAGCCTGAATACAGGTCAATATAAACTACCCATACTGAATTACAGAGAGAAGCAAAGAAGAATGAGGGGAAAAAGACCAGAAAGTAAAGGCTACATAGATAATGGGACACAGGCAAAAGGTCACCCATATATGTGATCAAAGAGGAAGAAATTGAGAAAAAGATGAAATGAAAAATATTTTAAGAGATAGTGGCTGTGAATTTTCCAAAAATGATGAATGACATTAATCCAAGATTCACAAAGCTCAGAAAACTCTTGATGGTACAAATACTGCTGAACACTGAAGCAAAGAGAATATAAAAATAGTTAGAGAAAAAATACACCCATCTTAAAAGGCACACTAATAATACTGATTGATGCCAAACTTTACACCTGAAATTATGGAAGTCAGAAGACAGTAAAATGGCATTACTCAAGAGCTGGAAGAAAAAAATTAACTTAGAATTCTTAGTTAGGTTTGTGTACGTTTGTGTCTTCTGGGAAGTGGGGCCCTCATTTATACACCTGGAATTAAGGCAATTGGTGCTTCTTAAATGAAGTCTGGGATAAATTACTATGTTGAATGAAGGTGTTCTTAACATTAAAGGAATTTTAAATTATAAACATAGCTTTTGTCTTTCTATTTTTTTTATTGCTTAAAGTATTACAAAGTATTACAAAGGCTATTACAAAGGGTATTACATATGTGTCCTTTTTTTCCCCCACCCTTGACAATCCCCTGGCCTCCCCTACCCCCCCAGTGTCTTATGTCCATTGGTTATGCTTATATGCATACATACAAGTCCTTCGGTTGATCTCTTACCCGCCTCCCTCCTGCCCCCCAACCCTCCCCGGCCTTCCCGCTGCAGTTTGACAATCTGTTTGAGGCAGCTCTGCCTCTGTATCTGTCTTTCTATTTTTGTAGTGTGTGCATGTGTGTTTCGTTTAATTGCTGTTGTTTAGGGGTGTGGCTTCTCTTAGTCTGTTTTCTATTAATGAAGTTATTGAATCTCCTTCCTGATCCCCTTTGATTTGGACTTAGATCCGCTCATGCTGAGCAGCTCTTCCCAGATATACTTGGTGCAATTACTTTAAGAATCAGAAATCCAGCTCATGTTTGAGATGGAGATGAGGCATTGATTATAAGCCTAGAACTCAGTTGACCTCATGGTTGGACTGTAGGATTTAAAACTGTCACAAAGAAGAAAAAGTCTTGTAGCAACTACCACAGCAATTCATATTAAGCAAGATATGATTCTTTATAATTGCGCCAAATATACTTGAAGTTTACTAATTACATCTGACCTCTGGATTGATAGGGGAAAAAAATGAAATGTGTAATGCTTGTGCAATATTCCCTAACTTCACCATGGTGGGGATGGGGGGAGGTTAGCCTAGTAAAATCAGTCTAGAACAAATCTCAAAATGTGTTTACTTTGTTATTTTCTAGGTGAAAAAATGTTTGTATCTCTGTATGGAGCTGCCGTAGACATGAATATAAGGCTGGACAAGAATTCTTTGATCATTGAGAAAACCTACATATCTCTGGCCAATCAGAGAACTATAACTATTTACAACCGCAGTAACATCATTGCCCATTTCCAATGGAAGGTATTTGCTACCCAGGAAGAGGAAGATAAAGAAAAGTATAGGTTTGTAAGAAAAATCACCTAGGTGCTGTAATTTGGGGAAACACAAAGCTCAGTTATTATGAAAAATCATTGACTTTTGTGGTAACTTTTTAACCAGTTCAACAATGTCAAATTTTTATAACTTGATTCCAGTATACAATGCTTATTTTTTCATTGAAAGAACTTGAGTTGAACTATGTAGAACACAATGTTGTCCATTATCAGTTAATCTTAACCTGGTTATAATTTATCAGTAGCCAAACTACTGGGTTTTGAAGACCAAATATATAATTCTTCACTGTTTCCTCAAAACTAATCTACACATCTGTATTTCATTTCATAGCCCTAATCAGAATGATTAAGTATCATAGGGTTTCTAAAAATAATCTCTTTTGGGTTGGGATCAATGTGGAATTTTTTTTTTCCAGTGAAACGGTATTTCCAGAAAATAGGAAGAATGAGGAAGAAGAAGGGCTTAGATATAACAGCTTTTATAGTTACAGTTTTAGTAGCATTGCTGAATCCCTGCTAACCATATAATTTAATAATGATTTCTTGTTGGTATCTTTAATTTCTGCTTTTTAAAGTGATACTTTAGGCAGTAGAGAAAGTTAATAAAATAGAAAACCTAACTATTTTAACTAATCTCTTCACTATTAAATTTTGAATATTTCTTTTTCCTGAATCTACCCTTGCCTCTTTTAAACTCCTTTCATCCTCCCCAAATTAGCACCTTTGCTGCTTTCATTTGGATTTATTCAGCCTTTTTTATTTGCCTCTCCAATTTCATTAAAGATTAGCCCTGGGAAGCTTCAAAGCTTTGTTTAAAACCAAGTTAGTATGTGATAAAAATAAAAGTCTTAGGTTCATGGAAACCAGGCAGAAATCCCCCACTGTGCTGCCCCTAATTGAATCAGAAGGAGCCGTGACAATGACAGGCACAGAGGAACCAGCAGCTTCATTATTCAGGCAGGGAGCTTTAATCACTGGATTGCCACTGTGTCATCTTGAAAAAGTGAGAAAAGAAAAGCTTTTCCTGCCTAAAATCTTTCATTGGCCTCATGGTATAGAAACACCAGAAGTTGAGAAAGGCAAGAGGAAACTGGTCATCCACTGCTTCATTGGTCCTGATTCCCCAGCTGATGTGTGTACCATCAATCAGAATGGTCCAAGCAGGTTTAAAGATAAGATGCGAGAGCAGGTACAAGCAAAGGAATAGTAGTCAATGTAGTGTTTACATAACCTGCTTGTCCTGTAGGCATAGTCTCTTGGGGAGAATGAATATACACTTTCAGAGGGGAAGCCAGCTTTCAATTCAGCTTTGCCTATGTGTTTGGCTATATGTATAGAATATAGTTGATGCCAAGCCTATGTCCAAAAAATATTTAAGGATGTTAATTTCAACAGGAAAACTCATGAAGAATTTAAACCAATTGCTATCAGAGATGCTAAGATACAGAGTATATAATTTCAACTATGTGTGGATGGATATTTCTTTTCTCTCCTCACCCTACCTCCCCATTCCACTTTCCCTGACACTCACACCCTTATCTCTTTAATATTATCCTTGAGTCTTATTCCTTTTCTCTTATATTGTCTTTCTTTCACTGTATCTCTTGCTCTTTCTATTAGTGCGTCTAGCAATTTTTCTGTAGCGAGGGCATAATATGGGATAACATTTTCATAACCATGATTAGAAGCCTAATTTTATTATCTAGGATCACGACCTTCCCTTAAACAATGAACTTGAAAAGTGGCATCAGATGGCTAAATAAGAATACTTCCATTTTCACTTTGGATGACACATAGCCACATAACTCATGTTTCTCCAAACTGAGTTGGTTGATTTAAGTGAAGAGTTTATTGAATATGCCATCCCCTACTCTCTTCCCCTCTCTCCTAGGGCCAGATGCCTGGGACATGAAGGGAAATTGATTTAAAGGGGGAAATGGGCCATTTATGCCTAATATCTTATTTGAGCAGGTTGTCTCTCCTCTCTCACCCCTCTCTCGTTCCTTAATACATCCCCGAGCATGCCACAACTTCTATTATTAGCCATGGATTCTTTTTTTTTTAAATATATTTTATTGATTTTTTACAGAGAGGAAGGGAGAGAGATAGAGAGTCAGAAACATCGATGAGAGAGAAACATCGATCAGCTGCCTCCTGCACATCTCCCACTGGGGATATGCCCGCAACCCAGGTATATGCCCTTGACCGGAATTGAACCCGGGACCTTTCAGTCCGCAGGCTGACGCTCTATCCACTGAGCCAAACCGGTTTCGGCTAGCCATGGATTCTTATTCTGGACATAAGTAGCTATGAGATGCCTATCCTCCAGGAAAAAAAAAAAAGGCAATTACAGAGAGGTTTGTTGTTTACTGAACATTTAGTTCCCATCTCCGGATAGCTGCCCCTCTGTAGGCGGCAGTGCTCTTGCAGTGAGTATGGGCCCCCTTCTCCTCTAAGTCACAGATCCTCAAGTTGTATCTCAAGCCACACAGCAGTGTGAGATAAAGCAGAATGTTCTCTGGTAGCTTGCTTGTAGTCAAAGGTTTGCTCATCCCTGAGAAGCAGCAGTCAGATCTTTTTTTTTTTTTTTTAATATATTTTATTGATTTTTTACAGAGAGGAAGGGAGAGAGACAGAGTTAGAAACATCGATGAGAGAGAAACATCGATCAGCTGCCTCCTGCACATCTCCCACTGGGGACGTGCCCGCAACCCAGGTACACGCCCTTGACCGGAATCGAACCTGGGACCCTTCAGTCCGCAGGCCGACGCTCCATCCACTGAGCCAAACCGGTTCTGGCAAGCAGTCAGATCTTTAGCTAATGGTATAAACCTCCTCTTGACCTCCCCAACGAGGCCGGTGTAGGTATCCCCAGAATAAACCTCCTCGTGTTTGACTCTCCTGCTCCTGGTGATGAGCAATCTGCCCCTGTTCTTCCTTCAGCAGCCTCTGCAGTTAAACATGTAGAGAGGAAGGTCGACTCTGGCCCTGAACTTGGGACAGAGAGGATCTATTCTAAATGGTCTCATGCATACTGTGAGCGACCAAAGTTTCCCTTTGCAGCATCCCAAGGACCTACGATTTGAGACGTCAGTGTAGATTTTTCAGTGAGACTCAGGAGTCTGCCCACTGCTTTCCAACTCTAACATGGCTTAAACCTTGTCCTAAGGCATTCATCTCATAGGAGCTGGAAGTTGCTCAGCGGTCACATTGAGATGGCCAATTGCTTTAACCATTACCCTCAAGACCTCATTCCAGCCATCGTGGTTTCTTGGCCACTACATCTTGCTGATCTCCCAGTGGAGGAATTTAAGCCCTCCTCAAGAGTAGGATGCCTTATTCCTTTCTGGAAATTACCATTTTCATTCTAGGAAGGATGACTTCCTTCCTCTCCACATACCTCAGCATGTTGGTACCAGCCATAGGACACGTGTCCAGATTTGGGACCATGGACTAATCCTAGGCTCCAGATTCTAACAATGAAGATGTCACTCCCCCTAGGAAAAAATCCTTGACTTTAAGTTTTTTCTCCCCACTTTTATTTAAACCTTCAGAATGAGACACAGAGGGCTTAAAAATTGCCTTTTGGGTCTTTGTCTTGTCTTTTTGATGTTTTTCTGGGACTTGTAGAGAAATTAATCTCTTCAGAAATGGAGGCAGCATTCATCCCACCTAACTTCCTCCCCTTTGTCCTGAGGAAATATAAAACATTACCATAAGATTCTTTCATACTCATTCTCATCAGACTCGGCATGGGCTTTTGAGGATTTCTGTTCCCCACTTCTCCATGAAGGTCATGACCAATGTCTCAAGAGCAGCTGGCTCAAATTCTAGATCTACTCTGTGCAGGAACTCCTGCAGTCTCCAGAGGACTCCCACGAGTAGTCAGCCTGGATTTATTCCACAACATTCAGAAATAGGAAAATACATGTTTCTGTAGATAGATCAGTTTTAATTGGGCTTTGGGCCTGCCACCCAGGTAGTCATAAATTTAATCTTGAGCGGTATTTGATAAACAGGGAGAGGACATCTAGTCCTCAGTTTAAAACAGTCATCACAGAGTGCTCCGTGACCAGGGTCGCATGGTCCATTGGAAGGTGGATGGCTGTAACCTTTCCACGCCAGGTGTGGACATGGGAGTATTTCTCCCAGCTGTGAAGGCCATGGCTTTTAGTTTCCAACCTCCTCGGCATCTAGTTATCATCTCTTCAGGGTGCTGTAGGGGAGCAGGGCGTCTAGCGCCTAAAGACGAGGAAGCTACTGGTTCAATGCTAATATATCTGAGACACAAGTCTTTCCCATTGACTATACTCCATCGGCTGAACCCTACTTGAGGCCTGAAGGTGATGGGTGTTGGTGGCCACCAGACCATTTGGAAAATAGGTTAAATCCATGGTTTAACTGAAAGAGAAGGCTGGTGTGTTGTTGAGCTCTCTGATGAGAGGTGTCCTCAGCTGTAGCACAGAACCACCTCTGAGACAGGAGACCATGGAGACCAGCAGGAAAAATGGCCTCACAGTAGCCAGGGGTATCTAGAAGCCCTTGTTGGAGTCAACGCAGCTCAAGGTGTTGTTGCATGTTGCCTTTTAGTACCTCAGCCGTGGCTCCATTTCTGCATCAGAGGGCAAAGATGAGACGTGTGGGACCAGCCTCACCCTCCACCCACCCGCTTTGCATTATGCAGCTGTTACTGATTTAAGAGTCCCAGCAGCAGGGGAGAAGAGCAGTGCTTGGCAATTTATGTTCTGTTTCCTTTTTTTTTTTTTTTCTGGCTCAAGGGTTGAGCTAATCATACTCTTCAGTTCATGGAGCTTATTATCCATCCTTAGTCCAGACGAGGCATTTTATCCCCACGCACCACTCCCATTAAACTCCTAAATAAATGTAATTTTTATGATTCCCATTATTTGTTTAACCAATCCTTCAATCTCTTACATAAAATTTACCCACATTTTTTTTTGGTATTGTTGCTAGCATTTTGATGAGCATCTTTGTAGCTGTGTTTTTACTTACATCGGTGATTATTCCTTTAAGATTGATTTCTAGAGATGGGCGTTACAGCTTCCCCTCACAGGAATTGGCGGTTTCCTTTCTGTGGACCGAGCTCTCTCTAATTTGCGCTGCTCTGCCCAGCAGTATAGAAGGACTGCTCGTTACCCGAGACACTGCTTCCAAAACACAATAAAAAGGAAGCACAGAATGGAACCAGATCACACTGAAGCCATTTCTTTGGCATCTTTATGCTATGTTGCCAAAGGAACCTAGACACGAAAGTTATCAAAAGGAGCTATTTGACATATCAATGTAGTTTGCATGAAGTCATTTAGAGAATAGTTGGGTCTTGGTCAGGAATTCAGTGACCCTAGGCTCTCATTAAATAATTTGTCTCTCATCATTGGTGATACCAGTAAAATGTTGAGAAAATGGTCATATACCCTGGGAGGAGATAAAATGCAGTCTCCAAAAATTCAGGTGAGCCCTAGCTGTTTTGGCTCAGTGGATAGAGCATCGACCTGTGGACTGAAGAGTCCCTGGTTCAGTTCTGGCCAAGGGCACATGCCCAGGTTGTGGGCTTGACCCCCAGAGGGGGATGTGCAGTAGGCAGCCGATCAATGATTCTCTCTCATCATTGATGTTTCTATCTCTCTCCCTCTCCCTCTCCCTTCCTCTCTGAAATAAATAAAGATACATTTTTTAAAAATTCAGGTGAAGTAATGGCTACCAGGAGTAATGTGACCACATCTGTGGCGAGGGCAGAATAGAGGGCTAGTAAATAGTCGAATCAGCCTCCAAACCCAGTGCGTGCAGGCTCTCAATTTTGTTCTCCATCTAAGAAAGAATTAAAGCTAAGCAAGTTTAACAGAAACAAAATTGTCCTTGAAGTGTGAGAGGTAGAGTAGATGTTAAGTGTTTAAACAGCAACTTGGAAAAACACTATTACCTAAAATAAAATATTTTCCCAAATATGCATAATGGCTCAGGAGAAAGCAAGTAGAGGACAGGAAGCCCAGGAGGACTTCTTGAAGGAAGTGACTAAAGAGGAAACTGAGGCTCTTGAGAAGTTAAAGTAGAAGATCACTCAGATAGCACGTTACACACTCAGGGCAAGGAGGGGCCGCCCCAGGGTGATGGGTGAGATCATTCCCAGGAGGCTGGACTGGAGGGGGGAGCCCTTTACAATGGTCTTCATGGGAGTACCAGAGTGAATCTCACATTTTCCGTTTCCCTTCAGGGTCTGTGAGGATCTGATCAAAGAGGAAAAGGATGAGACTGACGAGTTTCTCGAAGAGTTTGTTAGTGATCCTTTACTCCGAGAACGGATTTCCATTCTCTCCCGCACCTTTGCGAATCAGAGAAGGCTGGTTCAGGCGGACAGCATACTCTTCTTGAATAACATTTTCATAATTGAGCCCCTGGTGAGCACATATATACAATCTGAACATATAGGGGAGTGCGGGCCTTATTTTGGTAAAGACACTCGCTGTGGGATTGTTCTGAGAGCATAAAGATTCCATCTGAAGAGCCTCGCCATCATTATGAGAAGTGAATGAAGGTTAACGGTAAGAATGCTCACAGGCTATGTTTATAGGTCACACTTTCTATGCACCAATCACTATTAAACACTTTAAAAATATTTTTATTGATTTCAGAGAGGAAGGGAGAGGGAGAGATAGAAATATCAATGATGAGAGAGAATCGTTGATCAGCTGTCCCCTGCACGCCCCCTACTGGGGATCAAGCCCCACAACCCAGGCATGTGCCCTTGACAGGAATTGAACCCCGGACCCTTCAGTCTACAGGTTGATGCTCTAACTGCTGAGCAAAACCAGCTAGGCCACTATTAAGTGCTTTGTATGTACTATCTAATTTATTTCTCTCTCTCTCTCTCTCTCACACACACACACACACACACACACACACACACACACACTCAATTATAGTTAACCCCCCATTTTACAGATGGAGAAATTGAGACTTAGAGAAATGTGATAACTTACTCAAGGCCAAGCAGTTAGTATCGGTAGTTAGAAATTTGTCTCTGATTAGCCTGACTGTAGTGTAGGGTTTCTCAACCTCTGCATTATTGACATTTGGGATTGGATAATCTTTGTCCTATACATTGTAGGCTATTTCATAGCAACCCTGATCTTGACCCACCAGATGCTAGTCATGACAACCAAAACTATCTCTGGATATTGCCAAATGTCCCCCTGGTGGGCAGGCAAAATTGCTTGGTTGAAAACGACTCTGTCCTTAATTCACTCAATAACTATTATTGACTACATGTTCTATGCCAGGCACCCTGTGTGTGTACCAAACATCAATGAGACTTCTTTGAGACTATTGTTTTGTGAGACCTGCTGTTGGAGTCACTAATGCAGGCAGCCAGCACACTGGTTCAGAGGCGAGGCCGATTATCAGACTGAGAAGCTAGAGAAGGCTTCTTGAGAGCAGAGCCTTGAACTGGGTCCGTCTTGCAGGATGGGGACTTTTGGGAAACAATGGCTCATTCAAGGATCTGTGCATGGGTCAGGTTGTTTGACGTAAAGGGTTCACACAGGAAAATAGGTTGGAGAAGTGGGTTGGAGCTGAATCTTCTTTCACATCAGAAGACTGTCCACTGCTCAGTTGAGCAAAGGGATAGTCAGACATGATGGATTAAACCAGCAAGAGGTTAAATCAGGATGAACATACAGTCTTGAAGGGCTAGAACAGACACCTATCAAAATAGGTCAAGCCCAAAGATGTTGAAAAAATCAGGAAGGCGTTACAAGTTTCAGTAGCAAATGACTGAGCAGGATGGAGGCAGCAGGAACAAGCAGGATGGCCCAGTGTGTGGACAGTCCAGGGGTCTTCCCAGCTGGTGCTCAAGACCCAGGCTGGTCAATACCGTCCTGATTCTCAGATCCTCTGGGAGTGGGACTCAGGGACAGCAAACACTGGTGTTCAGGAAGATGCGGGAGGTCCACAGGTGAGTCTTGCATATTTCCAATCCACAAGTAGAAAGACTGGGATTACCTTGGATTTTCCTCTCCTCACGCTTACTTCCATTACCTGAAGCTTCATGATGGAGATACATGTATATAAAAGTAAGGCATTTAATAACTGTTTTTGAATTCTAGATAGGAACTGCATTGGATGTTATCACAAGGCATCTTTTCACCAGGACTAAGAAAAACATCCTTTAAAACAGTGATACATAGAAATGGTATCTTTTAAATGAGACTATTTTGTTTGTATCGTGCGGGAAAAAAATCACCAGAAACAGGAAGGGGAGATAAAGTATAGTGTGTTTATAGCCTCTGTAATGATTTGTCTTTACACAAGGCAGGTTTTCTTCTCATGATCGTACGCATAAGCTGGTTCCTGACAATCTTTGCAAAATGAAATGAAGGCATGAAACTTTGCCAGTGTCTTCGTAAAATTATTCTAGTCCAAAAAGCAGATCTCGGTGTCGGTGAATTATTTATTGATTTTGAATCTCCTCCCGCCCCCTACTTAAAGATCCTGACAGATTTATAGAGATGCAGTTCTTGTGAGTGTACTATAATCTTACCTTGTAAATTACTTTTGAAGGTATTTGATGGGAAAATTCTGCCATTTTATTAGCTTCTTGACCCAAATGTGAACTATGGGTATTTTCCACTGTTGAGACTTGGGTTTTCTGGCTCAGGAAATAAATGCTCTAGTAGTTTGGGATGAGAGAGTTGGGAAAGGATTTATAGAAAGGTGAGATATGAGCTCTGTATTGGAGGAAGGGTAAGATTTAATTAAGTGGAGAGGAAGAAGGGGAATGTTTCTCGTTGGAGAAATTGTGAAAACAAAGAAAAAGGAGGCTATTTGTTTCATGGCATATTATATAACAATACAATGATCAGTTTTTCTGGAGCAAGCAGCCATAGGGAATATAAGAAATAAGATTGGGTCCAGCCGGCATGGTTGAGCGTCGACCTATGAACTTGGAGGTCACGGTTTGATTCCTGGTCAGGGCACATACCCGGGTTGTGGGCTCGATCCCCTGTGTGGCGTGTGGAGGCAGCCTATCAATGATTCTCTCTCATTATTGATGTTTCTATCTCTCTCTCCTTTGTCCTGGGTTTCACTTCCAGCTTTGCCGATAGACAATGTGATCTTAAACAAGCCTTTCAATCTTTCTTGGCTTTGGTTGCTTTGTGCACAAAGTAAGTTTTTGTTTTGTTTTGTTTTGTGTTTTTAGGGTAGGTAGGATACTTGGATCCAATTTGGGTACAGACTCTGAGTCCCTTAAGGTCAGAAGTGGTTTGTCCTCATCTGTGCTTCAGGCCTACCTCAGGGCCAATTAATTGAGGGGAGGGAGGAAGAAAAGAAGGGAGAAAGGGAGGGAGGGAGGGAGGGAGGGAGGGAGGGAGGAAGGAAGGAAAGGAATGAGAGGGAGGGAGGGAAGGAGGGAGTCAGGGAGGGAAATCAGTTGATGATGATGAGTTTGGCTCTGAATACATTGAATTTGAGATGATAATAGATGTTCAAAAAGTTTTGGAAATGCAGTCCTAAATTTGTGGGAGAGCAGTTAGGAGTGGAGGTAAGGTATGTGAGCATCTTGTGCAGGTCTTCATGGAGGGCATGAAAAGTGGATGGAAATTCTAAGAACAGTTTGAGTAAAGAACATTGCAGAGGACCCAAGAGAGCCCTCTGGCGCTGCCCTTTGGAGACCCTGCAAGGCGAGGAGAGGCTGTGAATTCGCAGAGAAGGCCTGTTCAGAGAGGGGCAGCCGGGGAGGGCTCATTAGCCCATCTTACATCTTTCTACCCAGTTATGGTTGGTTCATCACCATTTTCTACTGAAGGTCTCTGAATCTTGCTCATATATCGGATTAGTTATACCAAAGCCACTATTTAATTTCTGACAGTTGAGCTATGTATCAGCAATTAGTGTTTTTTTTATTAGAGTGTGATTCCTTTTAATTAGCTTCTTGATATGAGTTGAGTTCACCGAAGCAGAGAAGATTAAAATCATGCAGTCGCCTACTGATCTAGAAATTCATCTCTAATTGATATCCTGTTCAAAAGCTAAAAATAAAATAAAAGGTTGATCTAGGGCAGGGGTGGGGCACCTTTTTTTCTGCCAAGGGCCATTTGGATATTTATAACATCATTCGCGGCTATACAAAATTATCAATTTAATAGTTAGCCTGCTATATTTGGTCAAGCATTTAATTAACTCACCCCTAATTCTTTGGCAGGGCCAGACAAAATGATTTCTTGGGCCTTATATGGCCCGAGGGCCAGACGTTCCCCACTCATGCTAGTCTAGGGACTTAGTTACCACCTTGCTTTCAGATGGCCTCTTCAGCCTCTGTGTCCACCTAAGATGGAAACTGGCCTCAAATGAGGTAAATTTAAAAAGGAAAGAAAAAAATCCAAAACTGTTATCTTAGTGTCTGAAAAGAAATAAACGGTATGTTTATTTTTCAGACCTACGTATATACATCTTGGTCTTTCAAATGAGTCAGCTAAAACCAAGGTTAGTTTAGCCCTTATTGTGTCTCTGCATATTGTGTATTTTATGGAAGCATGGTTTCTATTTTAGAGGTTCTTTCAATTTCAAGCAAGTATTCAAGATCAAGAAATCAGTCACTGTCTCTAAAATGCCCAGAGGTGGTGATGGTTTTGAATTTCATCAAATTTTCTCAGTATAATCGTGTGAGAAGTAGTTTGACTCAATGCTATCACAATGTCTGGCCCAAACTCTAGCACCTAAAGTCCTTACATTGCTCTGTGACCTGCTCACGGGGTGGCCCTGTTTAGTCCCATTGTCTTGGCTCACTTTATTATCATGCTCATTACCTAACTTGCCCTAGGGTCTGTCCTTCAAACCTTGAGGAGGTAACGCTGGGGTGTCCTGGGTACTGATGTGGTTACAGAGTGCAGAGGTGGGGGAGTTTGTGTTTGAGAGACCCCAGAGATGGACCCCGGTGGAGGAAGGAGCAGACAAGGCCCCAGAGTGACCACAAGGCAGTCCTGGGCATACAGAACAGAGGTCTAGAAGTAATGTTTTTAGTTTTGCTTGGTAATCTACTGGTATTCTAATAGTAACTATAATTGTTTTAGTCATTAAAACATGTGGAATATTGCCCAGCCAGCATGGCTCAGTGGTTGAGTGTCAACTTATGAACCAGGAGGTCACAGTTTGATTCTATGTCAGGGCTCATGCCCTGGTTGCCGGCTCAATCCCCAGTAGGGGGCGTGCAGGAGACAGTCAATCAATGATTCTCTCTCTATCTCTTTTTAAAAAAATATATTTTATTGATTTTTTACAGAGAGGAAGGGAGAGGGATAGAGAGTTAGAGACATCGGTCAGCTGCCTCTTGCACACCCGCCCGTGGGGATGTGCCCACAACCAAGGTACATGCCCTTGACCTGAATCGAACCTGGGGCCCTTCAGTCTGCAGGCCGACGCTCTATTCACTGAGCCAAACCAGTCAGGGCACAATGATTCTCTCTTATCATTGATGTTTTTATCTCTCTCCCTCTTCCTTCCTCTCTGAAATAAAAAAATATATATTAAAAAAAAAACCACAAACAAAACAAAACAAAAAAAATCATGTGGAATATTACTACTATTCGTGTCAAGTTCCTTGTGTCAATTCTTTTGATAAAGTCTTGGGGTTTTAATGAAATTAGTCAAAATTTTTCTTGTATTCCTTACCTCGGGAGGGTACTGGGTTCTGTAGAATACTGATCATTTCTCAAGCTACCTCTTTCTGTATAGTTTTTTCCCCCTTTTGAAAAGAAGTGTAAAATTGGGTCTATTATGCATGTTTTGTGGCTTCCAGAAAAGCAAGTGGAATTGACTGCTTTCAGAAATATAATATCCTATTTGACTAGATGGACTCTGGCTGTACAGAATTTTGACAGCCTCATTTTGTTATATTCTCTGCTTAGGTCTCGTGGGTATCTGAGTGAGAGAAATTCAAAGACGAAAACACACAATTCTGAGAATTGAGAGGCAGAAGAATATCCCAGGGCCAAAAGAGAGAATTAAGCCTTTGATTTCCATGGGCGTCTAGGAGCCCTCTGAGAAATCACAGCACAGATGTGCCGGCCTTGTTCCTGAACTCTGGGACTGCTGGCTCAGGTCACACTTTTGAGAGGCAGCAATATTCTGAATGTTGAACACTTGCTATTTTCTCAAAAAAGAAAGATCTGAAAATTTAAAGGTATTTGCCCAAACCGGTCTTAGCTGATTGGCTATCATCAGTGAACAAGGAAAACATTTCTGCTTTTATTAGCAAGTGTCTTTTCCATCAAAGAAGAAGTCATTCAGTCTCCCTCGGAAAGCTTCAGTTTCATTTAAATAAGCCTTAAAAAGGGAAGCTTGATAATTTCTTTATCATCATGTAAGCAATAGTAAACCACGCTTTGTTGTCACTTAAGCCTGCAGAAAACACGAGGTTCAGCAATTCAGACTTTGAAAGCACAGCTCAAATTTAGTTTATTTTTCTCAAGTCGGCGTAGCATGTGAGCTCAGCAGAACCCGGTTGGGTGGAAGCCCAGATGGCTACCAAAGAGGCAAGAGCTAGCTCTTTGCTGCAGACCTCCCACTTCTGTACCATCAGCCGAGTCACATTGCAAACATGTGGGCGCTGACTCCTTGGAAATGGACACCAGAAAGGAGAAAGGAGGACAGGGATCCGCTGGGAGCAAAGTGTCCTTGACAAGTCACAGCTCCTGCTTCAGTACAGTTCCCATGCTTCAGCCTCCCTTTAATGTGGTTTGGCCTCTCAGATCTTTGTGCTTGGCCGAACCTTTTCCAATTGTGTTGGTGTGATCACTGTTGTATTGGAGAGCCAGTGTAGGTGCAGGGAGGCCTAAGGAAGTCTTAGGCTCCTCAAGGCTCATTAAATAAGTTGACATTCGTCATGTTGGAAGAGACACAAGTCTGTTCTCTCCAGAGAAAGGCATGAACATCACACGTAACTACTTCAGCTGTAAAAAAAACCCCACTGCAATTTTCACCACATATGGGTCAAAGTATTTCACCCAAGATAAAGCACACCTTTTGTGAAAATTCCTCTGGCCGATGACCAAATCTTAGACCCCTCTCTTAGAAACTTTTCTGGTCGTTATTTGGAGCATCCAAGCTTTACTAAATGTAGTTTCTTGTTGGAGAAGATATAATGGAGCAGAAAAATCTCCTTGTATATCATGTGCCTATTAGATCATTTATCTCAATGATAATTAGGATCGTTTACCTTCAATATTTTAGCTTCCATTTTTTTTTTCTATTTCTCTTTGAGACAACTTCTATTTGCCCTGATGATAAAGAGAGCCATGATTTCTCTCATTTATCTGATAAGCTCTAGAAGAGCAACTGTGGGTAGTGAAACGTATTATAGCTTCTAATTGGTGCTTCTTTTTTTTCTGATTGATAGAAATTTGACTTTGAGTTTTTATTTCCTAAGAGAAATTCTTTAACTTTTCCTTAAACAGGACAAGATAGATGACAATATTTATTTACATAGTTAAGAATATATCCATTTTGGTGGAACGTGATGGAATTTATTACACATTTTAGCTGCTCCTGAAGTCATTATTCACTGACCCTGTTCTGAGCTGACTGAACCCTGGCCCGGCCAGATGGCTTGATACAGATCTGCCAAGGCATTTCTCAAGAGCTGCAAAATACTAGGGTTGACTGTCATCCACAAGGACCTCCTGTGAGTCACCTTCCAAGATACCTGAGCACATGAGCATGCAGGGTGTCCTATTATGTTCGCCAGCCAGGAGCACCAGTTCATGCTAGCTTCTTCTAAGTCTGAGGATCAGTTGTAGTGTTTTTAACATTTTCCGGCATTTTTTTTTTTTTTTTTATGATGTGAGAAAGGTGAGGCCTGACCTTTTGTTATGATTGCAGTGGGGTTGAAGATGTTAAAGAAAGAACATTATAGAAACCCAGCGCTAACACTTACTTTTGATGTGGCCCTCGGTGAGATACTTAACTTCTTTGTGCCTTGGTTTCCTCATCTGTAAAATGGGGATAATACTGCTTCACAGGGTTGCAAAGACTGAGCTAGGTAATAAACACCAGCACTTAACACAGCGCTGGGAATATGAGCTCTCAGTTAACGGCTGAAAGTATTATGATTTGGATTTAGATATGATTCAGTCTCGTGTCGGATTAGAGATATGATTGGAAAGTATAACTTTTGAGGAGGCAGACCTGTGGGTCACTCTTCTGTATGTGAATTGGGAATTAAAATAACTATTTAAATGATAAATGTAGGTATCGAGTCATATTGTAAACTACTTTCCAGATAAACCAAGTAACTTAAATGTTCTTGCAGTTTGGGTTTTGATTTTGCAAAATATGTGAGAAATAACCCTTCATTGGAGGAAGGAAGGAAGGAAGGAAGGAAGGAAGGAAGGAAGGAAGGAAGGAAGGAGCTGGGTAATAGAGAAGAGGAAGGAAGCTGATTTTTAAAATACTGTTTTTACTTAAGGATTTTCAAGGGAGATTTTTTAAAAGAGCTCCTTTAATCATTGCCAGTATAATTTTTAAGGGGAACATTTTTTAAACATTAATTTAATTTTTCCCCATCACCATTTATCCCCCCTATGCCCTCTCTCACCTCCCTTCTCATGACTGTATTAATCACGTGTCATGAACCAGTGGCAGCCTGTTCAGAAACAGCTTTCAGAAAAGTCTTGGGACTGTGTCCATCAAGCCCCACTTGTTTGTCCTTGTTCCAGAGGAAATACGAAGTTCCATTTCCAGAGGTATTTAATATTCGGCCAAAAACCACATTATAGGAGTTAGCGTTAGACCTACAAATTCAGTTGATTCCTTCTAGCAGGCCACTTAATACGTGAAATGCGGTTATGACGCTGAGGGGAAAAAACATTAAGACCAAGAAGGAAGATAATCACAATATCACTGAAGGCCATGGTGGCAGTCATTTTCAATAAACAAGGCAGCAGTCACTTACCGATTATATCCTGTGTCCTCACTCTCTGATTTGGAGCCAAGAAATGGACAGTGATGGGAGAGGGGGCGTATGTGGAAGGAAGGAGGGACTGCAGGGGGCTCTGTGTGATGGGGCTGGTTCCTTAGACTGGAGGGACAGGATCCTGACGTCAGAGCCACTTCTGAATGTTTTCATTTTCAGAAAGAAACTTTAGAACTGAGCAATAAAGAAAGAAAAAATTCTTTTCAGAGACATAAAGGACATGGAAGTTAATTTCAGAAGTATTGGAGAAGTAACATGAAGTGTTTCAAAGATATATAAGTGAAAGTGGGGTCATCACAGGCTGACTGCCTGTTTCTGGGGGTTTGCTCTCTCTGACTTGCTATAGAAAATGCTATATTGAGTTTTTGCTATAAAGACAGACATGTTATTTAATTTTTACTTTAATCCCCACTGAACAATACATGTTTCTAACTCCTTCAAATGACCTCTTATTGAAAGCATCCCTCTGCAGGAGGAAACCGAATGACCACCCTTCTGTTTTCACAGATACACACAGCCCTCTTAAGGCACATTAACACAAGCCCAGGAGAGGCCTTTAGAACAGGATTGTCCTTGAATTATCTCCCCGGGCTGAGTAAAACGGAAAGTTACTAGCAAATGTCACAGGCACGATTAAACAGCTGCGACCCAGGATAGGAAAACACGGAGCGTACAGTCCCACCCGCTCAGTCTGAACCCTGTGGACTCTGATTCCCTGGCACTGGCATCCCTTCACCAAGCAGAAGGGCTTCTCAGCCTCCGGGGCGCCTCTACATCAGCCTATCGCTCGCGGATCGCATCCGTGTGTCAACACTTCCTCCCCTGGGGGGGATTCTGTGTGCCTCTCTGAGCGTGTCGTCCTGCCATTTCCCAGCCCCCCGGTTCTAATCGTCAGATTTCTTTCACGATGGGGTCCCCAAGAGTGCTCCAGGGAGAGAGAACTTAAGACTGTGACTCTCTTGTCTGCACACGGACCATGGATTCCCTTTCTCTTGCTGGGATAATGCTTTTGAAAGCCATCCGGCCCAGTCCAAATCATAAAGCCCTTGAATTTGCCTGCGTGCACGAAGCTTAGCTGACATCCATTGTAGCCTTTGGAAGGTCATTTCCTACCATTCTCATGAGACTTTTCTAGCAATTTTTAGGGTCCTCCAGGATGGCCCCTTGGATCAGTCAGCTTGCACAGGAACAGCTTAGCTGCGTCCAGTCTGTACTCTCAACCTGAGTCATGTCTAAGCCCCCCAGGCAATACATTTGTCTCACGGGTTAGGAGGGAACCCAGCTGTCAGGAGTTCTGAGATGGAATACCCACCGATACACCAGTGAACGGGTGAACCACCTCTTCTGCCTGGGCCCTCTGTCCATTCTATTGATGAGTGTTCCTAACACTCCATATCACTAAGGCCCCCCCGTAATCAAAGTGGTATTTGCCATGTACCAGGTTTGGAAGAGTGACATGCCTACATCAGTGAAAGTGCTGAGGGATTTCCTGTTCCCTGCATGATCTCAAAGGTCCCTGCAGCTCTAACTGGTGTGACGTCTGTGCTTCCAGTTGAGAAAATGGCAGAAATAGGCTGCAGAGATGAATCGACACCTGCTAATTACTGCACCATGTGCAGAGTGAATGGATACGGCTGATTCAGTAACTATGTTGAACTCTTACATGAGCCACTTCTGGATTAGGTCCTGCCGTAGAACCGTGCCTACCCTCATGGGGCCTTCATTCCAGCGGCCTGATCTGGGAGACCAGCGCTCCCAGGACCACGTGACACTCAGCCCTCGCTGCTACTTTCTGGGGGCTCCGTGCCCTTTAAGCATTCTGGGGACGCTGCCTGAGAAGCACATTGATCAGACTGCAACCTTCATAAATAAACCCAAATTGGCTCTCGTTTTCTATCACCCCATTGGGTGTCTGCCCCTTAGACTATTTTGTTCTCTGCTTGATTCTTTATTCCAGCACCGTGTTCATTTCTCATCAGATTGGAAATGGAGTATGCATTGGGGACTGTCTGAAACGGGAGCCTAATTATTTATCATGTTGTCTTCCCTCCTTTCCTTTTTAGACTCCACCACCTACATAGATTTTTGGATGTGTTTATCACATATGCCCTACTTGGCTCTCTTTACAAAAACCCTAGAAAAAAACACTCACTCTTCTACCTTCATTTTTCCAATACTTTCCTCTTAGTCTTTCCAAGTGGCCATAAAAATAAATCAATTATACTTTAAACAGCTATTTCCTGAGCTCTTACTGCGTACTGAGCACGGGGCAAAGCTTTTGACCTGTATGACCTTGTCTGATTTTTTGGAAACTATTTGGGGCAGGTGATATTAGCATCCACTTTTCTAGCCCTAAGAAGTTAATGAAGAGGTCCCAGATTACATGGTTCGTACAAAACATTTTTCAAAGAATACCTCCAGGGAATTCTGATGTTTGGTATGTGCGTTACAAAATTTCAAAACTTGGTCTCCTTATCATGAGTTTGAGTGGTTTACATTAACATGAGGAATATCATACTGGGTCAGAATCAGGGTTTGCTCTGGCCTTTATTGTGCCTTGGGCCATTGCTGTGTTTTCCCAGAATAAGAGTATTTCCTTATGTGGTCTCTCAAAAGTTAGGAATGTGGTCCCTCTATCAAGTGAGTTAGGCACTTCTTTCTCTGTGGCCCATCTGGACCTTATTTATACAGGCACAGCACTTAGCATGTATACTATAGAATATTTGTATACATATTTATCATCCGTCCAACATGTGAGCTCCATGCTGTCCTGGGCCACGCCCTTCATCTCTGAAGCCCAGTGCTGGGCGCACATTGGCATACAATGAATGTTCATGGAATACACAACATTTTTAAATTTCCTAAATATCCTAGTTATAAACTAATGTAACATTAGTTATAGAAACTTATTATATATTCATGAACTCACTGAAATTATTATTTTTTAATATATTTTATTGATTTTTTACAGAGAGAAAGGGAGAGGGATAGAGAGTTAGAAACATCAATGAGAGAGAAACACCAATTAGCTGCCTCCTGCACATCTCCCACTGGGGATGTGCCCATAACCAAGGTACATGCCCTTGACCGGAATCGAGCCTGGGACCTTTCAGTCTGCAGGCTGATGCTCTATCCACTGAGCCAAACCGGTCAGGGTGCACTGAAATTATTTTTAAAGCTTGTTTCCAACTTGTACCACCTCTTAACAAGTAGTCTAAGTTAACTGTCTGTTGGGTAAAATATTGCTTTCTTCTATTTATTGTAAAAATATTTCCTTCCAATTCCCTAGAGGTTTAACATAATGATAACATTTAAAAGCAGCACCTTCCCTTCATCATATTGTTTTTTAATGATTCTTTCTTGTTTTTCAGGAAGGTGATGTCTGGCCCAACTCATCAGCTGAAATCACTGTGTACTTCAACCCTCTGGAAGCCAGGCTCTACCAGATGACTGTGTACTGTGACATTTCAGGTGAAGACTTCTTCTGTGTGGAAAAGGCAGGCTAGCAAGTCTAGCAAGTGCCCAGAGCCTCATGAGATGCGTGTGTGTGTGTGTGTGTGTGTGTGTGTGTGAGAGAGAGAGAGAGAGAGAGAGAGAGAGAGAAAGGGGGGAGGGGCTATGGGCTGTGCATGACTTACTCACTTCTTTCTAGAATAGACCAATCTCTGACATTATACTGGAATTGTGGTGTGGTGGTGGGTGGGATGGGAAACCATGGATCTGATTTTTAGAGCAGTAAGAACATTCCTTTAGACAGATTCTCACAAATTATTTTTTGTTATTTCTGTAGTATTTAATGAGATAGAAGCAAATACGTATAGATTTACTTCCCCTCACATCTTTTTGCATAACGTATAGCATACTTTATGTGATGGTTCTGACATTGCTTTTAAAATATTTCTTGCCAAAACCGGTTTGGCTCAGTGGATAGAGCGTCGGCCTGCGGACTGAAGGGTCCCAGGTTCGATTCCGGTCAAGGGCATGTACCTGGGTTGCGGGCACAACCCCAGTAGGAGATGTGCAGGAGGCAGCTGATGGATGTTTCTCTCTCATTGATGTTTCTAACTCTCTATCTCTCTCCCTTCCTCTCTGTAAAAAATCAATAAAATATATTTAAAATACTTCTTAAAGATTATTCTATAACATTAAATGTAAAAGTATCATTTTTTTTTCATGGTTGCATATGAATACTTTTTATTTACATACCACAATTTAACTTTTAATCTTTTGTGACTAAGAAATAGAACATAGATTCATAACTGTATATAGTACATGCTGTGGTGGGCAAAGTGATGGCCTCCCAAATATGTCCATGCTCCCAGCACCTGCGGATATGGTATTGTGGTTGTATTACATTATATGGCAAAGGGGAATTAAGGCAGGCAATGGGATTTAGGTTACTAATGAGCTGACCTTAGGTAGGAGATTATCCTGATTGTGTGGGTGGCTCAGTATAATCACAAGGGTCCTTAAACATCGAAGAGGAGGCAGAAGTTGTCAGTCTCAGTGTCAGAGTGATGTGATATGACAAAGAGTCTTCCCACCATTTCTGGCTTTGAAGATGGAAACGGCAAGGAATTCAGACAGGCTGTGGAACCTGGAAAAGGCAAGAAAAGGGGCTTTCCTCCAAACTAGAACCAGCAGAAGGGAGCCCTGTCAATACCTTGATTTTAGCGCAGTGCGACCCATCTTGGACTTTTGACCTTCAGAACTTTAAAAAAAAATGTTTCCATGATAGTTGACATGCAATATTAGATTAGTTTCAGGCGTATAACACAGTGATTAGACATGACCTCCAGAACTTTTAAGATGAATTTGTATGTGAAGCTACAAAATTTGTGGTAATTTGTTGTCGAGCAATAGGGAATTAATACACACATATAAATTATAACACAATTATAAGGTAAACATTACGTAATCACCACCAAGATCAATAATAAAATATTTCCAGCTTCGAGAAGACCCCCTGGGTGTTCCTTCCCAGTCACACTCCTCTCACCCCAACCTCCCCTTGAGATAATCACTATTTTGTCCTTGGTGATCATGATTTCATTGCTTTTATTTATAGTTTTTACCCCTATGTATATACTTCTGAAACAATGCAATTTAGTACTGCTTGTATTTGAAATGTGCATCATCGACATCAATATGCACATCTCACCCATGGCGTTGCTTGTAGCTCTAATTGTATTTCATTGTCATTGTTGCATAGCGTGCCATTATGCGAGTGCACGTTCGGAGACAGGAAGGAGCAGGGAAGGTCATCACTGGTCTGGAGGGAGGCCTCTCGGGATGCATGAAATTTAGTCCATAATCCCCAACTGCAACCTTCTTTCTTTCTGAAGCTTTTATATCTAGGCTCAATGAGTACAAAGATGTATTAAAGCATAGTTCCTACCTTCAGATAACATGGACACGAGCAGGGGAAACTGACACACAGACCAACAGTTACATGGCAATGAATGAACAATGGAAGAGGATGGTATAGGACACACAGCTCAGTCTTAGGCTCCCCAGAGAAAGTGACCCTAAAAGTATTTGTTAGCCAAGAAAATAAAGGGTGTCTATGGATATGGATGGGAATGTCAGGCAGGGATATACTTTGTGAAAATACATAGAGAAACAGTGAAAATACATAACAAGAGCACAAAATGGCAAAGAATCATAAGTTCTTAGGGTGTGGCTGCCAGAGAGAGAGAGAGACACACACACACACACACACACACACACACACACACACACACAGAGACAGAGAGAGACCAAGAGACTTGGGAGGGGGTGGTGGGGGCAGGGGTTGAAGCTGGAGTAGTAGGTGGGATCTAGTTCATGGAAGGCTGCCCTTGAATGCCAGGCTCAGAACCTTGGACTTCATCCTGGGTGCAGTGGGGAGCCACTGAGGGGCTGGAAAGCAGGGGAGTGACCTGCTACGATCTGATTATGGCAAGTTTAACACCATTAACATATTTTCAGTTCATCTGAAACTGAAATTTTTTCATGTAAAGATTTCAGATTTTCTTAGAAGTAGTTAAACCTGTTAGATATTTATAAAGACTTGCCGATGGTTTGATCCAGGTCTTGAAACTGATCTTTCATCTGTCTTGACTTTCCAATGGAATGTGGAAATTCTGAGTTTAATCACAAAGATTACCTTTTTAAAAACTCAAAGGGAAACAGCATGTATTTGGTTTGGATCACCATATGGGAACCTCAAAGGAAGCAACACTTTCTGATTTTAAACTGTGAAATGTATTGTTAGAAAACGTTAATGGGTGCTTCAGAGAAATGGTTCCAGATGTACCTGCTTCCTTTAAAGACCCAATTAAGATGAAACCTCATTGTCCATTTTTATTCTGTACATCATAAGAGAGAAATATCTAAGTTTTTGGCACAATTTAAGACTTCTGATTTTTATTCTAATTAAACTAAGGAATTGAGATTTAATTTGATTTAGGAAACAAAAAGTCAAATCACCCCAATCATTAAAAACACTTTTGGGTCTTCAGAGTAATAAGTGAGTAATATTTAATGTATATATAGCTTTTCTTTCTCAAAACTCATCAGATTGCAACCTCTTAATAATGTAAAGTTTCTTAGTCAAATGAATAAGAAATTATTTTCTTGATCAACTAAATTATATTTTCGGTTTTAAAATATTTCAAACATAAAAATACAGGGAATAATATATAAATATCTATGATTATAGAAGCCATATTTAAGAAAACTTGAACAAAGAGAAATGTATGCCCATATTTTTGGTCAAGAAGAGCAACATCATAACAAGAATGATTCCAAAGTTTTTATAGAGGAAATAAATAAACTAGGGTTGCCTAGAAAATTCAGAAAAACAAGAATAATGTGGGAAGACTAGCTCCACCATGTGTTAAGAGTTATTTAAAAAACTACAACCATAAAAAAAGAACAAAAGAAACAAAAAAAAAAGGAAAAAGAAGAACGCACACATGTGTACAAATGGCATGTGGATGCCCAGTTGTTTTAGCTCTTTATACTGTATAGTCCATCTTTCCTCAATGATATTCAATGCCTGCTCTGTCCTAAATCAAGTTTATATTTATATGTGCATTTATTCTTCGTTCTGTATTCTGTTTCCTTAGTCATCTTTGCATTTTCTGCCCCAATACTACATTATCTTAATTATAATAGCTCTATAATAGATTTCAATTTATGAATGGCCAAGTTCCCTCAATTTACTCTTCTTTAAGAATGTCTTGGTTTTTATTGGCCCTTTGTTTTCCATTTAATTTTGTAATCAACCCATCAAATTCTATCTGCTGGCATTTTGTTTATTAAAGCATTAAGATTGTAGATATAGATCAGTTGGAGAAAATTTGACAACTTTATGATGTTGAGTCAGTTTTCCTTTTCAATAACATAGCCTAGTCCTCCATTTATTTAGATCTTTAGCAATATCTTTCATTAAAGTTTTATATTTTGCTCATTGAAGATCTTATGTCTTGTTAGATTTATTTCTCGGTACTTTATATTTTTGTTGCTGTTGTCAATAGTATCTTGAGAATTAATTTTTCTGATTGTTGCTGGGTATGGAAATGCAGTTGACTTTTGTATGTTGATTTGGTAACCATCAATTTTACTCTAATTAATTTTAAAAGATTATTTCTAGATTCTTTAAGATTTTCCAGGCAGACAGTCCTAAAACATGTGAATAATGGCAGTTTGTTCTTCCTGTTTATATCCCCCTTTTTTCTTGTCTTATTGCACAGAAATAGAGCTCAAGTATAATATTGGACATCTAAGATATCTTAGATGGCAAGTTCTTAAAAGCCCATGGTTACATTTCCTGGTACTTAATGCAATGAATCTATTGCATTCAGGAATTTCAGAACTGTTAAAGGGGTTCAATAGTACATTTCTCTACTTATGTGTGAAAACAAGGTAATGTAATCATAGGTGAGAAACTGCCCTATTTTAACATTTTGCTCTTCTTATAAGGAATTTGTCCTTTTATATTACTAGTTCCTTCAGGCTTGTCCCTCTCGCTGCTTTTTGCCAAGACAAGAAAAGTCCCTGCTTCAAAGATCTTATGGAAAAGTAGCATTTGAAATGTAACCCTAAAATTTAGGCTAATTCTTATAAATCAAGGCTGGGTATTACTCGTATTCCCACTCCACCTGGGGTGAGGGAAAGGGCTAGCTACAAATAAGACAAATTTCTTTGAAGTAATTAATAACTCCCAAAGAAACATTGGCTCACTGCTTTATCACAACACATCTCCTTTTTTAAAATTTATGTATTAAGGAAGGCAGTCAAGGTAACAGATGGGGAAAGCTTCAAGCCTGACAGTTATAAATAGTCTTGCAGTTTATTCCACAATATATTTTCAATTCCCTTTCTTTGCCATTCTGAAAGTTGGATCTCTGTCAAAATATTTTTCTCCTGACCAAGGAGTACAAATCATTGCCAATAGATTAAAATACTAAAATAATGGAGTAGGGCTCTCTGAAAATTTTACTTATGCTGCCAACAGTAATATACCGGGTCTTTAGAGAAACCTCTTTTCCAGGGATCAGGTGGATTGGGGAACCCTTTGAAGAAATCAGCTATTCCAGAATTGCTTTTGTTTCTTATAATCAAAGTAATACTTGCCTAATGGCCACTGCATTGCCAAACACTAGAGGGACACAGAGATAAGTATTCTTGTCTTTAAAAGGACAGTCATGGAGAGAAAGCATTAAAGAGATACAGAAGCTAAATAGCAACAGAAGGCAGTGGAACATCAAATGTCACAAGGCATTATAATGATGATAATAAATTAGAAATATCATTTGGTTGTTCGAAGTGTATTGTTGCAATACTGACAATTACATCTAAAAGAGCATCAAAAGTATTTTGAATATTCAAAACATTACACACAAAGCAAATATAATTTTCCTTACATAACTGGCATTTAAGTGGTGCAGATTTAAGGAAAACCTGTCAAACCATCAAAGATTTTTTAAAATGATGATATACCCATTGCCAGGGAGGATGTGGAGAGCCGGGAACCATTAAATACTGTTGTTCGTGTGTAAATTAGGACAGTCATTCTGGAGGGCAATAAACCCATAGCTGTCAGCATGTCAAATGCCCGTCTCTGTCCTGACAATTCTGTGTCCAGTAGCAGTGGGCTCAGTAATTTGGATCAACAACTCTCTCTAAGAACAGCTAGAAGAGCAAGGCGAAGCATTTTCTAAAACCAGTTTTAAAGGTAAAACAGAGCTGCTAGGACAGTGAAGAATTATGGGGCCAACATCCAGGAGAAGAAACCAATACAGTTAGATTTTGGGGGGAGGAATGACTCTTTATTCTTAGCAACACTGACTTTCTGGTAGATCAGCAGAGGCTGAAAAGTTCAGCTGAGTTAGGGAAGAACATGAAGGAGTTAACGGGAGGCCCCAGGAGAAAGGGCCCCAGTGATCCCCCAGGCGTGGGACCCCCATTTACATGAACAGTATTTAAATATGAGTAAGTGTGGAAGGATGGGCACCAAAGCCTAACAATAGTTATCTTTGGGTGGTGGGATTATGACAGAATTTCTACTTTTTTGATAATATTTTTATAATGATCATGTATTTCAAGTGGGGATTTTTCCATTTTTTTAAAAGAAAACAGAACAAATTAGTACTTTAAAGGTTTGTGTTCTGTGTTGACCCTGGGTCCATAATGGATGTGTAATAAGGGATACTGCTTAGTGGACTCCATTACCTGTCTGTGAAAGAAACTGCAAAGTAAGGTCAGATTCCTTAAACACTGGCTCTTCCTAAATCTAGGGAAGATCAACGTGGATAACGTCCCTTGGAGCCGCATGGTGACTCACTTTATGGGGAGCCTCAATCAGGGATCACTCTTATTTAGAGAAATTACTTTCCTTTTTAAGAAACTTAAGGATACCCCTGGCTTTTGTGGTTTCAGTTGGTTGGAGCATCATCTGGTACACTGATAGGTCACAGGTTCGATTCCCATCCAGGGCACATACCCAGGTTGCCAGTTTGATCTCCGGTCGGGGCGCATACAGGAGGCAATCGATCCATGTTTCTCATATCAATATTTCTCGCTCCCTCTCCTCTTCTCTAAAAAAAATCAGCAAAAACATATCCTTGGGTGAGGATTTTTAAAAACAAGAAACAACAAAAAAGAAATTAAGGATACAGTTAAGATTGGGTTAAATTTTTTCATTGTTTTTTTTTCTCCTGCTAAAATGTTCATCTAAATTGCAATACAAGCTGGCCCCTAAAGGTAAGAAACTAACAGTATTCCTGTTTGTAAAAAATAAACTAAATCTTCAGCCTTGGTTAAATTGCAGGTCCCCCAGTCCAGCGTAGGGGGTGGGTGCAATCATCTTGGGTGCTCACATTGGTAATGAGTTGTGGATAATAAAGCATCATTTGGGTAATAAAGTTTTAATTGTTTATATAGGTCGAGAGATCCGTCTGCCCCTCCGAATCAGAGGGCAAGGAATGGGACCAAAGATTCACTTCAACTTTGAATTGCTGGATATTGGAAAAGTTTTTGTTGGATCTGTACATTGTTATGAGGTAAACACTAGAATTGTTCATTGAGAGTCAAATAGGACTTGGCTTGCTTTGTTTTGTCTGTGTCAATAGAAAATTTGCACAGTCACATCCATTTGCCATTACTCATACTTATTCAGACCCCAGAACAATGTCTTTCTCCTCTTTCCTAGCCTTGTTGAGCGGAACAACTTTTTCCATTCTCTTCCCACCCCCTCTCACTTGACTAAACACATCAAAGCCACAACTTAATTGGCTTTATCCTCATCATTTTGTAGATTATAAAGAGGAACTCCATAAATACATCTCCCCATCTGTTTAATGCTTGTTCTCTGACAACACAAATCCTACAGATCAGAGGATAGAGAACCTTCTACATTTTCCAGAATGTCCTAATGAGGATCGCTGTTTTCACACCTCAGACGTTTCTCTAGATACAGCCTCCAATCCATGATTTAGCAACCAGTCATTGGGTTTTCTGGAAGAGACCTCCCTGCTTTGTCTTTCCAAATAAATAGAAAACGATACTTTTTTTTCGTTAAGATGTACTCATGGGTTCATAAGGATCAAAGTTAACTCAATGCCACCTCATCGTAAATTTTTATCTAGGACACATTTTTACAGTATCAAACTATAACCATTGGAACTTTATTTTAGAAAGATTCCAAATTGGAAATGTTTGTATTTCGATAGAGGTAAAAAACAAAAGCAGTTATTATTTCATGAGTGCTTGAGGTTTAATTAGTGTGTCAGGTTCCATGCGTTATTATGTGTGCATGTCAACATATAAGGGTACCATTTCTAGTCCTTACAAAGCCATGAAAGGTAGGTTTTATTGTACCTATTTTACAAAGAAGAAATAGGCAGATGGTGGTGAATTCTATCTACAACATCACTCTTCATGCGTGTTGAGCACGCATGCATCATTTGTCCATTTAGTCCTCACAAACCCCCTATGGAGTAGCTACTGTGACTATACCCATTTTATAGACGAGGACACTGAGGCCCAGAGTTTTGCTTGTTAAGGTAATTAATGTTAGATACTATGACAAGCAAATATAAAAATGGATATTCTCTCAGAATAGATAAGAGTCTATGCTGTTGCTTATATAAAGTCCCAAACAAGTTTGCCAATCAGGAGGTGACTATCCTCCATCAGAGAATGAGGAGCCCAGCCTCCTTCCCTCTCGTGGCTCTGCAGTCTCATAGGCATCACACTGGCAGGAGAAAGCACATGCAGGGTTTCACATGAGGGGTTTTTACAAGAGGTAGCACTGGAGACTGGAGGCACGTATCACTTTTGTTCATGTCCAGTTAGCTGGCCATAACTGCAAGGGTGGCTGGGAAATGTAGTTTGGCTGTAAACACCAGAAGAAGAGGATATGGGTTCCACGAACAGCAAACCTGACTGCCACATTTGTTAAGTAACTGGCAAGGTCACATAGCTTGTGAATGTTTGTGATCAGTGGGTTTTAGGGCCCTATGCCCTGTGGGAAGAGAAGGCCTGCTGGCTTTTCTGCCTCCACCTCTCACCAGATGTGAATCCAGCCAAGAGCCTGCTTAGCTCTCAGCCCAGCCTAACCTCGCATGGGAGGGAAATGCCTGGCTGCCGTTGAGAGCTTTCTATAGCGTCATTCGTCCCCATGATTCACTAGAGTAATTGTGGCCTAAATGCGATGATGTGCAAGGTAAACAGAGATGTTAATGTCGTGATGAGATGGAGTACACATAAGAGCCCAATTTAAATAAAGAAATCCGTCACAGGACTGTCATAAAATGAGAAGTGGCACAGCTACTTACATTGCATTGTCCTGTATTGCATTTTGAAAAAAAATGGTCACTTAGGGATGAAAATTAAAAGGCGCAATCGTTCTTACTAAATCGATATTCTGTTTGTAATTTATCCGGCGTGAATTTCCCTTACATCTTATAGCCTGTGTCTTACAGATGCCACATCGGAAAAGGACCTTTAGTTCTGATGCAAAATGCATAGGGTTTCCCCGAAGGTAATGATAATTTCTTGCAGATTTAACACAAAGGTACCGTAGGCCACCACTTCTCACCCTCCCAGGTTTGAGCAGTAATGCATACTGCAGCCAGGTAAATACGTGTTAAATGAGGCACAACATCATTGGGCAGTTTTGAGAGCTGTGCCCTGGCAGGGAAGGGCATGGTAAGGTGCTTCTCATGAGAATATTTTGCGCACTCTGCATATTTAATGCTGATGCCTCGTTGCATCTCTCTTTCAGTTTATTACGTTACCTCCCCGAGACACATTTGAATAACTATCTATTGCCCTTAGTCATTGCTGAGCTTAGCAGATCCATAAAGAATAAGCCAGAACCCCAAGAGTACACACTCTTCCCAGTGTGATTAGAAGGAAAACAAATGGAAGGGGAAGTTCTCTTACACATTTTCTCTGCTCTGAGGAGTTGCACCCCATGGGTAGGAGCATCACCAGTAATCAAAAGGTCTCAGGTTGGTGGCCCAAAGAGTCCGGCGGATTCTGTACACATAAGTAGGTGCTGCTTTGTCAGGAGGAGAGAATAACATGCACATTCTTGAAAACGGGGGAGCTGGCACCTTATAAAACATTGGTGTTAACCAAGAAATAAAAAGACAATCCGTGCCTCTTCTCAGAGAGAAGAACAAGGGTCCTTCGAGGTACCACTAACCCCTTGGAGTTACCACTGGGGCATGCCAGTTTCTTCTTCAGAACAGGTACACTTCAAACCCATTCTGGTTAGCACAGGGCAATGGATAGGAGTCACTGTCATTGAAGCCTTCCTTGCCAGGCACTATTCTAAAGGTCACATCAATTAACCAACTTCATCTTCGCAGCAATCTGAGAAGTTAGTAGTGTTTACATTTGATGGATGGGGAACTCGGACTCGGAGAAGCAGAGCATGCTACCCTGGGCCACACAGCTAGTCAGTCAGTGGCAGAGCTGAGATTTGAACCCAGGGATTTGGCTTCTGAGTCCCTGGTCATAATCACTTTTCTACATGGTCTCTCTCAAAGGAATGAAGGGTGAAGCATGATTCCTATGACCAGGGAACTTGAAACAGAGAGAGGGAGTTGGAACATAAATGTAGAAAGATGAATAACATATCAAGTAGCAATTAGTTGCATGTCTGTTGTGTTACATTGCCTGTCTGCTCTTGGCAGAGTGGCTGTCTTCCTCTGCAAGAGCCCCTTACTCTGTCCTAGCTCTTGGTTCCTTATTCTCTGCTTCTCCTGAAGCAAACTGAACTGGTGGGCCCCATATCCACCAGACCCCGTTCTCTTGGTTAGCTAGCCCTCTTCGTCTATTACAACAACAAACACGGAAGCCAGGCACCGAGTATGTATATCTCATTTATTACAAATACTAGAGGCCCGATGCACAAAATTTATGCAAGGGGCTCGGCCCTCACAGCCGCGGCTTCATTCGTAAGGTCCCCTGGAAGGTCGTTCGGCTGTCTGGTCTAATTAGCATATTACGCTTTTATTATTATAGATACTAGGTCTTCTCTACCATACCTTCTCATAGCTTTGCCACCTCCATTCTCACTTTTCACCATTAATCTTCTCTAAACAGAATCCAGAATAGTCAACCACTATTTCATCTGCACCCACTCACCCCCCGGCCCCCAAACATTTGGACTCTGGATTCTGCAATCATATTCCACTGGCATCCTCTCTTCGTCGGGGGAAGTGATGACCTCTAAGTAAAAATACAAAATCTGTAACATTTCCTCAGAGCTTATTCTCCTGAACGTCCATCAACCCTTTCTGGAAATTCTCCTCCCTTGGCTTCTAGCTTCCTGGCATGGAATGTAGGTTCCACATCCCTTTCTGAATGGTCTTCAGGATGCTCTGTGCTCTTATCCCGCCAATGGCTTCAGTGTAGGTTGAGGGCCGCTCCTACATACACTGAGAGAATGTGTTGTTCACACGTTCAGGTGTAAGCATTGGCAAGGAAGAGATTGTATCTTGGAAGCTCAGGAATAGAAGTGTGTGGCCGCAGTACAGGTTCATGGACAGGAATTGTGGGAGGGAGCAGGAGTGGTAGACTGAGCCAGCTGAGGAGGACTCTGATTGCCAAGCATGAGATTTTGATACGTACCTAGGGTGCATTCAAATATGGGTAATGACCTGGTTCCAGAACACTCGTCTATAGAAAACGTTCCTGTAGTAAAACGATGGCTTGCATAGGTATACCCAGTGGAGTTTGAGATGAAAATATCCCAATAGGGTGAAATATAATACCCCAAGGAAGAGAATCCTTGCAATCTGGAATCCACAATGAGGTCATATTTATATTTATCAAGCTACATTATAAACATAGGCTTAGGTAGTTCTTGCGCCCCTATTCTGACTTGCTTTTTATTTTCCTGTATGCCACTTCCTCTCAGCCTCCTCGTGCATATGAAAGAAAAACCTATCTTCCCTTGGTTACTTTATAGAGAGTACCCCAAAATAGTATTTTAAGGCTCTTGAGTAGATGCGATTGTGATCAGTCTTTCTAGCATGAGTATTAGACATATGACCAACTCTATTTTAAAGATGAGACAAAAACACAAAATTACTTCCTGGTTTGGGACTCTTATTTTCAAACATTCAAGAGAGAAGACTGTTCATTTCTCCCCGGGAGTTTCCCCGTGGTTCTAATTCACGCCACTGTCTGTCTCTGTGTTGGTATTAAATAATACAGCCGCATGCTGACGTGAAAGTAAATCCGAGGCCCGTTGTCTACCTTTTCATTCTTGCTTTTTTTATCGGTATAGGCAATACTCTCCAACAAAGGCAGCATCGACGCCCTCTTCAACGTGATCTCCCCGACTTCAGCTTTGGGGGCCTGCTTTGTTTTCAGCCCCAAGGAAGGCATCATCCAGCCAAGCGGGGTCCAGGCTGTCCAGATTTCCTTCTGCTCGTCCATTCTGGGGCACTTCGAAGAAAAGTTCCTGGTCAGTGTCAATGGGTCACCTGAGCCCGTGAAACTGACTATTAGGTAAGACCTATCTGTAATTACTGTGGTAGCTAGCTGAAGTTTTTACCTACTGCCTTCTTAAACTTCGTAACTAGATCATCTTAGACATCAATAACTGTCTTTGTGATATGAATACATCAACGGAATGGGGTATTTTAAATTTCCACCCATGTTTCCCTACTAACCATGTGTAGCTTAGGATTGCAACACGGATACAGATGCTGCTTTGTTATCCAGCTAGTTTTTTTCTTCCATACGCTATAACCTTTTAAAACAAGGACTGAATCCATTATTAAATAGTTTCTTGTTACTCTCTCTCTGTTTTAGGTTGTTTAGGGAAAAATCATCTCTTTATTATCACAGTTTCACTAAGTCTTCGTCTTCTGTTTTTGTTTTAAGGACATTCTTTAAATGCTCTCATCTCTAATGCCTGCAGGTAGTAAAAGAGCCTACTTACAGTGTCTGTCAGTCAAGGCTAGACATTTGCAGCTTTTGTGCCAGAAGTCTACTGATGGCTTCTCCAGCTGCTTGTGATAATTGAAAGTCATTAATAGCAGAGTTTGTCCTTGGGCTTTAAAAAGAAGTTCTCTGTGACCAACCCATTGGGAAGATCTATAACTTGGGTTCCCGGTACTTAGAAAGATAATATTTTCAGAACACATTGCAGATTCCATTTGGATTCCCAATGTAATAGGTTGTTAATTGCCATGGCGGTCTCTCTCCTTATGGTTACTGCTAGCAGGACCTCCCTCCACCTATGGCTGAGGTCTCCCTCGGGGTCTGAAGATAACATAGAAAAGAGACAGACACATATGGCCTGAAGGATCATAAGGGGAACTTATTGATTGTAGGATATCTACTAGAAATATAGAATCTCAGGATCAGCTCAAAAGTCATTACCATTACTTCTTAGGTCACTTTTCCACCTAAGTATCCCTGTTATTGGGTGAATTGCATCCTCCCAAAATTCATATGTTGAAGTCCACCCACCCAGTACCTCAGAATGTGACTGCACTAGATAATATCCATTTAATACAAAGGAAGACAATAATGGAGAAATAGAGGAACGAAAAAAGACATTAAAACATATAGAGCAGTGGTTCTCAACCTTGGCTGCACATTAGAATCATCTGGGAATCTTTTTAAAATCCTGATTTCTGGGCCTCATCCTCCGGAAATTCTGTTTCTTTGTTATGGGGTGGGGCCACAACATTAGTAACAAAGAAACAGAATTGCTGGAGGATGAGGCCCAGAAATCAGGATTTTAAAAAGATTCCCAGGTGATTCTAATGTGCAGCCAAGGTTGAGAACCACTGATATAGAGAATAAATAGTAAAATGGAAGACACAAATCATTATCAGTGATTACATTAAATGCAAATATATTAAATACCTCAATTAAAATGTAGAGATTAACAGGGTGGATTTAAAAACACACACACACACACAAAAAAAAACATGACCCAACTGTATGCTATCTATAAGAGACATATTTTAGAGCTGAAAGTATGAATAGATTAAAACTAAAAGGATGGAAAAAGATAGACCATGCAAACAGTAACAAACAAAACAAGACAAAAATAAACACACCTGGAATTTCTATACTAATAGCAGGCAAAAATAGTCTTTAAAACAAAAATTGTTACTTGAGACAAAATAGGACATTTTACAAAAATAAAAGTAAATTCATCAAGAAGATATAACAATTATAAATGTAAGTGCACCTAACAGCAGAGCCCCAGGGTACATGAAGCATAAGCTGACAGAACTAAAGGGAGGAATAGGTAATTCAACAATAATAGTTGGAAATGTCAGTACCTCACTTTGAATAATTGATAGAACAACTGGGCAGGAGACCATAAAGGAAATAAGAGTTGAACAATATATCCTAGTAAACCAACTAGAGCTAACAGACACGTACAGAACACTCCACCCAGCAAGTGCACTTGGAACATTTTCCAGGATAGACAATATGTTAAGCCATCAAACAAGTCTCAATACATTTTAAGTGATTTAAGTCATACAAATGTGTTTTCAACCACAAAGAAATGAAATTAAAAATTAAAAATAGAAGGAAATGTAGAGAATTCACCAATATGTGAAAATGAAACATCACCAATGGGTCAAAGAAGAAATCACAACAGAAATTTTAAAATGTTTTGAGATAAATGTAAACAAAACAGAAGATGTTAAGACTTTTGAGATGTAGTGAAAGTCGTGTTTATAAGAAATTGATAGCTGTTAAATGCTTATATTTAAAAAGAAAAAATATTTTAAATCAATAATATAAATATCTGCCTTAAAAACTTGAAAAAGAAGAGGCAAATAAATTAAAAACAAGTACAAGGAAGGAAATAATAAAGATTAGAATGAAAATGAGCAAAACAATAGAGAAAATTAATGAAAGTGAAAGTTGGTTTTTTGAAAAGATCAACAAATTGATAAACTTTAATGAAACTGACTAAGAAAAAAATTAAGAAAAACCTCAAAGTACTAAAATCAGAAGTTAAAGAAGGGGCATTATTACCAACCTTACAGAAATGAAAATAATTATTAGGGAATTTTATGAACAGTTGTATGCCAACAAATTAAAGAATCTGGATGAAATTGGCATGTTCCTAGAAGGACACAAAGTATCAAAACTAATTCAAAATAAATAGAAAATATGAATAAACCTATAATAGTTTAGGGAGATTGAAATAGAACCACTTCCACCCCCACTGCACCCTGACACACACACACACACACACACACACACACACACACAACCCAGGAACAGATGGCTTTACAGGAGAATTCTACTGAGTGTTTAATGAAGAATTAACATCAATTCTCCACAAATTATTGCTTCCCCCCAAAATAGAAGAGGTGTGAACACTTTCCAACTCATTTTTCTGAGGCCAGTATTTCCCTATACCCAAATCAGAGAAAAGTATCACAAGAAACTGAAGACTTTTATAAATATAGATACAAAAATTAACAAAACACTAGCAAACCAAATCAAAGCAGCAACGTATAGAAAGGATTATACACAATGACCAAGTAGAATCTATCACAGGAATGCAAATTTGGCTCAACATAGGGAAATTATTGTTATACAACATATTAGTAGAATAAAGGCCCTAAACCATATGATCATCCCAATAAACATAGAAAAAGCACCCACCGAAACTAAGCACACTTTCGTGATTTAAAAAGATAAACAAAAACAACGCACCTCAACAAACCAGGGATAGCAAGGAACTCCCTCAACATGATAAGGAATACCTATGAAAGACTCACATTTAACTTTATGCTTAATGGTGAGAGACAGACTGCTTTCTCACTAAGGTCAGTGAGAGGTCAACAAGGAGGTCTGCATTGCCACTTCTATTCGACATTGTACTAGAGTTTCTGTCCCAGGCAAGTAGTTGAGGAAAAGAAATAAAAAGCATTCAGATTAGAAAGGAAAAGTAAAACTGTCTCTGTTTGCAGATGATGTGATGTTGTATGTAAAGAATCTTAAGGAATACACACACACACACACACACACACACTCACACACTCATAAAGAACTAATAAATGAGTTCAGAAAAACTGCAAGGTATAGGATCAACATACAGAAATCAATTATGCCTGACCTAGTTTGGCTCAGTGGATAGAGCATCGGCCTGTGGACTGAAGGGTCCCAGGTTCGATTCCAGTCAGGGGCATGTGCCTGGGTTGTGGGCTCAATCCCCCTGTGGGAGATGCAGGAGGCAGCCTATCAGTGATTCTCTCTCATCATTGATGTTTCTATCTCTCTCTCTCTCCTTCTCCCTTCCTCTCTGAAATCAATAAAATACATTTTTTAAAAGTCAATTGTATTTCTAGGCAATAATAATGAAAATTCATAAATTAAGTTATGAAAATTCCATTTATAATAGGTTCAAAAACAATAAAATACATTTAACCAAAAAAGTGCAAGATTTGTACATTGAAAACTACAAAACAAGACCTAAATAAATGAAAAGATGTCTATGTTCATGGGTTGGGAGACTTCATATGGCAATACCTTCCCAAATGATGTGTAGATTCAAGATGATCCCTAGCAAATATCCCAGCTGCCTTTTTTGCATTAATTGGCAAGCTGATCCTTAAAATCATATAGAAATACAAGAGACCCAGAATAGCTAAAAACAATTTTGAAAAAATAAGAACAAAGTTGAAGGGCTTTTGCTGTTCTATTGATTCTTCAACTACATGATACAGTTTTTTAAGTAGCTGGATAAACAACGCTGCAAAATTAATGTGATTTTAAAAAATTACTCATGCACAGTATTCTTCCTTCAAATATTTATATATGTAATTTTATGAAGTTTTAACCACAGCACAGATATATTTTGTCTTCAAAATATTTAACTTAACATGTCATAGTAATTCAGTCATTCTAACTCTTAGTTTTTATAATTTTACCAGACCACTGCAGTGATGGAGGGCACAATCTTGGCAGAGACTGTCCTGATATTCAGAATCCCTGTTAGAATGAATGTGACCATATCTAAGTCCAGATGGTACTCAGCCACAATTCCCTAGTTGTGTGTGTTTTTGAACAAATGCGATTTAACTCTGGTTCTCTCTACTTCACTGATTATATGACTGCTCTGTGCAAATTTGTAAGCTTCTTTCTTACTTTCTTTAGCCCTTTGTGCCTTTCAGACCCTTTTGATCTGTTATTTTGCCCCCCTCCGCCCCCCTGAAGAAAATTCTTTTACAAGTCAAGAGTTTAATCCATAGGCTGGTTTGACTTCCTTCTCAGCTAGATCCTAATTCCTTGCTGCGTACCAGCCATTTCTTTTGAAACCACATGTCATTATCATGGTCCTGAGGAAGGCTTTTTGAATGGAGACTTGCTGCATTGAGTCTTTGCTGTCATGGCTCCTCCCACACTTGCAGCCTCTCACCATGTTATGGTCAGCTCTGTAGCAGCCAGTGTTGCCAGGGCACCAATGCACTCAGCATGGTGAGCCACACCTGCATCACCAGTGTCTGGAGCTGGGTGAATAAGGAGATTGATGCTTAGGCGTTGGCTGGTATCTGCGTGTCTAACATTAAACGCCTGGCACACTAGAAGCTGTAGAATCTATTACAGACATATCTCATTGTATTGCACTTTGCTTTATTGCGCTTCACAGATGTTGCGGGTTGTTGGTTTGTTTTTTGTTTTTTTACAAATAAAAAGCAAGACACACCCCACCCCCCGAACCAGCAAAAAGATTACAACTCACTTTATTGTGATACTTGCTTTATTATGGTGGTATGGAACCAAACTCGCAATATCTCTGAAGTATACCTGTGTTTATTTCATTTTATTTTATTATTTTTAAAATATTTTTTATTGATTCCAAAGAGAAAGGGAGAGGAAGAGAGAGATAGAAACATCAATGATGAGAGAGAATCATGGATCGGCTGTCTTCTGCATGCCCCCCATTGGGGATCGAGCCCACAACCTGGGCATCTGACCAGACCAGGATTGAACCGTGACCTCCTGGTTCATAGGTCGATGCTCAACCACCGACCAACGCTGGTCATGAGGCCTTGCACTGAGAGAGAAATAGACCAACATTTAGGGTAAAGAGTCCTTTCAAAGTCACCAATCCAGTCCTCCCCTTTATGCCTGAGGAAACGAAACGAAAGCCTGTAGAGGTAGTGACTAGCCAAGCTCACAGCCAGTGAATGGGAGGAACTGGCCTCAGACAGTTTTATAAAAGTGTGGGACAAGGAGTCCTGGTGGTATTGAAAGGCTTTGATGTTCCTCAGATGATTAAACCTATGCTTTTCCTTTCCTGCCTGAGTTAGCCGCTGTGTTAGACCAGCAGCTCTTCGTTTTCTTAAACCCTAGATTCGACCATTGATTTAATGCCAGCTGGGGTTTCAGTTGACCTTTTCGAGGTTGCTGATTGAACCCTGCGCTCACTGGGTTCTCTCCCCCTCCCCTCCCTGTGCTCCTGCTCCAGAGGCTGTGTCATCGGACCCACCTTCCACTTTAATGTCCCTGCTCTGCACTTTGGGGATGTTTCCTTTGGTGAGTATTTTTCGTTTTAATTTAGAAACAGAGAAGAATTACTTTTCTCTACTGGGGAGGATAAAGGTTTGCAAAGAGTCTTTCTTACCATTTTTTTTATGGGTAGAAACTGCGAGGATCTAGAATTGTTCTTCTGCAGAAGTGGCATTTCAGTGCCATTTCCCCGTTTCCATGTGAAAGTTGGAACTGCGTCCCGGGCACTAACAGTTGTCAGGCCACGGCCACCCCCCTCTTCCAGCAGGGAACAGTGGAAGGCCTTCTGCTTCTCTCCACCATCTGAACTTTACGGACATTCTGTTTATGTGCAGATTCTGATCTGCCAGTCTGCCACACGGCTACCTTCTCCCAGAGATGCTCTCAAGTTCAAAGTGAACTCAGTGGTGGGTCGATTCCACATTGAAGACTCTTCTGGATTTCTGTGTTCTCTTCTCACCCAGTTGCTTCTCTAAGTCATTTTCTCCCACCTCAGCTTCCCCAATAATAAAAATGATAACAGCAAAAATTCCTATTTATTGGTTCTTTCTATATATTCCAGTCACTGCTAAGTGCATTACATGCAGTACTAGGTTTAAACCTTTTAGCAACCCTATGGGGAGGTACTGTTTAAGATCCCCATTTTAGAGATGGAAGAACTGAGCATTGAATGTTTAAATAACTTCCTAAAGTCACACAGCAGAAATTAGCATTTCAGTTGAGGTGCGCTTAAATCATGTACTGTCACACAAGTGATATTGCACCCAAAGAGGCAGAAATGGGTTCTTGGAGGTTGAAACAAAACTTAAATATAACAATGGTTTGTGGTCCTCCAGAGTTCAACCCTCCCCAACAGAATCTTGTCCCTTGGTATTTAATTCATTGGGGAGAATTTAATATGATTTAAATTCTATTTAATTTCTTCATTAGGGAGAAATTAAATAGGATTTAAATCATATTAATTAAATATAATTTATTTGATTTAAAATTAATTTATCACATTGGTTCTTTTTAGGAGATGCTAATTTTTAACAAGGTTGAAAACCCCTGGTCTAAAGCCATGCTCCACAAACCTTTCCATTTTGTTCTATCATCTCCAACTTTGGCTTTCAGTTCTTTTGTGTCTACTTGGGAGAAACAGCTCTTTAGAAAAGGCTGACTAGATGCCTTTATCAATTGCTTTAACATTTGGGGGTCTGACAGTTTTATTTATACAGAATGTATTTATTTATACAGTGCCCCCCCCACCCCACCCCCCGTCTGCATTATATTGGGTAAGATACATACCATAGGAAAATCTATATACATGAAGTTGACTATCTGTTTGTTACTATAGAATATGAAAATGGCTGGAGAGATTCTTACGAAATTGTAGGGCATGTGTGAGTGATAGACTCTTTTGAAGGAAATAAAAATGACCTACAACTTGAAAATCATCTGGTGGCCAAGTAAGAAAGGCATCCTCTCTCAAGGGTGCCTGTGACGGCTGCACAATAGGAAGTGAATGAGTGTCCCAAGACCTACGCAGTCATCCTTCAAACAGCTCAGATGGCGGCCACAGGGAGGTCTGGGCAACTGATGCATGACGGCAGCCTATCCTTCCACAGGCATTTCAAGACGGAGTCCAGCCCAAGGGCATTTGGGAGATGTGCCCGACATCAGATGGCCCTCAAGGAGGGAGAGCACAGAGTACAAACAAGCACCTCAAATCAGTTAGTTCAGGAAACTTCCCACCGATTCATGGTCCAGGCTGCTCTATCGCTCACCTCTGCGGTGTGGATGAAAATGCTGTCCTAATGATAGGCCAACAGCTGTTTCTCAGACTTGGTCGAGCTACAAGTTTTGATAGTGAGCTTAGGTGAAGATTGGAAGTAGCGGATTTTTCTTTCCTTGTGTAATATCTTATTGAACCAGTTGCTGAGACAGCCGCTGGATAAGAGGCTGGGACACTCTACAGAGCCATGACCCAAGCTTCCCGAGTCTGAGATTGGAAAACCTATCACTCCTGAGTCTCCTTTCAAAATCCAAATTGCCTTTTCTTTTAGTTTGAATATGGGCTCCGTAGTCTTCTCTAGTGTGGCAGGGAATTTAACAAAAACATAAGCATTTTTGCTTGCCAACAGGAGATCTAGGGCTACTTGGTTTCCCAAACCACTTGGGTCAGTTAATTCAAGCTACTTTTCTGTGCTTCTAGATTTTGCACGGTAACAGCCAAAGTTAGAGACAATTTTATGATACCCTTTCAACATTATTTTGTGGTATTTTCAAATCCCAAAGTTAGAACTAGAGTCCTCATGACTTCAACACAAAGTCTTATTATTTTTTCCAGGTAGTTGGACCGCCCGTCACAAAGAAACACGGTCCACTGGGCAGTTATTTACTGGAAGCTTTTCATTATTATCCTGCATGTGCAAGTAGGGCTTTGATGAGGCAGATAAAACTGAGCATGTCATTGACACGAGACTAACAGACCAACAAGGATACATATAGTTCCAGATGCAAAAGAGAAATTAACTGTTACAGGAGCAAAAATTAACTGTTCCAGGAATTGGAGGAATTTTTTTAGTTATTTCAGGATGGCAGACTTATCATGTGGAGTTAAGCAAGGTTTGCAGGGACTGTTGTAGGGCTTGGGAGTGCATGAAGCTAATGAAAGTTGGTAATATTGTCCCCATATTGGCACTAAGGCCCATTCCATTCCTGAAAAGGTGTCTGGTATAGGTTATTGTGAGAGATGAAGATGTAGATTTGACTGACATGAGGATCTACTGGGTTAATGATGTTAGGAAATACCATATGTTATGGTTTAGATCAGCCGTGGGCAAACTACGGCCTGCGGGCCGGATCCGGCCCGTTTGAAATGAATAAAACTAAAAAAAAAAAAAAAGACCGTACCCTTTTATGTAATGATGTTTACTTTGAATTTATATTAGTTCACGCAAACACTCCATCCATGCTTTTGTTCCGGCCCTCTGGTCCAGTTTAAGAACCCATTGTGGCCCTCAAGTCAAAAAGTTTGCCCACCCCTGGTCTAGATACTCTAAAGTAGGTTAGTATCTAACATGTTTGAAGATAGCAATAAATATTTTGATGATAGGATTAGATGTCAGATGACATATCTAATAATTAATTAGGCTGGCTGAAGCTACAATAGCATGAGTGTCAGATGATAGAATTGGGTGGCAATTGCCCCTGAAGGAACATGGAGGTTTCAATAAATCCTCAGAATAGTCAGAGAATAAAATGGACCAAGTAACCACTGATGTGCCAGGTGATCAGCCAAAAGGGGAAGGAGGGGGTATCTGTAAAGCCACTATTTTTCAGGAGGCACAAGAATGTGTTGGATTGAGAATAAGGAGTGTGGAAGGCTCCAGGCACTCAGTATACTTGACAATTGGACAATTTGGACTGTCAGTATTTTACTCAATTATTTAAATTGACTTTCTGAGGGTGTAGAGTAGGGAGTCAAGGGCAACACTTCCTTGTAATGATCTTAGGAAGGTTGGCAGAAGAGGTCATAATAAACACAAGCAAAGCCCGCACCCAAGCAAGTTATCATTAACAGTAAGAGAGACATAACAAGGAATATCAGAATTACATAACTTGAAGATAGTCAATAGAGAATAATATGACCAGATGATAAAGAACAAAGTAGGCAAAGGAAAGTGTCAGGCACCTAGCAAAATCTTGTTCCACTAGGCTTGGGCAGAATCTTTCCACTTCATGTAAACACTGCTTGTTTTGAGGAGCTTGGAATGGCCATCTATTTCTGTAGGTCAACCATTTCTAGAAGTTTTATGAGCAAACTACCATTTGAGATCTCCAGTAAAAGTGTTTTCTGCAAGGCTTCAGCCAATAATTCAGTTTCTTTGGGCATCTTTTCACCCAAAGGTCTGCCTTATAGGTAACCCCAGGGTCAGTGAAGCCCCTAAAGAAGACTGTTGGTATATTTTTTCAGATACTCATTGAAAGACGAGAGAAGTCCTGAGGGTGAATTTTTAGGGATGGCTTCTAGACCTTATAGATGAGTTGGTTCTTGACAATATTTAGTTATGTCTGCATGAAGCAGGCTTGATTCAGACTGATAAAAGACTTGTAATTTCCTGGATTTTCTAGTTTAATAGTCGATGAGTTCCAGAGGAAATTAACCTGATCTGATGGACATTAGAACTAAAAGTAACACTCTTCCCTAAAGAATTCCAAGAGCCTCAGAGAGCTTGGCCAATTCGAGAGAGGTAATACTGTGTTTATGCTGTACATTTCCCAAGAATTGTGGATCATGACATTTTAAATCAAATGGTTAGTGCACTATAAGATTCTTTATAACTCTTCTGTGTGAGGCTGCTGTTCCCCAGGGAGGAAAGTTATAGTGTATAATTTCTTAGTCACATTTATGGCAGCAGCCTTTCTATATAGGGAGGCTCAAATCCATCTAAAGAATTTACAGACAATTACAGGAACATATTCTTAAATATATCATCTTTTATTTGAAAGGTTTACTGGAGTGTGATTTAAACCCATGATTCACTGCACAATTTTTCTGGAATGTGATATCCAGCTACCGAGGAAATTTTTTCCCATCAGCTCTTGCTCAGAGGCGACCTTATCTCTTCTATTATGAGATCTATGATGTTTGTCAAAGATCAGCTCGGGCTTTGGGGCACATCACAGTTGGTGTGCAGAAGACCATTGAAGTGGACAGAGGATCCTGCCTTTAGGAAATGTTGGTGTTTCTAAGTTTGAGGCTCATTTTTTATGTCCAAAATGGGTTGTGCTGATGTTTATTGATCTCCCGTTTACTGCTTTATTTCTACAGACAACTACAATTGTTTTCCAGAACGATCTGCCAACCCATTTCCCTTCACTTGGTGGGGATTTTTATTTTACTAGAAAAATTAGGAATCTCTTGTCTAAAAGATCCCATGTGTCCCCCGAAGTCCATGAATTGTAATTGAATTTTTGGTCTTGGGTATTGCTGAACAATTTTACACTCTCCTAAGCTTAGGTCCATTCTTTAGTAGAACACTTATGTTCTAAGTAGTGTAGCATCTTTTGTCAGAATTGAAACTTTTCCTTTGCTGCCTTATAATCTTTCGCTCTTCGTTTCTTTAAGTCTTCTTAGAGGCTTCCTAGGTCAGGTGACAATATGCATATTAAATGAAAATCAAATCTCCTGAGAATATTGTTTTTAAATCAAATTTAAGTACTAGGAGAGGAATGAAGGTGCTGCTGTGAATCTTTAAGGCGTTCTGACCAAGCATGTTGTTAATTATTCCAAGAAATGTTGAGTTTCTACATACTTTGATATCTCACCTCATAGATGCCAAAGAAGGGAGAATAGAGGTCTGCACTGTGCAGTACTGGCATTCTGATGAGACTTTAGATAGGACAGTGTTAGGATTTGGTGCTACCAGAATCCTAGTCTTCAACAATATCTCTTTCCTTTAGGCTTCTTGACAAGCAATATTACAGGTAATGGTACAAGGAATTGCTCTAGGTAGGAGGTTATAATTGCCTGTATTCTGAGAAAAACTAATAGCTTCAGGAAGTAGTCTGAGCAATGGTTTAGAAGAACCCATCTGAGTCTTTATAGGATCCACTTCCATAATATGAACACCCTGCATTAGACGAGTGTGTATCCCATAAATGGTTGGGTAAAATCAGAGTGTAAGTCAAATGTAGCAATTACATGATTGTGAAACGGACTTTCCAGCAGTTCCTCTGGAATTTTCAAGAATAATCCTTCAGATGCACTTAATCAGACAATTCTTTTTTTCGTTCAAGATTTCTTCCAAGTTGATTGGCAGGGGTGGTATCACAAAGGAGACATGAACGTGGTTCCTCTACAGCCCTATTGCGTAGACAGGGCTCAGACATGGGGAGAGAAGTAGATCAGTTCAAATCGTCCTCTGCAATACTACAGCCATGACTCCCAGGCCAGTTGTAGAATATTGCCACAGGGTTCAAAGCAGAAAGAGTAGTGTTTGCATGCCTATTTGTTCTCCTGTGGTCACAGATAATTCTTGTTCTGAAAGTGGTAGCAGATACAGTGGGCACCCAGGGGATCCAAAATCAGAGCTCAGTTTGTTGCTTACCAGGCAAGGAGGACCCCATCTCTGGAATGGAATGTGGATCTCACTGAACCGGATGTAGGAGGGCTGGCTATAGCGTGACAAAGCAGCTTTGTCTCAGGGAGGTAAAAGCCAATGTGTTGGTCTCTGTCTGGCTCAGAAGAAGATCACAAAGTCCCTCTTGGTAGAGGCTGTTTTTCAGTTTTGTGTCATGGACCCTGAGGGCATGAGCCTCAGACAGTCCAGGGTAAGCTATCTAATGTCTTGGCAGGCTCGGGATCACACAGCGGGCAAAACCCCACAGGCTTCTCCTTTCACACACAGACAAATAAAAAGAGCAAGCATTATCCTATTTGGGGGGGAATCTCTATTTCTATGCAAAAGTTAAATGCAAAATATCTTTCTAGAAGACTGCCCAGCAAACTAATAACAGAGGCCAGCTCTGAGGAGGATGGTGATTTTATGTTGATTGTCGCTGCATAGTAAATGAATAAGTATTCACTGAATGAATGAATGAAAGAATGAATGAAATGTATTTATTGATTAACAATTGAAAACAGCATGGGGGAGAGTTAGAATTAAGCAAGTAGTGCTGAATTGCGTAGACAATGTATTTGAGTGGTCTGGCGGCTGAGGGGGTTGAAGTTAAAGGGAGGCTATTGTGGGGCTTTTTCTCACCCCATATTTTGTTTTCCAGGGTTTCCTCACACCTTGATATGTTCCCTCAATAACACCTCCTTGGTCCCCATGACCTTCAAACTGCGCATCCCTGGCGATGGCCATGAAAGCATTTCAAGCTGTGAGCAATATACAGACACCAAAGGACCTTCTTGGAACAAGGAGGAAATACCCATAACGAAACCGAAAGAGTTTACCATCACCCCCAACTGTGGCACCATTCGCCCCCAAGGATTCGCTGCTATCAGGGTAAAGTGCACACACCCCGGGCAGCTGAGCTCTCAGATGGCCACGGGGACCACACCCAGGGTTTGCTCTGCATGCCCAGAGCCCAGGGAAGGAGCACCTCAGTTCACATGGAAACGTGGGCCTATCAGGAAACAAACCACTGTGGTGAAAGAAACCGGACGCAAATACATTGGGCAAGAGAACTGCCACCGCTCCGTGGACTTCGATCCACCTCAGCCTGTGGCCTCCACCAGATCAGGGGGTTGTAGGGTTTCCTAGTGAAACCACTGCTCTCCACAGACAGCGCACCCATCAGCACAGATATAACAAGGTTTAAGGACTCAGTGATCATTAGGGCCTCCTTTCCTTTAGACTCAAATCGTTTATACCAATAAATGTCCACATTCATGCCACAGATGACATCCCGTTGATTCAGGTTTTTAGTCTGAACCTGGGCTTCATAGTGAATGTGGATGCCATGTTTCTAACAGGGCTTATTATTTGGCTGTCAGTGCCGCCAGCAGAATTAATTCATGGCTAACTGAGAAATTTTTCCTGTCTTCTCTCACTGACTTTTTCTTTTCCAAACAGTCAGATCTAGCAGTATTGAATGCTGCAAAATTGAAATGATTTTATCTTTTCTGGAAAAGAAAAAAGGATAAGACTTTATAGCTAAGGTTAATAATTTCCTCTTTAGTCACTGTCTGTGAATATTTAATTCAGCTATGGTTTTATCCCCCCAAAATTGTTTTAAATGCTTCATAATATCTCACCATGAATCTACTCATCCTAACTCTTTTCTGTTTTTTTGTTTAGTTTTTGTTTTTGTTCTTTCAAGGGCTTCTCCATGGGTCCAATGAGGTTTGATTTCATATATTGTTATAACCTCTCAGGATTGCTATCGCAGTCTATTTGGGCTGCTCTTATAAAATACCAGAGACCAGGTTGCTTATAAACAACAGATTTATTTCTCATAGGTCTGGAGGCAGGATGTTGAGATCAGGAGCCAGCATGCTTGGGTTCTGGTGAAGGCATTCTTCCAGCTTGCAGGCTGCTGACTTCTTCCATCCTCACATGGTGGAAGGGCTAGGGAGTTCTGTTGGCCCTCTTTTATAAGGGCACTAATCCTGTTCATGAAGGCCCCACCCTCATGACTTAATCACCTCCCAATGGCCCCACCTCCTAATACTGTCACATTAGGGGCTAGGATTTCAACATAGGAATTTGGGGAGGACACAACTATTCACAAATCATAGTTGCTAACTGTGAATTTCCCAGAGAGAAGTGCTGTTGCAATGAATTTATTTAAATTTTTTATTTCTTAATGCTCAGCCTACCTGTTAGCTACCTTCCCTTTTTTTTGCCTCTCTCACATAATACAGGAAGATTTGAGAAGACGTAGGTCTATCTAGCAGCCTTCTGCCAGAACCACATGTTTTTCTGCCTCCTAACCACAGCTCAGAGATATAAACAAGGGCAGATCACTCCAGGAATCTCTGCACACAGGGGCAGCTGCCTCTCTCCAAATCGGACACGTCTTCTTTCCAAATCAATGACCCCATCTTCACTTTATTTTTCCTTTCTATTTGAAAAAGCTTTCTCCAAGCTTCAATTCTCCCTCATGATCTGTACTCCAACCACGTCTCTGTGGACTCAACTTTGCATCCAGTAATTCCCTCTGCAACTAAAAAAAATTTTAATTAGTACCTGATACATAATGTATAGCTAGAAAAGCCTTAGCCTGTGCCAGAAGCTGTTTTCTAGACTTACACGCATCCCTTCCAGTACAAATCATTGTGAAGCAATTAAAATTGTAACAAGACTTCAAAAGCCTAAATGTAATGTTGCACAACAGTAAATAAAACACGGGGTGAAACATACTGGCCAGATATTCTCCTTAGGCAGGCCTTTCGTTGGCACCTCTATTTTCTGCTTTAATAATGAATATGGGGGCAGGGAACAGGATTTTGTTAAAAAGAAAAACACCACACACATAACACAAAACTAGCTGATTTTCCATGCCATTTTCTGCTACTGACATGGTTATGTCACGTATTTGCTATAAGAGAAATTTAGCGGGAGTGTTTTATTGGTGTACTAAATTTTCATAATTAATATAGCCCAGAGGTATGGGAAACGACTTAAATTGCAACAATTGAAGTTTGCTTGATGTTGCTCATCCTTCATGGTCACTTCCCCCCCTTATGTAGGTACACGGCTTCTTTGATAACAACTTCCTCAGAAATGAGCCAACCTATTGTACTAAAAGCCACTGGGCTTCTAACCTGGCCTTTGAAAAAACTCAGCATGCCCTGACCCCGAAATGCAACTGGTTCAACGAAAAGTGTAAAATGCCACGCATCCCACCATCAAGTACTCGGAAGCCGCACTCCTCAGTGGGGCTGTCCCCGGGCTCCCCTCTCCCCGCTGCAGGGGGAGAGCTGAGCTTTTAGAAGAGCAGCTTTTCACCTTTTGCTTTCCAGGTGACCTTATGCTCCAACACTGTGCAGAAATACGAGCTGGCCCTGGTGGTGGACGTGGAGGGCATCGGGGAAGAAGTGCTGGCGCTCCTCATTACAGCGAGGTATCACTCACCTGCTCCCCTCTCCCCAGCCTCCCTGGGCCCCAGGAAGGGCTGCCTCTTCAGAAGGCTGCAGGCCTGCAAATGGCTCACACTGCATTTCTTTGTTCTGCTTTCCCTGAAGGGAGGCTGAATGCCATTCAAATGACAAAGCTTTCAAACAGCAAACGCACCTCCTGTGGAAATAGGAGAAGGGTGTGTGTGTGTGTGTGTGTGTGTGTGTGTGTGTGTGTGTGTGTTCGAAATATACTGGTGCTCTCTCTTTTGGACTTTCTGACTTTCCAGGTATATAACTAAAAGGATTTTAGCAGAAAGATGGGAACAGTTGCTGTTTTTTATTTTTATCATTAAGTACAGTACCCCTGAGGTCTGCAGCAGAAAGAGTGGTGCCCACAGTTCTGCAGTGGACGATCCATTTAGCAAGGCAGTCCTGCTCCAGGCTGCAAGCGGGCACCCAAACAAGGCCCTCTCTAACTATAAACTCCTCAGAACCATCACCAACTTCTCTATTTTAAAAAAAATATTTTTATTGCTTTCAGAGAGGGAGAGAGAGATAGAAACATCAATGGTAAGAATCATTGATTGACTGCCTCCTGCACAGCCCCTCCTGGGGGTGGAGCCCGCATCCGAGGCATGTGCCCTAATGAGGGGTCAAACCATGGCCTCCTGGTTCATAGGTCAACGCTCAACCACTGAACCACACCAGCTGGGCAGTTTCTCTCTTTTTTGATGGAGACGGCAACGAGCTCTGGAGTCAGGTTAAGATCCTGGCTGGCTTTGTTGACTGTCTCCTTGACCAGGTTACCGTCTTTCTACTGACGGTGACAGTGACCCTAAATACAGTAATCGCCCACACTGTTGCCAAAGTGAATGGGGAGTCCAGATCTGGGACTTTAGAGTGTACATGTGAAAATGCCATCTAAAGGAAATAGAGAAAATTTCTGGCAAAAAAAAATGCCTAGAATTTAGGTCTGTCATGAATCTTAAGAAAATGCACCTTAAAGAAGGTGCAGACCTGGTGGTTGGTGGAGGCATCATAAGGGGCACCTTTGCATGTGCCTTGAGCTTGGACAAAGCCCAAGAGCAGCCCTAAAAGAACTTGAAGGTCAAGGTCTTGTCCTAATCTATTTACGCAGTATTCCTTCCAAACGCCTAAGTAATTTCTTTGTTTGTTTAAAAAACGTGCAGAGTCTTTCATCTGGTCCTGTCTATACCCAAGTTGGGCTTTTTGTCTGGTCTTGCATTTTTCTATGTGGGTTTATTCTGATACTCTCCAGCCTCTTCTCCCTACAGCTATCAATAGGAAATCCAATTTTTTTTTTTTTTTAAAGAAGGCCGATGTGGCAGTGGTTAAGTGTGGAGCTATAAACCATGAGGTCGTGCTTTGATTCCGGTCAGGGCACACGCCCAGGTTGCGGGCTCCATCCCCAGTGGGAGGCATATAAGAGGCAGCCGATCAATGATCCTCCCTCATCACTGATGTTCCTCTCTCTCTCTCCCCCTCTCCCTTCCTCTCTGAAAGCAATAAAAAAAAATTTTTTTTTTAAAAAGGTCCTAGGAGGCTCTGAGTTTCTATCATGTATACTCTGTGACCCACGTCAAATACTAACTATGACTCCTCTCAGCCACGGCATTTCAGGTAGTAAAGGATTAGCTTTTGAAAGTCATTGGTCCAGCTGACAACTTCCATTTTAGCTAAAAACGAACACTCATCCCATGTGAAATCTCAAGCGTTGGGGTCAACAGGACTCTCTTTCCTGTCATTACAGTACTTCTCTGTAATCTGTAGAAACTGCTCAAACGCTCTCAACAGAGAATTGCTTTTCGAACTTGCTCTCTCAAGTGATTTTCCCCGAGAGCCAGCAGTGATGGCTTGCCATGCCCCCTCCCGCACACCAGTCGCCTCTTACTGAGCCCTTCCATGGCACTATGCTAGGCCCTGCATTCACATTAGCTCCTGTATTTCCCATGGTTCCCTAAGAAGAGTGTTTGATGCTGCTGTCAACCCCTGGAATGACCTGCATTTTATTTATAAGCAACATGGGGCTCTAGGAGGGAAAACAACGTGCCCAAGGTTGTGCTTGAACCTGGCTCTGTCTGCCCCAAATGCCAGCGCTCCTCACCATGGCGCTATATGGTGACAGTGCAGCCAGGCAGGGCAGATGCTGAGATTCACAGACACAAATAAAACCCAAGCCACCTAATGGTAGACCAGCTGCACACACAGGGCTGCAATTCCTCCCTCTCCAGCACACACCCCTCCCGCCAGCCCCCCCATACCCTCTGTTGCCAGGGCACCAGCTCTGGGTCGAGCAGCTGCCTGAGCCTGCTGATCCAAGACAGCTGTTCTGCATAGGAATTAGAATTATTACCATGATTTAGCTGGTGTGAGCTGTTACCAGCCCTCAGGGGGCTCTGGCTGGTCCAAAGTGTCACAGCCAGTTAGGACCCCACGCTGGTGGCATCGCCCCTTTTTGTCAGGGAAACAGGTTCACTACCCTAAGGAGCCTGTCCTGTGGGGGTCCCTAGCCAAAGGAAGGCTAAGTATGAAAAACAATAGGAATGTTAGTCATTACCCACAGATGACAGCTGGTTAAGGAGTCCTGCTTCCAGCCCTTTTTTGATTAAAAATGATGACTGGGGGCTAAGGGAGAGAGGGAAGGCAAGGAGAGAAGATGTGAAAAATGATTAATGTAGTTATTAGAGAAAAATACTATGTGACAGTAACAAATGTGTTTAACTTGGGACTCTTCGTTCCCCATATGTAAACAAGCTTTCCGTCCTTTTAAATTCTTTAATGGGCTCTTTCCTTTGAGCAGGTGTATTGTACCTGCCCTCCGCATGGCTAATGCAGAGGTGGACTTCGGGCGCTGCTTCCTGAAATACCCGTACGAGAAAACCATCCAGCTTGTCAACCCGGATGACCTCCCAGGATGCTATGAGGTCCTGCCCCAGGTGAGTTACTGGATCCTTTTTCAGTGTTGATTTTTTCTGCAGTTGGATTCCTCAATAAGAAAGAGATATCCTTCTCAGGAGCCATATTCCTAAACACGTGACCTTGTGTCATTCTGACTTTAAACCCTGGGATAATCTGGGGATGGGGTCATAAAGCCACAGCTGGCTTGCCACCTGCATGGGTGAGCAGCTGCAGGTGTAAGCAGTTGCTAATTTCCCAGGAAAATTGCCTTTGACAAAGAAAGCGTCAATTAAGCCAACACGCAGAAGTTGCACCTGCAGATAATTGCCTGGGAATGAACCGTGCATGGGGAATGAGGCAGACTGGGGGTTTTCATTTATGTCCATGGCCGTGACGTGAACCGCTCCACTAAGATAAGGTCATGCAATATTTATATGCTAGACTAGAAGGCTAGAGATATACAGGAGTGAGAAAGGAGAAAGTGCCTCTTAATATTTTATGAAATAGATTGTCCACACGCCACTACCCCTGGCCAGTTGGGAGACTAAGCAGTCAAATGGGCATGGACTAGAGACTTTAAAAGATCTGTGCAACCCAGAGGAATGGGAGGTTCCTAATGAGATGCAGCTTACCCAGAGTGCATTTGGGTTTAAACTCAGTTCTGTAAGGACAGTACTCTGATAAAAACTCATGCAAACAAAATTGAATGGGGTTTTTTATTTGGCTACAAGTTCAAAATGAGTTAAAAGACCAATGTGGGGACCACAGAACCAAGGCAGGCTTAGGCCCATCAGAGAAACGTGTTTAGCCGGAGAAAGGAGGTGGCTGCCATCAACACAGAAATTTGTCTTCAGGTCTTGACATTGTATTTTTGTAATAGAAACCTGGGTGGAAAGAATGAATCGTGGTCCAAGTAACCAGAGTGGCAATCTATGTGATCTGAAAATCCAAGTCATATGAGGGGCATACGTAGTATTTAATCTGGAACAGACAAGACTTAACCCTGCCAAAATAGCTACCCTTCATTAGCCAAGGGGCTGGTATGTAAAAGAGGGGATTGCAGTTATTCGGGGGGCTTCTCTGAGACAAAACCAGAGCCAAGTGGCGGGGGCGGGCATAGGGGACAACTTCTCCAACTTTCAGATGCTTAACAGCACAGCAGGCCAGCCCTGCGCAGTGCAGGTCACCTCAAGATCTCTGAGCAGAGCCTGCGTCTGGGGTGATGGGGAAGGTATTTCTGCACAACTGGGCTGGGGAAAGGGTGAGGTGCTTGCCTCAAGCACAACATTTAAGGTGGAGCAAAAAAATTCAAATTAATCAAGATTAATATTTTCATGCCACATTTTATGAAATCAATATTAATGAAAAGTCCATGGTGAACGAAATATAAAAACTTTATATAAAGACAGAATCAGTATTACTGGTTTTCCTGATGCCTCAAGCTCCAACGAGGCCGGACAGGGCGCAGCTGCAGAGGGACCTGCAGGTAGATGAGGCCGCGTTAACCCAGTCCAGGCAGGGAAAGACGGCGGGGTGCTCCGGACAGGTGACACCTGCATGCTCTGCCGTCCTCTCCAGGAGCCGAGCTTCTGAGGAGTGCTTCCCAGAATTCCCTAAACTCATTTGGCCATGGGGTTTTTAAGGTTTTGTTAGTGTTTGTTGTCATTGTACAAGAGCTAGTGACAGGCTGGGCAGCGTTCATTGGTAGACACTGGTCAACATTCATTCATTTGCCCACCTATTTCCCCATTTAAAAACCCATTTAAAAAACATGTACTGAGCATATGCTTTGGGCCAGAAAGTGGACATTGAGAAGAGGCTCAGGTTGTGCCCTAAGAAGAGTCCAGCCCATGGGTGACGATGGACACATCGATAGTGTGGGCTGTGGAAAAGGACTGCAGGATGCTCAACTCCAGGGCACTGGGGATCCCTGGGGGAATCAGGGTGAGGGTGCAGGCAGGTTGAAGGGAGCGGGCATTCCAGGAAGAGGAAACACGTGCAAAGGGCTGGAGGTAGGGCAGCACCATGTGTTCAGGAAGTACCAGTGGCCTCTCTTGGTGGAACACAAAGGGACGAGGTGGAGGGAGTGTGGAGGGCCAGGTAGGGAAGGTGGCCATGGGCAGCTGCTGTCCTGAGCTGATTCATGTTGTGGATAATCTCTATATCCTTTGTGCACTTTGAATTGAGGGTCTTATGCACACTCAACTCAACCAAACTCCCTTTTGGCAGAATTGGGGTGCTCATCTCTGCATACTTGCTTAAACAATGAGACATTTCTGAAGAACCTCCATGGACACAGGACAACACTTGTTCCAAAATAATCTAATCTGCTATTGATTGTATACCCTGCCGGGGGCTTGCTGATCTCTCTGGCTTGTCTCTCCCACCAGGTAGATGAGGACTCGCCCGCGGTGTTGCTCTCTAGTCCCAACCCCTATGGAATCATCCCTCCCCAAAGCACCGTCCACATCCCCCTGATCTTGGAGACCCAGGTCACCGGGGAGCACAGGTCCACGATTTACATCTCGGTCTTCGGGAGCCAGGACCACCCTGTGGTGAGAGCCAGTCTTCAGATTGCAGTCACATTGCTGTCCTTCTTACCAAGCCGCACGCCTCCGCTTTTAAGGCACAAGCCATCGCTGCATGTGCTCCCGTTGTTTGTCGTTCTAGAATTCTACACTTTCACTCCCTGGTAAAAAAAAAAACAAAAAAAACAAGCAGTACGGTACTTGGGGAATCTATTTGCGGATATCTCCAAAAGAGTGGTGTTTGTAGCACTTGTTCTGAAACCCCTTTAAGGGGGTTTTCACACAGAGACATGCCTGACCCTCTCCAGACCTATCAGGTCTGAATCTCTGCCAGGAGAGCACACCTGTATGTATATGTGTGTGTGTGTGTGTGTGTGTGTGTTTGTGTGTACATATATATATATTTAAAATGAGTGATTCTCTTTTTTTAAAAAAATATTTTTTTGTTGAAAATGCAGCTCGTGTGAGGGCCACTTGCTGAGCAGCCAGCACTTTATGAAAGAAAAAGGCCCCTTGTCTGGCTGTGGAGCAAGGTGGATCCAGCCCCCAGCCTGCACGGCTGTGTGTGGCGGACACCCCTGGGTGCCACTAGACAAGCCGCAGAACGCAGCTCAATCCAGCCACTTCTGATTCTTTTTTTTTTTAAATATATTTTTATATATTTCAGAGAGGAAGGGAGAGGAAGAGAGAGATAGAAACACCAATGATGAGAGAGAATCATTGATCGGCTGCCTCCTGCATGCCCTACACTGGGGGTCAAGCCCTCAACCTGGGCTCGTGCCCTGACCCGGAATCGAACCGTGACCTCCTGGTTCATAGGTTTATGCTCAACCACTGAGCCACGCCGGCCAGGCCACTTCCTATTCTTAAGTGCCAGTCCTCAGCCCCGTGCCGAGTGTCCTTGAGGCTGGAGTAGTGGGTGGCAGATGGAGGACCGTTATCTGGTTTCCCCTCGGTCCACAGCTCCGGGCTGACCCAGGCAAGCAGACCACCCTGGAGGGAGTTCAGACTGGATTCAAAGGTCTGACCGGCAGGCCGTCCCTGTGTCCCTCTGACCGCAGGGTACAGGGGGGGGGAGGTCGGTCCTACTGAGCCCCCTTTGTGCCCCTGCTTCTTGCTGAAGAGGTGGCTAGAAACTTCTGTTTCAATCGAATTGAAAGGCCAGCCACTTTCAGCTGTTCCCGTGTTCCTTCTGTGTCTGGGAGCGCAGGTGTGCCAGCTGAGGAGCATCGGAGAAGGCCCGGTGATCTGCGTCTGTCCCCACCAGGTGGATTTTGGCAAGATCTACGTCCTGACGGAGTCCTCCAGGGTCATCAACCTCTCTAACCAGTCCCTCATCCCTGGATTATTTCAGGCACACATGGTGAGTAGGCTGTGGGACTCCCGTGTGATTGACATACAGCTCTGCCTTTGCAACAAGCCTTTGAAAATGACCACCAGACGCAGACAGTTACCTGGTTCAACTGCATGCAACTGTGTCATTCTCATCCTCAGTTCCTTTTCATGGTAGTCATTCTGTGGACTAAGAAAAACAATATGCATGTAATTTGGTGAACAAGCAAGTACATTTACTGCCCCAGAGATTCCCTTAACTGAGCTGCACCTAAGCCCAGCCCCACATCTCAAGAAAACGCCTTTTACGTATCTCTGTCAACGAAAATGCTTCCTTATGTGTAATTTGAACCCTTTTGGCTACACATTTGTTGTTATGCTTACTTTTATTCTCTCTTCCTTCTAGCAATAGTTTAACATAGTGTATAAGGATGTATGAAATACAATAAGTAGTATTTGCCAAAGGTAGAAATTAAAGAGTGAGGCAAAGATAGATATAAAATAAGTCTGTCTTATTTCTGTGTATTTTGTAGTGACAGTTAGATTTGCAGGTCTTCTACAAACTAATTTTTGAACAGGGGTAATATATTCTTTTTGCAGAATTTAGGAATTTCTAATCCAGTAATTGAAGTATTCTTGGTTTTGGAAAACATTTTCTAAATTTAAGTATAACATTTAAAATAGTATAGCCCTTCTCCTATTCATAAGTTATTGACATTTGAATGAGTGCTAACATTTGATTTTAGTATTTGTCAGATATCTTTTAATTTTATAAAAGTCCCTGTCAGAATGAATAGGATTGTAGTTTTCTGCTGACTCATGACAGCTCCTCAGAGTCATTGGTCCCAATTAGCAGCCATTCACCCTGATCATTGTTCCATATTACCACCTTTTGTCATTGCTCCTTGTAGAGACAGCCATTTCCCAGTCACTGCTCTTTTTAACATGAGGCTCCGACACAACCCCACTCTCCTCCTAGTGCCTTTGGACCTTGTGTAGAGAATAATTAAAGAAGATTCCTACAGAAAAGATGCCTTTGCTAGTGTTTATCCAATTAATTGAGGTGTTTGGTAGAAAGCATGGGAGTTGATGGGTTTGGTGAATTGCTTAGGAAGTGTTGCTTCCAATTCAGTTTCTTAAAAAAATATTTTTTTATTGTTGACAGTATTACAGATATTGCTGACAGATATCCCCCTAATTCCCCTACTTTGCCCCTCTCCACCCAATCCCTGCCCCATCCCAGACCATCCCACACTATTGTCTGTGTCCATGGGCTATGCATATATGTATATAAGTTCTTTGGTTAATCTCTTCCCATCTCCTCACCCCTCCCCTCTGAGCTTCTTCAGTCTGTTCCATGCATCCGTGCCTCTGGATCTATTTTGTTCATTAGATTCCACATATAAGTGAGACCATGTGAAATTAGTCTTTCTCTGACTGGCTTATTTCACTCAGCATAAAATTCTCCAGGTCCAACCATTCTGTCACAGTGGGTAAGAGATCCTTCTTTTTTACAGCTCCATCGTATTCCATTGTGTGAACATACCACAGCCATTTTATCCACTCATTTACTGATGTGCACTTGGGCTGTTTCCAGATCTTAGGAATTGTAAATGGCACTGCTATGAACATAGGGGTGCATACATTCTTTCTGATTGGAGTTTCAGGCTTCTTAGTATATATTCCTAAAAGTGGGATTGCTGGGTCAAACGGTAGTTGCATTTTAAATTTTTGTAGTAAATTCCATACTGTTTTCCATAGTGGCTGCACCAATCTGTGCTCCCACCTGCAGTGTATTAGCATTCCCGCTTCCCCACATCCTCGCCAGCCCTTGTTGTTTATTGATTTATTGATGGCAGCCATCCTGGCAGGTGTGAGGTGAGTCCAGCTGTATGTGTAGTGTTCACAGTGGTGGAGCAAAGGAGTATTTTTGGTACATTTCAAGAACAGAGAGCAGGTCAAGGATCTATTGTTGTTTTTGCTAATCTATTGAATGACCCAACTAGGTGTTAAAGTGGGACTGTCCCCTTCCACAAAGGTTTCATGATGCCATCTTTTGATTCTTTCACATCATCTTAAGTCAGCAAGCTCCGGTTCCGAGGAGCCAAATGTGAGCTCTAAGTCAGCGGCTGCCACCCTTTCGGACCTCACGGACCACCAGTGGTCTGCGGACCACCGGCTGGTGACCGCTGCTCTAAGTGGCCTGCTGTAGAACGTGTTTTCCCCTCAGTCCTGTCTCAGAAAGCCGGTGTTTATTGAGTTGACCACCCTTATAGCATCAAAGTTATTTCAACTGCACGTCTCATAGGTGAAAATGAAACTCTTCATATTTCCACTGGGATTTTTGCTGGATTTCCTAGTAAATACTATCTGTGTTAATGTTACAGAAATCAAATTACACTAACTTAGAAATTATCTACAGTGGGAAGAAATAGAAATACCTTTTATTAAATTTCAACTTAATATACAATACTGAAACTCCAGATTCATTCTTACAGGAATTACTAAGCATTAGGAAATAGCTTTTGTTTTGTTTTTTAATCCTCACCCAAGGATATTTTCCCCATTAATTTTTAGAGAGAGTAGAGGCGGGGGAAAGACAGAGAGAGAAAAACATCGCTGTTACAGAGACATATCAGTTGGGGCCGAAGATCAAGCTTGCAACCGAAGTATGTGCCCTTGACTGAATCAAACCCGGGACCTTTCAGTACACAGGCCAACATTCTAACCACTGAACCAAACCAGCCAGAGCAAGAAATAGTTTTAATTAATAGTTGTCTTTTCCCTAGCTAAGCCTGCAGCTCAGAACCCAGGTAAATTGTGCTCAGGTATTTCTTGCCCTTACTTTCTAGCTCAGTGAGAAGGAAGTAGGGTCAAGGACAAACTGTTCACCTCTCTTATTTCTATGAATTCAGGACTAGAAGTTTTTTTTCTTTCCCTGTGGCTGCCCTGACGGGAGGGGTCATCCTCTCTCCTCTCTTGGCTGCCAGTGAAAGTCAGCCCTCCCTCCCCAGCTGTGGGCCCCACTGTCGGGCCATCTGTCCTGCTCAGCCTTGCACATCAGGACAGACACTGTGATTCGATTCTCCCTCAGGAAGAAACATCTGTTTGTTTTCAGTTGGAGGGGCCTGGAGACGGGAAGCTGGAAGCCCGCCTTCCTTGTGATGTTGGGAAGATAAATGACCCAGAGAGCGATTTTGAATTTCTCAGAAATAACTGCTATACCAAAAAAAATTGATTTTTTTTAAACACTGAATTCCTTGGTATAATATGTGTGAAGATTGTATTTTTTTTTGTCTGTTCCATTAAAACTTAACTTATCCTGAGAGTTAAAAAAAAAAAAAATTGATTAGTAAAAGAAGAGTGTGTTGTGGCCGGGAGCAGTAATTTCTCCTTTGCTGTGGAATGCCTGAAATACCAACCTCCCCGAAGGCTTCCCAATGCAGACATAGAACAATAGAGTGGGTCACCTTGGCCTTGGAGGGTAAAAAACGCCAGACTGTGAGGCAGAGCACAAAGGCCCTCTTGGCAAGAACTCGCGGGCTCTGCTTGCACGCACAGCGCTCCTCCCGGAAGACGGATGTCCTTTCTCCTGGTGACACCAGAAACGAGGGCGAGAAGATGGTGGCTCCCCAGGCCCCGGCCCTCAGCGCTGGGCTGGACACAGACGCCTTGTTTTCATGGGTGCCCCTCGCCAGGTGGAGCAAGCGCCTTCATTCATTGCTCAGCACCTGGTTGAAAGCATCTGGAGCCCTTTCCCTTTTCCTCTGGGCTCTAATGCAGCCTCGGGTACCGTTAACTTGAGAACATGTACGCAGATGTCAGCGACACCTTGGGATCCAGCGGGCGCTGAAACATCTCCACAGCGACCTTCTGCCTCTGTGGTCTGCGGGAGAGGCCGTGCAGTTAGATTGGAGTTTTCAGGATCCAGGAGACAGGAATTCTGTGCCTCAGTCAGGCGTGGCACTTTTTAGGCATCTGTATTCTTGGTCACTTGCCAGAGCCACACGCAGTGGTGTGGCATCAAGAGTATCGTTGGGCCTTTACATCTCCTGCAGACCCTAAGCCACCCGGTCATTTCTTCATTTAAATGGGGACCCCCTTTCTGTATTTACTTGTTTATCTGCTTGTCTCCTTCAGATGACAAGGGTCCATGCTTTGAGTTCCCTACACCTAGCAGCAGGATTGGCAGTTATAAAGATGACAGTACAATGACATTAATTATGACTAATGTTTATGTCGTTCTGTTTGCAACTTTAGATGCTGCATTTCATTTACTATGACTCTGAGAGAAATAATATTATAATGCCCATTTTAACCAGGTAGAGACAGAGGCGCAGACAGGTTAAGTGCCTAAACCTGAAGTGGCAGAGCCTGGTCCTGCCTGACTCCTGGGGGTCTGATTCCAGACCCGTGCTCTCTTCCCTGGGGCTGCTGTGCTGCCTAACTTTGCCTAATCAGTGGTTATACTAGAAAAAAGGAACTTAGAAAGGGTGAAAGGATTTTGGTTTGGGTTCATAAAAGACCCTTAAAGAAAGACACCTAGCCCGGCCAGGGAGGCTCAGTGGTTGAGCATCCGCGTATGAACCAGGTCACTGTTCAATTCCCGGTCAGGGCACATGCCCAGTTGTGGGTTCGATCCCCAGTGGGGGTTGTTCAGGAAGCAGCTGACCAATGAGTCTCTCTCTCATCATTGATGTTTCTATCTCTCTCTTCCTCTCTCAGAAATCAATAAAAATATATATTCTTAAAAGATAGACACCTAGAAGAGCAGGTTTTGCTAAAAGAACAAGAGAAGAAATTGAGCATTTTTGAAATAGACAAAAGGACCAGACATTCTTGATTTTATTTAGAAAATATGTTGAAATGTATATATGCAAATAATCTCCAGAATGTCATTTTTCAACCAACTGTAATTTTTTCAATTATGTATTTGAAATAATGGCACAATCTCCTTCCCACTTTTTTTGATCCTTTGTAATACAGTATGACAAAACAGTCAGTTCACATATGTAAGTGAGTATAAAAATTTTTCACTACTATAGCACTTAAAGGAGATTTAAATACAAAGTTATGACCCAAGGCTAAAACCCTGGTCATGTGCCCTGACTGGGAATCGAACCAGCATGACCTCCTGGTTCATAGGTTGACACTCAACCACTGAGCCACACCAGTGGGGCACGTCATGACCCATTTCAACAAAATAAACAGACAAACTCATAGGAGATTGGCAGGCATTTTGCATCCGTCCATGATAGGCGATAGTGAAATTGTAGGCATTCCTGAGAGCTCGTTTTTAGCTTGTGGTAGCAGCTGGTTTGCTGAGATTAGTAGCCACACGACGCTATCCCTACCCACCCGAAGCTCCCGTAGATCTGAACTTAGTTCTCCCTTTACTCCCTTTGCTTTATTAGTGCCAGAGAGATTTCTAATGGACAAGCAATAATTCTCCAAGGCTTTTTGATAGATGCTGCTATTAAGATATTGCAACCCCATAATGTGTGGGAAGCGAAGGTAGAATGAGCCGTTCCTCAGCCTTCAGAGGGCCGATTAGCTCTGCCCTCAGAATACCCGTTACTTTGATGGAAGGAAGCAGGTAAGGGGAAAGGTATAAGGAAAAGGAAAAGAAATGGGCATGCATCAGAGACCAAATGCAGTTGTTTAGTTGTTGTTTCTGAGGGTTTTGCAAAATAGTAGCTTTGTTTCCTAAAGCATAGTCAGTCATAATCTTTGGTTTTTAGCTCACAGTGAAACTCTTCTGTTGCATGTGATTGATTCATGCCGTAGGACTTTCTGTGTCCTCAGCACAGCCTATGCCCTTTAGGTTTGCAGTGTCCACTCTGAGGTTACCCATCAAGAACGGCAGCCCCTCCGTTGTAGCTCAGAGTCTGTACTGTAATCAGTCCTCTTCTGTTTCACTATGGAAATATTTGATTCTAGAAGTCAGTGTATATTTAACACATTTTTTTAATACAGAAAAATTCAAGAGCTGCACTTGGCTCTCAGATCTAATGCATGTTAACCTTTCCTGCTCTTACCTCAGGTCTTTTATTTTGAAAAAATCAAATATTGAAGTTGGAGTTTCATATATTCTTTTCTGCCAGCCCCATTTCCTTCTCTCCCCAGAGGCCACCTTACCATAAATGTGATGTTTGTCCAGGCCATGTGTTCTTATATCTTATTTCAGGTATATGTGTATTCATAAATACTGGATAGTGGTACTTTGTTGCTTTAAAATGTATATACGTTGTATTACTGCACGTAACAGCTTACAACTTGGTTTTTAGACTCAAGATTATGTTTCTAATATCTATGTTAATACATCGAGACTATTTAATTCATTTTAGGGACTCTGTGTATTCCATTTACCAGTAGTATGTTTGTTTCTTTGCCTAGTTGTCAGTTGGGTTATTATAACAATGTTGTGGTAAACGAAATATGTCCCCAAAGTATATTAAGTATATACTTTTGAGTGTATATATATATGGGTATATATCTAGCAGTGGGATTGTCGGGTTTAAAGACAGGTGGATTTTCAACTTCATTCAATATTGTCTAATTACTCCGCATTGTGCCCTTGCGGAAGTGTTTGAAATATCTATTTCTCTAGTAGGCTAAAACCTAGTATGGTCAGACTTAGTTCGCACTACTGTGAAAATGAAATACAATTTAATTTGTATTTCCCTTGTTACTACTGAGGTTGAAACAGTTTTTTATCTGCATATCCTCTTATGCCAATTATTTATTATCAATGATGTATTTGTAGATGTTCTTTATACATTGTGGATACTAACCCTTTGTTTATAATGGAATTTTAAATATATTTTTAATTTTGATGTTAACTTTATGAATCTTTTACTAGGTTTCTTGTACCTGTTTTTTATTTATGGTTTAAGAAGTGTATCTCTGCTCTTCTATTTAGATCATTTTAGACACTTATTTTCCAGGTCTGTAGTCCAGCTAAGTATATCTTCTTACCTAATAATAGACAAACATGTAAATTGACCATACCTTTGCTACGCTAACTAGCCAATCAGGAGAGTATGCAAATTACCCCAACAAAGATGGCGGTTAATTTGCATACGTAGGCTCCAAGCAGTGGAGCGAAACCTGACAGCCCGGGGACGGAGCAGTGCCGCCGGCCCCGGAGCCAGCTCTGGCCGGAGCCCAGCCAGAGTGACGGCCTGGGTCCTGGTGCCGGAGGAAAACCGGTGCCATCAGCCAGGGGAAAGGAAGGCCTATTGCACGAATCTCTTCATGCAACAGGCCTCTAGTTTTTATATATAATGTGAATGAAGTCTATTTTTTTCATAAAGAAAGCCAGTTGTCCTATCACCAGTTACTTAAAAGTTCTTTCATTTTCCACTGATTGGTAATGCCTTTTCTGTTATACTTCAGAGCTAATTTGTGCCTGGGTATATTTCTGAGCTTTTTGTTGTATTCCATTTATCTACCCCAGTGTGAATATTCACTGTCTTAAATGGTACAGTTTTATGATAGCAATAATAGCTTAACACACAGTATGTACTCGTCTCTATTGTTAGTCTATTGTGTGTATTATTTTATGTAATCCACAACAACTTGATTAAGTGAATGTTATTATTATCTCTATTTTACTTATGAGGAAAATGATGCACAGGGGTGATGAATAAGTAGTCCAAATTTACACAACTAGAAAATGAACAGTAGAGCTGAATGCTACTTTGTTATCATGAACATATGCTGAAACTTAATGCATCTTCCATACCTGGTCAGATTATATGATCTTTCTGCTTTAATCCTGCTAGGATTTCTTTTACGTCCTTTAATAAAGTCTTACGCATCCTTTGTCATCTCTTCAAAGTTTCTTCTCATAAATGGTAGCTTATTTTCATTGCATTTTCTAATTTTATATTAATCATATACAGAATACTATTGAATTTTATATAATCCATTATATCCATCTTGCCACATATCTCTTAATTTATTCTAATTGTTGGTAAACTCTCATCTGCAGGCTTCCTTCCCAGTCTTTTTATCTTACTCCTTATTCTTGTCTCATCATGTTGGATAGGATCGTCAATGCAATATTGAATAGTAGAGTAGGTTAGAATGGGCATCTCAGTCTTATTCCTGACCTTAATGAATAAGCGTCAAATGTTTATCACTTTAAGCAGAATACCTTCTGGAGATTTTTGGTAAATATCTGTGTCACATTAAGAAATTCTCATCCATTCCTACTTTGTTATCATGAACATATACTTAAACTTAATGCATTCTTCATACCTAGTCAGATGATATGATTTTTTGCTTTAATCTGTTATTACAGTGAATTAAATTATTAGATTTTTCTTCTTGTGAGCCATCTTTACATTCTTGAGATGAATCCAACAGTTACATTATTGTTTGAATACATTGCTGATATCATTTCTATCATATTATTTTAGATTTTGTGTCTGTTTACAATTTCTTTCATTGCACTTTTCTGGTTTGGATAGCAAGAATGTTATATTCTTATAATATGAGTTAGCTTTACCTCTTTCCCAATATTTGAAAAGATCTTCATATCATCTACATAAAGTAGGATCCATTCCTTGATGATAAAGCCATTTAGTCTAAGGATCTTGGTATGTTTATTGAGGGTGGGAGGTGTATAGGAAATGGTAAGGAAATTTTATCTAATGATTTTTTTCTAAAATGATTTCTCAGACTTAAATTTTTCCAAAAATTTTTCATTTCATCTGTTTTCAAATGTATTGGCATAAAATTATTCCAAATATTTTCTTATGATTTAAAAATGTTTGCACATTAATTTCTGCTCTTAGTTTTACCAGTTTTTTTCTGTTGACTTTCTTTACAATTATTTTGTTTTCTTTCAATCCCCTTAATTTGAATGTTTAACTTTTATATTTTAAATGTTAGTTTAATAGTGCATTTAAAGTTTATAAATATTCCCTTTATGTAACACACATTTTTATTTGTAATACTTTGTATTGCTATAAATATTTTATAAAACCAACTGTGATTTTCTCTTTAATATGTGAGTTATATATGGGAATATATTTTTAATTCTTAACATTTTTTCTTTTTATAGAATTTTAATAGGTAACTTTAAATTTAACTATAATGAAGTTGGAACACATAGTTTATATGACGCGTAGTCTTCGAATTTGTGTTTTGGGGGGCATAGCTATGGTTGGTCCTTATGAATACTTTATATGACCTTAAAAATACATAGGTTCTCTAGTTATTGAGTTTAATAGAGTAACCATCTATTTGTCTGATTGTATGTTTGTATTAGATCAAGCTTATTGATTGGATTGTCCAAGTCTTTTATAGCCTTACTAATGATTTGTATATGTTCCTGATAAAATTTTATCAAAATCTTACCTTTCCGTTTCTCCTTGTAATTATGTCATGTGTTTCATGATTTTATTTCTCCTTGGTATATTATTCCTTCTGTCATAATATATGTTGCCTGATTGTAATATTACTATACCAACTTTCCTTTAGTTTGCCTTTACCTAGTATATCTTTTTATTTCCTTAATCTCAGATTTGTGTGTATGTATATGTATGTATTGATTTAAAAACCTAATGATAGACTCTATCTTTTAATGGATAAATGTATTCATTTTCTATTGCTGCTATAACAAATTTATTACCTTATCTTTAGTTCTGAAGGTCAGTAGTCTAAAATGTGCATATCAGGCTGTGTACCTTTTTGAGACTCTGGAGGCGAATCTACTTTCTTGCCTTTTCCAGCTTCTAGAGGCCACCTGCATTCCTGGGCTCGTGGCCTCTTCCATCTCCAAGGCCAGCAGCAGAGCATCTTCTCTGCTCTGACCTCTGCTTTAACCCTTACGTCTTCTCTGACTCTGACCCTCTTGCCGCCTTATTATGAGGACCTTTGGATTACACTGGGCCCACACCAGTAATCCCAGGATAAACTCTTCATTTCAAGATCTTTAATCACATTTGACAAGTAAGGCAACATATTCACAGATATTAGGGATTAGAACATGGGCATCTTTGGAAGGCCATCATTCAACCTATCAAACCAAGACAGGCGCTTTAAAGTTTATTGTGATTATTGATATATATGGACTCGCTTCTTTAGCGTGTCATTTTCTATGTACTATGCTGTTTCCTTCCTTCTTTATTTCTCTACCTTTCTGCTTTGTATTGGACTGGTAAGTTTTCTCTAAGCCCTCATCCAACCACGTACATTTTCCTGTACTTGTTTGGGAGCTATAGATTTTATTTATTTTCTTTCTTTAATTTAAGTAGCTCTACTTACATTTTTAACAAATAAATTATATCTCTCTTTTTTTTTTTTTTTGCAAAAGTGGGAAAGAATTGAGCACTTGGTTCTCCTCAAGAATAAGACTAGTACCCTGTCAGACAGTTTTTATCTCTTTGCCTTTTCTCACTCCTATAATTTTTTTATTATTGTGTAGAATTTTGTGTCTTTATCACAAAGCAGTTGATTTTTGTCAGACAAAAATTAACTACTCACTAGTTACCAAAATGCTGATTTTTCTTCATTTTTTCTTATTTTGCATCTGCTTCCTTCTTAATTTATATTTCATCTTGCTAAATTATATCCTAAGTTCTAGTGTAGAGGTCTAATAGGTTATGAATGTTTGAGTATATTTTGATTTTACCTTCACTCTTACATAATAGTTTAGCTAAATATAACATTCTATTTGACAGTTTTGTTTTTCATTGAAAATTGATCTCTCAAATCAATTGTTGCTGATAAAATTCCACTGACTATTATTCCTTTATAGGTAATTTGACTTTCTCACTAGTTTCTATTAAGACTATGTTTTGTTTTGTTTGTTTTTTGACTTTCTTATATTGCTCTTTAATGTATCAGATGATTTGACCCTGAAATACTAGACATTTTTTGGAATTATCTCTTCAGATGTGTCATTACTTCTATTTTCTACTTTGAGAAAAACACATCCATATATGTCTGCATATGTGTATATGTGTATACATACATATTCACATATGTTCCTTTGCAACTCTACATGCCTACTTTTATTTCTCATTTTTAAAATTTTTATTGAATTTATTGGGGTGACATTGCTTAATAAAATTACATAGGTTTCAAGTATACAATTCTATAATACATCATCTGTGCACTGCATTGTGTGTTTAGCATCCAAAGTCAAATCTTCCATCATCACTTATCCCCCACATATAAGTAAAATCATATGGTATTTGTCTTTCTCTGACCGGCTTATTTCACTTAGCATAATACTCTCCAGGTCCATCCAGGCTGTTGCAAAAGGTAAGATTTCCTTATTTTTCACAGGTGAGTGGTATTCCATTGTGTAAATGTACCACAGGTTTTCCATCCACTCATCTACTGATGGGTACTTGAGCTACTTCCAAATCTTGGCCATTTCATTTCTCATATCTTTCATCGCTTCATCTCTCTGTGTGCCTCCTCAGTGACATGTTCTAATTTACAAATTCTGTCTTTGATTCTGGCAAGTCTAAAGTTTATCTCATCTATTTACTTTTTTATTTTTATTTTTCAATTATAGTTCTATTCAATATTATTTTATATTAGCTTCAGTTGTATAGCATAGTGGTTAGAGATTTATATAATTTATGGAGTGATCCCCTTGATAAGTCTAGTACCTACCTGGCACTATACATATCTATACTTTTTCATTTCAGTGGCTATTTTTTTTCAATTTCAAGATTTATAATTGGTTATTCATAACCACAATTCTTGATTTATATCTCCATGTTTTTGTTTCATAATCCTTGTTTTATATACGTTATCCTAACCTGCATCTCTCTGAGGATTGCAGGCAAATTTTTAAATCAATTTTAGTTAGTTCTATTGATTGGTCAAGAATGAATTCACTCACTGTTGTTTGCAGCTGTCCTTATTAGCATTTGGCATTTTAAATGATAGATTGATCTGGTGTGGGATGTTTATTTCTCACCCTCAGCATTTTTCTCCCTGTGTAGCATTTTTTTTTACATTTGCCTTCACCCTGGACAAATATCACTAGTCCAGAATCAAGTGCTGAGCCTTTTTCCCATGGGGATATTGGAGAACTCACAAATTCAGACATTGCATTGCACAGTGACTTGGCCTAGTTTATACGACAGTCTCTACTTCACCACCATCATGCCCACCACCACTGACACGAGTCTGTGTGTAGCATATAGCCTTCTTATAAATGCAGGGAAGCGCTCTTGGCGGGGAACCCTGGTCCTTGCCCATTATTTCCCACAGGATATTTTTGGTTTCCATTTTTTCTCCCTGAGTTTCCTGTACAGGTTTCAGGACCTAGAGCCCAGGAAGTCTGTGGCTCCCCTTTCTGTCTCTGTTCCACTTCTGGTCCATACAGTGCTTATCTTGGTTTTTAGTAACTATGCCTGGTTCTTCATTTTTGTCAAAAATTTATCTCTTTTTTTTTTCTATGTGTTAGAGTGAAAAACATGCTTTAAAGCTTATACACTCATTGATTTATAGTCAGTCCTCAACTACTTTTTATAGTACTTTATACAGGGTGGGGCAGATGTAGGTTTATAGTTGTAAGTATGTGTAACAGTTCATTCTTGTATTATTATTTATTAATTATTGTATTATTTTCCATATGAACAACTGTAAACCTACTTTTGCTCAACCCTATAAATGATCAGTGAGCACTTACAAAAGGATGCCCAAATGTGTCTTCCGTTGGCATAAGAGCAGAGTTCTTATGTCTTGGCCTCAGTTGTAACATCTGTAATATAAACTCACAGGAATAGGCAGGTGAGAAGAGAATAACATTCTAGCCTACCACAGTAGGCATCTGTTCTTTTACCACGTGACGTCATAGCCATTCTGAAATGGCTTGTGTTGCTTCTGACTTACACCAAGCGACTCACTCAGTGACAAGAGGATACCAGTGGCAAGAATATCAGGAAACTTCCAGAAGGAAAGTTTGTGCCTGACAACACGCTGTGAGCCTTTCACCTCCACCCTCACTCACGACCTCTTTTACTTTGGCAAAGCTAAGTGTGAAACCCCGACGACGGATTTCAGCAGGTCGTGTTGATTATACACTACACTGAGAGGGAAGGAACACAATTGATTGAGTGTTAGATGATGTGATTGGTCAGCACCTTCCCTGAAGTTAGAATGACAGCTCTAGTGATTGAATATGATTCGTTTGAGTACAAGCGAAAGCCAAAATGAAAGGTGGAGGTTTGGTTCCCTTGTCACGAATGAGCTATCCAGAAAATAAAAGAAAAATGTATTGGCTTCCTGCATGCTTTGCAAGTCTTTTCATCTTCATTCTGCCTGTTCCAGCTTTTAATTAGCTTTAGCAAATTGTTTTTTTTCCCTAATTAATTTATTATTCAGGCATACAGTTTATACTTGTCACTACAGAGGGAGATAAAGGTAAAACTTCCTTTTTGTGGATCAAATGTATTCTTTGTTCAAATCCCACCTTTCCTCCTCCATAAAAATGTATAACTTCTTCCCCATTACCAGCATCATCATCAACCCAACTGTTATGGATTAAATACCCCCCTCAAAGTCAAATAATGAAATCCTAATCCTCAATGTGAGAGTATAAGGAGTTGGGAGATACTTCAGTTATAAGAATAGAGTCTTCATGAATGGGATTAGTGCCCCCATAAAAGAGACCCGCCCTGCTCCCCCCCCCCCCCCGCCCCGTCCCCTGAGAGCTCTCTTGCCCTCTTCATCCTATGAGGATACAATGAGAAAAAATGAAATGACTGTCTGCCAGCTGGCCGTCCTCCAGAACTGTGAGAAATAAATTTCTGTCCTTTATAAAACCCCCAGTCTATGGTATTTTGTGAGAGCAGCCCAAACTGACTAAGATACCAACTCATGTCACTTTTAAGGAATGGCTATCATTGTCATTGTCATTATCAACTAAAGGATCTATTCTTCCTGTTTGTGCGCTGACAGTAGACAATCATGTTCATTAATAAGCTAGCGCCAGGTGAGATATAACACTTTTATATGATTAACAAGGACAAGGAGAGAGGCATTAAGTAGCATGGTGTAAAGCCTTAGTAATGTTAGGAAGTTCCCAGTAGACATACATCAAACTTATGTGTGTATCAGAGAGCAAATAATGCTCTTCCTCAGTCCCATTTCCTTTTCTCTGTCACAATCAAAGGACAGATACTAGAAAATTAAGTGTATACAACGTGGTAGAGCACTTTGTAGAATGGCATTTGAGGTATGTCCTTTTTTTAATGTCAGTTGCAATGCTGTTGTTGTATGCAACATTTAATATTTTGAAAGAAAAATTCCCCTCTGGGATGTTAGGACATTACGTTGGAATGCATCTTGGAGGGAAGGACCACATTATCTGAGGGCGAGCGTGGTGATGTGTCATGTACAGTTGTCTGCTCAGATGGTAGTCACTCAATGAAGAGTTGTTGAGTATGTGAGTGCTGACGTAGTGTTCTGTGCCATGGAGATTAAGGGTGTTGTTGTCAGACAAACCTGGAATAAAGTCCTAGCTCTGAGAAAGTTATTTACCTTTCTGAGCCTTCAGTTCCTTCTCCTTAAATAGAACTCGTAGTGGCATATAGAAGACTAGCCATAATAATATATGTATAAAGTGCCTGGTGAAAGATAAGTTTTCAGCATTCAGTAAGTGGTAGCTTTTTTTATTGTTGTTGTTAGTTCTCACCTGAGTATATTTTTCCATTGATTTTTAGAGAGTGGAAAGGAGAGAGGCAGGCAGGAAGGGAGAGAGAGAGAGAGAAACATCGATGTGAGAGAGACACATCAATCAGTTTCTGCATGGGCCCCAACTGGGGCTAGGGATCAAACGTGCAACCCAGGTACATGCCCTTGACCGGGAATCTAACCTGAGACCCTTCAGTGTATCAGCCAACACTCTAACCACTGAGCAACACCAGCCAGGGCAATTAATGGTAGCTTTGATTATTATTGTTGACAGACAGAAATATCGAGGTGAAATGGCTTGTGGAAAGACTTAAATTTTTATGGCACTATATATCTTAAGCTCTTTTCTATTTCTTACTTAAGAAAGAAAAAGAAATAAGTCATACTCAGGGGGGCCATAAGGTTTCAAACGAACTGATCCGTGTAGTATAGACCTCTGTGAAATGGGAGCTCTAATGTGGCCCTTTTCCTCACTATTTACTGTTTCTCTGAAATTTTGGTAATGAAGCCATCCTATAAAACATGAAATACTTGTATCGATGAATGCATGTGTTCTTCCACATCAACTAAAAGGGGTTTATTAACGAATAAGTTGCTATTTAGAAACTTTAGGATCATTTGTTTGTACAGATGCTTCCTGACACTGTGTAAATCATACCTATATGCTCAGACTCTGTCCCATTTTCTTTTACTTAATTATCTCCATGCCTTGTGTTTGATCTGACACCTTTCACTGAGTCCTGAGAAGGCACTTTCAGAAAGACTTTCAGAAAGACTTTCAGAAAGAGACTTTCAGAAAGAACACTATGGTCCTTATTCCAAGATTTATCCTAGTAGCCTGAAAGGATTGTTGGTACATGTTACATAAGAGCAATGCAAATTACATTTACCTTCCTCCCTCATACAGTCAAACTCAACTTGCCTTAAGATTCTTATAAACTTTTCCCCCACAGATGGGGAAATCGAGAGATAGGACAATTGCTTGACCAACAGGAACTCTCAGCATATCAGTGACTAAGCCCTTTCTACCATCCGATTCCACCTATCATTCCAAACTGCTTCCCTCTAAGAACAAGGAAAAAAACTGGGCAAAATATGAAGATTTGTGAGTTTGAGGGACTGATGGGACAACAAAAAACCAGTGACAACCCAAAGAAACAACCAAGAAATATATGCCCGGCATTTGTGACTACATTTCCTATACACTTCTAGAAAAGGATGGAAAACTGAGAGGAGCCTTCAGAAAACTCACCGGTCTAAGGAAACAAAAATTGGAATCAGGATGGGCTAGAGATATAAAGCTTGGAGATGGATGGACTTGTGAAAACTCCCAGAATTTTGGTTAGGACTCTGAAAAGCAGTACCTGGAAACAATGGTAAACTAGTACAGATACTCATTTTACATCATTTAAATCTCTGCCTGGATAAAGATAGACCCAAGATTTCTAGTTTCAAGAAGCAAAAATATATTGTCACCACAGGAAGAAAACATTCGTTTAGGCCTCAATGTATCTCTACAGTTTTTATATACAATGTCTAACAGTTAATTTTAATATAACCAGGCATAAAAGGAGTCAAGACAACTTAATACAAAACTACAATATGCTTAATATGCTCAAGGAAATAAAAGGCATGATTTAAAATTTTGGTAGAAGTCTAGAAAGTATAAAAGAGGAAAAATGGGAATTGCAGACTAAAAAGTACAACAATTGAAATTAGGGACATATACATGGGCTGAACCGCATATTAGATACAGATGAAGAGAGAATTGTGGAAGTGGATGATTGATCAGAAGAAATCACCCAAAATGGAAATAGAGAAGAGTTGGTAAAGCAAACACAAGGGGTATAGTTATTAGAGTACCTAAAGAAGAGGAAAGAATGAAGCAGAAGAAATAATGCCTGAGGCATCAAGCCACAGATTTTTTAAAAAATTGTAAATAGAAAGCAAGATAAAGAAAACTACATGTAATTGCTTTATAGTAAAGCTACTGCAGACCAAAGAATAGATATTAAAAGCATACCCAGAGAAAAGACAGTTTACTTTAAAAAGAATAATATTAAACCGTCCGCTGACTTCTGAGGCCTTGCCGAGGACAGGATACCATTACGAAAATAAGAGGACTTCAAGGAAGTCTTCATTCTGAAAGGTAGAATGCTAGCCCCCTTCTCCCTCAGTTTCCAGGACATGGAAGAAGGATTTTCTCTGGGTAACTTCAGCATTCTCGAGGAAAGGCAGAAATAAGCTGGTAGCTGGGAATCTAAAATATCTGGTGGCCCTTGGCTGGGTGCTGTCCAAGCACACGGCAGTTTTAGTGCTTCACTCTCAATATAAGTACTTAACCAAGCTCCCCCACGAAAGCCACTCGTGCAGAATTAGGAAATCAAAAAGCATAAAAATGAGAACTTAGAGGAAACAAACACATACAATGAGAAGAGAGCTAAAAATAAGACAAAATGATCATTAATAATCTCAGGAAAATAAAAGATGACTTTGCATCTATGAACAAGAACAGGGTGATATTTATAAGTGAAGAACAAAATGTGCCTAAGACGTTAAGAATATAATCACAGAAATTAAAATGTTGCCAGAAGACTTGGAAAATAAATTTGAGAAGCTATCAGGAAATAGAACATCAAGAAACATAACTCAGAATTAGGAGAGAAAGATTCGAAAGTTAAATGATTTGTTTAGGAGTTCTAAGATTCAAGTAAGTTTCAGAAAAAAAATATTTTCAATGGGGATGAGGAAATTATACAAGAAATAAGTTAAGGGATGTATCCAGAACTAACAGAGAGGAATTTATGGAAGAGACTTGTCAAATATGCTGTGTAATGGATGAAAATAGGCCCAGGTGGAGAAATTAAGTTCCAGGGCACTGGACACAAAGAGATGACTGTAGGAACTTCCACATACCAAATAATCTTACCTAATAATAGATAAATATGTAAATTAACCATCCCTCCACTATGCTCACCAGCGATCAGGAGAGTATGCAAATTAACCCAGCAAAGATGGCAGTTAATTTGCATACGTAGGGGCGAAGCGGCAGAATGAAGACTGAAGGCTTTGTCCAGAGCTGTGAAGACTGAAGCCTCGGCCGGAGCGAAGGCCTGGGTCCCGGGAGCCAGAAGAAAACCGGTGCTGGCAGCCAGGGGAAGGGAAGGCCTATTGCACGAATCTCTTCATGCAACGGGCCTCTAGTAATGATAATAATAATAATGGTGGAAAAACGAACAAGAAAAATTAGAAACCAGGGTATAATCAGACTTCTTGACAGCAATGCTGGGGGTAGGGAGGGTTTTATAAAAGAAAATAAATCCCAATCTTGACTTCATTATCCAGCCAAAAGATTAATCAAGACGAGGGGCAGAATAAAGACATTTTAGACATGTCGGATCTCAAACAACTTACACTCCAGGGATCCTTCCTCAGGAAGGTGCTGAAGAATGTGCTCCACCAAAATAAGGTTCAGGAAAGGGGCTCAGGCACAGGGAAGTTACGCTCAAGGAATACACAGCACAGAGCTGCACTCCCAGGACGCTGGCTGAATCGCAGGCCCAGAGAGCGGCCAGTCCAGACGGGGTTTCAGAATAGGTGGCTCCGGGAGAGATTGGGTCCGAGAAGATGGAACGGATAGAAAAGCTCATGATGTGGAAAGTATTGGGAGATTTACCTCTTTGAGGGCTTGGGATTGAACCCATGGTAGATACATGAAAAACAAAACACAAAAAAACCCAACAAAACCCACAATAATTCTTGGGGAAATGAGAGTTGTACAAGAAAGGAAATGTAGAGCTCAGCTGCGAATAGTATTTGCATCATACAATGATGTCAGTGCTAATGTCTGTCTCATCAGAAAATAGATTTTAACTCCAGTGGGAGGTTGGAGAGAAGACAGAGAGAGACATGGAGAGAGGGAGAGAATAAAAGCTATCATCGTCTTCCATAGAAGCAAATGGCTAAAACTCAAACTGAAAACTTACGAAGGAGCAGTAGATTGCTGGAAATACGGAGGTGAACACCAAAGGAAAACACTAGAAGAACTGACAGTGGTTGCCTCCATTAATGGACAAAGGCAGGAGGATGAGGAAGGGCAGGAGAGGTTTTCACAGTATGCCTTTTCTAGAACCATTTGACTCTGGAGATTGTGTACCTTACATAAAAATAAAATTTAAAAATTTAAATCAAGCCTGGCTGGTGTTGCTCAGTGCTTGAGCATCGACCCATGAACTAAGAGGTCACTGGTTTGATTCCTGGTTGGGGCTCAATCCCCAGTAGGGGGCATGCAGGAGGCAGCTGATTGATGATGATTCGCTCTCATCAATGTTTCTAAATCTCTATCCTTCTCCCTTCCTATCTCTCTAAAAATCAATAAAAACATATTTTTTAAAAAAAGTATAAAAAAATAAAAAAATAAACCATCTCAGCTTTAAAAAAAATTTTAAGTCATGCTTCAGGAAAGTATGTATAAGTATGCTGCCATTTATGCAGGAAAAAGTGTATATCAAATATGCTTTGTTTTTAGTCATAGAGTATCTCTGGAAAGATATGCAGAAAACTGCTAACAGTGGCTGCCTCTGGGGATGGTAACTAGGGGCTCTGGGCAACATGAGAGAGAGAGAGAGAGAGAGATTGAGATTCTACCCTTAAACCCATTTGAGTTTTACACTGTGTTGCATGTATTATTTATTTTTAAAGAAAAAGCTTCTAAGAAACAAACCACGAATGATGCTGAAGCAAGAGAGCAAACAGAATTAAAATTAAATGGGCTCTCAAGAGAACGAGTGATCATATCCTTTTAGAATGAGTTATTTATTCAGTAAATACAATGTGTGTCTTCTTGTTACACAAATCACATTATCTTTATAAAGCAAAAGAAGGTTAGGGGGGAAAATCACTCCTAGTGCCACCCTGCAGATAACACCATTACATGTTTGGTGCCTGCCTTTCGAAACGTGACTGTGCGTATTTACCTGTATACCCCTGCCCTCTCCCATGGGATAATACTGTTTCGTGACCAGCTATTTCCACTCAACAGGAGAGTGTGGTCACTTTGATACGAATGACTGAGGACCATCCCGGTACAGGTCATTTTCAGTGACGGGCGTGATTGCATCCTTTGGCTCCACTGCAGCTGAGTTAACCAGTTCCCTCCCCAGCGAGTGTGTGCAGCCTTTCACGACTGTACACCGTGCTCCTCTCCAAAGCGCTGCTCATACCCATCTCCTTAGACTATATTTTTAGAAATGCAGTCACAGCATCAAAAGAACATAACTACAATGCTTAATGCGTCGTAGGAAATGCTGGCCCAGAAACTGTGCGCCAGTTCACGTCCTGCCAGTTCACGTCCTGCCCCGGCAGCGCTGAGGAATGTCACCTTCTCCCCGACCCTCCCAGCATTCTGTACTTGCCAAACCTGGCAGGTGAAAGCACGTTGTCCTGTTGGTTAAGTTTGTGCATCGTTGGCTTGCCGGTGATGCTGAATATTTTTCATAGATTTATTGACCAAAAATAAATCAATATTTTTGCGCATCTTTCCCGTGCCTGCTACTAACAGTGCTAACTATACTTACTAACGAGAATGAGAAACATGATAAATTGGATGATCTCTTTTTTTTCTAAAGAGTTTACCGTCTCAAAAAATGAGTGAATACACAAACAATACAGTATTATTGTGCACTGTGTTATATGTAAGCATGGAGGAGGGAGTGTTTAATTCTATAAAATTTAAAGTGTTCTTAGGTAGGAATCTTTGAGTGGAGACTTGAGGGATAAGGAGGAAGAGGACAGGGAAACGGGTGTACATTTCCAGAAAACAGCCGAGTTAAAGGCAGGGATGACGTGCAGCACACTCGGGAAGGCAAGGGTCCGCGCTGGAAGCGGACATGCCTGAGAAGTGAGCTTGGAAAGGCACTGGGCCCACTAGGAAGGAGGTGGAATAGATCCTCCAGACCAGAGGCTCGTGCCTGGTATAATAGTCTCGGCTGCAGGCTGCCATGTTTCCAACAGACAAATATCCACCACATTTGGGGCCCACGAACCCTGGGAATTGGGTGTAACATTTGGGGGTGTGGTTAGGGGGTGTGTATATGCCCACTTGCTATGAACTGGTTCCATCCCTGTCTCGGAGGAGAAAAGGCTCAGCACCTGGTTCAGGCGGGAGAGCCACCCAAGACCCTCAGCAAGAGAGGACCAGTGTCAGTGTCAGGTCCCTGACAGAGAATCCTCCCGGCAGGGTAGCCTGGGAGGGCGCAGGCAGGAAGGAGAACTGGATGTGAGGATTTGAAAGATCATGTTAATAATACCACCACTCACTGAGCACTTACTCTGTGGGAGACAGAGAGCTAGATGGCCTGGCACCCCGTTAATTTCATCTTCAAGTAGCACCTTTGGCAGATGAGGAAACGGAAATCTAAATTTTAAAATGTGGCCAAGGTCGCCTGACTATAGACGGCAGCGGCCACAGCTGACCACCGGTCATGTGACGCTCAAGCCCACTCTCTTCATCATGACCTTCTCTGCGTCGCTGGTAAAGCTGCAGAACCACGTCTGTTGCACTCCAGCTCCCAGTTACCAGTTCGTTATTTTAAGCAGCAAAGTGACTCACTTTAGGGCAGGGAACCTTGAGACTGGAGAGACCAGTTAGAAGACGAAAAGGGAAAGGCTTCAGTGACTGTTCATTGTTCTTGTTCCACAAAGAATTGATTATCTGCTGAGATAATAGTATGAATCTAAAGAAATCCCTCACTCTGCACAGTGGTTCCTGTTGTTGTCTGTGTCCCCTTGTTCCCTGGAAGGAAATTCTTGCCGCTTTCAACGGGTAAAGGAGTTGTTTTGAAGAAAAGTGCATAGAGCTCTTTTCTCAAGCTTCACAGCCATCCGCGCTGCCGAGTAGGTCTGCTGCGTATACTCGCTCTCCTTTAGGGCTGAAATGGCGTGGGCAAACAGTAGCCTTCACTCCTGCCTTTCATAGCAAATGTTAAATACGGCGAAGGAAGCCTATAAAAGCTCGAGTTCACCTTGGGAGCTGAGCGCTGGTTAAGCAGTGCGCTGATGCCCTATTGTCAGATAAAAAGCAAATGTTATCTCTAGATATGTGAAAGGTAGGGGAGAGGGCTTAGCACAGATGACCAGTGGTATGGGATTCTGCATTGCAAAAACCACAGTTTCCCCTCTTCCACACAGTCACATGTGCACAAGCACCTACAAACCTCCTCTCCGTGTTTTTCCTGGGCTGCTCTGGTGACCCCGGCTTTCTAGCTCCTATTGACACGCGCTTACACAAACACACACACACACACACACACACACAGGCAGCTGTTGCTGAAGTTTTGGTGGAAGACTTAGGGAAACTCAACGCATCTTTTGGACAAATATATGAAACCCTGTATTTGTTTTTCTTTTTCAATTCTTTTTCAATGACAGTTTACATTAAATATTACTTTGTATTAGTTTCAGGTGTACAGCATAGTTGTTAGACAGTCATATACTTTACAAAGTGACCCCCCTGGTATTTCAAGTATCCACCTGGCACCATGCATAACATTACTGGCTAGAGGCCGATGCATGAAATTCGTGCAAGGGGCTCGGCCCTCGCACCCGGGCTGCCTCGAAGCCCCGCCCACTTGTCATTCTGGAACTTCATCCGGAAGGCTGCTCCGCCCTCTGGTCTAATTAGCATATTAGCTCTTTATCATGTAGGATTGTATTCCCTACGCTGTACTTTACATCCCCGTAACTATTTTGTAACTACCAGTCTGTACTTCTCAGCCCCTTCCCCTTTTCCACCCTGTATTAGTTTTCTATCGCTGTGTAACAGATGACTACAAACCTAGCGGCTTGCAATAGCATGAATGTGTGTTTCCCTGGGTCGGAAGTCCAGGCATGGCTTGGCTGGCTCCTCTCCAGCCAAAAGGATCTCAGAGGCTGAACCCACGGTGTTTGCCCAGCTGCATTCCTCTGAGGAGGCTTCACTAGGGAAAGTCCACTTCCAGCCCCCTCAGGTTGTCGGCAGAGTTTATTATCTTGCAGTGGAATGGCTGAGGCCCCATTTTCCTGCTGGCTGTCAGCCAGGGACTGCCCCCTGATGCTATAGAACCACCCACAGTTCCCCACCCTGTGGTCTCTTCCATAAGCCCTCTCACGAGGAAGAGCCAAGCCCTTCGACGGGCTCTCCTGACTAAGTGAGGCCCACTGAGGTTAATCTCCTCACCTTAAAGCCAACTATTTTAGGACCTTAACTCTGTCTGCAAAATCCCTTCACAGAAGAACAGACTGGTGGTTGCCAGCTGGGAGGGGAGTTGGGAGGTTAGATGAGAAAAGGTTAAGAAGTACAAGTTGGTAATTACAAAATGGTCACAGGGAAGTGAAGAACAGCATAGGACATATAGTCATAATTGTAATAATTATGTATGGTGTCAGGTGGTTACTAGACTTATCAAGGAGGTTAATCTGTAAATTAATAAATGTCTAACCACCACCCCCACCAAAAAAAATATCCCTCGATTAGCCTTTGATTAAATAACTGGGAGAAGGTAACTGCACCAGGAGATGGCGATCTTGTGGGCCGTCTCAGAATGCTGCCTACCATGAACCCAATGAGATGCTTCTCTTCTGCCAAGAGGATTGTATGGTACATGCTTTCCTGGCACCTATTTTAATCTTTTTTTTTAAAAAAAAAAACAAATACTGCTGAGTCCATAATTATGTGTCACATGGGGTGATGACAGCTTTTGGTAAAATGATGACAATAGCTGTCATTTTTATGAGAACTTAATTGTGTGCCAGACATCATTCTGAGTTTTACATGCATCACCTCATTGAACCATCACCACAGCTCTGTGCAAAAGGTGCAGTCAGTGTCATGGGCTGCTGCTGAGGAAACGGAGGCTGGGCATGGCGAAGTGACGTGGCCCACGTTCGACTGCTGGCAAGTGGCAGATCGGGGACTCACACCCACATCTCTTTTCCTTTGGAGCCCTCCTTCCTAGCCTGTTCCCGGCACTTGTTGTCTTGCTCTATTGCGGTTTTGAAAAGGCTATTGAATATCCTCCATAGCTGCGCTGATTATCATTCATCCATTCCTTCTCTAGTCAAATGTGCCATCTAATAACAGAAAATGTTACATAGACCAAATCCTCCCTCAAAACAAAGTCAAATGCCAGAGAGACGCAGGGCGCTAGGGTGATTTGGAGCCTGACTCTGGGTAAGGATCATCCAGCGTGTTGGCAGCTGGTGTTTTAATGTGCCTTGTTCTTGGATTCTGTGATATACTTTGCTGCCTTGTTTTATGCCAGACATTGATGAATACACTTCCTCAAAAAGAAGACTCACCAATTCGGCCCTGGAGAGCAACTTCAGGTCTTCTCCCCAGAGCAGCCAGTCTGCGTCTGCAGGAATCAGAATAGAAATGCTATGCATCTATCGAAAACAAATGTCCCCTGGCTGGAAATAGCACTTATGCAGGCGACACCCTCTCCTCATTGTACCCAAGGACTGGCCTATGCCACTGTCTCGAGGAAGAAAACAAATAGGTGGAATGGGAAAGGTGACATTGACAGCACCTTCTCCTGAAAGGCATTTGCTTTTCGATAAGAGGACAAACATGGCATTGATTTATGTTGTAACTGTAAGCTGAGTCTCATAAATGCGTGAAACTACACAGAGTGCTCTAAGGCCACAGGTTTGGGAAGAAAGGCCAACAGTGTGAGACTGTCTTGCCTAGAACATTCTTATTTTCTCCCCCAGCTGCCCCTCTGGTTGTCCCAACAGGAGATGGATCTGGGCTCCAGCCCTAGAGTTCCCACAGGAGTGCAAATACCAAGTTACGCCCCCACTTCAGTTTCCTGATTGGAGTGAACTCTTCACCTTTCAAAATCTGAGGTCCAGAGGAGTTAGGGGAAGACCCTAAGGCTATGGCAGTATACGAAACCAACAAGGTAGCTTTGGCAGAGAGAAGTGAGCAGTTCCCTATGCCCACCTCCCTTCACTCTTGGACCCAGAGCAAGACATTTCCCAGATTCCTGTGCAGTTAGGTGTGTCTGCATGACTGAGCTCTGGACAGTGGGAGTGGGAAGAAGTGTTGTGTACCATTTCCAGGCTTAGTGCATAAAATCTTAGCATGTGACCCCCCCCATCCCCCCCCCCCCATTCTCTTCCTTCTGTTATTGGCCAACTGAATGTCAATATCCAGAGTGGCTTAGAAGCCACACATTAAACATGCCAGAATCTGTTTAGCTGGGGTCCTTGAATGACTGAATGGAACCAGAGCCCATTCTCATGCCTGTAACCATTTGGAATTCATGTGAACCGGAAGTGAGGTTTTTTTTTTGTTTGTTTTTTATATATTTTATTGATTTTTTACAGAGAGGAAGGGAGAGAGATAGAGAGTCAGAAACATCGATGAGAGAGAAACATCGATCAGCTGCCTCCTGCACATCTCCTACTGGGGATGTGCCCGCAACCCAGGTACATGCCCTTAACCGGAATCGAACCCGGGACCTTTCAGTCCGCAGGGCGACGCTCTATCCACTGAGCCAAACCGGTCTCGGCCGGAAGTGAGTTTTTATTGTATTAAGCCATTGAGCATCAGGTTTTTTGTTGTTGTTACAGCAGCTAGGATAACTTTATCTGAAATAGTAGCCTAGAATCTAGAAGCTGAAAGTAAGAAAGGCAAATAGTTCTAAGCAGGGAGAAAGGCTGGTTCCATGTATTGCTTTAAGTCGTGTAAATGGTGTAAGTTAAAAACTCCTTATCTACTCTGATAAACATGCTGACGAAATGAAGCTACATTGATCCATTAAAAAATATCTGCAGAAAATAGAGACAGACTCATAGATAGAGAGCAGGCTGGCAGCTCTGGGGTGGGAGTGGGGCCGCAAGGGGCTGGGATGGAGGATTGAGAAAAAAAAAAAGCGAAAGAACTAATGGACACAGACAACTGGGTGGTGATTGCTGGGGGTGGGAGGAGGAGGACAGTGTGGGTGAAGGCGGAGGAGGGTATAGGGAGGATAAATGTTTATGGGGGAAAAAATGTTTAATATATTTTTTAAACTGTTGGCAGAAAAGTTAATTTGCATTTATGGCTGTTTTAGAACTCACTTTGTGTCATTTTCTATGATTAATATGTTAGAGGTTTTTAAGGTTTTCACTTTGGGATTGTGTCTTAGTTCAGGCTGCTGTAACAAAGTACCATAGACTGGGTGGCTTACAAATGAGAGAAATTTCTTTTTCACAGTTTCTGAGGCTGGAAGTTTGAGATCAGGGTCTCAGCATAGTTGAATTCTGGTTAGATTCCTCTTCCCGATTGAAGATCGTATTTTCCATATGAGAAAAACATGAATTTGGAGGGACTGAAGGTGAATGTTATGGATGGAATGGTTGTGTTCCCCCCAAATTCGTATGTTGAACCCAAACCCCTCAGTGGTATTAGGAGTTAAGGCCTTTCAGAGGAAATTAGGATTGGAGAGGGGATTCTAAGAGTCTTTGTAAGGGAGCTGGCTTCCTCTGCTCGGCTCTTCTCTATGCAGGGGTACAATGAGGAGTCGGCAGTCCTTACCCAGGAGGGGGCTTTCACCGGAACTCCCCGATGCCGGCTCCCTGGTCTCACACTGCCAACCTCGGGAACAGGAAGTGAATTTCTATCGTTTCTAAGCCACCCAGTCCATGGCACTTTGTTATAGCAGCCCAGACTAATAGAGAAATTGGTACTGAGAGTGGGGTGCTGGTGTAACAGATGCCTAAAATGTGAGGAGGCTTGGACTAGGTAATGGGTAGAAGCTGTAAGAGTTGTTTTTTATTTTTTATCCTCACCCGAGGATATGGAGAGAGAGAGAGAGAGAGAGAGAGAGAGAGAGAGAGAGAGAGAGAGACATTGATCGGTTGCCTCCCCTACACACCCACAACCTAGGCCTGTGCCCTGACCAGGAATTGAAGCCACAACCTTTTTGGTGTATGGAATAATGCTCCAACCAACCGAGCCACTGTCCAGGGCAGCTGTAAGAGGTTTTAAGTGCATGTTAGAAAAGGCTCACATTGCTGTGAATGGACTAAGATAGACTGTTAAAAAAAATTGGGGAGGGGGGGTAAATTAAGAATATGCATTAGAAATTATTTCTTTGAACCTAAATATAAGCAGAATATAGTGACATCCAACCCTTGTAGTTTCTCTTGCCAATAATAATCAATTTATAATCCTGAAAAGTAAACTTATAAGGATTGTTATCTTTTTGTGACTAATGTTTTGTTATTAATCCTCACCTGAGGATATTTTTTCCATTGATTTTTTTTTTTTTTTTTTTTTTTTAGAGAGCGTAGAAGGGAGGAGAGGAGAGAGAGAGAAAAACATTGATATGAGAGAGGCACATCAATTGGTTGCCTACCACACTCGCCCCAACCAGGGCTGGGGCTGGAACCCAAATACGTGACCTTGACAAGGAATCGAACCCATGACCCTTCAGTACATAGGCTGACATTCTAACCACTGAGACACACTGGCCAGGGCTTGTTACTAATATTTTAAGATAAAATTATAAACAAACGCAGCATAATGTTCTGGAAAGACAGACCTTGCTTTCTGTTTTCTTATTTTAGTACTTTATCAGGGCTAATTTACTATGAGTAGAAAGTTAAAAAATTTTAGAAAAACATTGAGTGGTACAAAAATCAACATTTTTCCTTATAATTATTTTTGGAATAGATCTAATTATCATACAAATATCCCATCTCAGCCCTAGTTTATCTAGTGTAGTACTTAATGCTGTTTTCTCTTATATCTATGTTTCTAGAGATGCCCCATATTAAAAGATCAGGAGTAATGACAGGACTCTTGACAGAGAATTAAATCTGTCATTTCCATTAATACCAACATTAAAGTAAAATTTCATCTACATCCTCATTATAAACAATGTATCATCTTGAGAACTGCTCTCCTTTGTTTCATTGAACTTATCTACATTTTTAAATACAATCTATTTAGTAGTGTCCATATAGACTTTCCAGCCAGACAAGCATGATAGATAAGTCAAGTCTGCACATGTTAGAAGACGGTAAGTACTAAGGCACCTATAAGGAAATAGTCCTGGGTAAAGGGGATCAGGAGTGCGGAGGGAAGGTTTTCCACTTAAAAGGCGATGGTCAGAGCAGGCTTCATTGAGAGGCAGTGTTTGGCCAAAACTCCTCAGGAGGAAAGGGAGTGAGCTCTGAGGATCTAATCAGTTAAAGGGAACAGATCAGTGAGAGTCAGCTTCCCCTCTATAATGTTCACCTCCTATTATATATTTCAGAATAAGTTTGGAATTTTAGCACATGAACTTCTATTTATTATTATGGAATAATAGAAATGGAGACGACTTCCTATACTGTGTTTATTAACGAAAGCGGTTCCCGCTCACTAATAACATCCTCAACACCCTTGCATTTGAAAAACATGTCCCTGGAAAATTCCATATTCCAGAAAGGATGTTGTACCTTCTGCGGGTATCTCAGAATTTGGTGATTAAAACAGGTAATTAGTACCCGCTTGTTAGAGAGCTGGGCTGTCATCTAGCGAAAGAGATGTAAGGGATCCTCGCCGCGCTCAGAGGCGGAATTGTAGGTTTGCTCTTCAGAATCAGATTGCTTTTTGCAGAAAGAGAAGCCAACAAACATCCAGCTGCTGTGATTTGGAAAAAAAAAAAATAATGTTTGTCTCTGATGTTGAGCTCCACAGTGCCGGCCGCTTGAGGTGCAGACGGCTCTGACGCCTGCGGGAGGGAAAGCCAGGAATAGCTTCACGGTTACCGTGTGTCTTGTGTTGCAGGCTCACAAAAAGTCCCTTTGGACAGTGAAACCCAGCGAAGGCACCGTTCCCCCCGAAGATGACATTCAACTGACGCTGACCGCCAACCTGAATGACATACTGATGTTCAAAGACACGGTCATTTTGGATATTATAAACAGCAAAACCTACCGGATTTCTGTCCAGGCTGAAGGAATTGGTTCCACCATTGTTTCGGATAAGCCCTTTGCTCCAGAACTCAACTTGGGAGCACATTTTAGGTAGGGAAATCTCCTGGGTGAATTGTCATAGGTATCGCCCAGGTTGCATAAGCTGAGCATCACCTCTATTTTTAAAAATGGCTTTTCAGTAAATTGCACTCACCTCAGTCCTTCCACTTTCCTATCTTCACTGTCCCCCTCCAGATGGGTGCGTCAGCCATCAGAAGACACCCCCCTAGTCACAGCTTGGTTGCATTCTCAAGCTGAGTCCGTCCACGCTAGCAAAGAGATGGCTCTCACACTTACAGTGCCTTCTCGGTGACCAGTTTAGAATCTCCACCATGATTTCCCCTCTTTTATTCCAATACGCTCTTAATCCCTCTCCGTGTAGGTCCAAAATACAGTAGCAGCTTAGTGGTAACCTAAGTAGAGTATAACTAGGAAGGTAAAAATTTACTGTAAATGTTTCTTATCAGGAATTGCAAAGCAGTAACTTTTTTGGTATTTTTGTCTCCTGCTTGCCTCCCCACTATAGCACCAACAATCAAGAGGGCCGTAATTGGCTCTACCTGATCATTTTGGAAAAAAACAAAACAAAAAAACTACAACATCTAAACATTTAAATAAAAGGTGGTAGACTCTGAGCAGAATGATCTACATGTGGCTCTAAAAATGTATGAAGTCTGAATGCTGACAGGAGGATATGTGTGGGGATTCATGCATGGCTCCCCAGCTGCGGGGGCCAGAGGAATGTGTACCTGTCCATTGTGATATTGTGAACAGACCTCTAGTCTAACAGGCCCCACAACCAAGATGAACACATGTGCCTAGAGAAGATGAGCCTGAAAAAAGAAATCAGGAGCCCTCCCCACAAACCCATTCACACCCTCTTTTCCTCTGTTCTGTCCCCAAACCATGACCTGATTGAAAATAGCATGAGCCACTAGGAATGATGCCTTCCGAGAAGCATCCATGAGTTTTGTGTTCACTTGATAGAGAAATGCTCCTCTCTGCCTGCCTGTTGACCATGAGCTAGAGCATGCTTCTATTTCCAAGTTTCTCTAAGTATACGCAAGCATAATTATAGAAGCAGTACGCTGCGAACCAAACTTGATTACATGATGTTCTCTGTAATCTGCAAACAGGGTCAAATAGCCCCAAAGGATATTCTGTCACTCGCCTGGAATTGGGAGGTTTAGCCTATAGTTCTCTATGAATACAGAAGCAAATTGTGGCTTTTTAGCTGTCAATTTCCCCTCTGCCTAAACCCTACCATTCTTTTTGACATGAAATCATGATGCCAGTAATCTCCAAAAGAATTGTCAAAAGCAGAGGACACAGAGGGTGGTAGATGGCAAAGAGAGGATAAAAGGTTATGGAAACGTTAAATTACATTTTTTAAAAAGGGGAAAAGAAGAGGTGGGCTGTTTCTGTAAATAAAGGTTTTTTCAAATCTATTTTTACTGATTTCAGAGAGGAAGGAAGAGGGAGAGAGAGAGATACAAACATCAGTGAAGAGAGAAAATCATTGATTGGCTGCCTTCTGCATGCCCCACACTGGGGATCAAGCCCACAACTCAGGCATATGCCCTGACCGGGAATCAAACCATGACCTCCTGGTTCTTAGGTTGACACTCAACCACTTAGCTACACCGGCCAGGCTGTAAATAAAGTTTTATTGGAATACAGCCATGCCCATTTGTGTACACATATTTTCTATGTCTGCTTTCACACTACAGTGGACAATTGAGTAGCTGTAACAGTGACCATGTGGACCCCAAAATCCAAAATATTTATTATTCAGCCCTTAACAGAAAAGTTTGCCAATTTGGGAACATATAGGTCTAAGAAAACCCCATATGCCATCTCTTTTAATTGCATGTTTTGGGGCAACTTCCTGACATTTTCAGAGCTTCCATTTCTTCATTTAGAAAATGAGCAAATATACTTGGTATTACTGGGTTGCTGTGATGATTGAAAGATATACTGTGAATAAGTTGGTCCTTTCCCTTGAAGTACCCTTCAAACTGAGCCCATCACAAGACATTTCCCTCAGTCCGTAGGAATTTACTCCACACAATTTGAAATACACTTCTCCCCCAATAGGCATTTTGCTTTTCCTTTCCTAAAATACTCCTCAGAGCCATTTGTCATAAATGAGAGCAGTTTTCATGTGAACTGTGTCCGTGTATTCTGCGGCATGCTTGACCTGCTGGGAAAGGCAGAGGGTGGGTGGGCCCACTTTTCCACGACCCCTTCCCTGGTGATGACAACTCAAGGGCCACACCCAGGCCCTTGACTTGAGTTTATGGAGGCCATGAGTAGCTGCTACTTTTTCCCATTACCGTGGTAGCTTTTAGTACAGTGATGGCGAACCTTTTGAGCTCGGCGTGTCAGCATTTTGAAAAACCCTAACTTAACTCTGGTGCCGTGTCACATAGAAATTTTTTGATATTTGCAAGTCTTAGTAAAACAAAGACTTATATTTTTGATATTTATTTTATATATTTAAATGCCATTTAACAAAGAAAAATCAACCAAAAAAATGAGTTCGCGTGTCACCTCTGACACACGTGTCATAGGTTCGCCATCACTGTCCTAGTACTACCATGATGCAGCCTTCCTATATTTAAAAAATTGTCTATTTATTGCTCACTTTAAAAAAAAGAGTAAATCGTGAAAGTTCTCATCACAAGAAAAAGAATCTGTAACTATGTATGGTAATGGATATTAACTAGACTTGTGGTGATTATTTCACAATATTTAAGAATATCAAATAATTAAAAAAAATACTTCCAGAGGAGTCAGTCCCAAAGATGTAGAGCTGAACATCCATCCCAAAGTTGAGTCCTCTCCATACCCACCTCCTCTTTTCCAGCCTGGACACCTGTTACTACCACTTCAAGCTGACCAACAAGGGACGTCGGGTCCAACAGTTGTTCTGGATGAATGAAAAGTTCCAACCCAAGAACAAGAAAGGTGCGCCTAAGAGGAGACTCGCTAAGCGCCCTCGCGCCCAGGCAGCCAGGCGTTCCCAGAGCCCCGTGTTTCAGCTTCAACCCTTCAGGATGGAGTTGTATCCAGACCAGACGATCGATGTGACACTTGATGGCTATTCTTCTACTCCCAGGGTACGGGGACAGCATGTTTAGAACCTGCCTTTCTCCTAAATAAATCTTTGCTCTATTTCTTAGGCGAGTTCCTTGACATTTATCTGAAGAAAGGATGTGGTTTCCTAAAGATTGCACACGGCCCCGAGTTACCATGGCAGCACCCATCGCTGTGACGGTCCAGCTCTGCTCAGTTTTATGTTTGCTTCTGCAGCTGCCATGAACCCCTCCTTAAAACACTAATTAAAGTAGCTTCTCATCCCCAGGGTCAGCAGTGACCAGCCAGCAAGTCTCTGGGAGAGGGAGAGCCAGCATTCAGCCCAAGCCAAGCCTCCCGGGAACGCTTAGCCGGGTTCATAGCTATCCCAAAGGGTGTGTCTGTAGACACTCTGGGCTAACGATTCTCTCCAGGTATTGGGACACCCCAGGCTTCTCTCCTCTCAGTCTGACATAACAGCATCAAATTTATAATCATCATCTTTTTATGGGTCAATGAAAGAGCTGGGTGTATCTTCGGCAGCTCTGATGTTCTTATTTACATCACCGCACTCTGCTTAAACATTTATGCAGATCCAAACCACGTCTCTGTTCCTACTCCCTCACGGAGACTGGAAACCACCAGAAACCTAAAAAAAACAAAAGCCCTTTGTAATTGCTCGTGAGCCTCCCCGACCTCACAAATGCAGACGTTGTGAATGAGGACTGATGGTTGCTTGAGCTCCGCCTGGTGTCACCAAATTAGGAGTGATGCTGAGCTTTTTCCTCAGGAAATGGGAAACAATAAGAAATTCGCCTTCCAGCAGACAGGATAGCAAAGCTTGTCCATTGCTTCCCTGTGGAGTGAGTGTATAAGGTGGTCTTTGTTTCTGCTCTTCAGGGGTTCAGCCACCTTCTACCGAGTGTGCACCATGTGGCAAACTGCGCTAGGCACCAAGGACGCAAAGGTGACTGGAACGCAGCCCTCCTTTCAAGACCCCGACAGGAGCACATTCACAACGTCATGATTGGGAGCTGGCCATAGTTTCAAAGGCCTTCAGCCTGAGCTGCGAGGGTTCTAAATCCATTCACATCTGAAACCTGAGCACGCTTCAATGCAAGCTGTTCATGATATAAATTCACTTTGGGTTCTTTCTACTTCATACAAATCTGGACCTCAGGGGGTGGGGGGGAGTAGGGGAGTAAAGAAATACTAGTTTCTATAGCACGATTTTTTAAATATCCAAGTAGGAAATGCAAAATGTTCCAGCCACAGTTTCTGACTAGCTTGATAAGAAATAGAACTACCATTGAACTCTAAGCCTATAGGATTTTTTAAAAATATATTTTTATTGATTTTTTTACAGAGAGGAAGGGAGAGGATAGAGAGTTAGAAACATCGATGAGAGAGAAACATCGATCAGCTGCCTCCTGCACACCTCCTACTGGGGATGTGCCCGCAACCAAGGTACATGCCCTTGACCAGAATTGAACCTGGGACCTTCAGTCCACAGGCCGACACTCTATGCACTGAGCCAAACCGGTTAGGGCGAAGCCCATAGGATTTTACCTGCCCTGCCCATACTGGCTGGCATGTCCAATCCCTGACAGTCCATGCATAATACACCTTCCACACAGGTATTCGTTGAACTGAATGTAAATTGATTTGTGTCCTCGAGAGCAGTCCGAAATGGGCACAGGATCCGCCCAGGACATATATAACCCATCAGACATTTAAGTGTGAGACAGAGAGCGACACCTGAAGTGCAATGTTCAGAGACACGTGTTCTTCCCTGGTGTCCGCAGCAGGTGGATGAGCGTCAGTTTGCTGATTGTGTGGAATTAAGTTTTCTGAGCTATGGATGTTCTCTCAGGGCCGGCCTTTCTCACCTGCAGATGGTCAGGGAGAAGCTGGTGTGCCACGCCATCATCGGGGCCCAGCGGGAGCGGAGCCTGGTGATGACTGTGGATGTCATGTGCGAGTTCATAGCGCCGCTCATCCAGCTCTCCACCAAGAAGCTCGTGTACCGACTGGAGAAGGTCAGTGGGCTGTGCTGGAGATCAGCGAGGTGTCAGAGAGTTCACATGTTCACTGGAGAAGCTAAGTTAACAGGAAGCCTGGTGTACCCACACCCACCGATGTTTCCTAAGCTTCAGAGGCCCATACACCTTCCTCTAAAAATTCCGAATCTAAACCTAATTCCTCCGAAATGTAAATTGCGACAGAAATTCTGCTTCCATCATCCCTGATGTACAAGGCCAAAGTGAAGGGGTGTTTATTCCAGTGCACTGAAAATGCACTGTGGTCGATCATTTTACTGTAATTAGAAAAAGTAAACATCACAGCATAGAAAGGATTAGACTGGAATTATTGATAATCATAATCATCAGAAAGAATAGCTACACCTTATTGATTAGTTTGTGCTGGGCACTGAGCTCTATTCATTACATACATTTGCCCAGTTGTCCCTCATAGCGGTCCGTGTTGTGGGTTCTGTTATCATTCCCATGACACGTAGGAGGAGACCGAGATACAAATTATTATGCGGTTCACCCAGCACTGAGAATAAGCAACTTAAACTATGACTCACATGTTTAAGTATATGGCTCTAAATGCCCATGACTATATGGCCATCAAGGGTGAATAATAAATGGGGATTAGGGGGGCAAGGGAGTGTTGGGGATGACTGCTGCTCAGGGCAGGGGACAGGACAGTGAGGAGGTTAGGGAGGCATCACAGTAGAACTTGACCTCCTCTTCAGCAGACTTCCATTGTAGGATTTTTAAGATTCAGAGCAGGTATGTGTGGAAAGTCTCCTCTGAGCCGGAGAGTGAGTTAATAATGCTGACACAGTCAAAGCTAAGAGACTGGTGGAGGTTACAACTGTAACCCAATTATTAACACTTAGTCATTTAAATTACAGTTCTAAGCAGTGCTCTGAAGAAGAGGTGTAAGTTGCTATGAGAGCACCTATCAGGAGAGTGGCTTTATTTGTACCTGTGGTGACAGGTGGCTTCCTTGAGCAAGTGCCTCAGGTTGAGACTTGAAGAGAAATTGAAGTTAGTCTGGTGACAAGAGACGGGGAGAAAATTAGGCAGAAGGAACAGCACACAGGAAGGGCCCGAGTCAGGGAAGACCTTGGTGAGCATGAAGAGCTGAAAGGCCGCCTTAGACAGAGAACATGCCAAGAGGAACAGGAGGTCCCTCAAGAAAAGTGGGCAAGGGCCCGTGAGTGTGGCATGACTGGGAGGCATGTTCTTGGAGGCCATTGGCGGGCTTCAGGAAGGGGAGTGACATGGTCAGATTTAGTCATTGAAACAGTCACACTGGCTGCTGAGTGGAATATTTATTAAGTCCTACTATGTGCCGAGCACTGAGTCAGCTGCTAGGAGTACAACAGTGAGGCTAGTCCCTCCCCGATGAAGTACACAGCCAACTGGGAAGATCAAGCATTAGGTACATTGTCCCACAGTGTGGTCTCTGCTGTCGTATGAAAGGACTGGGTGTGGCAGTGCCTGTTCAGTCAGGGAGGGGATCAACCAGGGTCCCTTTCATTCCCTGGAGGCCTGCAGGAGAATGGGCAAGACCATTGATTCTGAGAGTGGGTTCTATCATATTTTGTTTGTAAATATCTATTGAGCACCCACCAAGGGCATGGCACTCCGCTGGAGATGAATAAGGGGCGTATGATTGAGGAAGGGAGGGGAGATGTACAAGTTCAAATCAACAATTTTGGGGCAATTACAGTGTATGAGGCAGCAAAGACACAGCAAAATCCCGGGCTTAACAGACTATTGGGGAGAGTAGATACTGAGGAAGTAGAACAAGGGTTTCCGTTACAGGATGCTACGCTAACTGTGATGAGCTCCGTGAGACACATAAAAAGAAAATACTACAAGAGTCTCTGCTGCAGTTATTGAGCTTTCATTGCTCTGTTTTAAATTCTTCCTTTTATAACTAATCAGGAAAGATATTTGTTGGTGGCATTTGCACCAAATTTGGTGGCATCATATTTTCTCTGAATGTAGCTACTGAGTGAAAATTCGGTGACTATTTATTGAATAGCTATTCTGCATAAGACGTAATATATGTTAGACATGCAACTTTGTTTCTTATTAGATTTTTTCTAAGCCCATAAACACTCATAAAAATGTGTGGATCATGTTCCTTTTCTCCTCTTTATATCCTGAAGCCTTGGTGTATTTTTTTTTAAAAACCATATTCTTGTTTAACTGTCTATTGTTTGACTTTATCACTCGAATAAAATAGCAAATACTTTAAATATGGCAGTGACTTATTGAATTACAAAAAGGATTCGAGTCACAGCTCCCTGTTTAATTTTACCCTTCTCTCCTTCCACCCAAATATCACAAGTTTGAAATCTGTCCAACTACTGTTATTCTTCATTGTTCATTTCCTGCTCACATTTAATCCACGCCAGGGACAATGAAGAATTGCAACTTCATTACCCAGCGTGTGCAAGAGACCTGCTCGGGCTCAGTATTCAGATGTACTTATGTAACACCCAATTATCTAGTCTGTCTCCTATTTTCAGCTCAAGGCAGCGTATCTGACTTAGTACATTAGACTATAATGACGCCCACACTGCCTATGGGGAGAATTTTTCTAGGACCGTTTCCTCAGATATGATCTACTTTCTAACCATTGTACCATTCATAAGCCACAGAGATCAAACCACATCTTTGTGGAATTGAAAAAGGGCCATCGAAACCAGCAGCCAGTTTGCTCCACGAAGTCCAGCAGCAGATCCTGTCTCCTGCTATCTGGGGAGACAGACAACCCAGAGAGAAAGGGGTCATTTCAAAATAGAACGGGTTCTCTGTGCATCGATTCCTTCTCGTCACTAACCTCTAAACGGCCTCTTGCCGAAACCAAACAAGTGTGGCTTCTTCGCTTCAGAGCTACCTGCAGTGACACAGCAGCCTGGGGGAAGGTCACTGGTGGTGGACAGTTCCCCATGTGGCCTTTGATGACCCTAAAGTGCTGCTTGGGGGAGAATGCGATCTGCAAGTGCAGGATGAGTCCAGCACCTGTATTAGCATGTTAGAGGGAGGGAAACCACGGTTGACATCTCATGGTAAGTGCCAGACCAAACCCCTGCACAGAGGCTAGGGGATCACAACTGAGGTAGGAGACTTGAGCCAGTTGTCTGGACTGAATGGCTGTGTCTCCCCAAATTTATAGTCTGAAGCCCTAATCCACAAGGTGATGGTGTGGGAGGTGGAGCCTTTGGGAGGTGATTAGGTCATGAAGGTGGGGCCTTTATGAATGGAATTAGCGCCCTTATAAGAAGAGACACGAGAGATACTCTCTCTGTCAGGCATGTAAGGACACAGTGAGAAGACGGCCGTCTACAAGCCAGGAAGCAGGCTCTTCCCAGACACCAGATCTGCTGGCACCTTGATTTTGGACTTCCCAGTCTCCAGACTGAGAGACATAAATGCCTGCTGCTTAAGCCACCCCATCTATCTTTGTTATAGCACCTGAACTAAGGCACAATGGATGCTGATCACACGAGCTCGCCCAGAGCTGGGGGGGGGTCCAAGAACCACAGTGAGAGGAAGACCATGCTGGTCAGAGAAGCAGGCAAGGGGTCAGATGAAAATGTGGAATCTGGAAGATTTAACTGAAATCAGAACAAGGAGAAGAAGCAAATCAACCAAAGAACAGATATGCATATGTGCATAGACCATGGACACAGACAGTAGTGGAGCTAAGGCAGGAGGGGTATGAAGGTAGTGGGGGCTGGATGGAGGGGGCAAAGGGGAAGAAGAAATGAGGGGCATCTGTAATACCGTCAACAATAAATTAAAAAAAAAAAAAAAAAACCTGAGAAAAACAGGCTAGAGTTGTTAGAAGAGCCAGGGACAGCGGTTCTCAACCTGTGGGTCGCGACCATTGGAAAACACATATAGCATATCAGATATTTACATTACGATTCATAACAGTAGCAAAATTACAGTTATGAAGTAGCAACGAAAATAATTTTATGGTTGGGGGTCACCACAACATGAGGAACTATATTAAAGGGTCACGGCATTAGGAAGGTTGAGAAACACTGGATTAGAAGGAGGTTCTGTTTGGAGGCCACGGATTGAGGCTTCAGGTTACCTTCTGCTGGTATCAAAGGACCCGCTTTCCATAGTATGCAAGAAATAATGTGACCCCAACATCAGAAGGAGAAAAATTCAATCTGAACAGCAACATGCAGTTCAGGACCCATTCCCAGTATTTTCTCTGGTTGAAAAATTAAATTGGATGTTCAACAGAGTAAAAAGATGTTTCTAAATCAGGGTTAGCAAGAAAAAAATTAGAGAAACGTGTTATAGCATTTGTCAATTTAATAAGTATATTCACAATTGAGTGTTTCGAGCATGAAACAATACTGTAAAGGGAATAAAAGTTTTATTCGTTATAGTGATACATGGGTTCTTGTACAAGATAGCACTAATTTCTTAGTGTTTGCTTCATGACATTGTGGAAACTTTTTTAGCAATAGTTCCATCCAGAGGCATGGCTTATATCGGCATGTTTTTTTTAACCAGGCAACAGGAGAATAAGCAATCTAATCTGGTTTCTGACTTACATAGTCTCACTTCTCAGTAGTCCACCATACATTCCAAATGATTTAGCTCAGTCTCTCCAAGAGAATGAAAGTATACGTGCATGTGTTTGTGTCTGTGTATGCTCAGATATATTTGAGACGTTTGCTGCTGTAGCCTTACTCTGTTTGTCATAACTTAGTTTGCTGCCTCTTTTTCCTTTTTTTGCAGAAACCACAAACTGTCTTGCAACCTGATTACCAGCCCTTGGTCATGAAGAACATTTCCACGCTGCCCGTGAATGTGTTGCTCTCAACAAGCAAACCCTTCTTCATCTGTGACACAGAGCAATCTCTGTTGCCCCTAATTCCAGAGGTAACTGATGGAGGACGGTCCTACCAAGCTCCTGGGGGGGGGCGGGGGGGGGGGGCGGGGGAGGGGGCGTGTGTGTGAGAAAGGAGAGAATGACATCAGTACACTAATTTCAGTCCAGAAAAATTTGAAGAATCCAGAAAACAGTGAGGAAATAATACAGAGAATCTTAAATGAGTCCTAGATAAATTCCACTGTCTATCAGTAGAACATCTATTATTAATGGTGTAAGAACTTCTGGTTCATTATGATGACCCTTTCATTATAATGAAGCTAATCTTTAGAAAACAATGGTTTCACACTAAGGATAGTAAAGATCTTTTAATTCCCTTCCCTCAAATCCCACCAAAACTCCATCCCCAAGGAAACCAGGAAATAGCCAAAGCCCAATCTTTAAATCAGCCAGATACCAAGAAGACAGAGCCCGGCTAAGGCAGGAGGCTTGAGCTCACCAGGCCACCAGTCTGGGGCGGGATGCAGTGTTCTCTCCACATCCCTGGAAGATCATTCCCTACGATCCTTTGCTGGGCATGAGGACACCGGTGGGAATGGCTGGACCATGGGGCAAGCACGATGGCGGAGCTGTAGGAAAGGATTAGAGAAACCAGACCCACACCATCAGCTAAAGGAGTAGTGATTAAAGGAGGAAGGCAGGGCAGGCAACAATCGCAAGATCTCCAAACAGGGAGACTTGAGATTGCTATGAGCCACACAGAGGGGGATGGAGGGTTGGGGGAGTGAGGAACAGAGCTGCTTGGTCAGAGGGTGTTGCAGATCGTACCTGACTTGTGGCGGTTAACTGCCCTGCTGCCCTCCCCTGCCCCTTCCCACCAATTCTTCAGTGAATCTCATTCCAGCATGAGCTGGGGGAAAAACCAGCTAAGATCCTTGAACAGAGAGATAAAAGGAGAAAATGATCATAAGCAAGAGGCAGATGAAACTCTACTACAAGGAGACCTAGGCAAGGAAGAAGACCCAAAGTATAAACATGTAATTCTCTACAGCCTCAGAGAAATTACAGATGGCATGACCAGTCTTTAAAAAGAGCTCAAGGATGAGACACAAGTGTTCAAAGAGATGCAGCGTGAACTCACAGAGCCGAGGAAGACAAGCGGATGAGAAAACGAAAATTCGGACATGAGCGGCATTCTCATTCTGGGTGGTAGATCAGACACACTCCTGTCCCTCCTGAAATCTTAATAAGATAAAAGTAGAAATGTTCAAAATGAAAGAAGCCCAGAGCAATAAAATGAAGGGGGAAGAGGATGGTGTAACCAGATATTGAGAGATTTAAGCAAGTTCTAGACACTAGAATGACAATGGAGTGGGCTGACAAAAAGCCACAAAAACCTGCAGCCTGGAAAATTCTCCAGAGAGGCTGCAAACACGTGGCAGTCACTCAGCCCAGTAGCCTGGGCGCAGAGGCAACACGTGTGAGCAGAGTGTTGAAAATAGAAGGATTCCATGTACACCGAACAGCTGTCCCACCCAACCCCACACAAAAGACATGGGCAGCTGGCTTTTATCCGGAGACATAAAGGTACGTGCTCTTCCCCAGAGCCATCTATCAGAATGTTCCGGGAAAGTTAATGTTTCTCGTGTCAGTGTCAGCACCCCAGAGTAATCCCAGGTATCTGGGATGTGTCCACTGCCTGATCATCCCCTCTCTGCCCAGAAACTGTTCTGTAGACCAGCCCTACCACAAGAATTGAGAAATGGCGACCTCCGGATTGTTGGGAGGCCAGGGTGGGTCAGGAACTACTGTTTCTTGTCATAACTTGTAGTACAGTTTGACCTTTTATATTATTTGCATGTATCACTATAATTAAAACATACATGTACTTTAAAAAATGAACAACTTCTATAAATCAATAAGAAAACTACCAATAACCCAATGGAAAATTAGGCAAAGGAAATGAACAGAGAGCTCCCAAAAAGAAAAAGAAAATGGCTCTTAAGTATATGAAAATATGCTCAATTTTAATCATAGTAGAAAAAATGCAAATTAAAATGACTACAAAACACAATTCCCCCCTATCAGATTGGCAAAGAACAAAAATTGGATAGTGCTTGGTATTAAGAAGGGCATATGGAAACATGGATTCCCCTACAGTGTTGGTGAAGTGTACATTGGAAGACAATATGGCAGTAGCTATCAGAATTTTAAATGCCCAGACCTGCCTGGGTGGCTCAGTTGGGTGGAGCAATTGCCCGTACACCAAAAAGGTTGTGAGTTCGATTCCTGGTCAGGGCATATACATAGGTTGGCTTTTTAAAATTAACACTACAACCAATAACAGCTGGGAAGTGAGGTAAGCATAAGCTGACTTCATCCCCTTTACAGCTAGGTGTCAATAAGATACTATCTAAAGATGAAACTGTTTAATATTCAACTGTATTTTTACTTGATCATAAAGAGGTAACAATAACAGTAATATTTGGCATTTATAGACCATAAGCTCTGCTCTGAAGACATCACATGTATATTGACTCATTTCATCCTCCTAAAAAGAGGTAGGTCCTGTTATTGACCCCATTTTACAGATGGAGAAACTGAGGTCTAGGAAAACCAACTAACATTGCCCAAATTCATAGAGCTAGTAACCAGCAGGCCAAGCAATCAGGCTCCAGGGTCCATGATTTTAGGGTTAATCTCTCTTGTATAACAGTTCTTTCAGGCTTCTTTCTGAGGAAAAAAAATTTCAAACATGATATTTTGAAATAAAAGAATCTAACTATTTTTGCAAAATTTTATTAGCCATCCATTATGTCTGGACTAATGTGTATCAAATATGAACTCTGAGAAATAATATATGGTAAAATTTTGGATAAGTTTCTAATCTCTTCTTCGCACTTTTATATATAATGTAAAATTTTGTGGATATGTATCTTTTCCACAAAACAAAAGTCATTTCTCGGGGTTGGGGGGGGGGAAGGTGTTTAAGTCCATCTTCAAAGATACTTAAACCCCAAGCATGGAGGTACCAAGTGCTGCAGATGCATTGTCTACATTGTGCCCAGCCAGCTGTGCCAAGCGGCCAGCCAGGCTTTCAGATGGGATTAGCCAACTGAAGAGCCGTTACCCTCTCTTTGACTCTTGGATCGGGTGATCGGCAGTATCACCTGGAACCGTCTAATCGTGGCACCGATGCGCACCGTTAAATAACTGAAGCTTAAAACTCAGCGGAGAGGTGAGAGCTCTGTAAACAGATTCGCCCTGTGTACATTCCTCCCAACTACCTCCGGGCACTTTCTGCAAAACCAGGAGGTGGCTTTTATGCCGGTTAAATGTGGGAATTGAGTGAATCCTAAAAAAAAAAAAAAAAAAAAAAAAAAGCCAACTCATAGCCAGGCTTTCTATGGGAAGGTGTGACTGTGCCTCGGCATCCGGGAACCCATGGGGATCTGAATCAAAGACAAAAAGAACACGGGAAATATACTCAGCAAACGCAGTACAGCCCTGGAGTGTGTCGCTTTAAGTTGACCAGAAAACAGCAGAAAGTAGATGACACTGTGCTGAGGAGTTAGGATCGCAGACATCAGAGGAGAAATTAAATTGCCCAGTCCGACCCTTTCCATGTCATCCTCTACAGAGCCCCTCCCACCGCGCTTCAGTAAGCCTTTCTGGAATTCTTAGACAAAGAACTTTCCCCACTTGTCTAGGAAGAGCATTTTACAATCTACTTTACTTTCAGTTAAGAATATTTTTGTAATGGCTATTCGTTGTAGATTTTCCTTTTTACAACTCCTCAAACTTTATAACCTCACAACTCTTAGCAAAATCTCTTCCCTCAAGTAATTCCCTCTCCAGATTTTCCTTAGTTTCATTTTCAATGAATAAAATATGTATGCACAAACATATAGAGATCTATAATATCAATAAATATAGGTGACTATTGATATCAATATAGATATACTAGCTATTTAATCATGTGTAAGTGTGGATACCTAATTATGGACAAATAAAGTGTGAGATATATATATATATATGTATATATATATATATATACGAATAGTAATACGAATGTGTGTATGTATGTACATAAATATATTTAAATAACTTTGGCCATCCTGTTTCATGTATCAGGTTGGAAATGCATAGTACAAAGGTTGGTAATTTCCCATAATCTGATTTGCAGCCTATTAAACTGGAGATTGGTGAAGAAAAAAATCTGCTGGTCAAGTTTGACCCGACCCACAAATGCGATTTGAACAACTGGGTGGCAGAAGAAACTCTAGCCATCAGGTACCTGGAGCACCCTCAGGTAGACAGCCTGAACCTGCGTGGGGAAGTGCATTACCCCAACCTGTCCTTTGAGACCATGGACCTGGACTTTGGCTGTATCCTGAACGACACCGAGGTGATCCGCTACGTTCCCATCACCAACTGCAGCCCCCTGGCTGTGAAGTTTTGCTGGTTCTTCCTGGAGAACAACGAGGAAAATCAAATAAGGTACCGCCAGCGTAGCTATCCTGTAGAGCTCTTTTCTGCTGTTCGTTTGTTTTTTTTTCTCCTTGCTCTGCACTGGGTTCCTATATTCTGTGCGCTGGTCTTGCGTGAATACTTTTGGTTCTGGCAATTAATTATTGACAAAAATAACAAAGAGCCTAAACTCATGGTCCCTCCTAGACTTCCAAGCAAGAAAAACAGATAAAACATCTTTGAAAGCCCCAGTTGCCATCAAATTAACAGAGTGATTAATATCCATAAGCCTCCTTTAATTTTGAAGCTAGTAGTTGGATCATTAGAAATCTGTCATAAAAAAAATAAAGTTTTTGTGCAGTTTTCTGAATAAGCATTTCAAACCCAAAGCATGAATTACATAGCATAATACACTGAGCACGTGCTGCGTCCTTCAGTGGGCCGGTGGGTTTCATTCTGGCATATGTATGTAGTGGGAGGTGGTGCGTGCCGAAGGGGAACCGCTGTCTTCACAATATTTATGTTTAGAGGTCTCTCTCTCCTGTTCAATTAACTTTAAATTCAATTAGGAGCTAAAGCCAAACTTAATTTGGAAAACACTCCTTTTAAAAAATAACAACAGCCTGTGTTAGCCAGGCCGCAGGAACGTTTTCATCTGGGTTAGCCTCATTCGAGACCAGGACCAATGGGCGTCTGCATACGGTATGTCTCCATTGGGTGTCTTGACAACTGTTTTCAGCACTGAGTGTTGAGTAGCCATACTTAACGAAGGAGCCTCATGTTTCCTTGGCTTGTGGGTGCCTCCTGTATGCAATCCTCATCTTGTCCATGACAGCCAACCTTTCCTTTCCGGCTCTGTTACCATGGTAACGATGGCTTGCTCTGGATGTTTTCCATAGATAGCTAAGGACGACCTAGCGTAGCCAGGCCTGTCCACACTGGTGGGTGGTATCCTTTGCCTCTCCAGCATTCATTCATTCGTTTTATCAGCCGGACCAAGGATCAGGCCTGAGCTATGGAACCTGATCTTTAGGTGCCAGGGGCTGTTCAGGTTTGGAATGAAATTCTACAGAGGATGCACGTTTAAAATAATCAAGGAGAAACCAGTCAACCTGGCCTAATAAGCTGCAAATACCAGATTCTGTGAAGTTGTTCTCATGTAACAGCTAAATGAGTTTATTCCATCTGGGAGCAAGGGCCGGGATTGATTGATTGATTGATTGATTGATTGATTGATTTTGAGAAGCCATTTCCGTAATTAAAATAATGACATTTTGGAAGTGCGCTTGGCCAGTACTAGAGATGATGTGCTCTAATATTTTATTGCTTTAAGCATTCATCTAACCATTCTTTTGCTTTCATCAGTATCTTCTTATATCTTGATATTGAGCTTCTGCTTATAATTTTTCATTCATTCAGTCATTCAGAAAACATTTGATAGGTGATTCTTTTGCACCAGATTATGTGTGAGATTAGGGATACAAAAGTGAAGAAGACATGATCCCTGGCCTGAGGCTGCTGGGGAACCATACGTGTGAACCACGGTGGGCAGGTGACAATGCCAGGCTCTGAGGGACGATGGGGAGCGAGGGGTGGGGGGTGGGGGGATGACTGCTCAGAGGAGCCAGGGAAGCCGCACTTAGAAGCACAGTTAAATGTTCCGATGGAGGAGCAGGGACATATTCTAAGTGACGGGAATATTATGTTTCTATTAGTTAGGATTCACGGACACAATTCTGTTATAAGTCACAGGAAACCTGACCCTCAGCAAAAATAAAAAGGAAAGGGCATTCATTGGTTCGCAGATTCCTTCTGGCTTCTGGCCTGGCTTACCTCGGGGACTCAAGCAGTGTCTCCAGAGCCAGGGTCTCTGCTCTCTTCCATGTGTTGGCCATGTTCTCAGATCAGCTCCTCTCCATGGTCCCCAAATGCTCCTTCACTCCTGGGGCAATATCCTCACAGATGCCGATCTGCCGGAGAGGAAATGAGCTTTTGCCCCAGAACCTCCATGAGGTTCACTCCGATCAGACTGGCTTAATCACATTACCCGTCCCCTCCCTCAACCAGTCACTATCGGGGAGGGTAACACATTCATCAGGGTTGTCCTACCACGTGCCCCACACCAAAGGCTGCAGCCGTGACCCCAGAGCCCCGTGGACTGAAGGGGGTAGGAGTGGGGCAGATCTCCCGACAAACCTGACACACAGGAGCATGAATGCTGGAGAGGCAAAGGACGCCGCCTACCAACGTGGACCGGGGCTATGTCAGCATGGCCACCGTGCAGACTCGATGGCAGAGGAGAAGTCAGGAGACGCGACAGGGGGTAGGTTGGCAGTGGTGTGTGAGAGGCCTGGTATCTCAGGATAAGGAGTTTAGACTCTTTCTTGGAGGCAGTGGTGAGATTTATAATCAAGAGAGGGAAGAGATTAGCCAAAGACACAGACAACCAGTGAGGTGATGGCCAGAGGGAAGTGGGGCGGGACCTGGGTGGAGGTGGGCAGAGGAGGGGAAAAAGGGAACATCTGTAATCGTGTCAACAATAAAAATAAGGTACAAAAAAGAATATATATGAGAAACCACTAAACTTTAGACAGCAGGAAAAATACATATTTATTATTTTCAGTTTAATGAGGCTTTAAAAATAAATAAAAGGACATAACCAATTAAAAAAGAGAGAGAGAGAGACAGGAGTCAGGTTTTTTCAGAAAGATACCTCTCAGCGGCCTTCAGCGCAGTTGCCCAATCCCGCCTTCCTGAGAGGCGTTCCTTCCCTGGTCTGTCCTGCTTGACCAGCACCGCCTGTCCTGGTTCCCCTCATCTCCCGGCTCTCGGCCAGCAGCAGCCCCCTGGCGGGTGGGACGCAGGGCTCCCTCCTGGCCCTCTGCCCTTGCTGACAGTTGCTCTGCCCCACGGCCTCGCGTGGCCCGTTGCCGAGGCTCACACGTGTGTCTCCACCAGACCCTCTGCTCACTTCCCCGGGCACCGCCCTCCTGGCCTCTCCTCCGATGTCTCCCAGGTGGCTCACTCCCAACTGCCCCACACCAGCCCCGGGCTCTGCCCTCATCTCCTCCGGCCTCCCCTCTAGGGCCTCTGTCCGGTGAAGGCATCACTGTCCGGGAGCTGAGTCACCTGCTCCCTCCTCTCCCTCGCCCACCACTTCATCAAATCCGTCTCCAAGTTCCACCCATTCCACCTTCTAAGCCTCCCGTTCCCATCCCACTGTGTCACCCCAGTTCAGGCCGCCACTGACTCCTGCTGGCCCATCGCAGTCCCCCTCCCTGGGCTCTCAGCTGTCACTCACACTCCACCGTCCATCGTCCACACCGTAGCCAAGCGGCGAGTGTGGCCCTGCCTGGGCTCTCAGCTGTCACTCACACCCCACCGTCCATCGTCCACACAGTAGCCAAGCGGCGAGTGTGGCCCTGCCTGGGCTCTCAGCTGTCACTCACACTCCACCGTCCATCGTCCACACCGTAGCCAAGTGGCGAGTGTGGCCCTGCCTGGGCTCTCAGCTGTCACTCACACTCCACCGTCCATCGTCCACACAGTAGCCTAGCGGCGAGTGTGGCCCTGCCTGGGCTTTCAGCCTTTAATGACACCCATGCTTCTTAGGGGACAGTACCAGATGCTTCAGCAGAGCAGGTGCCGGCCTTGCATTTCTCCCTGGTTTCTTCTCACCTCACTCTGCCATCTCCACACTGACTCCCACATGGGCCTCTTTCCGGCCGAGCTGCTCCTATCTGACTGCTCTCTCTCTGCGGGAAGCTCTCCCCCTCTTCCTAGCGAGCCCCTCCCTGCACCATGTCTCAGCTGACCTCAGATCCTCCCTTAGATGACAGCCCCTGCCATAGGCGCTGGGAGCCAGCTCCGTGGGGCCTGGCCCCATCTGGAATGACAGCTCACTGTCCAACTTCACAGGAGGCCAGAGAGCACGTCTGTCCTGCTGCCCGTGGGTCCCAGGGCCCAGCATGGCCGCTGGCTCAGAGTGGGTCCTCACAGGCTGGTTTTTAATCAGCTGCTCCCTGCGCTCATGTACTGAGCGGAGAATGGTTGCATAACTGGTTGAAGATTCTTTTCTGTCAGCTTCCTGGCACCTGCCAAATGGAAAAGGTTCAAGGCATAATGTCACCTTGAATAGCAAAATATAAAATAAAAAAATGCCGCTTGCCTTCCAGATAGGCTCCCTCGGTGCCGGCGTCAGAAAAGCATCAAGAACTGGCTGGCGAAAGGTCACTTTTATCAGCTAGGCCAACACCAACCTTTTTCCCCAATTATAATTCTCCTCAGCACGGCAGTTCGTAAAAGAAACAAAAGGATAAAAGAGGCTTTTCTTCTTCTTTTATTAGGGGGGGCGTGAGGATGCCTAGACTCTCAACATTCCTGGTGCAGCACCCATACCTCTGCCTGTGTGTGTATATGTGTGTGTGTGTGCGTGTGTGTGTACATGCACACGTGTGCGTGATTCTGTAGGCAATTTTGACTCATATATTTAAAGAATCCCTGTTGTTTTGAGCATTTTTTTTTCAAGTTGGCCCTCCTATCACATATGGGAACAAAAATAGAAGTAAAAGGGACAAGCACGCTCACTAAGACTCTGTAAGAGGGGAAGGCAGTAACTGACTTTGAAACACGCTCCTCCACGTGAGTCCATGTGTATGACCGGGCTCTGGATGACTTTGGTGGGTGACAGTCTGTGCCGCTCACACACACAACATGTGTGAGGAAGCTGGGATGCAGCATAGAGCAGAGCGCGCACCGGCCCGCCATGACGTGGGGCTGTGCCCTTTATTGGCTGGCTGGGCAGCTGGACAGGAAGGTGATGTTTCACGGCATCTGTGTGAAAGAGGAGCCCCCAGGAAGCCCACACCAGAACCAGCCTTTACTTCCAAGGGGCCAGGGAGAGCCAAGCAGACGCCGGCTTGGCTGGTATCTCTGCCCAGGCCCCGCGCTGCACGGCTGAGGCGATGCTAGAGCGTGGAGCGCATGAGCCAAGCGGTCTCCAAGGACAGCTTTGCCTTTTTACTTCCAAGTCAGATTATAAATAAATCGAAAAGAGGGCCTAAGGGAGCCCAGCCCTGGAGCAAAGGAGCATGTGTTGTTCGCACATTGATTTTCCCGTGATGAGCATAAGTTGTCCAATATTGTGATTAGAAGAGGAGGGGGGAGGGCCTGGAAGGGGGTGGAGGAGGCCTCATTTTCTGGATGCTTCCATCTGTCTCTTCACCATCCCTCAGTTTCTGGAAAGTGAACCTCTTCTAAGGCGTGATATATCAATGGTGGTTGAGATCTTGGGCTGGGGTTGGACACGGCTGGTTAAAATCTGGGTTCTGTCCTTCTGGCCATGTCTTTCTGGACCATCCCTGAGCCTGGGTCTACTCAACTGTAAAATGGAGATAACGTAGAACCTAAAAGAGTTGCTGTGAGGATTAAATGAGAGATGCCTGTAATGTGCATATGTCTCTGAGATAGGAAAGAAAATCAGGAATTTATTCCCTGAGGGTGCCTTCCTCTCCTTCATACCAAGTACTGCTAAGTGAAGTGCTCTCCAAGATCCTAACTCAGGGGTGGGGAACATCTGGCACCTGGCCATATAAGGCCCACAAAATCAAAATCATCCGGTCTGGCCCTGCCAAGGCATTAGGGGTACGTTAATTAAATGTTTGACCAAATATAATCAGTGATGAGAGAGAATCATTGATTGACTGCCTCCTGCACACCCCTGGGGACTGAGCCCACAACCCGTGCATGTGCCTTTGACCGGAATCGAGCCCAGGACCCTTCAGTCCCCAGGCCAACGCTCTATCCACTGAGCCAAACTGGCTAGGACAGCAGGCTAATTTTTAAGTTGATAATTTTGTATGACCCACAAATGATGTTATAAATATGCAAGTGGCCCTTGGCAGAAAGAAGGTCCCCCCCCCCCATTCTAAAGGGTTAGAGCAGTAGGGTCCTCTGACACCTAGATGAGAGACCCAGGCCCCCTTTTTCCTGACCAAAGGCAGAAAATCCAGGCCACGTTCATCAGAGCTGGAGCCAGGCCTAATAGGTGTCAGCCCTGTGTGGCTCAGGAGGGCAGCCTCCCTCACTTCCCCACCCCTCCCTGCAGCCACAAGCCCAGACCCATGATGAGCATAGATCCTTGCTTTGCCCAAGGGTCCAATAAAAAATAGTAAATATGTAGGGGATCGACTAGAGACCCTTCCCGGGGCAGCCTTGGGAGGTGTGGGCTGGTGACAGCAGGGGCGCGTTAGGAATGGGGCCCAGGTCACGGGGTCACCTGGGAGCAGAGTCGCCCCCTTCAAGGAAATGTGAACAGGACGTGCTGGCTCCACAGACTCCATGATTGCAAGACTCTCCCAGTTCTAATTGGCTTCTCCTGGAATGTTAGGGTTGGGATCCAGGTCCCTTAGTGAATACCCCCGTGAGTCCTGGGCCCCCGCCTGCCCACAGTGACCCCACACAGGAGAGAGGGAGCCTTGGAGGAGGGACAGCCCTGGGATCTTTGTGGGCAGCAGTGGGCATCCCTGCAGCAGAAGGAAACTTTCCATCAGGAGGACGGGCCTCACTCAGGGTTGAGCCCACCTCTGCCCTGACTGGCTCTTGTGAACAGAGAAGAACATGGCCGGGCCCTGCTTTGACCCCCTGGCTGTGCTGTGGAGCCAGGCGGGCCTAGAGTGACTGATCTCCAGGCCGACACCAGCGATCGCCTCCTGCCCCAGGGCCTGTAGAAATGTGATAACGTGCTATTTCAAAGCCAAGTTCAGGACTGTTTTCTAGACCTACTGGGTCCCCCTCTACCCCTCACCCCAACCCCCAGCCCAACTGATCAGCCCTGGTTGCTAGGTAACTGTTACCTTAGCGACAGAACACTCCAAAGGGTTCTGAGTGGTGATTTGTGCCCATGGGACACTGGCAGTCGGCGGCAGAGCTGTGAGCCCAACCTGCCATGGAGGGCCTGCTGCCTGCCACCGCATCCGCCTCCCAGCTGATTCTGGAGCACCTGTGCGGGCTGCTGCTGGTGATTTCCGAGAGCTTGAGACACGGCCCAGGTCCACCTGCATTCCTCTGGGGGATCCTGGTGGGCGCTCTGGTGGTGGCGGCTGTGATAGTAAAGAGACAACACACTTTAAGAAGTGTGGAGGCGCCAGGTAAAAGGTGTTCTGCCCACCAAGAAGTCTGTGAACGATATAGTGAGAATACTGGGCCAATGACAGAAGCTGACGATGCCTTCAAGCCACCTGGGGTGGAGGCCAGTCCTCTCTCGTTACAGACCTCGTGTTTGAGGGCACTGAATCAACACCTGGGCAGGTTGTCACTTCAGGATATGGTTGACTTGCTGAAAACAGTACGCAAGAACCAACCTCCTAAACTTTCCCAAGTGACTAATGAAAAGCCCATCTCAAAAGCATCAGGGATTGATGGAGCACAACTTCAGAAGAGCATAATGGATGATTTGAACAAAAATACATTATCCAGAAAGTTCAGAACTACTATGAGAAGGAATTATGGGTTGGAAGCAGAAAATCCAGGTAAAGGAGGAGGGAGAAACAAAGGCTGAGCAGTCAGGTGTAGGAATGGAGCAGGCTCTGCTAGATCGAGTTCCCTGATCACTGTCAGTGGCTGGAAAACCGATCCCCAGCCTGCCTGCCTACCTTGAAGGTCAGGTGGATGACAGAAACTTGGAATCCCCACAAAAGAGGGAAGCAGAAAATGGGGATGCTGGCATCCATGTGTCCCAGGAAAATCAGGAATTTGCCAGACAATTGTGGAAGCAAAAGCAAATGAATGAGGCGCTTGCAGCAGAAATAACGAGCCTGCAAACCGACAACGCATCTTTGCAGCATGAAAATTTAAACCTAAAAGATGAGATTCAACAGCTGAAGCTGAAGCTGAAGCTTTGAATTCTGCCCGATATACAGGAAGATGCGACACAGCTTCAGAAACAACCGATTGAGGCGGAAACGCGCTACTTAGAAATGGAGAAGAAATTTCCCACCGTCTGGGGAAGCATGCACTCCATTTACCAGTCCCGAACACGTATAAGAAGATGGCCCGAGACCTGAACCAGGAACTACGAAGAAGCACTTGCTACTATGAAGACGAGATCCGATGCCAGCAGAGAAGGCAGCCGAGGTCACTGAGAGGAAGTTCCAGGACCTGAGGAGGGAAAATGATCACAACAGGCAAATGCTGGCCAAGGTCAGGTCCAAGTTCCGGCCTTTCCCAGGTCACCCTTTTGCTGCTTCGCTCCCCGCGCAGCCCATAGAGCCCCTGCAGTGCCCGGCCATCCCCTGGGCCATCGGGCCCGGAAGGAGGAGGGTCCTCTGGTGAGAGCTGGAGAATCCAGGGCCACCTGCTGGTGTGACTCAGCTCCCACAGCGGCTGGGTCCCGAACACCCACACCAGGGCCAACATCTGCCTGTTTCTGCTCCAGTAATTCTGTTTGCGCTCTCTTTAGCTTAGCTACTCTTACTAAATTGATGCCACAACGACCCTTAGTAGTACACAGAATTATAACTTTACAGTAGTATTATTTAAATAGAGATTCGTTAATATAATTCTCATGGGTACAGAGTTCCCCATGAGAATTATATACTAGAAGCATTGCATTTTGAATTAAATGACTACTATTATCTAAACCAGTGATAGCGAACCTTTTGAGCTCGGCGTGTCAGCATTTTGGAAAAACCCTAACTTAACTCTGGTGCCATGTCACATATAGAAATTTATTGATATTTGCAACCATAGTAAAACAAAGACTTATATGTTTGATATTTGTTTTATATATTTAAATGCCATTTAACAAAGAAAAATCAACCCAAAAAAATGAGTGCAGGTTGAGAGCTTGGCCTCTGAGGCAGGATCATGCTCAGCGCCTGCCCCATGTGACCTTGGCAGGTGGCTAAGTGTCCCCAAGCTTCAGCTTTCTCATCTGAAATGAGGGGGGTGATAAGGGCGCCTCCCACATACAGATGTAGTGAGGAGCCATGCCAGTCACATAACACATGCTCAGCAAAGGCCAGCTCTTATGGCCATTCCTTTATTGAGGAAATGGAGTGGATTGGCGCTTGTGATGTGAATACCAGGCCACGTTCTGAGAAGCAGCGTCCCAGAGGCGGCTTGGAGACACTGTCTCCTGTGATCAGTCTGAAGCCAGTTCAGGCCCCGGGGAGGCCTAAGCTTTGGTCCCCTCCATAAATATCCCTCTCTCTTCCCTATAGGCCCACCCCTCCCAGAGCCCTTTAAGTTTCTGTACCTCTATCTCTTCCACCTCCCAGAGAAGTTTGGATCAGAGACAAAAGCAAGCACGGAGCCCTGGAGTTAGAGGGAAGGCAGCCCTGATGAGGGAGCAAAGGGGTCACAGAGGAGCACCACAGGTCAGGTCCGAGGGAACATGAGTGCTTGTGTTGTCTGCCAGGGCTGCCATAGCACAGAACCACAGACTGCGAGGCTTAACAGCAGGGTTTATTTTCTCAGTCTGGAAGCTAGAGACCGAGATCAAGGTGTGGGCAAGGTGGGTTTCTGCTGAGGGCATGAGGGAAGAACGGCTTCCTAGCTTCCTTCCTGGCTTATGGATGACCCTCTTCTCCCTGTGTCTTCCCTCTATCCATGGTCTGGGGTCAAATGACCTCTTCTTATGAGGACACCATCATTTTGGGTTAGGGCCCCTCCTAATGACCTCATTTTAACTTCATTACTTCTGAGGCCCAACCTCCAAATATGGTCATTTTCCGTAGTGTTGGGGTTCAGGACTTCAGTACATATATTTTGAGAGGGACCAATTCAGTCCATTACAGTATTTATTTAAAAAATCAAATCAGTGAATACAGGAGGACACTTTAGAAAAGTAGAAAAGCCCGGGTAACAGAAGTCCATAAGTCAGGGACAACTTACCAGGGACAACTTACCAGAACTGATATATATATATATATATATATATATATATATATATATATATATCAGTTATATATATATATATATCAGTTTTATATATATATATATTATATATATAAGTTATATATATATATTATATATATAAGTTATATATATATCAGTTATATATATATATATATATATAATATATATATATATATATTCCCAATGGTTTTATAACCATTAAAGAAATTAAATAGTTTCACATCTTGCTATAATAAAACACTAAGTCCTGATAGTTACAGACAGGTTCTTCCAAGGGACAAATAATTCCAAACTTATACAAATTCTTTTCAGAAAATAAAAATAATAAAAGACAATATTGCCCAACTCATTTTATGGAATCAGAGGGAGGAAACTAATCTCCATACCAAAACCCACTCATTAAACCAGGTCAGAGACCAGGTCATTCTCATTAATTCAAAATATAAATGCAAAATATTCATCAAATATTAACAAATTGAGTTTAGGAAAGAATAAAAAGTTGGGATAGCATGATCAAGTTAGGTTTATTCCAGGAATTGCAAAGTTGGTTCCACATTAGAAAGCCTAATGATTTAATTTCTCACATTACCACAGTAAAGAAGAAAATCAAATGGTGCCCTCAACAGATTAGGGAAAAAAACTAAAACTAAACAATCATTCATGGGAAAACTCCTTAACCTGATCAAGGATAACTTGAGAAAATAATGAAATGTTAAAAATCGTTTCAGGAAGATATGAAAATAAATAAAGGGGACTAGATTTGGAAAGAAAGAAAGAAAAGTGGCATAATTATTTACATAGAAACTCAAAATAATCTACAGGTAAATTCTTAGAACTAGCCAGAGAATTTAGTGAGGATGGTGGGTAGATAAAAATGTGAAAGGCAATTTTTTACACTTGCAGAACATGTAGGACAAAGCCCTGATGGTCTCTGACCAAGATACAAAAAGCACAAACCTTATGAAACTATTCATAATTTCTGCCTTAAATTTGAGAACTTTGAGTCACCAAGTGACACCATAAAATAATTAAAGGAGACGTCGCGAACTGAAAGAAGGTTCTAGCATACTTGTTATCCTCAAATTACAAGTGTGCATAAACTATAAAGTAGGCCTTGGAAGAAAAAAATAATTCATTTAAAAATGGGAGGTAGTGGGCAGTTACTTCACAGAAGAGGGACTATGAATGGCCGATTTAGAGAGCGATTCCGCCTCATTAGTAATATTGAAAAAGGAGATTAAAACAATAGCTAGCCACCACTGCACACCCACAAGCGTGGGTAAGATTACACATGACCACACCAGATATGGTGGTGGCGATGGAGGGACAGCAGCTCAGGCATTGCCAGGGAGCGTGTCAGCTGGTAACAATCCCTCTAGAAAGCAATTTGCCATCCACTGGTGAAGTTGATCACAAACATTCCCAAGGCTCCGCCCAACCTCCTAGCCTGTATGACTTGTGTCATCTTTCCTCAGTCCAGCTTCTCTCCTCGGTACCCACCAGGTCAGCACATTCCACCAGCTTTTCCTCAGATGTTTTCTGGACCCTGTCCTTCCTCTCGGCTCTCCTGGCCGCCTCCTTACTCAGCATGCTCCCTCCGATTCCTGCACACTCTGCTGACTGGCTGCTTCCGCCTGGTCTCCCCAGCCCACACCCCAGATTCCTCCTCTGCAGGCTACACCTTCATCATCTCATTCATTCCTTCTGACCTTCTGACGTCTGTTGCTTTGCAAGGCCAGACTTTCTGTCTGTGTTCCTCCCTCTCGGCCGTTGCCTCTGGCTTTTTCTCGAGCTCTCTGTGTCTTTGCCCTCAGTGCCTGCTCCCCACATTCTCTCGTTTCTTCCGTATCTAAGAAAACAATATACTCCTCTCCCCCATTCACTCCCCAGCCCAGTTAAAGCTGGCTTTTGGCCCCTCACTGAGCTGAGACTGCGTTGCTGGACGATCAGAAATGATTTCATGACTTCACATACCCCTTGACATCCACTCTGTTTTTAGTGCTTCACAGGTGAAAAAGTGTATGTAACATGTATGCATAGTTTAAACGACTAAGAATGACACGAACATCCATGTTGTGTCGCCCCCATTGTCAATGTGACATCACTAGTACATTTGAAGCCCCTTGTGAAGGAGACCAATGTGAGGTCGACCTCCAGCAGCCCTGCTGGGATCCTCCCAGGCCTCCCCTACATGGGCTCCTCCATCTAGATTCTCCTCTCCTGCTGGGTGGGGCCAGCTGATTTATCTGCTCGAGGGATCACATGAGCCTGAAGGGCTGTAAGACATCTCTCAACTCTGAGCTTCCAGAAACAAGTTCCTGCCTTTGCGGTTGGCCTGCAAGTGACTCAAGGCCAAGCAGAGGGAGCCCTTTCACGCGCTTCCTATTGAACTTAGAAGTGACCGCCGTGTTGGGGACCATATAGTCTGCCTCTATTTGCAGTTCAGTGTAGTCAGGTCTCCTGAGATACCGTATTTGTTACCCCAAGGAGAAATGAATTGGGCTATTTTTCGTTTCAATTTTGAGTGTTAGAACTTTTTGTACAACTTTTGTGTTGTTATAGATGGAACTCTAGCTCCCTTATTATAAATTCCTTCTTTTTAAGGCATCTTCCCAATGTCTCCTCTATTGGCAGAGGGCATCGGCCTTTTAGCTATTTAGTGAGCCAAGCTGGCCTCTGCAGCAGTCAGTGGGAAGTATCAGCCTTATCTGAACCTGAGTTGAAGTGATGTCCGCTTGGTTCACTTTGCGGCCTGTTCTTAAAAGGAGCGCAGCTGATTTATCTGTGGGCTCATATTAATTAAAATCCCCCAAAGCGGCTCCATCTACTGAGACCAGACCTTAGAGGAAATTGACTTTCAGAACCGTCCTGGTTTGAAAACATTCCCAAGGAGCTTTGAAGCTGATTATGAGGGCGATCTCACAGCTGCGCCTCTGACAGCATGCAGCAGTGGGGACACCTTCTGGAGCTTTTAGGGAAATGGCCGTTCCTCACAGAAATCCCGCGTGAGAGCTCCGTGGCAGATTCTGGGCGCATTCCTCCACCCTTCTCCTTATCTAGATTCCAAAATAAGTCCTAGGAAATAGGTTCTGTCTTCTTCAGGCCGTGGATTTCAATTGCTTTTAAAATGAAAGGCCTGCTTTGTGAGTCGCTGCCATGGGCCTGGCATGAAGGAGAAGCCCTCCCCTGCTGGTCAGGTAGACGGAGTAAAGGTGTTAAGAGTATGAGCTTTGGAGGGAGGCTAACTTAGCTCAGCCACCTGCTCTGTGAGCCTCCGTTCTGTCATCTGAAGCCTGAGGACCATCCTAGCACCTGCTTCATCGAGCCATTGTGAAGATTTGATTAGGCAGTCCTTACTACGTGCTTTATATAATGCCTGGCAGAGAGTAAGTGATGGTAGCTGTGGGCTGCAGTTACTTAATTAGGGCCTGTCTTAGTCCATGCAGGCTGCTATCACAAGAGTCCAGCTACCGGGGGGCTTATAAACAGCAAACGTTTATTTCTTACAATTCTGAAGGCTGGGAAGTCCAGGGTTATGGCGCAGACAGATCCGGCATCTGATGAGGGCCCACACTTCCTGGTTCATAGACGGCCTCTTTTTCCTGTGGATTACATGGCAGAGGGACAAAGCTAGCTTCCTGTGGTCTCCTTTATAAGGGCACTGACCCCCATCAGGGGGGCTCTGCCCTCAGGACCTAATCACCTCCCAAAGGGCCCACCTCCAAATACCATCACCTTCAGGGTAGGATCTCAACATCTGAGATCTGGGGGGACACAAACATGCAGACCCTAGCAGAGCTCTCACTGTATCACCATTCCTGTGACCTCCTTGCCTCGTCTTGTAAGTCAGTGACTTGCAGCCTTGGAGGCTCATTCGAATCATGCTGGGAACATTTCCTGACTCCAAAGTAACTCAGAACTGCTCAGTGGGGGGTCAGGTATGGGATGTTATTAAAGTTCTGCAGGTGATGCCATGGGCGGCTGTAGTGAGGATCACTGTTCTAGAAGCTCCAATTCCAGCTCCTTTTGAGAATCTTTAAAAATCCAGTTTTTACCTCCCAAGGTCTGAGTAACTTGAGTCTCAGCAACTCAGTGGTGTCCCACCAACTTCCACCCGAGCACAGGTGGCTGGTCGGAAGCATTTGGGGATGTAAGAAAGCCAGAGGTGCCCTGACCAGTTTGGCTCAGTGGATAGAGCATCAGCCTGTGGACTCAAGGGTCCCAGGTTCGATTCCAGTCAAGGGCATGTACCTTGGTTGCAGGCACATATCCAGTGGGGAGTGTGCAGGAGGCAGCTGATCGATGTTTCTCTCTCATCGATGTTTCTAACTCTCTATCCCTCTCCCTTCCTCTCTGTGAAAAATCAATAAAATATATTTTTTAAAAAAGAAAGAAAGAAGTCAGAGGCTCAGGCAGGCTGCTTTCCGCGATGGGCGTGTATCTGCAGATCGCGTCCCCTTCTCGCGTGGCCAAGCTCGACCGACCGCGCTGGCAGGGAAGGCCCTGAGCCAGCCCCATCTGTTTCCATCTGTCGTTTGCTTCCCATGGTGGGAGGTGCAGCAAGTGTAAGACCACAAAGCCAGGCAATAAATATGGAAATGTGGGCTGGGACTTTGTGTTTGTGCCCAGAGAGGCCCAGGAATTTGCCCACTTTAAACATGATTTCAAGCCATGATGACAATCTGCTCCCTTTAAAAGCAGGAATCAAGGGACTCTCTAATCTGGAGCAGGTTTGTGATGTGACCCTGAGAGGAAGCAAGAGAGGGATGGGGAGAGGGAAGGGAAGAGGGAGAAAGAGAGGGGCTTCAGAAATGGGAGGAGCAGAAGTTAGATAGCTGAGAGGAGAACGGAATGTAAAAGACCACCTGATAAGATCTAACAAGTAAAGATGACGGGGTTGCTTAACTCGGCCCACTGAGTAGAAATTGAAAGCAGTAGGGGGAAAATACCTCCACAATGAAATCAGTTACGCCGAGTAGCACACCTTCCTATTCTCGATGGTTGAGAACTCAACGCGACCTCCGGACCATGCTGGGAGGACAGATGGGGCTCCAGTGGCAGCGGTGGGTCATTTTCCCCTGCTGCTGTCAAAAAGGGGGCCTTGACCAGGAAGGGCCTTCTCAGCCTCTCTCGGGCGTCTGCTTGATCCTCAGGACCATGGAGGGTCTTCTGAGAGGTATAAAACGAGGAAGTGAAGAATCAGAACGTTCCCTTGGGCTGCAAAGGGAGCATGGGTTAGACTGGGACAACCCAAAATGCCCCAAACTCTGAACCATGTTATAAACAGCGAGGGAAGACATAACCCAATAGCATTTCTTCCTGTGGTTTTTTTTTTTTTATTATGCAAGAATGAACATCCGGGAGCCTGCAGAGGAAACAGCGTTAGAAATCCAGGCAGAGAATGGCAGCCTTTGTCAAGAAGGTGAAAATGGCCCGGCCAGTGTGGCTCAGTGGTTGGGCATTAACCTATGAACTAGGAGGTCACAATTTGATTCCCAGTCAGGACACATGCCGGGTTGCTAACTGGCCAAATATTAGCTTCATCTCAGTCTCATGGCATCATGTCATTCCTGTGGCTTAGTCCGTGTCCAGGACACTAAAGCCCAGTACAAAAGGGTCTGGGAGTCTGTCCATGTTGATATTAAGAGCCTCCTTGTTCAGCCCAGCCAGCGTGGCTCAGTGGTTGAGCATCGACCTATGAACCAGGAGGTCACGGTTCGATTCCTGGTCAGGGCACATGCCTGGGTTACGGGCTCGATCCCCAGTGGGGGGCATGCAGGAGGCAGCGACCAGTGATTCTGTCTCATCATTGATGTTTCTATTCCTCTCTCCCTCTCTCTCCCTCTCTGAAATCAATATTAAAAAAAAAAAATTTTTTTTTTAAAGAAGAAGGTGAAGATGCTGATGGAGAGGCAGTGGGAAGGCCCCGTGCGCATTAGGAGGTGGAATAGCAGATCCATGATCCTGGGCTCAGAATCTCATCCTGACAGGCCACAGCCCAAGACTCTCTTCCCACTGCTGCCTCCTGGCCTGTCCGTGAGCGGGCAGAGGGGTGGAAATAAGAGGGCAGCGGGGGAGACAGTGAGGGCCGCCACCGTCAGAACCGTCGATCACCTGTGTTCCCCCTCCATTTGCTGCTTGTGCTTTGCAACCCCTCCACCCAGTGCCAGGAGGGAGAGGTGTGAGGACAGGGCAGTGAAGTGGCGGAGGAGGATCCGCACCTCTCCTGTCCCCCGTCCCCCCAGGGCTGCCTCCACGGCTGGCCTCACTGACTCCCACTCATTGCTAGTCATCATCATTACCATCGTCACCATCACCGTCCTCCTCCCCATCACCGTCCGCTTCCATTTGGCACCGACACGTACCCTCCGTCTACAGCAAACTTCTCCCTTGACCCTAGAGGACCAGGTTCTCTCAACCCCTTTTCCTTTACAGAGAGCTTTCCCTCAGACCCCGCCTCCTTTCCACTCCTCACTAAGAGGTACCACGCTTCCTCCACATGAGGACTTGCCCACGCAGCCAAGGGAAGGTGGGTCTCGCCCTCATTGGAAGCCAAGCAGACTCTCCTCTCGTTTGAATTGCAAAAATGACGGTAAATCCCACCCATCCCAGCACAGGGACAGCTCGTGTGCATTGGACATTTACCGTGACGCCGGCACCCTGCTGAGTGTGTTACATGAACTGATCCTCACAGCAATCAGATGAGGAGGGTCCCATCCCTAACACAGTACCCAGGCACGTGGTGTTTAAATGCGGAGGCCAGGATTCAAACCCGAGGCTTGTGTCCCCACAGCCTCGCTCTGAACCGCTGTGCACGCTGCACACCTTGCCGCTGGAACCCTGGTACCCTGAGCTACACCCGTTCCTATGTCCCGGACTCTGACCCCTTGGCTTTCTCACCTTTGGAGTCATACAATACAATACTGCAGTGGTTCCCTAGGAACAGAGCCTGAGCCTGGAGTGGTGATTTGGGGCAGGTGACGTATTGAGGGAGTGCTCTCAGGAGGAATTATAAGAGAGACAATATAGAGTGGAGGGGAACAGGATGGGGAGGTGTGATTTCAGAAGTCTTGCCTCTGTCTGACCCAGGGGAGCTCTGGAGTGTGAATTGCATCAGAGTTTATCCCACTCAGAGACAGGGAGGCTGGGTCCTCACCCTCGTCAGACATCCTCGCCTGTAGCTCACACCTGAATGGGTGGGAGGACATAACCTCCCGGGCAGCTTCCCAGAGCCAGGGCAATGCTCCAGAGAAAGGTGCAGCCAATACCCACAGCACCCAGGGGATGGTGCACCGTTCTGGTAAAGGGGTCACAGACAGTGTGCCCATAGCATCTGCTACAGTGGTGACTGCAGAAATAAATAAATAAATGGCATATGAGCCACACAAAACACACCTGCAGGACCGTTTCATCCAGCGTGGCTGTCTTCACCCTCTGGACACTCCCAGAATCCAGGTCCAATGAATGAATGAATTAGAAGTCATGCCAATGAATGAATGAATTAGAAGTCAGTGTGTCCCCTGCAAGACTGTCCCCGCCTTTTTGGGGGGGGGCGGGGGGAGCTCTTCTGCACGGCACAGACTTAGTGGATAGCCAACAACCACCATTCTACCTCCAACTATTGTCTGAATGACAGCACAAAATATTAACTGAAACACAAACATGCCCTTTGGGGTTTTGTTTTGATGGGCCACTGCTTCCAGTGGTGTGAGAACAGGCAATAAGAGTGGTGGACATTTTTTAATTTTCAGCACAAAAGAACGTATTGGCCCAAGGTTACCAAAAATTGAAAATAAAAAATGAAGAGGGCAACCGCTGAGCCCAAACCAGCGTATCTGATTGACAGTGTGTCTGACAGTCACATGGTTCTGTCACAGCTAAAGGGGCTCGGGGTGGGGGGGTGGGTTCTTCCCTGGCTCCGCCAATGCATCTGAAGTGGGTAGCTCTGGAATTGCACCAATATTGATTTTTTTTGTTGTTGCTTGTTTGCTGTGCAGTCTCTTTTAAAAATAACTGAATCTAATCCTGTTGGGGTCAGCATAACAGGAATGTAATCATCTGTTCCTGGGGATAAAATGAAATCTGGTCCAAAAAGACTCTCCCAATGTTCTATTTCAGTTTTTCGGAGCAGGTTTTCGGCTTTAACGATAAGTGGAAGTCTCCGTTATGATGAAGGTCTCGCCGTCTCCTGTGGCTCCGGCTGTCAGCAGCAGGGCGGCCTTCCTGCCCCCCTTTGCTTGTTTCCAAAGAGATCTCTCGCTTCCCAGCTGTCCAGGCACCCTTGTCACCTGAGGTGTTGTTTCTCCCCAGGCCTGCGGATCTGCTACCGCCTTGTGTTTTTCCTGTACAGATATGCCCATTTGCTTTTTTTCTTTTTAACATCCCAGGGAGGGAGCACATGTTGGATGCGAGAGCGCTGTTGTGAGGGGCAGCGATCCGCAGACCTCCCCAGCGGCTCTCTGACCCGGGTTGATGTATTTGAGTAAGTGGTCCGGACCGTCCTCTGCTGGTTTTCACTGTCCCTGGCTGCCCAGGCTGAGGGCTGAGTGCTGCCTCATACTAATTGTCAGCGTCAGTCCTTACCCATCATGTTGCCATGCCTACCCATGGTGGGTTCTAAATCTGACTATTCATTAGAATCACCTGGGAAGACTGTAAAACATCTAACTCCTGTCCTGGCCAGTGTGGCTTAGTGGTTGGAGAGCCAGCCCATGCTCTGAAGGGGCTGGGGTTCGATTCTCAGTCTAGGGCACGTACCTGGGTTGTAGGTTCAACTGCAGCCCCCAGTTGGGGCTCGTGTGGGAGGCAACCAATCGATGAGTCTGTCTCACATCAATGTTTCTCTCTTTGTCTCTCTCACTGTCTTCCCCCTCCCTTCCACTCTCTCTCAAAAAAATAAAAAAATCAATTGAAAAAACTATATCCTCAAATGAGATTAACAACAACAAAAAATCTAACTCCTGGGCCTTCCCTGAGACCTGCCGAATCAGAATGTACCCAAGGATGAGGTTTGGGAATTTTTATTTTAATGAACTCCCCAGCACCTATCCCAACACGGGTCCTCTGCCCAGAATGGTGTGGTTTCTGCCTAAGGTGAGGTCACCTAGAGACATCTGGTCTGGAATAAGCCAAACGGACGGCCATGGTGGAAGGTGAAAAGAGCTTTTCCACTCTTCTCCAAGGCCACGGGCGGCGGATGGGGAGAGGGACGGGGAAGGGAGGTGCAGAACAGCCACATTATCCTGCATGCCACTTACCGCTTCTCATTCAACCATCCATCCATCCACCCATCCATCCATCCATCCATCCACCCATCCACCCATCCATCCATCCATCCATCCATCCACCCATCCACCCATCCATCCATCCATCCATCCGACATGTATCCGTTCAACCAGATGCACAGTGAGCTCCTGCTGTAGGTGAAGGACCCTGCGTTACGGGGGCTCTAACGTGGGAACGGCTTGGGTCCTGCCCCGCAACAGCTCACAGTTCTGAGGGTGGTGCTAAGCCAGGGTTTTCCCAACGGGAAACTGGACTGTTCTCTCTTCTTAAAAAGAACAAGCAGGGCTCAGCTCAGAGCCTCATTTTCAGCAAGCAAGAAAATAAGAACATTGTTTTTGCCCACCATATTTATTTTTCTAAATGTGGTAGATAAAACTGGCTTTTAATTTGTAGTAATTATGTAAAAACTTCCCTTTAAAATAGACCTATGAATGAACACCACAGTGTGCTATCGCTGCATACTCATTTGAATGGTTAAAAAGCAAAGGACTGAGTACCAAGTGAGGTGAGGATGTGGACCAACAGGAGCCCCCCTGCCCTGTGGGTGGTGGTGTAAATGGTGTAAATCCACTTTGGAACACTCCTTAGCAGTTTCCTTTCCTGTTAAACATACATATACCATACAAGCCAGCTGTTTCCCCCCTAGGAATTTACCCACGAGGAATAAAAACATGTGTCCACACAAAGACCTACAGCAACTTTATTCATAGTATTAAAAGCTGGTGCCCAGCTGCTGTGGCTCAGTGGCTGAATGTCAACCTATGAACTAGGAGGTCAGGGTTCAATTCCCGGTCAAGGGCACATGCCCGGGTTTCGGGCTCAATCCCCAGTAGGGGGCATGCAGGAGGCAGCCCATCAATGAGTCTCATCATTGATGTTTCTATCTCTCTCCCTCTCCCTCTGTGAAATCAATAGATATAGATATAGATATAGATATAGAGATAGAGATAGAGATAGAGATAGAGATAGAGATAGAGATATAGAGATAGAGATAGATAGAGATAGATAGAGATAGATAGAGATAGATATATAGATACTTAAAGCTGGAAACAGCCGAGGTGTCTGTCAATAAGAAAATGGATAAACACACTAGTCAGCTATTATTGCTCAGTGATTAAAAGAACAGACTACTGCTCTGGCAACAACATCTGTGAATCTAAAAGCATCCCAGTGTTCTGTCCGGCCGGTGTGGCTCCGTGGTTGATCATCGACCTGTGAACCAGGAGGTCATAGTTCGATTCCAGACTGGGAAGGGTGGTCAGCAACCTTTTAAGAGAAAGTGAAAGTCAGTTAAGATTTGAGCAAGTCCCTTCTAGGCCTGCTGGTCTAGGATTTGGAATCAAGAGCCCACCCAGCCGCTGACTTGCGCCAGCAGGTGTGACGGTGACTTCCCCATGAGTTTGTAGATTGTGATGAGGCTGAGGAAGCCCGACCGTGCCCTCCTGTCCCAGATGGAGCCCATCCGGGGCCTCAGCCTCCGCCAGCCCGCCAGCGGTCTCCGCGATAGAATCCCCTGAGATTGACCTAAGTGATTTTGTTAAGTAAGTGCAAAGCCAGAATGGAATTTTTTAAAATAGCATTCTTCTCTCTACACTTATTACATTCTCAAACTCATCCCTCATGTACTCAGCCAACCACTCACCAGCCCACAGTTTAACGAGCACCTTCCGTGTGTCAGGCCCTAGACTAGAAGTCACCTCTGCTCTCAGGAGGCCATCCATCGCCTCCTGGGTCCTGGGGGACTGAGCCCTTCCTACCGTGGTGCTCTCTCCATCTGCCCCAGGCCTACCGCCAGGGTCAGGTCAAGGTTAGCAAGCAGAAAGGGATGTGACAACTGGTCAAGCTTCACATCCTCACAATAAAATGCTCCAATAAATGATGCAGCTTAACATTGAACACGGGGGACACATCCAGATTACCCGAAGGATGGCCAGAGCCCCAGGGCCTCCCAGAGCTTTTTATAAGGTGGAACACAGACTCGATAGGCCGGGAAAGAGGGGTTGGGCCTACAGGAAGTCGATCCGTCCGGTGCCCTACCCTGCTTGCCTGGGGAAGGGAGTGGCAGAGTGCTGCTCTTTGAGAAAGGCGCCCTGGAGTGAGAGCCACTTGTTCGGGGCACAGTGGTGGAGGCAGGAAGACGGGGTTACCATGTTGTGATGACTGTCACAGCAGTGATTCTCTACATTTCATTCACTACCAGGTCTGTCCTTGTAGATGAAGATACTGGATCCGAAGAAGGAGAGCACAGAAGAGCAGAAGCGCCCAAGCTGATCAACTCAGATGTACGGTTTCCTTTGCCTGGGGCGGGTTGGCAGGTCGAGGGCCCTTTCCGTAAAACAGAGGCAGAAGCAGATGCAGGAGCAGAGTGGCAAGGGGGCGCTGGGGTTTGGCTGTGACGAGGCTGCGAAACTTTATCTGAGTCACCTCGCCAACCAAACACCCACAGAGCCAAGACCTCAGTGAGAGCCCAGACACCTCAGCCAGCAAATGTTCTCTATAATGGAAAAGCCAGTGGCCTCTGAGCCGCAGTGACCTCGTGCTCTCCCCAGCCCCTAGATGAGGCTATAAGATGAGAAATATTTTCCTCGGTAATTTCACAGTAAAAACAAAGAGGAAATCAGGGGATTTTACATAGTCAAACCCCTAAATTCTCCTAGAATAATGACTCAAGCAAATCATTGGCGATGCATAGATTTACATACAAAGATATTTGTTATAACACTTTAGAAATAACAAAAATTGGAAAAATAAATGATTGTATGTCCATGAGGATAGACGCCTGCGGTGGCATAGTCGGGGTCAGCAAGCATTGTCACCCTCTTTAAGTAGGAGAATGAGTCAGCAGTACCTCGTGATAATACGATTTGGCAGGAGTATCAGAATTTAAAATGCACACTTCCTCTGAGGGGATATTATTCTCCAGACACACCTTTACATTTACATCAAGACGTGTAATTGTTCTCCTACGTTGTAGCGCTGTTGGTAAAAGCAAGAAAAATTGCAACGGCTCCATAATACGAGATCAGTTGAATAAACTCAATTACGTCTGCAGAAGAATTATACTATGAAATTCTTTTGCAGAAAATGAGAAAGTTTTTTATATATTGACTTGGAGCAATCTCTGATATGTTAAGTAAAAAATACTACATGTTCTATTTTTGTTGTTGTTATTCCTCAGTCGAGGGTATTTTTCCATCGATTTTTAGAAATAGAGGAAGGGAGGGAGAGAGAAAAACATCGATGTGACAGAGATACATCGTTTGGTTACCTCCCGCACATGCTCTGACCAGGCCGGGAATTGAGCCTGCAACTGAGGTTTGTAGGTGCGCTTGACTAGAATAGAATCTGGGACCCTTCAGTCCATGGGCTGACGCTCTAGCCCAGGGGTGGGCAAACTTTTTGACTCGAGGGCCACAATGGGTTCTTAAACTGGACCGGAGGGCCGGAACAAAAGCATGGATGGAGTGTTTGTGTGAACTAATATAAATTCAAAGTAAACATCATTACATAAAAGGGTACGGTCTTTTTTTTTTTTTTAGTTTTATTCATTTCAAACGGTCCGGATCCGGCCTGCGGGCTGTAGTTTGCCCACGGCTGCTCTAGCCACTGAGCCAAACCAGCTTGGGCCATTTTTAAAAAATTATTTTAAGTGATACTTGTGAAGAGTATTTAGTTACATGGGGAAGCAGCACTCATAATGTCCACTGAAAACTCAGAATATAAATATATATACAAATATACACATGTATATTCATATATCTACAGTATAATCTCATGGTTGATTTGTATTTCCCTATTTGAATGTTTCTGTATTTTTCAGATTTTTTAGAATGAGTATGTGTTTGTATATAAAACACTTGTCTTTGAAATGTTAATTTTTTTCTATGGCGAAAGATGTTTGTCAGAGAAAACTCCAGAAGACAGAAAATTGAAGGCAAAAATCCTCAAGATCCCACCATTTATAGAAAAATATTACTGAAATTTTAGCAAACAGCTTCCCAGATATATCTATTTGCATATGCAAATCTCTGAATGAATTTACACATGCTCACATCTTCCAGGGTGATACAATGGCATATCTCATTTTACATAAATGGAACTGCTTCTTCACTCAGAAATCTGTTGTGCACATTATTTCTAGTCCATAAATACACATTGCATCATCCTTCATGAGTAGAGCACCACACACACTTCATTTAAAGTGATCCCTTCTTGATAGGCATTTAATTGGCTTCCAAAGTCTTGCTACTTTAAATAATGCTGCAGTAAACATCCCTGTACATACATTTTGGGCAATTGTCCAGTTATCTCCATAGAAAAAAAAATGTATTACAGGCATACTTCAGAGATATGGCAGTTCTTTCCAGACCACCACAATAAAGTAAATCTGTTATATAAAAGCCAAGTGACCAAAACAACTGGTCGCTATGACATACACTGTGGCCAGCCAGCCAGCCGGATCCGGGGCGGGGCCGACCAACCAACCTCCTGCAGCCTCTCCCCCTGGCTGGCCCCACCCCGATCAGCCCCAATCGGGGCAGGCCAGCTGGACCCAACCTGTGCACGAATTCACGCACCGTGCACCAGACCTCTAGTAAAAGTTATATTTACACTATAGTGTAGTCTATTTAGTGTGCAATAGCATATGTATTAAAAGAAAAAATATACATACCTTAATGAAAAATTACTTTGTTGCTAACAATTGTTAACCTCTCTGAGCCTTCAGGGAGTCATAATCTTTTTGCTGGTGGAGGGTCTTACCTTCGATTTGTAAAAAAAGCAAGCAATATCTGCAAAACACAATAAGCGTAAGGCGCACTAAAACGAGATGTGCCTGTATTCTTAAAATATACACAACATGCTTCGTTTTGCTTTGTGATGGGGAGGAGCACATTGATGACTCCATTGTAACTGCTGGCTAACTTTCCCTCACACCTCTAATTTTGAGGGATTAAAAGGGAACTCTGCTGAAATAGAGAGAATAGACCCAAACCAGAGCCAGCTGGAGTTTCGGGAATCCCTCTGGCTCTCCGCATGGGAAGAGAGACTTTCCGTTGGGATAGAAGAAGTAGCATCTCCTGGGCACCAAAGTCATCTCACACTAACCCTTCTTACTGAGCAAGCTGCCCCAAGTTCAACGTTTAAATCTTGCCAGAAAAAAAATAAAACAAATCTTGCCAGAGCACTATGACCGCCATGACCAGCCTGTATTTTCAAGGTGCAGGGCTTGTCACCTGGCATGGAGTCAAACAAGTTAAAGTGAGGAAATGATCTGAAAATCGCCTGGACTTTAACTTACCTTTTGCCGGCTCTCCATCCCGATCGATGCTCTCATCTGGAATGACTTTCTCTGCAGGTGTTTGACATTCTGCCCCTCTATGGAGAGCTGCAGCCGTACTGTAGCGACCAGATAGCGTTCACCTTCTACGGACACTGTGACATCATCGCCCAGGCGACAGCTCTGTGCAAAGTAGAAGGAGGGCCCAACTATGAGATAAAACTACGGGGAGAGACATCCATGGTCAGCTACTCCTTTGACACCAAGGACATCAACTATGGGCTACAGGTATTGCCACCATCAGGAGGCTTTCTGCTTTTGTCTTAAACATCAGTCATCATCCTTGTGCTCTGATCTCCCTGGAACCCCTGATCATCATAGTCTCACCATCACCCCTATCCTTGACCTCTCATCTGCCCCCCCCCCCAACCCTAGTCGTCCTCCCACTGCCAACCGTTTGCCAAGTGTCTGCACTTGCTTTTCTCACCGTCTCCTGAAATTCAGCATGTTAGACGCTAAAATGTGCATCTTCTCTCTCAATCCACAAGCTCATCCCAACCTCTCTGTTTCTCTCAGTGACACACTACCGTCTCAGCCCCTGGAGGTTACGGTCTCCACTCTCTCCTTCACCTCCCCGCAGCCTTACAGCACCCATGGATTGCCGATTCCTCCAGCGGGACCCCTCTGAATGGATTTTCCTTCCCCGCCGCCACTGTGGTTATCACACTGCAGAGCCCCATCAGGCCATGCCGAAATTATCACAGCAGTTTTTCTCAAACTGTAATGTGTGTACGAATCACTGGGGAATCTTGTTCAAGTACAGATTCTGATCCAGTAGATCCTGGGGGGTGGGGGTGGGGGTTGCGGAGAATCAGCGTTTCTAACAAGCTCCCAAGTGATGCCTGTGCCGCTGGTCCACGGGCCCCAGGGAAGTGAGGGATTGCAACCCATGCTTCGCTCTTACTGCTAACCCATTTCAACATCATTGCCGGACAGATTGTCCCCAAATTGCATGTTTATCCCATCAATCCCTGAACAGTTAACCCAGCAGCGCTTGGGAAGGCCTCGTAGTATTGAGGAAATAGTATGGTTTTGTAGTCGGAAGAACTAGGATGTTATCCTGGTTTTACTTCCTAATGGGTCACCTTGGGCACATCACCTAACCTCTCCAAACCTCAGTGTCCCTCACCTATGCAACGGGAATGGGTAGCAATGCCTGTCTCACCGAGTGGTTGTGGTGGCTTAAGTGACCGGTCAGTGCTGTACTGGGCCAGAGAAGGCCTTCAATCATGAGTCCCTTCCTCTGTCGCCCATAACATAGCCACTGCAGGTACCTATATTGGGTAAGGGTATCCCAAGGTCCCCTATTACCTGCTGCCCCTTACATTAAACTCTGTTCTTCATCACTCCCTGTTATAGCTCTTCATTCATTTGGGGCCGAGCTGTTTTACCCCCTGGCCCTAATGCATCCCAGCCCTTCAGGCCTGCACACTTACTCTTAAATTATTCCACTTCTCCTCCACCCTGCAGCCCAGACTTACACACACTGTAAGGCCCAGCTCAGCTCCACCCCTCACCTGTCTTTCTCTTACTTGATATTCTCCGGGCACTAAAGTATAGTCTTTGCCATAATATAATGTACCTTCTAATTTTTGCTTTGGAGTAATTTCTAGTTAATTCAATGTCTTTACATCTTCTCTTCCCAATTAGACTTTGTGTTATGTACTCAGAGACGATATTTCCTAGCAAATTTTAATGGGGATTGGATCCCCATAATATAGCTACTGCAGTTATAATTACTGAATCGCATATGTGTATGTGTGTCTATAGGTTAAAGATTGTAGCTAAAATCAAATCCACTGAACACCTTTTGAGACCTTTTTTTATTGCACTGACCAAACAGAATTCTCTTTCATTCCTTATCTCCAGGGTCCTCTGGGCACTTGGTCCTGGCTCAGCTCAGAGTGTATTTTTTTAAAGCAGCTGGTCCTTGCCCTGTCTTGTTCTAAGGACCCCTAAGGTGGCCTTAGTTTGTGGTTATTGGACTTGCTGGTTAGTTGCTGAATTGTGTGAGCAAAATAATTCATGTCTGGCCTATTATTCCCATGTCTCGCCATATAAATAGAAAAGTTCATTCTAGAAAATTCTGAACAAATCTTTTTTTAAAAAAAAAAAAAAGAAAGAAAGAAAAAGAAGCAGATCTTGGTTTGGTGTAGAAAAGCTTACTTTAAGATCCTCCAATATGAGGTCTTTGTGGTGAAGAAACTGAAGGCCGGGGAGATGAGATGCTCACCCCACAATCATACTGACCTATATGAGCTGTTAGGAGCACTCAGGTAGAGCTAGTCGGCACCTTCCTGTGATACTGAAATGAGGACTGGCAGCGTCTACATCCTGAGAAAGAAAATCCGTGCCTGTGAGGCATGTTTGTCAGCCACTTTTGTTAGGATGACGGCAGCATCCCAAAGGACGGTGACACAGGGGACACTGTTTTCCTCCTTCTCCTCAAGCTGTTCGACCGGGTCACAGAGACCAAAGTCACACTGAAGAACACGGGGAAAGTCGGCTTCGAGTTCAGGGTGCTGACCAATGACCAGTCTTCGCCAGACAACCTCCTGCCCGGAGTGCCACTCATCCTGCCTCTTTCGGTAAGTAGCCATGTGAGGACGGTCAGAGGAGCCCCAATGCAAACCTTCAAGACAACCCAGAGCCAGGTCACGTTACACTAAACCAGTGGTTCTCAACCTTCTGGCCCTTTAAATACAGTTCCTCGTGTTGTGACCCCAACCATAAAATTATTTTCGTTGCTACTTCATAACCGTCATGTTGCTACTGTGATGAATCGTCATGTAAATATCTGATATGCAGGATGGTCTTAGGCGACCCCTGTGAAAGGGTCGTTCGACCGCCAAAGGGGTCGCGACCCTCAGGTTGAGAACCGCTGCACTAAACGTTCACGGCCAGGATTATGGGAGTGATATTTTTTAAAATTAAAATTAAAGAGCTCTCAGAAGCAAGAAAAATAAATCAATCCAAGCACTTCACTCATTTACTCAACAAGTATTGACTGAGTCCTGCATTCCCCAGGCACCATTCAAGCACCAGGGGTCCAATAGTGAAAAAGACAATACAACCCCATGGGTGTTTTTTTCATAATTATAAGATAGATTTTTCCTTTTTATTCTTTTGTTGTTGTTGTTGTTGATCCTCACCCAAGGATATTTTTCCGTTGATTTTTAGAAAGAGAGGAAGGGAGGGAGACAGAGAGAGAGAGAAACATCGATGGTGAGAGAGACCCATCAATTGGTTGCCTTCTGCACACACACCCCAACCAGGGCCAGGGATGGAGCCCACAACCAAGGTACACGCCCTTGACCAGAATCAAACCCAAGACCCTTCAGTCTGCAGGCTGAAGCTCAATCCACTTGCCAGCTAGGGCAAGATAGTTTATTTCTACTTATGTCCTCACACTTCCCTTGTGATTCCTTGAAGCTAAGGGCCTCCTGTCCATTGACTACAACAAGAGCAATTTTTTCATTAGCAGGTATGAAAACAACAGGAGGCTGCAATGAGCCAAATTGGTTTTCAAAGCAAATGGAGGAAGTAGTTTCTTGTACATTGTATGTGGATCTATCAGCTTTAAGGCACTTTTGTTGAAGTTTTTTCATCATGAAAATAATTTTCATCATGAAAATAAATCCTGGGGGAGGAATGTGAGTGGAGCATACCCAGCACCATAGGCCCTTGGGGTTATCTAGTCCATCAAACCGCCAGAAGCAGGAGTCCATTGTACCAATTTGAATGTTCTCTCTGGTCTTTCTGCTGCACAGGGTTTTATCAGTTCACTTAAAGAGCAGGAGTTGAAGATTTACTACTTACCTGGAGTACCTGAGATCTTTCAAAGAAGTTTTCAGGTCCAGATCGCCCACCTGGACCCAGAGAGTATCACACTGAGTGGAGAGGGAATCTTTCCTCGAATCTACATCGACCTCCCCAGAAACCTCAAAGGTACTGCTACCCGCTACCGTAGTTCCCCACGGGGGACAAAATACGCATTTTGCCTTGCTTGCTGGAATGTTGAAGGCTGCTCACATCATTGTCTGGGCAGTCCCTACTCGCTCCCTCCTGTGTTATTCCTCCGCTGCAAGAAAGTCAAGAGTTGAAATTGACGTGGAGGCCTGAGTTCAGTGAGATAAGACGTGGCCCTGGCAGTCGCACATTAAGACCCCTGGTCAACTCTGCCATCATTGAGGCCTCAGGAAATTGCCCTTCCAGCTGCCTTTTCTTCCAGCACATGTTCCTTCCCACTGTAATCTCCCTCCGAGTAGTCCTTCCCCGGTGGCACCCTCACAGGTGCCCACTGAGAACCTGAAGGCTTACTTTACTGCCCCGAGTACAATCCTCAAAAAATAAACTGTGCTGAAAGGCAACCAAGGTTCTGGTCCCTTTTCGGTATTGGGGAGTTTGGAAGCTCATTGAGACTGTTGTTAATTGCCTGCCCACGTCTCTAGCCAAGACTTCCTGATAGCATCTGGCCTCCCTCGGTACCAGAATATTTCTGTCTTGGCAGATCCGAAAGGTGATCCGCTCTTTTAGAGCCATGGACTCTGGTTCTTTCTTGCTGGATCAGAGGCCAGAGAAACTTCACTCTTCTCCGTGGAAAGGTCACTCTTCTTCATGAGTCCCTCTTCAAGCTCCTAAGCAGCTTCAGACTAAACCCTCACACCTCTGCCTTTCCTGCCACCCCACCCCGCAAAGTCACTAACTCAACTGTTGATGATCATCTATGACAGTGGTTCTCAACCTTCCTAATGCCACGACCCTGTAATACAGTTCCTCATGTTGTGGTGACCCCCAATTTCATTGTTACAAATTGAACATAATTAAAGCACAGTGATTAATCACAAAACAATATGTAATTATAGATGTGTTTTCCGATGGTCTTAGGCGACCCCTGTGAAAGGGTCGTTCAACCCCCTAAGGCAGGGGTGGGCAAACTTTTTGACTCGAGGGCCACAATGGGTTCTTAAACTGGACCGGAGGGCCGGAACAAAAGCATGGATGGAGTGTTTGTGTGAACTAATATAAATTCAAAGTAAATATCATTACATAAAAGGGTACGGTCTTTTTTTTTTTTTTTTTAGTTTTATTCATTTGAAATGGGCCGGATCCGGCCCGCGGGCCGTAGTTTGCCCACGGCTGCACTAAGGGGTCGCGACCCACAGGTTGAGAACCGCTGATCTATGAAATCCTAATAGCCGGCTCCCTGGAAATATGAACACAAACATTAGCAAGACTAAGGCCATGTCTCATCCTAGCATCTAGAGTTCCAGCGGACAGAAGGCAGCCCAAGTCCACATAGAATTGTCAGGAAGGAAGCTGAACACTGGGCAGCCAGCTGGCCTGCTCTGGCAGCAGACATGGTCAGGCCAGTGCAGGCTTTAAAATCATTGAAATCTGAGTACCGTTAGCTGGGCCTTCTGGGCTCCAGTTCCCTGCAGCCCCCCCGGCTTCTCGTCGCTTCCTAAAAGGCACTGTAATGACTTTGCCTGCCTTGCACTGCTTCCTGGTGAACTTGGGGGTCTGAAACCGCTCCACCACTTGCCTGCCCTCCCTGATTCTGGGGATTGTAGCTTAGTTAGTTGTCATTAAAGCAACTTGAGATGTAATACACACGAAAACTAGTTGAAAGGGTGGCCAGCTGTCTGGGTTTGTCCAGCCTGAGGGATTTCCCTAGTTGTGCAGCTGTGCGTGCTAGAACTGGGAATGTACCAGGTAAGCTGGGATCCAGGCGGTCAGCCTACTAGTAAGACTGGCTTAGGATGTCACTGCCACCAGCTTCTTAAGAACCAGCTGGTCCTAAAGCATCATCGCATTAAACTCAGCGAGGTCTCCGGCACAAATCCAGCTTGCTCACACAATGACCTCATCCTCTAAAGCAGAGAACACATGGCAGAGGAGGCACCAAAAAAGTTCATTTCCCTCCTCACTTTATTTAACCTGAGCTAAGGGTCTGTGTTTGGGACATAATTCATATATTTCTAACCATCCTGGTTTTCTTCTCCTCCCAATCCCCACAGGGAATGAAAAGTATGAAATCTTCTTGAATCAGGCCAGAGAAAACCTAGAAAACGAGTTAGACAAAGATGAAATATTGAGTCACACAGAGACCATTGAGGAAATGTCTGAGGATGAGCCTTTTAAGGTAAGACTAGCCTCACTTTGCACAGAATGTGTATGGCATAAGGACAGTATGTGCAAAGGCCCAGGGGCAGGAAGGACATGGGAAGGAGGAAAAGGTATAGCAAAGACGGGGTGAGGTTAGAGAACCAAGAGGAGCCTGAAGAGATAGGCAGCCCGCTATTGAACCTATTGAGGGTTTTGAACGTCATTCTGAAGGCACTGTGTTTCCACAGAGGCCGGGCGTTCTCGTATTTTGCATCTTTTACTTTAAATCTGCTGGAGTAATTCCAGAGGACAGGTGATGGTAGCGTCAACAAAGCTGATGGCCCAGAAAGTAGGGAGAAGTGGGTGAATTCAAGAAATATTTTGGAGGCAGGTTGGTCAGGGATTGATCGCATGTTGGAGTGAGGAGGAGGCGACTTCCAGGTGATGTGCTTGGATGACAACATAAGGAGGGGACACTCCGAGAAGAAACTCAGGACGAGAAACAAGCTTTGGGTGAAAGAGGAAGAAGGGAAATGAGTTCAAGTGGTCCATTATTACGCCTGAGATTTCTGTGCATCCTCCAAGTAGCGGCATCCAACAGGGAGCTGGACCCACTGCTATGGACCTGGGGAGAGAGAGAAGTTGGAGACAGTGGTGTGAGAGTTGTCAGATGGTCATTGTAATCACCGGAGATAGGGAGTTTCCCAGGGAGTGTACTGAGTGCTGAGGGAAGAAGGGAAACTCAGAGTAAAGGCCTCAGGCACCCACCAGCAACGTGGGGGAGAGGGACAGCCAAAGGGGCTCTGGGACAGTCAGGAGTGTGTGGTGCCTCCGAGGTGGGATCCAAGCCAAGAGGTCTCTTGAGGGAGGGAGGGACCCAGCTTGTAAATAAAGGCTGCCCTGCTGTGGGATAGAAAACAAAATCCCCAAATGTCCCCTCCCACCATTCCCTGAAACCCCTCTCTTCACCATCCGTTCCTGACCACGAAGGCTGCTTTCTCTCTGTGCCCTTCTTTTAAGAGGCAAATGTGCATGAGAACAGTGTCCTGAGGAGGAGGATGTATGCAGCTGAGAGAGCTTAGCTGGGGTTCTCCAATGGGGAAAAGGGGGATCACTAGGGAGACTGGGAGCCCACAGGCCACCAGCAATTACTTATTTGCAGACACTGACAGTGAGCCTTAGTTCCAAGGATATAGTCATAATTAACAACAACAGCTACCATTGAATGAACTTTTACACCAGGCCTGTGCCATGCCACTGAGCTGCATTATTTCATTAAACCCTCCCACGATGAGGGGAGGGGGATAAGATGCCATTATCATCTTAATTTCACAGTTTTAGAGGACTCGTGGAAGTGAAGTGCATTTCCAAGGCAAGAGCAGAGCTAGAGTTGGAATGCAGGTCTGTCCAGCGGACCCCGGCCTGCCTTGGGGCAGAGGTGCAGCTCCACCTGCTACTGCCTTCCCAGGTGGCTCCTCATCAGAGCCTTAGCACGGGGGGGTTTCTGAGGATGTGATGGCAGGGGCAGAGCAAGCTAGTCCTCCTGCATAAGCCAGCGGCCAACTGACCACTAAGCGGCTCAGGCAGGGGCCAGGCATAGGGTGGGCTCTGCTGGGACTGCCTGGAGGTGAGGCAGGCTCCTGCACACATCGTCACGGCTCCCACACCTCCCTGTTGTCTCATTACAGGCCCCTTCACACAGTAACCTTTCCTGCTTGGCCCAGGCCTTCTGGTTTGGACCTTTCAGGACAGGATTTTCCAACCATTTTTCACTATCTCTCCCGCCAAGACATCTTTTCCTAATACCCCATGAAATGCATGTAGTGTATGTAAAACCTAATCTCTTTGAATAGTTTGGTATTCAATTTTTTAATTTTTATGTTGAAGTGATTATAATTCACAGGAAGTTGAGAAAAATTGTTTTCCCATCGGTAGCATCTTACATAACTACAGTTACATCATCAAAATCAGGAAACCGACATCGGTAGCAGCTGTGGAGCTTACGCATCAATTCCATGTGCGCTGGTGTGTGGGCGTGGGGGGATGCGTTTGTGATTTTTTCATGTGTAGATTTGTGTAAACCACCACCACAGAACTGCTCCTTCACCACAAGGATCCTTGTGCTTGTTGGGGAAACAGAATTAAACAAAATCTCCTTCCAAGACAAAAAAAAATCTCTCCACAAAGGCAGATGAAAAAGAAAAAAAACTTATTATTAAACCAGAATGAGATCTGTGTCACAGGCAGTTCACTAAGAGATTACAATGACAGGAAGAAATCTCAGCCTCTTGTATGTAGCTGAGCAGATGCAACCCATTGCAGAAATGTTTTCAAGTAAAACAGTAACTAATCCGTAAGTAAGAACTATCACTTGTCCTCATTAGCAGACTTGGCAGCACCATTTGTCACACAGTTTGTTCTAAAGTCACATGGTAATTGGAGTGACCATCTGGGTGAGCTAATTGGCTTAACCAAAGGAAACCAAACTTGTTGTGTTTTTATGAGATGGCCCTCTGACTTTAGGCTCCCACCCTCTCACAGAAACTGGGCGATAGAGCCCTAGCTGGTTTGGCTCAGTGGATAGAGCATCGGCCTGTGGACTTAAGGGTCCCGGGTTCGATTCCAGTCAAGGGCACATGCCCAGCTTCCTAAATCCTCAGTAGGGGGCATGCAGGAGGCAGCCTATCAATGATTTTCTCTCATCATTGATTCTCTCTCTCTCCCTCTCCCTTCCTATCTGAAATCAATAAAATGTATTTTTTAAAAAAAGAAAGAAAGAAACTGGGCAGTAGGGGCTCCATCATCCTTGATGATCACATCAAGAAACAGTCCCCAGATCCTTAAGAAAGGTGCTTGGAGTTGTAAAGCTGACAAGAGGCTTATATGGCCCTCAAAAAGATTTACATACATTTCAAAGAGGCAGAGAAAGAACTAACAAGTTCTCTAAAGTGAATGCTCTAAGAAGAGGGAATGGGAAGAAGTCTCTTCTCTTCTCTTTTTTATTTTATTTGCACTTACATCCTACACCTACCCCTAATCTAACAATCCCTTGCCCCTAGTAACCACTAATCTGTTCTTTACCTCTATACTTTTATCTCAAGAAGACTATCTAATAAAAGAGTAATATGCAAATTGATCATCACTCCAACACACAAGATGGCCTGCAGGGGAGGGCAGTTGTGGGCAATCAGGCCAGCAGGGGAGGGCAGTTGGGGGCAACCAGGCCTTCAGGAGAGGGTAGTTAGGGGCAACCAGGCCTTCAGGGGAGGGCAGTTAGTGGCAATCAGGCTGGCAGGGGAGCAGTTAGGCATCGATCAGGCTGGCAGGGGAGTGGTTAGGGGGTGATCAGGCTGGCAGGCAGAAGCGGTTAGGGGCAATCAGGCAGGCAGGCAGGCGAGCAGTTGGGAGCCAGCAGTCCTGGATTGGAGAGGGTGCAGGCTGTGCTGAGGGACACACACACACACACACATACACACATACACACACACATATACACCCATGCACGAATTTCATGCACCAGACCTCTAGTGTTATATAAATAAAATCATACTGTATGTAATCTTTGAGGTTGGCTTTTTTCATTCAGCATGATGCCCTTGAGATCCATCAATATCAGTAGTTCATCCCTTTTTATAGCTGAGACTACTCATGCTATCGATGTACGAGTTGCATACTCCACCCACCCCCATGAAAATGTTAATATCACAAATAGACTGCATATCACCCTAAGGGGTGATCTTGCCCACACGGAGAATGCATGTTCTAGAAAAGTCTGCGCCTTTGCTCTTCTCTGTTGCTCCAGTTAAGTGCTCAGCTCCAGATGGAAGTAGAGCGACTCATAGTCCAAAACTATTCCATGGAACATCAGAAAATTATCCACGATCCCATGGACGAAGTCAGCCATCGGGGTCGCCACAGACTAGCCAAGTGAGTGCCCTTCCATGCTGTTCGTTTCAAAGTGCAGTGGCGCGCGCATTGCTGCCCAGCGGAGTGCTCCCTGGCATGATGGTTGGTCATGCAGGAAAGCACTCCACTCCCCTCATGTATCTGCTATCCTTTGGCATCCAGCTAACCAGGCAGGAACCTCTGGCTTTGTCTAGTGGACAGGCCCAGGTTCAGGTTCATGAGAGCCCACCTGGAAGGTGTGTTGAGATCATGGCTGAAACAACAGTGTGGACTTCTGAGGGAAGACGTAGCTGGTTCCTGGTCTCCCCTCTGGGGCCATTCATTGTTCTCAACTCCAGAGCATAGCATTGTGCCCGGGAGATGGGAGAGAGCCTTGTGCTCCCTCACTTTTGGAAGAGTGACTGGTGAGGAGAGCTTGTTGCTCATTTCAGAATCCAGCTGCCAGAGTATATCCTAGACTTTGGCCACATCATCCTTGGCGACTCTCGATCCCACATCATCAAGATCACCAACACCAGTCACATCCCAGTGTCCTTCCACGCGGAGAAGCGCATCCTGCACGACACAGGTAACCAGGCCAGGGAGGCCTTTCCCCCTGCACCTTGTCATTTCCAACAATGGCAAGGCCATCTGTCCTGGCTTTCTGGAGAGGAGTGTGGATTTCCTCTGGGACCGGCGGAGAGAATTGTTGGGTCATTCATTGGGTCTTTGAATGGTTATCCTGCCCCAGAGGGGCTTCTAACAAAAGCAGCTCTTGTTTGCTATTTCTCCTTCCCACAAAGAAATTCTGTTTGTCTTGGTCCAGGCTTTAGTACTGAGCTAGATCGTGTAAAGCAACTGCCTTCCTGCGAAACGGAAACATTTGAAGTGAGATTTGACCAGCAAGGGACCAACCAGTCTGTGGGAAACAAAGAAGCCATTCTGCCCATCAAAGTAAGGTGCACCGCTGGGGCCAGCTGAGCCTTCCCAGCTCCCAGCTGTGCTGGCCGATCACCCCTGGGATGATTCAGTTACTATTTCAGAGTCATGATTCTCCCCCCGCCCCCCAACCCTGTGCCACATGCTATGCTAACAGCAATCTTATGGCCTCTCTAGGTGGTTGGAGGGCCAACAGTTCACATCTGTCTGCAAGTCCAGGTGACCATTCCCACTATGACACTGTCTTGTGACAAAGTGGAGTTTGCCACAATTCAGTGTGGGCAGTGCCTTGTGGAAACTATTCAGCTCTCCAATCATCTTCAAGTTCCTTGTGAATGGTTTGTCGTCAGCCATAAGCCATTTAACAAGGTAAGTGAGTTGCGGCCCGTTGATCCCCCTTTTCCGTCTCCATTTCAGCCAGATTTGTAATTCTAGGCATGCGCTCTCATCATTTCACTCTCCTGCTCAGACTTTCAGGGACAGCCATCTCCTCCTGAATAAAATCTAGTTCCTTAGCTCGGCACTTGAGGGTCTATCAGGCCATGCTGTCTGGCGAATGTCTTATTCATCTTTGCACCCCTGGTATCTACACATTCCCTGGTGCTGGGAAGGCACTTAGTAAATGCAGGTGGAGTGAGCAGACGCTGGAATAAGTCCATTTTCCCTAGATGGTTATCTAATTGTCTAATATTTATTAACCAGCTGGAGAAGCACATGCCAAAGTACTTAAGACGGAAACTCCATACCGAGTTCAAGCCAAAGACGCGGATCTTTGAGATCCAGCCCACGACAGGGGTCTTGGATCCTGGTGAGAAGGCCAACGTGCAAGTGAGATTCATGCCCAAGGAAGAGGTAAGCGAGAAAGAAGTGTGGTTCCATTCAGACTTTGCATCGCTGAGCTTTACTCAGAGTCCAGGTTTCGTTGGGTCTCCAGGGAAGCTTGGAGCGACCTGTGCCTTCTGTTCTGATTATGACGTGGCCAGTGCTTCCGGTTCACGTAGGGGCTGTGTGGCCTGGCGGTGAAGAGCACCCGCTCTGCAATCAGCACATCTGCCTGACGCATCGACTTTGCCTCCAGGCCTGGGTGAACGGCCTCCGGCCTCTGCCATTAGAGGCCGTGTGGCTTGGAGCAGATTACTTAACATCGCTCAACTTCCGTTTTCTCACAGATCATAGGAAAAATAATAATAATCCCCTATTGCATTTCTGAATCCAGATAAGCTCCAAAAACTGGGGGAAGTTTTCCTAAGTTTCAGACCCAAACCCATTTGGCGGAAAAACCTCATCTGAACGGACGTGAGACCCTTTACTTATCCCACTTCGTTGGCAGAGTCTAACATTGCAGTGCAGAAATATTAATGTGTTTGATTCCAGGGGACCTGCCCCAGGCCCTGCTGAGGCTGTTGGGTAACACAGGGTACCTGTTCTCTATAGAAATCTGAATTTGAATGTGTCTGTCCCCAGGGTTTCAGGTAAGACCTTATCAACTGCAATAGCTACCTCCTAGGGTCATGTTGAAGAATAAGTGAATTAACGTGAATAAAATGGACAGCATACTGCTCTGTATGTAGTAAGTGTCTCAATAGCTGTTAATTATTATCATTAGTAGTTTTGATAATAATAGGTACCTCCCGGAAGACCCTGTCTGGGCCTCACAGACGCTTCATTTGTGAATACCACAGCACAAAGCTGCGTCTGACAAAGAATATAGTAAAAACAATAAAAAGTTAGAACCAGAGGGGACCTCAAAAGGTTACACTGTGAAAACTTTTGTTCAAAGCTTAAGGCATTTAGGAGACTTTTTTTTAATTCTTTTAAAAGAAAAAAGCATGGAAGTTTTTAGAATACCTATGGTTTTCCTGGTAATGGCTTTGAGGAAATGTTTAAGAATCTGCAGTGCGAAAGAAAAAAAGTGAGTGACTTCATATCTGATTCTAAAATAAAAGTCCCTGTTTCTATGATTGGCCGGTGTTCTCAATGGTTAGAGTGTTGGCCCATGCACTGAAGGGTCGCAGGTTCGATTCCCAGTCAAGGGTATATACCTGCATTGGAGGTTTGGTCCCCAGGTCCCATCAGGGTACATGCAAGAAGCAACCAATCAACGTGTCTCTCTTCCTCTCTCTCTCCTCCTCCCTCTCTCCCTTCCACGCTCTCTAAAAAACAATGGGAAAAAATATCCTTGGGTGAGGATTAACAAAAAAAATTAAAATAAGACAAAATAAAATCCCTGTTCCTATTATTATAAAAATATCCCCAACCCTTTTTAAAAGTAAATAGAATTAATATATTTTTCATTGTTAGAGAATCTTAAGACTGTCAAGGGGCCTCCTCAAGCTTTTGGTTGTTTTACTGAAGGAGAAAAATGTCAGTAAATATAGTTCTTTTTCGGGCAAATTCCATAAAGATTGAACTGGAATTGGTCAAAGTTAATAAAAATGCCCCCACCGATGGGGAGAGGGATTTATTGGCTACATACAAGTAATTGGTTTGCCCTGCAGCCCATACAGTCCGCACCTACATCTCCATCAGCAGCAGCAGCAGAGAAATCACCGATGTCCATACATACAACTCCTAGACATGATAACATGTGTTCAGAATACGCCGTGTTAGAAAACAAGGAAATGAATGTTTCAGCAATATTTCCATAAAAAGCAATTAAAATATAGAAGTTTGGGATGGGGCCTGTGAACCCATGTCTTTAAATAGGTCCCTTAGTGAAACCAGAGTAAGATCACTGGCATCAGGTATCAAATGGTACTTGGATCGTAACTGCATCAGATGAAGTGAATGCCGTAGCTGATTACCCATGACTTAACTCGTGTTCAGAAAATGACAGTATGTTCATTCAGATTCTCCAGGGAACAAACCTGGAGACATTTTTTTAATGCAAACAGATTATTTGAGAAGTGTAGGGAATACCGATAGAAACGTAGAAAAAAAGGTCAGGGGAAGGAAGGCAGCTAATAGGATGTGTGAGTGAGCCAGCTGCCTTGGAGACTGGAACTTAATCCCACTGGAAACGCTTAGAAAATATATAAAGTGCACATTTCAGAATTGCCCCTCCCCAGGGGCGAGGGAGCTAACTCCTGAGAGTCACTGGTTGAGGGCCGCTCCCAGGAGGGGTGACTTCTCCGGCACTGTGCCCACCCTGTCCATGGGTAGCCAGGCCCATGAAGTGGGAGCCCAGGGGTGCAGACCTAGAGGTACAGGGAGTGGCAGTGGGGCATCTGAGTACCCTGGAGGTCTGAGGGATATGGGCAAGGCACTTAGAGGTCCTTCTACAAGTATAAAACATTGATACGGCGCCTGGCGTGCAATAGGCACTATTAATCCTGTAATAGAAATTACTCTCGTGCAATTTCATAAGAAAAGTTTTCTCTCTTCTTCTAAATTTCTCTCTTTTCATCTAAATTCTGTTCTCTCCCCGCCCCCCGTCCCCCAACCCCAGTGGTTTTCAGTTCCACATGGCGTGTAACAGAAAGAAATCCAATGCTTGTTTTGTTTTTATGTTTTCCAGAAATTCTACAGTCAAACCCTGACGTTCCAGCTTGTCCGCAGTACTCAGAAGCTTACGCTGCTGGCACAGGGGCAAGGCTTAGAGCCACGCTTGGAATTCAGTCCTTCAATTCTGGAGCTGGGGCCGCTGCTGCCTTACGCGCCTGGAGACGAGGCCGAGGTGGTGGTGAAGAATCCCTGTGACTTTCCCATTGAATTTTACTCCTTAGAATTTGACCAGCAATATCTCATCGAAGAGAAGGTGAGCAGAGGCCCAAACCAGTCTTCATTTTCCTCCCCGTGTTGGGCCCTGACCTGTACTGGTGCTCTTCTCTCTGCCAGGACCGCTGGCCCCTGGCCTTTACCTCTCCTTCCCTTTGAACCCTTCCTGGTCAACTTCAAGATCGCTGTGTAGACTTTTCTAACCTGCTTCCCTTGCCCTGAGCAGAAGTCATGACCTCTTTGTGATCGCATTATGCGTCTAAACAACCAATGGGGAAATTAATACATGCTAATGGTAAAAATTCAAACAGTGAAGAATGTATGCAGCAGTCATTCTATTTGAAGTGAGTTTCTTGTAGATCGCATGTAAGTGGGTCTTTTTTTAATACATTCTGGCAGTCTCTGCCTATAGTTGTTATATTTAGATCACTTACATTTACTATAGTTATGTTTGGGTTTAAATCTGCCCTTTTTTTCTGTTTGTTCTGGGCTGTATAATTTCCAGTTTCTCCTTCATGTTCATTTTTTTAAAACTTTATTTTTTTTAGAGCAGTTTTAGGTTCACAGCAAAATTGAGGGGATGGTACAGAGACTAGACCAGGGGTGGGCAAACTTTTTGACTCCAGGGCCACAATGGGTTCTTAAACTGGACCAGAGGGCCGGAACAAAAGCATGGATGGGTGTTTGTGTGAACTAATATAAATTCAAAGTAAACATCATTACATAAAAGGGTACGGTCTTTATTTTTTTTAGTTTTATTCATTTCAAATGGGCCAGATCTGGCCCGCGGGCCGTAGTTTGCCCACGGCTGGACTAGACTATCCGCCTGCCCCTACACTCCATGGCTTCCCTCATTATCAATATCCCTTCCTAGAATGTACATTTGCTACAACCGATGAGCCTACGTTGACACACGATAATCACCCAAAGTCTAAAGTACATTAGAGTTCACTCTTGATGTTATATGTGCTATGGGCTGAGACAAATGTATAATGACATTTACGCATCATTATAGCATCATACAGAATAACTTCACTGCTCTAACAATCTCCTGTGCTCAGCCTATTAATCTCCTCCTCCTTCCAACCCCTGGTAATCACTGATCTTTTTACTGTCTTTATAATCTGGTCTTTTCCAAGATGTCATCCTATATAATAAAAGGATAATATGTAAATTGTCCCCTCGACTGGGAGTTCGACCAGGAGTTCAACCAGGGGGCAGGGTTGGCCAGCCAACTGCCCGTGGCCCCTCCCCGCAGCCGGCCTCTCCCCAAGTCGCACCCCCCCCCCCAATCAGGGCAGGCTGGCTGGACCCTGTGCACGAATTCATGCACCAGGCCTCTAGTATAGTCTTAATCAGTATGTAGCCTTTTCAGATTGGCTTCTTTCGCTTAATAGTGTGCATTTAAGTTTCTTTCATGTCATTTTGTGACTTGATAACTAATTCTTTTGGTCGTTGAATAACATCCCATTGTCTGGATGTACTGCAATTTATTTACCCACTCACCTACTGAAGGACATCTAGGTAGCTTCGAAGTTTTGGCAATTAGGAATAAAGCTGCTGAAACACCCATGTGCAGGGTATTGTGCAGACAAAGTTTTTACTCCTTTTGCTAAATACCAAGGAGCACAATATGTAAGAATGTGTTTAGTTTTATAAGAAACTGCCAACATGTCGTCCAAAGTGCTTGTGCCATTTTGCATTCTCGTCCGCAATAATTGAGAGTCCCTGTTGCTCCTCATCCTCACCAGCATTTGATGTTGTCAGTGTTTTGGACTTTGGCCATTCTCTGAGATATGCAGTAGTACTCATTGCTGTTTTATTTGCATTTCCCCCGATGACATATAATGTGAAGCATCTATTCATATGTTTATTTGCCATCATTATATCTTTTTTGGTGAGGTATCTGTTAAGGTCTTTTGCTTACTTTTTAATCAGGTTGTATGTTTTCTTATTGTTGAGTTTTAAGAATTTTTTACATATTTTTAAATAACAGTCCTTTGTCAGATGTGTCTTTTGCAATATTTCCTCCCGGCTGTGGTTTGTTTTCTCATTCTCTTAACAATGTCTTTTTCAGAGCAGAAATTTTTAATTTTAAGGAAGTTTTGCTGTTCCTGGAGTCTGATGTTTAGCTATCTGATTCTTATTAGTTATTTATTACTGCAAAACAAAATACCGCCAAGCTGAGCAACTTAGATGTTTGTCATCTCATGTTTTCTGTGGGTCAGGAATTTGGGACTGGCTGAGCTAACTAAGGTGGCTCTGCTTCCTCAGGACCCTCCCCCAACTTGGTCTTTGAATCTTCTCCTTTCTTTACATCCAGTGTTTATGCTCTACTACCTGATTTAGATGCTGCCTCCAGAAGTTTCCCTCAGAACGGGAATCTGTCCCTCTGAAGGCAATCTCTTCATTGGGTAGTTATGAAATGCTCAATGGCTTACGTTGGCACAGCATCCTCTCTTGTGGGTCAAGTTCAATGGAAAGCAGAATTTAAGACTCTGCGATTTGCATACAGAAGGTTTATTAGGGAGCTCTTGGGGAAAACACCTGTAAAGAATAGGAACGCAGAATTGGGACAGAAAAAGGCGACCTGTGAGAGGTTGCAGCGGAGACTTCAGCTGACAGCACAGGAAGCTCTGGAGCAGGCTCTTCAGTTACCCAGCTGAAGCCATTGGCCAAGGCTTGGTGTCTCCACAGCAACCAGTCTCTGGAACATTCCTTCCTTTCCACACTGACCTCTATCCTAAGCTCTCTTCCATTTCATTGGTCCATTTGTCTATCCGACATCAATACCACCCTATCTGTTACTCCAGCTTTGTAAGTCCTGATATCTGGTATGACAATCCTCTCTCTTCATTCTTCTTTATTAGGGTTCTAACTATCCTTATCTCTTTGTCCTTCAGTATATGTTTTTTAATGACCTTATTAACAGTGGTTTTCAAACACCTGAAAATGGTGATTCTGGAGAAGGGTTGTCTAACAAGATGTATTTTTTCACACCAGTGGAGCCAGGTGTCCCTCCAGCACTTGCCAGCAGCAATAAATTAGGTCAGATGGGGAGTAATTGCTTTCTAGGAGTTCATTTTATAAATATGCATATACACTAAAGTTGCCGCATTTAACAGGGGGGAAAAAACAGTTTTCCCAGTTAAATTTGAATTTCAGATAAACAATATGGACGTATTTATACTAAAAAGATGTATTCATTGTTTATCTGAAATTCAGATTTAAATAGGCCTCCATATTTCATCTGGCAATCCTCATACATTTATACATTTCCTCTCTACCTCCTCTTTCTTCCTATCTCTATCACTCTCTAAAAATCAATGGGAAAATATCCTTGGGTGAAGATTAACAACAATAACAAATTTAAAACAAGAAGAAAATTCTCTTCCACATGTTAAATGTCCATTTAGGCTGAAATGGAGCAAAATAAAGACCCATCTCCCCAGGTTCAGGGCTGAGCGAACCTTTAGACCCTCCGAAGCACCCTGCCCTCTGCACACACCTGCTTCAGGCAGGGGCAGGGGTCTGACGGGTGGGAGAGCAGACCCACCGAGGGCTGTGGGGAAGAGCTTCCGGGGAGACCACCAGCACTTCCCCTTGTCCTCGCGCAGATCTTGCGGTCGCTGAAGGGCTACGACTCCTACAACACCCTGCTGCTGCCCCCCCGGGTGCCTGGGGAGAAGCTGCCCTCAGAGGTGTACGAGTACTTTAGGGAGATGAAGCAGTCCAAGGAGGAACAGATGAAGGCGAAATACCTGGAGGCTCTGGCTCAGGACAACGGTGAGAGCTCCTCCCGGGGGCCGGCTCCGGCTCCGCTACTGCCCTGGCTTCTTGGAAGGGTCCCTGGGCCAGGCAGGCGCGAGGTGCCTTAGGCATTTATTTCTAATCCTTACAAAGTGGTCCCGTTATCCCCGGGTGCATGGGTGCGCAGACGGGGCACTTTCTGCTCTTGAAAGGCCCTGTCTTCAGCTACAGTCACAGCCTGGGGTGCTCGGGAGCTGGGGCTTCAGTTTTGAGTTTCAGGGGAGCCAGTTAAGCCCCTACAAACATGCTATGTTGCAAGCACTGAGCTGAAGAGCTGGGGGGAAAAGGTCAATGAAGCAGCCCCTGCCGTGGAGAGATCACAGGAAGTGGATGGAGGGAAAGACATCGCCTCTCAGGGCTGCCTGGTGGCGCGGGGTACAGAGCTGAGAGGCTGTGACGGACGAAGGACACCATGAAGTCAGGGAAGGGCCGCGTCCCTCTCAGCCCATTCCACTCCGCCGCCGTGGGCTCCTTTCTCCCCTTGGCCCGTGGAGGAGTCCGGGACGGGGACACTCTGCTTCTTCCCAGTGCTTCCCGGGCCTCTGCTCACTCTGCCCTCTCACCGTCGGCCATCCTGCTCCCCTTCCCACACCGCGTCCAGGGGAGCCCGCGGTCGCAGGCCGCATCGCCACCTTCGCTCGAGAGCTGCAACCTCTCTGGCTCAAATCCAAACCCTCAGCAGAGAGGATGCCTGGACCCTGGGGTGGGGGTGGACGTCAGCGTATACAATCCCAGCCCTCCCGTGCATGCACCCCCTGAAGCGCTGTGGGATGGGCGATGAGGGGGGTGCTGGGCCGACAAGAGTCAATATGCTGGACACTCAGCCGGGGAAGATGTCCATGACAGGTTACAGGGGAAAGCAGGTTACAAATTGGTGTGTACAAGACTGGTTTTGGAAAATTAACCGCGTGAGAGGTTGCTAGCTCTCCCATACTGGTATCATAAAATCAAGCTGCGATTCCTCTGTCATCATTTCTTTATCGATATCTCTTTTTGAAACTGAATTTTATAATTTTTTTGCTTTTCTGAATTTTCCAAATTTTCTGGAGCACTAATTTTGGGGATATTGTATGTTAAAATGTAGAAGCACTCTGGGCAGAGAAACTGCATGCAGTTCTTGTTGATTTGAGCTGGATGATCCAGGATGATAGTAACCAGCAGTTCTCCTCTTTGTCGTTTCCCTTTTTCACCCACTCTCTCTTGTCTCCCCCCACCCCACCCCCGGCAGAAGACGAAGATATACCCTTGTCGGAGCAGGTAACGGTCTCCAACGTGAAGAGGGGCTCACTTAGCCGAGGGATCTCTGTCACATCCGACCTGGAGGACTGGGAGGAGTCCAAGAACAATCCAGATGATGAAGAGGATGATGACAGCCTGGAAAAACTAGTGTTTCAAAGTAACCAGTATTTCATTTATTTATTTTATTTTTATTTTAGAGAGGGAGGGAGGGAGAGGGAGAGGGAGAGGGAGAGAAAATCAATGTGAGAAACATTGATCGGTTGCCTTTCATATGTGCCTCTGACCTGGCCCAACCTGCAACCCAGGTGTGTGCCCTGCCTGGGAATTGAACCCACAACCTTCCCATGCGGAGGGAGGGGGGGGTGCAGGGGGGTGGGGGGAGACACTCTAATCAATGAGCCACACCAGCCAGGGCTAACATTTGAATGTTTGGGGGCCAGTTTTCTCTAAGCAGCAGCAGGAAGAGTGACTGATGCCTTTCACCTTTCTCCAAACCTTCTAGCATGACTACGTATTAATTCTCTAACGTGACTATGCCATCATTTATTTAGCCATTTCCCTGCATGTTGCAAACTCAGCTAGTTTCCAACATTATTTTTTTCAGCAGAAGAGATTCCCAAAAATGGAATTAAGAGTCAAAGAATATCTATAATTGCAATCCTAGCAGCCCCGGGCAAATTAGTAGCCAGAAAGGGTACTCTCATACAATACAGGAGGGAATGAGGGCTGCAGCAGATGGGTTCTCGTTTCCAAACGGTATCTAAAAGGAAAAAGTCACTCTCATTTCCATCAGAACTCATGTGGCCTCCGGGTGTGTCCACAAGCACGCACATGCGCACACGCACACATGTATTTTTAATTTGCAGCTGAGAAGTTACAGAGCACGGACAGCCACTCTGCAGAGGACGATGGAGAAGCAGAGAACAGCCCAGTGAACAAAGCCATTGCTCGCTACCTGGGCATCGATGTTTCTGCAGAAGGTAACCTGGCCAAGAACCGGAAAGGCATCGCCATTATCGTCCACGGGACGCCCGTGTCAGGTATGTGACAGCTCTGAGGGGTTGCCCCTTTTATGGGGTGAAGCTTGCACGTGTCATTTTGAGGACCTAAGATTATTTTATTTGGAGAAGTTGTGGGTTCCCGTAGCACAGGGCCGACCGGTGGCAGAATCAGGAGCAGAATCCCCGGTCCCGATTCGGGCCTCAGGTCTTCCTTCTCTTTTGGCTGCCACCCCTGAGCACAGCAGGGCACCCGGAGAGATCACTGTCCAGGGGCCTCTGTTCTAGAAGCTTCTGTCTAGGACGCCAAGGAAATAATGTCCAGCCCCCTGACCTTTCCTCCAGGCAAGACGGCCACGGCAGCCAGCCTGGCCAAGTACTACGGCGCCGCCTGCTTCAACATCGACTCCATCGTGCTGGAGGCCATCTGCGACGGCAACAGCATCCCAGGGATCCGGGCCCGGGAGCTCTGCATCAGGGCGGCCATCGAGCAGTCCATGCGGGAAGGAGAAGAGTCTGGTGAGAGCCGTTTCCACTCCCTTCAGCACCTCGGCATGAGATGCTTTCTGTGGCCAGGCAGCCAGCACCCACTCCGGTAACCCCCACCTTCGCAGTGTCCCTCCCTGAGCTTTTCTCCCACCGCTTGGTTGAAGGCTGATTTTCAACGTGCTGCTACCTTAGGGCCCAGAGGAAAATTCTCCTCCCCAAACATCACGTGGCCCTTCGGGGAACAGGACAATGACTGGCACGTGGCCCACACCTTTGGGGGTGACACCTGGCGAGGAGCAGAGGGAAAGAGTGTAACAGCAGCGCGGGCTCTGGGAGAGCGGGCGTGGGAAGATGGCACGATCGGGGGCCGTTTTCGTGGGAATGGGCTTTGAGGGAGCAGGACTGTGTTGATAGGTGACGATAAAGGACAGGACACGCCAGACAAAGAAAGCAGGGAAGCCGACAGTTAGTGAGAGGTTGGGGGGAGGCTGAGGACAGTGGTCATTGACCTGATGCCAAGATTGGGAATCTGGGTCTTACTTGGAAGGAAAGGAGTCGGGTGATTGTCACCCTGTGGGGGTAATGGCCGGAAAGTAGCTCTTGTAATGACTCGTAAGGGAAGCCCGAGGCGGCGAGGCTGGGCAAGCTGACCTGATTGCCGCCACGGCAGCGCGAACTGAGGAGTGGGAGGCGCTCAGGACGTCACACCAAGATAGGGGCAGAAACCTGGAAGCGGGGGACAGCGTTTACCAAGACAGGGGATGCGGGGGGAGGAGAAGGTTTGCTGGAGAGACTTAACCGAGTGTTTGAACGCCACAGCAGTGAGGCCTGGGACGGCCGAACTCCCAGAGGCGGAGAATCCTGGCCCCATCAGGTCATCCAAGGACCTACAGGTCAGGGGGATGAACAGCTGCTCACGGGGAAATGTATGGAAGTAGAGTGCCTGCTGGGAGCTGAGTTGTTTGCATAAAAATACTCAGAACAGGGTGACAGCCTTCCTATTCCTGCAGCAGGCCTGCGCGTTGGTGAAACGGGGTGGGGCTTTCAGTCGTGTCGCTCCCTTCAGCACCTCTGCCTGGGATGCTTAAGGAGACGGTCGGGTCTAAGAGAAATAGCTCTTTAGTCGTGTAGGGGAGGAAAGATAATTTCCCTCTGCCCCTCTGAGTTCTCGGCTGAGACTCCTGTGATAAGAAAAAAAGAAGATTAACAAGAGGAAACAGGAGTTTATTAACACGTGTGCTTCCCGTGTACATGGGAGGTAGGGGGAAGTGAGTAACTCAACGTGGCTTTAGAGTCAGAATTCAATACCAGCTTAGGAAGGAAAGGAGAGGCAGGACGTCATCCTCTGGTGAAAGCAAACGATTTCTAGGAATGATGAATGAACCCTTAGGCACACGGAGGGAGGCATGACAGTTCGTCTGGGTTGCTGCTGACTTCCAGTCTCCTCTCCTGTGATAAGCGTCCATCTTCCCCAGTTGGTGGAACTCCCAGAACAGTGATGGCGAACCTACGACACGCGTGTCAGAGGTGACACGCGAACTCATTTTTTTGGTTGATTTTTCTTGGTTAAATGGCATTTAAATATATAAAATAAATATCAAAAATATAAGTCTTTGTTTTACTATGGTTGCAAATATCAAAAAACTTCTATATGTGACACGGCACCAGAGTTAAGTTAGGGTTTCTCAAAATGCGGACACGCCGAGCTCAAAAGGTTCGCCATCACTGTCCCAGAAACAGATTTGTGGCAAATGGGTTCGTGTTGCGTGCCCGTCTGTAGGCAGATAAGTAAGGGAAGTTCAGAGAAAGCCTCTCTGTGCATGTGCCGGTTTTCAACTGCCTACAGCTCGAAAGAATCAGAATACCCAAGCGGCAATTGTGAGGTGGCACGTCCTGAACTCCTGGAGTAATATTTCAGGGTGGCACATTCTGCTGCCCTTCCGCGGGAACCCCAAGCTGAATCATAATTCTGGTCCTCTTCGATTTTTGTTTCCTTCTCCGGCAAATAAACTATATTTCACTGAGGCCTCTGGAGCTGTGCGTGTCCTGTGACATATCGTGACGTATGAATGTGAGCTCCCTGCCTGAGAATATAATGTCAGCCCAAAGGCATCATTGGGGAGTCTTTCTCAACAAGTGACAGGTGCTGCAGCTCGAGTAGAGGAAACCAGCCCAGGAAGTTCCACAAAGAAAGGAGTGGGATGGACAGGGCAGGATGGGACCTTGGGGAGCACTGGCACTGTAGGAGGGGTGTGGAGGGGATGCCGGGGGGGCTGAGAGGTGGAGGGGGGATCGGGGGTGGGCGATGAGGAGAGCAGGTCACAGGGAAGCCACCTTTGAGTTACTCATTTCCCCCCACCTCCCATGTATACAGGAAGTATACATGTTAATAAACCTGTGCTTTCTCTTACTAATCTGTTTTTCTCATCGCCGGAGTCTCAGCTGAGAACTCAGAAGGGTAGAGGGAAGATGATATTTCCGCGCAGCAGGTGGGAAAGATCTGCAGGAGGGAGAGGGGCGAGAAGGGCTGTCAGGTCTCTCCGGGGCCCTGGTGGCATCCAGGCACCCTTCCAGCTTCATTTTCCCCGTAGCCCTCACCACTCGTTAACGTACTGTTTCTTTTCCTTATTTCATTGTCTGTCTCTCCCCACTAGAATGTAAGCATCCAAGGGCAGAGATTTGTGTTAGTTTTCTCCACTAATGTATTCCTAGGGTAGTGCCCTGTGCATAGTCCATGCAGAGTCAGGATTTATTTAAAAAATGGATTCAATCAGTAAAGGATCCTAATTGGAGATTGCTGGACATTCCAGTGGGAGGAATCCTGAGAAGAGAGGGCCTGTGAAGTTCACAGTTCAGAGGTCACTGGTGACTTTGAACCAAACCCTTTTAATGGAGGGCAAAGCCCCAACACACATTTGCCGTTTGCTCTGGAGTCAGCAGGCTGTACCGAACAGGAAGTGATACATCTGAACTTGCCTGTGAGTGTGCAACCCATACTGGATTGGAAGACGTTGTATGACTAAAAGACTGTAACTAAAAGACACAGTAACCATTGTTTATATTTTTCACATTATTTTATACTTACATTATATTATCTATTTTTATATTTGACTAGAGGCCTGGTGCACAGATTTGTGCACCGGTGGGGTCGCTCAGCCTGCCCTGCGGGAATCGAGCCAAAACTGGCTCTCCGACATCCCCTGAGGGGTCCCAGATTGCGAGAGGGTGCCTCTTGGGTGACGAACCCTGGAATCAGGCTACCTCCTCTCTGGTTCCGGGTGCGTCACCTGAGAACCGCAGTTGCCAAGTCACCGCAGCTCGGCAGCTCCTGCGTTGAGCATCTGCCTCCTGGTGGTCAGTGCACATCATAGCTATTGGTTGGAGTGTCTGCCCCCTGGTGGTCATTGTGCATCATAGCTACCAGTTGGATGGTCAAACAGTCGGATAGTTGCTTAGGCTTTTATATATATAGATAGATACTTTTTATATATTTTATATATTGAGTGAAATAAATTTTTACTTTTTTAATAGGGCTACTAGAAAATTTTAATTATACACATATGTGGCTCATGTTATATGTCTATTGGACAGAGCTGGTCTGGACCACTGTTTTGAGAAATTGGGCAGTGAAGGAAAGAAGTAAAATGATATCTTGAAAGATATGAAAGGTGAAATGAAAACTTTTGTTTAGTACGTATCAGAAAGAACTGGGTTTTTTTAGACATGGAGGAATGATGCTATGGAGAGGGGAAGGTGGAAGCATCAGAGCACAGAAGACATTCCATAGCAATCAGTGAGGGTGAGGATGGGCCAGGGCGGGGCGGGGCTCAGTGGAGTGAGCGGGTGTGGGTGGCAGGAGGCTGGAGCTTCATTATCTTCATTATCGAAGCAGAGCCTGGAGGGACTGGGGGTGAGGCTGGACGAACAGAGGACCGTGCCGGTCTATTCTTGGAGCAGAACTTTGGTACAACTACCCCACCCCCGCCCATCCTCCCAGGTGCCCTATGAAGTCCCTTGTGATCAGGTGCCAGGGACGGGGAGAAGGGAGCTACATGAAAGGGTAAAGCAGAGTAAGTACAGTGAGAGCTCTTGAGTGAGTTCTGGGGCTTATGTGCCGATGTGGTCAACAAGGAGTAGAGAGCTGAGAGCAGAGCTAGAGAAACATGAAGGCTGCCTTGCACACAGCCCCATCGCATCTTAGAGTGTCAGCAGCATCCACTAGACCCTATTCTCCTTCAGGGCAGGTGGTGCATCTGTGCCAAGTCAGAGGACACAGGGAGACAGGACTTGCCACTGTGGTTGGGAGGTTAAGAGGGGAACCTTTTAAATAATTACATCAACCACTGATTCTGAAAGGGAACCTCTCAGTGGTGCTTAGGAGTGGCGGTCTGATTGGAAGGAAGGGCAGAGGTGAAACGAAGAAATTAATGTTAAAGCCATGTTTGCCGACAGGCACACTGTTGTTACTCAGCCTATGTGTTCATTTGGGCGGTGCCATCTCATGCTACTCATTGGCATCACCGCTGCCTAGAACCACAGAAGGTCAGGGGTTGGGCTCCCAGGGCAGGGCTGTCATATACCCGCAGTCTCCGAAATGATTGCCCCTGGCCTGGAGGAGAAAGTGAGCGTTACTGCGGGATCTGAGCAGGGAAAAGCCCGGAACTCCAGGCCAGGTTCTCCACGGAGCCGCCGTCACCCAGTCCGCCCTGCGCTCGGTATGCCATCCCCACTGTGATTTCCTTCTCATCCTAAGGTGACTTTTCATATCAACCCACTCTCTCTGTGTAGCCCAGGAGACTGCTTCGGGTCAACTTGGCATAGGACAGGTACGACCGAGCAGCGAGAACCTGGGCAAGTTAATCTCAGAAACCACCCTGATAAACCCTGAAGTGAAATCTGCAAAGTCCATGCGCGGGAGCATGCTGTTTTCCAAAAACAGGGCAGAGCATGGCTCTGGGTCTCAGAAGCAGCATCACCCGCACCCGCCTGAAACTCCACAGGTACAAACCAGGGCTCCCCAGAAGCGGGGCTGGGATCCTTTCTCCTCCTCCCCTTCCTCCTCCTCCCTCCTCCTCCTCCTCCTCCTCCTCCTCCTCCTCCTTCTCCTCCTTCTCCTCCTCCTCCCCCCATCCTCCACCTCCACCTCCACATCCTGCAGCCAGGTCAGCACAGCTCCATTCAATGGGTGCCTTTGCCAGGCAGGCCTGAGTGCTGTCCCTGCACCACTCCTCCTGAAAGGAGGTCCATCCAGCAGGTGTTGAATAGGTGCCTTTAATAGTATAGGCACTGGGCTGAATGCTGGCAAAGTGAAGATAAATAAAGCAAAACCCCTGCACTCAAGCTGCACTAAGAGTCTAATGAAAGAACCACACCTTCAAATGTTTGCAGTGAAATGAGATTGGTGCCCTGGCCTGTGTGGATCAGTGATTAGAGCATCGGCCTGTGCACTGGAGAGTTGCAGGTTCAATTCCCAGTCAAGGGCAGGTACCTGGGTTGCAAGTGCGATTCCCCACCCTCCATCAGGGTGCATGTGAGAGACAACCAATCAGTGTGTTTGCAACCAATCAATGTGTTTCTGTCATATCACTGTTTCTCTCTCTCTCTCTTCCTCCTCCCATCTCTCCCCCTTCTCCCTCTCTTCCATTCTCTCTAGAATCAATGAAAAAATATCTTCACTCCTTGATTGAGGATTTTTTAAAATAAAAGAAATTGGTGACAAATAGCTGTGTAAAAAGAATTAGGTTAAACCATATAAAATTGCCAATATTCAACCATTTGGGAACGTCATAGCAATTTTATATGGCTTAATTTCATACTAAAGGGATGCTAAAGATAAAAAAAAAAAAACACCATTAATACAAGTTGTGGGATGCCTACAAGAGAGTCTTGGAAAGCCATTAGAAAGTCAGAGAATTGAGCCAGATGCCAAGGGACTTTGAGAACAATCTCAGGAGAAGAGCAGGTGCTGAAGCCAAAGACAGATGGCACTGTGGCAGACGAGTGTGTGACGAGTTGTCACTTGGAAAGTAGAGTCCAGTGATTGTAGGCTTCTGAGATGTTTGAAAGAAATTGAAAAAAAAAAAAGATAAAAGTGTTCATTAGAGGGGCAAACCCAGGGCCAAGAGAGTCCCTTTTTTGAAAGGAGGTCTATAAAGATGGGAAGGAAAAGTATAAGGTGATGATCCACCCAAGAGGGAATGCCAATCCAGAAGGAGACAAAAAGGGCAGGACTAATCATAACTTAAGAGAAAGGAGCTAGCTTCTTCTAGGGTTAGTAAAGGTGAAAACCAGACACAGCTGCGTGTGGCAGAAGCAAGGTGGAGAGCAGAACGTGGAGGAGGTCTTACTGAGTAACTTTAAGGTGTGTGCAGGACCCCGGGTCTTTGCCGGAAGTATGGAGGAGGTTGGGTTGCAGAGCATCTTGAGGAGAGTGGCTAAGTACGAAGATGTCCACTGTGAGGAACAGAACCAGAAATTAGTGGTGGACAGAAGCAAAGGTAGTTGAGAATGCTGATGGCCCAGCCAGACAGGAAGCCATACCTTCACAGATTTCACTAAGTGGCTCCTGGCAGCCCCCATTCAGAGGCAGAGAGAGACGTTTTCATCCCTGCAGGGGCAGGGTGTGCTCAGAATAAGGGGCAAGGGAGTTGAAAGTGGCATCTATATGGGAAGACAGCCAGGTAGGGTAGAAACTCAGAGGACGATAGAATGAGAGAGATAGGAAGAGGGAAAGGGTCTGTAGGTCATGTTACCGTTTAGAGTTCGGTAGGGGTAGTGGAAGAGGTTGTTTTAGAGAAGACTGCTGAGGTGGATAGAGTGGAGATGAAGGTCCCTATAAGAGAGGAGGCCCACACATTGGCTGGGGCAGGTGAACGGAGGGCATGTGGATAATGGAGCACTGGATGGGGCAAGTGGATGGACTGGAGGCGAAGGTCTCTGTGTGACCGGAGGTATGTTGGTTGGATGGGGCATCACCCAGGGTTGAATTTATGCCAAGTGATGTCTCTGATCTTTACTTTAGTCACATTTTTTTTTAACACCTTGCAAACTGAAACCATTGATTCAATTTATTTTGAAACGACATCCTTTTAACCCTCTTTTCCAATATCTAATATGCGTTCTTTACACAGGTATGTATGGATGAACTAGAAGCCATCTATTTGTATTTAATAGGGTGTCATGGGGAACCATTTCCTTTGCTTTGGTTCTGTCCATCTGAACAGTGAAGTAAGGCTTTATAGAATATATCAAAGGTGACACAAAATCCCAATGCGGACTTCAATCCCCGTTCACTGAACAGGGAACTTAAAACCTGTAAAAGATCACAGTAGAAACCAGATCTCACAGATCCCCACATGTGGCTGCCTGCTCGGCTCCAGTGTGACAGGCCTCCCACAGTGCGGACAGCAGTCACAGTCACGGTCACTTTAAGAGCGCTTTACCCAGAGATGGCTGTTTGGTCTTCTAATGTTCTCCTAGAGCAGTGGTTCTCAACCTGTGGGTCTTGACCCCTTTGGCGGTCGAACGACCCTTTCACTGGGGTCGCCTAAGACCATCCTGCATATCAGATATTTATGTTACGATTCATAACAATAGCAACATTACAGTTATGAAGTAGCAACGAAAATAATTTTATGGTTGGGTCACAACATGAGGAACTGTATTTAAAGGGCCAGAAGGTTGAGAACCACTGTCCGAGAGCATGAGCTTGCTGTTAAAATTGCAGTCGTTAGTTGCAAGTGGGAAGAAATGTATGTTATATAACGAAGACATGACCTGTAATATAAGGTAATTTATTCAAAAATCACCTTGTTCTACAAAAGCACCAGTTAGAAGTCCTGATCTTTTGAATGATGTTTAATCCAACACTTTTCACTTCTCAATTCCATGGCACCCTCAGCTGTTCACCACTCACTGTGATCATAGCCTAGACTTTGCTCATTTTACCCATAAACTCCAAGATCCCTATATTCGCACATCCTACTTTCCAACAGCCATCTTCTAACTTTTCAGATGTGCTTACTCATCAAAGCATCCAGTCCACATGTTCACGGCCTTCCACCCCACTTCTCTTACTTTCTTACCCAGTTTGGATTCTGTGGTCTGTCACTATTGCCACTCCCTTGCCCCTTCCCCTTCTTAGTACTTTTCAAGCAAAACTTTAGCCCTGGTAAACCCAATTCCCCACCTCCTCCATTCAGGACAGCTGGACATAGCTGGAGAAAATCCTCATTTCTCCTGAATGGTCTTAATTTAAGCTGAAGACTACAAATCTCAAGCGGACCCTTTGCTCTGTCCTAGCAAATTGGCTTTCTATCTCTTCAAGATAACCATTGTATTGCTGTCATCACTCTCCAAACCTCTTCCTCATTCTTAGCTAATGATCAGAAGATAACAGATCTCAGCAACAACCAGAAGACAATGCCTTATCCTCCCAACACCAACTCTACCAGACAGCTTTGGTCCTAGGCCAATGCCATGCCTTCCCGACAGCGGAGTAACTGTCCCTGCTCTTATCCAAGGCCCTGCAACTGGACCCGATCCCTTCTCTCTTACTCAAGAGCTAAATTCCTGCAATTCTCCCCTCTCTCTACCATTTGTTTATTTCCCCCATATATTGGATACTTCCCATTGGCATCGATACATGCTTTTATTATATTTATAAAAGCATTTTAAAATCTTTAAAAATATTTTCCCATGACCCCAGGTTGCTCTCCAGCTCTTACCTCACCTTTCAGGTTCTCTCTCAGAGAATGGCTGCATGATTGCTTCCTCGTCCTCACCACCTCTCTCTGCCTCTGAACGGGGGCTGCCAGGAGTCACCTATTCCAATGAGGCCTTTGTCCTCACCACTTCCCTGGCTACTCATCTCAAGGCCATTGGCATTCATCTTGCCAAATCCAGTTTTTGTCCTCATCTTACATGCTCTCTTGGCAGCTGATAACCCCTCCTCCAGAAAGACTTTCTTCACTTAGCTTCCAAAACGCCATACTCTTCTACTTTACCTCTATCTCCTTCATGACTCTCTCCACTCCTCCATCTTCAGATAACCTAGTTTTTCAGACTAGGCCAGTGGTCGGCAAACTGCGGATCGCGAGCCACATGTGGCTCTTTGGCCCCTTGAGTGTGGCTCTTCCTAAGCCTTAGGAGTACCCTAATTAAGTTAATAACAGTGTACCTACCTATATAGTTTAAGTTTAAAAAATTTGGCTCTCAAAAGAAATTTCAATCGTTGTACTGTTGATATTTGCTTGTTGATGAATGAGTTTGCCGACCACTGGACTAGGCCAAGACTAAGTCTTCTAATCTTTTATTTTTATTTTATTTTTTTGTATCTCTCTTTTCTTTGTAGGTAATCTCATCCAGTTCATTCATTAAATACTTAAATATTTTCTTCATTTACTTCAATGTTTTCTCTTTTTTTTTAATATATTTTATTTATTTTTTACAGAGAGGAAAGGAAAGGGATAGAGAGTTAGAAACATCGATGAGAGAGAAACATCGATCAGCTGCCTCCTGCACACCCCCCACTGGGGATGTGCCCGCAACCCAGGTACATGCCCCTGACCGGAATCGAACCTGGGACCCTTCAGTCCGCAGGCCGACGCTCTGTCCACCGAGCCAAACCGGTTTCGGCTTCAATGTTTTCTTAAATATTAAAATGCTTGAGTATTTTCATTATGCTTAGGACCCTCAAATTTCTATCTCTATCCCTAATTTTTCCCCAAGCTTAGGTTCATATACCCAAACCACATTTAATATCTCTATCAAATGGCTTAGAGGCATCTCAAAATTTGTATGTTGTAAAAAGTGGTTGTTGCTGCCTCAAAAAAGAATAAAACAAAACAATACAAAAAAAACTTGGCCTTTCCTTGGTCTTTTCTTTCTTGATAAATAACTTAACCATTTTTCAGTTTGTTCAGGTCAACACTCAAAAAATCATTCTTGATGCCTCTCTTTCTTTCATGTCTCATCTCAAATCCTATTGGCTCTGTTCCACACTATATCCTGTATCAGCCACTTCTCACCACCTCCACTGTGAGTGTCCTGCGGCCATCATCTCCTGCCTTGACCATGGAGATATATGACCCACCAGCCTTCCTGCTTCCACTCTTGTCACCTCATGCATCAGGTAGAATGCTCTCTTAAAAATAGAAGTCTGGCCGGCCAGTGTGACTCAGTGGTTGGGTGTCAACCTATGAACCAGGAGGTCATGGTTTGATTCCCAATCAGGCACATGCCCAGGGTTGCAGGCTTGATCCCCAATAGGGGGCATGCAGGAGGTAGCCACTCAATGATTCTCTCTCATCATTGATGTTTCTATCCTTCTCTCCCTCTTTCTTCCTCTCTCTGAAATAAATTTTTAAAAGCACATTTTTTAAATAAAAGTCCAATCATTTGTCTGCCTAAAACATGCCAACAACTTCCTATAATACTTGGAATAAAATCCACATTTCTTACCATGATTGACAAGCCCTGCATATTCTGGCCTGCCTGTGTCTTCGACTTTAAGCCTGACCACCTTACCCGTTGCTCACTCAGTTCCCATTGGACTTGGCTCCCATGTGCTCCCCAAATACCCACACATGCAGTCGTGTTGAGGGAATTTGCTCTTTCCTCTCAGAAAGAGTCTTCTCTCGGGATCTTGTCTTGCTCTTTCATATTCTCTCATACCCAGGTAATGTGGCCATGACCAACTAAATAGCCATTGTCTAAATAGCCATTGTCCAGCTCTGTCATTGCCCTTTACTCCCTTACCTGATCATTTTCTCCCTGGCATTCATTACTATTTGAAATTGTCACTGATTTGCATATTCATCTGTCCCTTTTCTGTCTCCCCAACTTGAATGCAAGGACCAGACTGGCAGCAACATTGCTAGGCTTGCGTGTTGTTGTGTCCCTGGTCCTAGAGGAGACCCTGGCCCATAGTAGGTGCTCAAAGAAGATTTGATTGAAAGAACAAATGGGTGCTGTTCAGTACATACACAAAGCACCTTCCACAGTGTTCCCACTCAGAGCGTATAGCAATTCTTTGAAGGAGATAGGAATATCCAATTTTACAGATGAGGAAAGGAGGCCCCGAGAGATGAGATGACTTTCCTGAGGTCACATGGCTTGTAGGTGTAGGAGTTGTTGGGACACCGAGCTGGGTTCTCACTTCTGAACCTTCTCTCCGCAGATTTCCTCCAGTCCTCTCCCCTCGGGACCCACACCGCGCAGACTTAGTGTCAGCACCAGCATCGGAGGCGAGACCGGGCTCCTGAGCTGTGTGCTCCCTGAGGAAATGCTCGTTCAGATCCTGACCGAGCGCTTACAGGTGCGTCCACACTCGTGCATGGAGCTGGGGAGCTCACACACCTTCCCCAGGCCATGCCGAGACGGAGCCCTCATAGCCCACAGCAGCTGAGAACCCCAGGCCTTGGAGAGGAAAGATGGGTTTCCTCACCCTCACCAGTCATTCACGTGTCCTTTTGACAGCCGTTGTCGGTCTGCTGCCTGAAGCCACTCACTTTCAAGGACCAGTGATCAGAAGAGTCACGGTGTTTTTAAAACTGTAAGGAGGAGCTGTTCAGAGTTAGAATTTGGAGAGTTAATTGCTATAAAAATTGGTTTTTAAGTGAGAAAAGCAGGTTATGTTCCATATGATTTCACTATATGTGGAATCTAAAGAATAAATTAAACGAACAAAACAGAAAGAGACTCATAAAAATGGAGAACAAACTGAAGGTTGTCAGATAGGAGGGGGACTTGGAGGCTGAGTGAAAAAGGTGAAAGGATTAAGAACTACAACTGGTAGTCACAAGATAGTCACAGGGATGTAAAACACAGCATAGGGGATATAGTCAGTAATCCTATATAATAAAGAGTTAATATGCTAATTAGACCAAACAGCAGAACGACCATCCGGACAACCTTCCGGACGAAGCTGGGGCTGCGAGGGCTGAGGCAGCTGGGGCTGTGAGGGCCGAGCCCCTTGCACAAATTTCGTGCATCAGGCCTCTAGTCTTTAATAATAAAAGCATAATATGCTAATTAGGCCAGACGAGCCTTCCAGACAAAGCCGGGGCTGCAAGGTAAGCCTGAGTCCCGAGTGCCAGAGGGAAGCTGGTGCCAGCAGCCAGGGGAAGGAAGGCCTACTCTTGGGTGAATTTCATGCATCAGGCCTCTAGTATTGTAATAACTATGTATGGTGCCAGTTGGGTACTAGACTTATGTTAACAAGATCAGCAGTGTTTGGGAGAGCGTCACTTAAGCCTGCAGGCTGCTTGGGATTTACAGAGAGCGAAACTGCTCAACAAGTCCCACAGCTGTGTGTTTGCTTTAGTTTTTCAAACTGGGCACAGTATTAATTGCACATTTAAATATGATAAAATCAGACTTGAGGTTCCAGCAGAGGAGGAATGTCGTTCCTGGAAATGACTTGTGTAGTGTTTGGACTGCTGCTGTGTTACAGGCACCACCCCTCTCAACTCACTTGAGCAAGGCGTTCACATAAGTGTGCAGGTATTTCATGAATCCGGATTAAAGGTAGCGAGTCACTGGGAAAGCCCAAGGGAAGCCAGTAGAGCTGTGCTCCTCAGAGCACTGATCTTTGTTGAGACATGGAGCCCGCATGATCTCCTTCATCTACAAGGTCTTGCTACAAAGAAAAAAAAAAAATGCAGACCTGAATTAAGTCGTGTATTTAGTGATGTCGTTGATTTACATTCTGACACAAGATTCTTGCCTCGTCAAACACCGGTAGAAATCTGTCCCCGGCCAGTGGTGGCCAGTCTATGCACTGCACTTTGAGTAAGACCGCTGTGCAAAGAGACTATTCTTGAATGGTTAATAATATCAAAAGCATTTCACTCCCAGGCAGTGACGCCACTAAGAATGGCCCAGCTGCTACCTCTGTCCTTGCTGCCGATGACCCTGCACACAAGGACAGCTTTCTTTGCATCTCCCTTCCCTGGGTCTCCTGGATCTTCCCAGACCAACACTTTAACATGTAGTTTGTTTTCCTTGTTTCCTTAGAGAGGAAGGGAGAGGGAGAGAGAGATAGAAACATCAGTGATGAGAATCATAAATTGACTGCCTCCTGCACACCCCCTACTGGGGATCGAGCCCTCAACCTGGGCATGTGCCCTGACTGGAATTCGAGCACAGCTCGAAGGAGCACAGCTCTACTGGCTTCCCTTGGGCTTTCCCAGTGACTCGCTACCTTTAATCCGGATTCATGAAATACCTGCACACTTATGTGAACGCCTTGCTCAAGTGAGTTGAGAGGGGTGGTGCCTGTAACACAGCAGCAGTCCAAACACTACACAAGTCATTTCCAGGAACGACATTCCTCCTCTGCTGGGAACCTCAAGTCTGACTTTATTATATTTAAATGTGCAATTAATTTTGTGCCCAGTTTGCAACAAGTTCCCAAGGGTCTATAGAGACAGCATAAACCCTTTGCTCTTCAAGTATGTACGATGAAGCTCTTCCATGACGGACTGAATATTTTTCCTTTCTCTTTATTTTATAACAGCACCTTGAATTTAGCAGGTAGTCGAATGGTACTTTTATCAGGGCTCAGTAGGTTTGCAGAACCAATTGCAGCCCCAGTGAAAGCACTGGCAGAAGAACAAGCAGCTCTGTAGAGAGCAGATGGCCCGGTGGCCATGGTAACTGCCTCTGTTCTCTCTGGTTTCAGCTGAGTGACTGCAGCCTGGGAGTGGTGTTTGACAGCCTCGACACACTCTTTGCTCGGAACGCGGCCATTGCTCTCCTCTGCCTGCTGAAGGCCATTGGCAACAGGGAGCACATCTACGTCCTCAACATGCCCCAGGATTACGCAGGCATGAAGGCCCAGGAGAAAGCCAAAAAGGAGCAAGAAGGCAAGGCCCCTGCCCTTCTGAACTGTCCTTCACAGGCGCTCACAAGTCTTTCCTTTACATATAGCATCTGCCCTTTTTAAAGGCTTCCCTGGCATGATAGCCCATTGGGCTTAAATGAAACTATTCCATTTGCCATTTCATAGGTGCCCCACCTCTGCCCCATAAGGTGGCTGGGAGTTCTTATTTCTTCCACTTTTTATGTGTGGGAACTGAGGCAGAAAGGACCTGTAGAGAAATTATAGACTAAAAGGTGGACTTGGCTCTTCTGACAACAAGCACAGTCCTCTTTTGTCCGGGATCTCACTGTTCACACTCATCTTCTCTGGAACTACAGCTGACCCCCAGGGAACACATCCCAAGTCCCATCCTGACTCAGGTGACCAGTTAGCTTGTTGGTTTTTGTTTTAGCCAACTGTGCATTTCCTGTAAAACTAGAGGTGCTGCTAAACTCTACGAAACCAAGTTTACATTTCAGCCTACCGGGTACCAGGCTGTGCGGCAGACCTTGTGTACACATTGGATGTCTTTAAATGGTGTGTCGTTCCCATTTTACAGACGAGGAAAATGAGGCTCAGGGATATTATGTCAGATCACATGGCAAATTAGTAAGACCTTTCCTTTCTTTTCTGTCATTACACCAGTCGCCTGGAAATAACTTTCACTGATTGAAAAGTAGATACATGCACACCGAGTAATATTAGTGAACAAGTTCCCAATTTAGTCAGAAGCAGACCTAGCACATTGTGGCTTCCAAGAGAGGAGGTGACACTACCCCTGGGAAGCAGATTCCTCCTCTGGCCTCCGCTCCATCCACATCACTGCCCTTCCTCACTTGGCCTTCCCTCTCTCTTCTAGAACAATCCACACAAATCATAATGCTTTTCCAGTGAAGGGAATACTCACAAACACTGAGCTCTCTTAGTTCTTAAACAGAACTCGTACTGCTTCCTTATATTCTCATTCCGGGGAAAATGATTAGGAAGAATGGCCAGGCAGGGTTTCCAGCAGGATTTCAACCTCCAGGTCCCTAGTTCTCCAGAAAACTCATTTCCCCACAAGGATCAACTTAAAAGAAAATAATTCTCTTCATTTTCTCAGTTATCAGTGGATTGAAGTTTTTCACAGTTGCGTTCTGAAAAAGCCCTGAGACAGCAAATGTAATAATATTATTATATCCAAATCTAATTCTTATTGAACATTTATGAATATGCCAGGCACTGGGCTTTACATGATTGCTCATTTGAGCCCACAACACCCTATGAAGGGGGAATTATTATTCTTATATGTTTCTGTCCCTTGGTAAATGTTGGGAAAAGGACTCAAATGCATATCTCTGAGCCCAAAGCTAAAATGAGAATGTGAGGTGAGGGTATCGGGCCAGTGACATGTGAACGAGAAGCCGGGTGCCTTTGTGCTGAGTGCGAACCACACTCTGGACCCGAATCAGCAGGCGTGGAAGACGATCCTGAGTTCTGTCGCCCTGAGCTCTTCAGTGGCTGGGCTCAGGAAGGGTGACGCCAGTGGGTGGTATATTTCCTGTTACTGCTGTAACAAATTCCCACAAACCTGGTGACTTAAAACAATACAGCTATATTATCTTACGGTCTGGAGGTCAGAAGTCCTAAAATCGAGGTGTCAGCAGGGCTCTACTCCTTTGGAGGCTTCAGGAGAGAATCCCTTCCCTTCCCTTTCCACTTCCTAGAGGACTGCTGTTTCCTTGGCTCATGATCCCTACCTCACAGCCCTCTGGCATTTGTTTCTGTTGTCACATCTACTCTCCTTCTGCTTCATCACCACATCACCTTCTCCAACTCTGGCCCTTGGTGATTATATTGGGTCCACTCAGATAATCCAAAAAAACCTCTCCAACTTAAGTTCCTTAACTTCATCACATCTTCCAAATCCTTCCTGCCATGTCAGGGGACATATGTGTGGGCTCTGGGGATCAGACATGGGTGTCTTTGGGGCCACTCTTCAGCCGGCCACAGACGGAGACCGGTTTTGGACTGTGTGAGTGAAGGAAGTCCCACCAGAGACTAAGAATGCTGCTGCCACCCCAGCCACCTTTCACTGCCACAAGCTGTGTGTGACTTTCCTCCCCTTCCCATCTCTGTTCCCCCACACAGAGCAGAAACAGAGGGAGGCGCTTGAAAAAGAGAAGGAGCGTCTCCAAAATATGGATGAAGAAGAATATGATGCCTTGACAGAGGAGGAGAAAATCGCGTTCAATCGAGAGGTCCAGCAGGCCCTGCGGGAGAGGAAGAAGAGGTGAGAGGCAAGGGCTGGCCCGAGCGGAGCAGTTCCCCTGGGAGCAACTTCCATGGGGCCCACAGGAGCCCATCCCGGGGACCAGGGTCATCCCCCAAGGTGGCAGGAATGGCCACAGGAGACCGGGAGGATGACCGACTGGGAGCAGGAAAACGTCCTGCCCCTCCAGGGTGGTGGGTGCTACAGCCTTGCAGGGCCCCTCTGTTCTCCTCTCCCTCCTTCTCTCTCAGGGACACGGGGGCTGGGTGAAGGCTATGCCATGTAATAGGGGAGGGGCTTCTGGCCCCAGTGCTATCCTAGGGCTTCCATTGGCTCCCCCTGACCACTGTGCCCTAGGTGTGGTGACTGGGGACCACTCTCTTCATGTGGGCACGGTGGTTGCTCCCCAGAACTCAGCCATTTCTCCTCCTTCCCCGGCCATCAGCTTGGCCCTGGGTGGTGCTGTCCATCCCCTGAGGTCTGGCTGCTTCTCCAGCTTGATCCTCGGCCTGAGTGCTCCCAGCCAGCACTGTCAGCCCCTTCTAGACCAATCGCTGGGACCACATGGGAATGACCGGATCCCCTCCACACCCCCTAGGGCCCAGCAGAGGCAGGGCTGCTATTTCAGGCTCTCAGACATAGTGGCAGTGGGATATATGCCCTTGCTGCCTTCACATGTGCTGGGGGAAGGGGGTCCCATTCCCTACCACTCCCTAGGATTCCAGCATTGGAGGGGGCAGAGCCAAGATACTTGCCTGCAATTTTACTTGTACCTCCTTCCTTCTGCCTTTTCCTTCCACCTCCAGGCCCCTCCCACTAACCCCCAACGAGCCTGCAGGAGACCCTCAGTTCTTCTCCTACTTGGTCCACTGTATAATGCCTGCCCTCCAGTGGTATGGAGGCCTCATTATTGGATTCCAAAAGAATCTCTTTTTCTCCTCCAGGCATTGCTTTCAGGCATTCATCTCAAGGTGGATTTAGCAAATGCAAATCTGGTCATCAAAGCTCAGCAGTGACCTGTGTATCACACATACACCCACACACACACACACACACACACACACACACACATACACACAGTGATAATGAGTCAGCTTCAGTGTGTGGAGAGCCACAGCAACAAGGAACAACCAGGGATTCCTGGAGATGAAAATAGGTGGGTTCTGTCATGCCAGAGATGCTGTTCCCTCCGCATGTGTTCACGTTGGTGCCTGGCCTTGGTGCCCGCACTGCCATTAGCAGCAGGGCAGGCACGACTGAATTCATAGCAGGAAGGGAAAGAAAGAGAGAGGAGGACTGTGGCTCTCAGGTCCAACACTGTGGTTCCAAGCTAGCCATGGTAGGGGCTGCTATTAAAAACACCATTTCTTGCCCTAACCGGTTTGGCTCAGTGGATAGAGCATCGGCCTACGGATTGAAAGGTCCCAGGTTCGATTCCGGTCAAGGGCATGTACCTTAGTTGCGGGCACATTCCCAGTAGGAGGTGTGCAGGAGGCAGCTGATTGATGTTTCTAACTCTCTATCCCTCTCCCTTCCTCTCTGTAAAAAATCAATAAAATATGTTTTTAAAAAAAGGAAAGAAAGAAACCACATTAGCCTCTTAAAAAAAACAACACACCATTTCTTGCTTTCTGAACATAAAATGACAGTGTAGGAAGCTGGGATACTGTACTAATATCAGAACAATCTCTGAGAGCTTCTTTTAAAACATCAAGCCTACTTTCAGCCATTGCCTTGCTCTCCTTGGAAGGAGTTGGAATAGAAATACAAATTAAGTGAGAACTCTTTTTTTAAAATATATTTGTATTGATTTCAGAGAGGAAGGGAGAGGGAGAGAGAGATAGAAACATCAATGATGAGAGAGAATCATTGATTGACTGCCTCCTGCATGCCCCTGACTGGGGATCGAGCCCACAACCCGGGCATGTTACCTTACCAGGAATCGAACCGTGACTTCTTGGTTCATAGATCGACCACTGAGCCGCACCAGCCAGGCCTAAATGAGAACTCTTAGTTGAGTTTCAGTTCATCAGTTTTGCTGAAAGACCATTCAAAGATAGATGTGAGCCATCCTTTCCTTTTTTTCTTTCCCTCCCTTTTTCCTTCCTCCTTTCCTTCCTCCCTTCCTAGTTTCTGAGCTTTCATTGTTTTTTTTTTTTCTTTTTATGCCCAATAAGACTCTGCCACATGTCCCCCCACCCAGCAATCCCAGGCAGGGAAGGGCTTGATCCTGTGGCCTCTGAACTCAGCTTTCTCTGCCTGGTTTCATAAAGGGAGCTGGAGAGATTGGCAAGGGAGTTGCATGAAAAGAAGCTACAACAGGAGCTTGAGCGGCAAAAGGAAGAAGATGAGCAAAAAAAGAAGACGAGAAAGACAAAGCAAGTAGCACCAAAGGAGGAGCCAGCCCTGAAGAAATCTCAGACCAGCCGGCAGGTAGAAACCCCCCCTTGCTCCTTCCCAGGAGGAGAAAGCAGAGGGACCAGCCATTGTAACCAGCCCTTCAGTCCAGCCCATTTCCCCCCAGAAAACTGACCCGATACTACTAGGTGGGTTCTATGTTGGAGCAGAAGGTAAGAGGAAAGGGACCAACATCTGTTGAGCAATGATTGTGTGCTAAGCTCTGGGCTTATGCTTCGTGCAACCCTGTCATTTTTGGCATCCTGGCCCCCACCCTGCGAGGTTCTAAGACAGGAATCCCGTTTGAGGTTGAGAGAGGGGAAGTCGAAATTCTAGGATCTCACCCAGTTATGTCCGACCACAGCCCTTGCTACCGTCTCTTCCAGCCCCCTGGATGGTGCTGAAGAGGCCGGTAGTAGATTTGCCTCCAGTAAGTTACCAAGTCAGCGACGCCCCTGTGCTCACGCAGGAGCTCGCCCTTGGTAACAGTCCAGGGAGTTCAACATCAGCTTGTCCTTGCAGAACAAGGACCATCAGTGTATCAACCTGTCAAGCTTGGGGGTCACATCTGTGTCCACTGTGATGGGGAAGGGGCCGAGCAGCCCAAGCAGCGCCCAGGTGGCCATCATGGCTGAGGGGTGCACGGGGGCTCATTCAGCGCTGTGAGTTCTGGGAGTGAAGTGACAGCCAGACTCCCAGGCAAGGTGCAGGCTGGTCCCAGTGGGTGAGCAAGAGTCCAGTGACCACAACACCCTGTGCCTCTCACAGGCACCTGAAAGCAGGTGTAGAGGGGCCATTCCGGGTCATCTTCTCCTGCTGACCCTGCAGAACACCAGCTCTCAACCAGAATGCACATCAGTCACCGTGCCCAACGCCAGGTCCCAGCGGGACCTGTACCAAGGGAGGGCCACAGAATGGACATTTTGATAAAGGTCCCCACAGTGATTCTTAGGCACAAGTCCATTGTACTTAAGTGGCTGGAATCCCATGAGGACTTCTTACAAAACAAAACATCCTCTTGCTCTTTTTTCATGTGATTCTGTGACCTGCTCTCCCTGAAAGAACTGTTTTCAGCCTGTGTTCTGTGTTTTGCCTTCTAGACTCTTACCTTTTCCAAACTAGAAGGCAGGATGGACTTGGTAGAACCAAAAGCTTCTGAGAAGGACCAGGGAGTGGCTGAGAGGGACGAACTGAGCAAGAAGAAAAAGAGCCAGATGGCAGATAACAACGTCGTTGGGTTTTCCCTGGTCCAGGATCAGGAGGACAGCGATGGGGACCTCCAGAAGGAAGCTGACAAGCCTCTGGCCCAGAAGTTTAAGATCTATGAGCTGACTCTGAAGGATATCCAGAACCTCCTCATGTACTGGGACCGGAAGCTAGGCATCCAAGTGCCTCACATGGGGGCTGAGGACCTGACCCACGAGCCCGAAGACCAGCGCCAAGTCCCGTCCGGTGGGCGCAAAGGCCGCAAGGACCGGGAGAGGGAGCGCGCGGAGAAGGAGCGAGCGGAGAGGGAGCGCCTGGAGCGGGAGAGGGCCGAGCGGGAGCGGCTGGAGAGGCTCCGGGCGCTGGAGGAGCAGCCGGACGGAGGAGACGTGGACAGGGAGGAGGACCACGAAGGGAAGAGGGATCTGGGTGTGCCATTCATCAATATCCAGACACCCGACCTTGACGGCTCCACCTGGAAGCAGGCCCTGGAGAATGACAAGCTTCCCAAAGGGGATCAGGTACAGACCCTCCTCCGGGATGGAGATGTAACCAATCAGGTAGCAGGGACTGTGCTAATGGTCATGAAAGAACTTATTTCTACATTAACATCTATATCCCCTTAAATCCATTCATCTCTGATACCCACCCCCCCCCCCTCGGTAAGACATTAATGGCTAAAAGGGCCTTTTTCTATGTGGTGACAATCCATAAAAAGTTCCACAGATCAAAGTTATTCCATCTAACCTCCTGAAAAGCCACCTGCAGGG